>NC_069661.1:247463500-248120000 GCF_027244095.1 Hemicordylus capensis | reverse complement strand
CAACACCATACCGTATCATTAACTTCCAGATGTGACCAGAGCAGATGTATATTTGTGAGATCACTGCTGAATGATGAAAACAGCAAAAACAGTGGGTGTTAAGAGAGATGTATAATCTGACACTTATTTCAAATTTCCCATCTCAGGAGAAAACACTCAAAATTTAAATAAAGGCAATATTCTGATTACGTTCAGTCTCTTCCAACTCACTGTAGAATTGCATCATAGTACAATTGTCACAAATTGTAGAGAAACAACATTCCATTCGATTTTTAATAAATAAATAAATAAAATTCACAAGTTAGAATAGCGAACCTCCTCTCCTGAGTTAATTAGTAGTCTGTGGTACAGTTCTGATGCAGAGGTCTTGTTAGGGTAATTGATTATGATTAATCAACTATTTATTACTTATTTGGAGAATTTTTAACCTGCTTTTCCCTTTAAAAGATTGCTATTATATCTTTCACTTTCTCCCCACCCCTTCCATTTTGGAGGGTTTGTTCCCAAGCAGAGTGCCGTGTATGAGGTTGTTCTCATGCACAGCCAAGATGAAAGCATGAGAACTGCTGGCAGCCAAACCCGCCAAAGAGGACCACTCTTTAGCTGAAGATAAGGGTTCAAGTGCACCCTTAACCTGGGCCAAATGCTCTTGTGTCTGTGCTGCCTCACAAGCACAGGAGGCTGCCTCCCAGACAGCGCTGAAACAATCCCCAGAATGCACCACAAACTCACATGGTACATTATGGGAATTCCGGGGACTGGAGTGACGTGTCCCAGTCCCTGGCCCTGCACACTGATGTGTGCAGCCAGTGTCACGCAATACACTCACCCAGCACAGACCCAACAATCGTCTGCAGGGGAGGTAAATTTCAGCAGCCTTCCTCCCCACGCACCCAGTAGCCATTTTCAGTGGTTGTGAGAAAGGGCCCCATATCTACCATGAATTGATTTTTTTTTTAAGGTTCACTGTTCATTGAACAAAAGCAAGGTGTGATCATTTCTGACATATACTTTCATATTTTGAGGATTCTCCAAAGGCTCGCTCAGCCATTTGAGTTCCACGGATTGTCTACTCTCTTATAGTTGAAAATGTTGTGATGTTGTGATTTGTAATTCTGAGGTATGTGAACTAATGGTTGCCTGTGGTTGTATAATTGTAAGCATTATTTACTTGTTCTGCTTTTACCTACTGTAGTGGCTGCATCAACAGCAAATTCCACAGCTGGGGCGGCCATGAATTCCTTGACTTCTCTGGGGACTCTCCAAGGACTGGCTGGAGCCACTGTTGGACTGAATAATATTAATGCACTAGCAGGTACCGTAAACAGTGAGTATTTATTGCTGTGGTAGACACTCCAGCAATTTCCCTGTAATCACCGTAGGAACACTAACAGTTATAATATAGTGAATGTTACTATGAAAAATACATGTGCAAAGTGGTTGTTAAAATTGTATAGTTATATTCTGGGCATCTGCAGTACCACGGCCTATAAAGTTATTGCCTTCTTAAAGAATTATGACTCCCTGCAACACAAATGCTACTATTTTCTTACAGTATAGTACCTTTTCTTGCAGGATGTCTAGTTATTAAGGCTTGCTATTCTGGGCAGCCAGAATGGATTCTGGAGATTAGGTTTGATCATAGAAGAATCTTCTTCTGGGTCAGGAGTTATGAAAGCAAATAGTCGTTGAAGAAATAAATTGAGGAGGTGGGAGATGGCTCCTGTTGCTGCTTCTGCAGCTAGTAGTCCATGCAACTAGTAGTAGCAAATATATGTAATTGCTGGCTTGCACCCTGACTAATGCTGCGCTTGTACCGTATGCACAAAGTTACACTAGCCCTAGAAGATCACTTAGCTGTGCAAAATCACAAGGATTTTTGTAACTGTTCGCACTACTACACAAAAGTTCCTAGCAAAACATATGAAGCATGCCATAAGTTGCAAACATTGTTGCACGAGAGCAAACATGCTTGTGCATGTGCAGTGCTAGGACCTCAGGCTCTGTGAACAGTTGCCAAGTTCAGCAGCTGCACAGAATGCCCATGTTAGCATAAATGACTTTATTTTATGGCTTTCACCAAATAATAACATAATGCTCTACACATCAGATGAAGGATTTTGACTTTTGCCAGGAAGCCATTCACTCCCTCTGAGAGAGAGGTCTGCTGGTGTCATTTTTCTCTCATAAAGACAGGATAAAATGTAGGCCGAATGGAAGAAATTGTGACTAGGGATAAGGAAGTAAGATTAGGCAAGAGTCCTAAAGACACATACTAGGAAGCCAGTTCCATTAGTGGAACTTACTTCTGAATAAATATGGATAGGTCTGTGTTGTCAGCAAGACTTTATTTATTTATTTATTTATTTATTTATTTATTTATTTATTTATTTATTTATTTATTTATTTAATGTTTGGGCCACCAAAAGCCAGTATGTCATGGTGGTTTACAAAAAATAAATCAATAAAACCACAATTAAAACCAAGTAATAACAATAGCTAAAAATAATGTAAAACAGCAGTAACTACCATCAAGGCAACCTACAGCTGGTCAAAGGCTTGATTAAATGAATGGGTCTTTAGAGCTCATTTAAAGGCTGTTAGAGATGGGGAGGCTCTTATAACAACAAGGAGTTTGTTTTAGTCTTGGGACAGCTATAGAAAAGGCCCAGCCCTGAATCGCCACCAGACAAGCTCTCAAAAAGATCTGAATAAGCGGTAAGAATCTTGATGAACATACCCACACAGCCCAAGCTGCAAGTTGTGACATGTAGCACAGAAAATAATGAAAACCTCCAAGATACAGCTAATTTGATCCATTATAGTATAGTATAGTATAGTATAGTATAGTATAGTATAGTATAGTATAGTATAGTATAGTGATAAAAGTGAAAGTACACAAACACCAGGCTGTCAACATAAGCACTCCGATAAAGGTATCTGCAAACATTCTGTCTTCACACTGCAGCCCAGAGATGAATTGCAGAACACTTTAAACCAGGTTAAACCAGGTCCCCACATTTCTGTGCCCTAGATACCACACTCTTGAGCAGTCGTCCACATCCCCATTCATTTTACATCCATGATAAGGAGATCACAGTTATTCTGCTCTTCATGTTGGGCAAGCAATCACTATGTCCCCCCCCCCCCGAATTAGAAATAAGATGCCTGCTCCCCCATAATGGATTAAGGACTCTGTTACAAAAGTCCTGGAGAGGAAGCCATTTCAGAAAACTGGCCTAAAGAAGGGTTGATAACATGCCCAGAAGCCTTCTTCTATACTAAATTTTAGCATAAATTCAGGTCTGCCAGGATCCAATCTTTTCTTGTGGCTAGGCATTACACAGTAAAGAAACAGCATTTCCTTGCAATGCATTTCATATGACTACCATTTTTTTTAACCTTAGCAACATATTCACAAAATATGACTGCTGTACACATCTTGAGACATTGCAGGCAGTGGACTATTTTACAGATAGTCAACTAGTGGGGCCTTAACACTCATTATGACCCACCGATTGATATCTGGCCCGGTTTTGGTTTTCCCTTATGCCCTTCAACCACTTTCTCCTCCACCCAAACCAAGACATGTGCAAATAGGAATGATTGGCCAGCAGAATCTCACACACTGGGGAAGAGGTTGGGTTAAGGAGTCCTTTGCCTGCATCTCAGCTCCATGAAAATGAAGATCAAGCTACCTATAACAAGTTTGGGTTTTTTTTCCAAATCTATAAATAGCAGTTGTGGAGGGAGCCTGATCCAGATTCAGACTGCAGTGTGGTGGCAGGGGGTGCCAATGGGAGCTTCCCTCCGCAGAGAAACTGCAACTGCAGATGGAGATTCAGATCACAACTATGCTGGGAGCAACAAATAAAAGTCCCCTCCCCCCATGTTGCCGTTCCAGTCTGGATCAGGGCCCTCATGCTTGCTACTTACAGCTTGGAAGCACTAATCACATGCTTGTCATAGAGGTACTTTGATCCTGGGCAGTAGCGGCCAATGAGGGCACTGTTGGAGGGGCGGCGAGAGGCACCTTTAAGAGTAAAAGAATAGGTGCTTAGCTCCACTCTCGCCACACCTGAATGCTGCCTGGAGAAGCAGCGTGATGCCCAGCACCCCCTACAGTGGGGGATCGCCTCCACCACTCACCTGGCTTCCATGGAGCCGATCCCCCGCCCACCGACAGGTGAGTGGCGGAGGCGATCCCCCGCCACAGGGGGTGTTGGGCGGCACACTGCTTCTCCAAGCAACATTCAGGTGCAGCGAGAGCAGAGGTAAGCGCCAATTCCTTTACTCTTAGAGGTGCCTCTCGCCACCACTCCACCGGCGCCCTCACCAGCCACTACTGATCCTGGGTCAACAGGTAGCGCCAGTGTTGCTGGATTATGCCCGCAATCATTTCAGAATATGGCATCTGTTAAATAAGCTGCTGACCAGAGTCCTACTTTGTCGGATTCAAGTAGATGAAGTAAATAGTAGCTTATGTACACCATGTATAGGAGGAGGACGGTATTATGAAATTTGTCTTTCCCATTTGGTATGCACTGAACTACATTCATTGTAGTCAGTAATTGTGTTGTGTTCGTGTTTAGTGTGTCTGAGTGTTGTGATGCTCCCACAACTGAAATGACCTTTATCCCTATTCAGACAGTATGTTGTGTGTGCGTACAAGGGTCCATACACATGTACATGTTTTTGTGTGAATGTACATGTGTTCACTTTATAAGTGAACCTGGTCACAGACATGCTCAAATGCAAGGTTTAAACAGGAAGTGTACAATTGTACATGCACTGAACACTATGTGTGAATAACTGTATATCTGTACACTGAATAGATTGTACGTGCATTGGACATAGTGTGTGAATAGGGCCGTTGTGTTCCGGTTCCCCCCATGTTACCTACACACACCCCTTCCAACAAGAATGTCTCCATCTACATAGATGGGTGTCCCGCCCGTAAAGATGGCACTTTTCTCCACATTATTTTTGACATGGGGTCAGACTGGATGGAGAAACAAGCCCTTTTTTGACTTTCTGAAGAGGACTGATACATCTGATCTAAGTGGGCAAGCCAGCATATCTATTATTATTCTCCGCCATCAAAGCCAATAGCAATCTAGTGTTTAAACACAAAGGAGTGACCTCACCTGTCGTCGTTCTGTTGCAACTTCTTTATCCAAAGCCGGCAGTCAGGGGTGATTATTTCAGCAGCCCTTTCCACTCCCTTCATTTATTTCTAGCTGCTGCTCTCCCTTGCATTTCTTCCTGGAATGCAAGGAACATATTTGGCTGTTACCATTCCTTAGTCTCTCACGGTGTACCCAGAGAAATGGATGTCCTGCTCAGTATAAATTACTTGCTGTGGTTCTCTGCATGATGGTCCTTGTTGTTCTTTAGCTTCTCAACAGTCCTGGTTTTGTCTTGTCATCTCTGTCATTGTGTTGATTTTGGGGAGGGGTTGTGCTAGTGACAGAAAGGTCTATTTTGTGCCCATGGAAGTGTAAGAGGAAGTTGCATGGGTCCTTATGCATTGCTTCTGGCAAAGGCTCAATTGGGAAAAAAAATTGCAAGTGTAATAAGGCAATGTGTACGAGGAGTTATTAAAACTATTAAGCATTTCTGCATTCTAAAGTTACTCTAAAGTTTAAGCATTCTTCCTTGCTTGTGCACCACTTTGGCTCCTTTAAATAGAACCCCCACTTCAGATGTAATTGAGACAGACCTCCCATTTGAAGACATGGTCTTGCTGCTATGACTATTTGCTTGGGCCTGAATGAAAAGGAACTGAAAGGGAAACTTTGGGTATATTAAAATCATTATGCAAATAACCTGGACACTTGGGGCATATCTACATGACAAATGTGTATGTTATGGCTGTCATGGCTTCCCCAAAGTCTCCTGGAAATTGTAGTTCAGTGTGGGTGCAGAGAATTATGTTAATCTCTAGTACCTCATATAGAACTACAATTCCCAAAAGAGCTTGGAGAGATGGAGAGACTATTCAGATTACAGTATTTATGTTGTGCATAAATATGCCCGTATAAGTACTAACATTTTCATCATCAGGAAGTGTCTATATTCAGAACAATCTACGTAGTTATACTCGGACAACTACATCTCATAAATAATAAGAAAGACAATGGCCTATATAACCGATGTGCCACAATAGAACATCATTAAAAGGTTTTGTAAATTGTGGACGATACAAGTCATGTAATGGTACTAGAGAAAGACATGCTGTTCTGGTAGCTCCAAATCTTAACACTCACATCAATTCTGGAGGATGAATACAACTGAAGGAAGGCCAGGCGGGTGCGTGGCTTGGGGAGTCAGTCATGTGACTTGCCTCTGGCGGCCCCCCTAAGGCAGTGGGCCCCCAGACAACTGTCTCCCCTTACCCTATTATAGTTACACCCCTGGCTGTAGGGAGGCTGCACCCTTCAAAGGCAGCACCAGGGTGGGACAAAAGTGGTGGTTGCACAACCAGTGCTTTTGTAAGTTTCCCCAGGGCAATGGAGAAACTTGCAGAACGATTGCAATATGACCTGGGAACCCTGCTAGAGGTAGACTTAGGATTCAGTGAGAACTGCCGGAGGTCTCTCCAGCAAGGACTTTGATATTCTTAAGAGTTAAAAGTTGGAGAGGACTCCATGCCTTCCCTGTCCCCACTAGCTGTGGTTTGACTCCCCTTTGCCCTTTCATCCCTGCCCTCCAAATTGCTCATGAAGCTCAAAATCTGCACCACTGTAGGTTAATAGTAGACATTAACAACACTGTTTGGGAAATTCCAGTGTTTGACAGATGAGGTAAAAACTTTTGAGACATTGGGAAACTCAGTGCATAGCATCCAGACTAAGTTAGTCATGACTAAGTCCCAGTCAATTAGTCATGACTAACTGGTCTCATTGATTTCAGTGGCACTTAGCCTGGTTGCTGTCTAGGCTTAACTGTTGAATTCCAGTGCTAATGTTGCTGCTACAGCCAGGTCTGCCCTTGGGTTTGTTATGAACATAGGTGACAGTGTAGTACACTACGATGACGATGACAACGACGATGAATATTTATATACCTCTCTTCAACAACATTCTCAAAGCAGTTTACATAGAAAAATAAATAATACATAAATAAGATGGTCCCCTGTCCCCAAAGGGCTCACAATCTAAAAAGAAACATAAGGTAGTCACCAGCAAAAGCCACTGGAGGGATGCTGTGCTGGGTTTGGATAGGGCCAGTTGCTCTCCCCCTGCTAAATATAAGAGAATCACCACTTTAAAAGGTGTCCTTTTGCTCAGTTAGCAGGGGTTATACACATCTGCTGTATATCCAAATTGCACTGATGTTTTGGGTCAGCCATGGTGTTGAAGCTGTCAAAAGTGAAACCATGGTTGTCAATGTGCCATGTTGCTCTCATGTGAAGAAGCAAAAACGATCCCTTCTGCCACCTCTCATTTCTCTGGAAATCATAAGATAGCCCTGCAGTATCTATTCCACAATTTCTATGCTTATTCCTTATGTCAGAACTTCTAAATTTTGATTCCCACCCCCACCCCACTAATCAGTTATTAGAATATTTGTGGGTTTTGTTAAATAGTCCCCACAAGGCAATGGGCATCAAATACATTTCTGTTTCCTGCTCATTCTCCATTGTCTGTGATCTGTGTCATCAGTGGTGTCAAATACAGCAGTGTTTCTATTATTTCTCACCCCTACTCTACCCCCTCCTGGAACCCTGCAAACTGCAGGTGCAAGACACCTTATTAAGGAAAAGCTGTGGAATATTTCATCTTTGCAAAGTGTTAGTATTGCCTCAGTGATACTAATTTCAGAAAGTATAATTTATGCACTAGAAGCTTCTTAATTGGCAGAGACCATATTGGAAACAGAAAGGAGACTCTTGGGTATTTATCCTAATTATTAAATGCTCATAGGGATACATTGTCCTTTAATGCATACAGTATAAAAGATGGGGTGGGAGACTACGGGGTT
Source organism: Hemicordylus capensis (assembly GCF_027244095.1). Lineage (NCBI taxonomy): Eukaryota > Metazoa > Chordata > Lepidosauria > Squamata > Cordylidae > Hemicordylus > Hemicordylus capensis. Next base: position 248,112,014 of record NC_069661.1, on the reverse strand, counting down.
ATCACCTTGCCTTCTGTCTACCAGGACTGCTCCCAAGAGCATGTCATCAATTGCCAGTCCTCTTTTAAATTAGTTCTGTGACCGATCTTCTCTCACTTTTCTTTTCTTTTTTTAAAGAGAAAAACAACCATTTCACAGGCTAATAAAAGTGTTAATTCTTTCCAACGCATCTCCTTTGCTTGATTTTTTTAAATCATTCTTCAAGTTATAGTATATCCTTCTCACTCTGAATAGTTTCAGAATTTATAACGTTTCAGGCCCATGTGAACGTAAGAAGCTGCCTTGTTCCAAGTCAGACCATTGGTTGATTGAGCCTGTTGCTATCTACTCCAGTGGTGGGCACAAGAGAGAGGCTGTTCTCACACGCAGCCTAACTCAGGCTAGGGAAGCCCAGCCTGGCTAAAGCTGCACGTGAGAACCACTGGGATTTGTCTCAATCCCGGCGGGGCAGCGCCTCCTAGCCCGGCTTTTTAGCCCAGCTGTTAGCCAAGGTTAAGGGAGCGAGCACTCCGTTAACCCGGGCTACCTGCTCGTGTGTGAGCACAGGCTGTTTCCAGCCTAGAGCACCTGTCTCTTGGGGGAATCCCCCAATGCATTGCATGTGTTGCATAGTGCATTGTGGGATTCCCAGAGGCCGGGACACGTAGTCCTGGCTTCCGGAGCTGCGCACTCCTCCATGCAGCGCTGCTCGTATGGGAGTGCGGTCTGCGCTCCCAAAACAAGAACCCTCTCATCTGGGAGGAAAGTGAGTAAAACAATCCTTCCACCTGCCTGCCTGCCCGTCGTGTGAATGACCTCAGAGATTTAGGAACATAGGAAGCTGCCATATACCGAGTCAGTCTATTGGTCTATCTAGCTCAGTATTGTCTATACAGGCTACTAGGAGATCACTGGATGGTTTGCAGTAGATCAGTAAGAGTTTGTCTCCAAGTTCATAACTGTATTTATTTGGAATAAATGTCACTTTTAACAACAGCAACAACAACAACAGAAATTTGGTTCCATCTCAGTTTATGGCTCATGGGATGCAGGAGGTAATTGGCTCGAGCAAGACTTCTGTGACAGTGACGCCATTATATGCACTCTTGAGCAACTGGACATTCCATTTCATCACATGCGTGACCTTGCTCAGTATATCAGCCACTGTTTTTGCATCTGGCTCTAGTAGTTGGTGGACCTAAGGGTTCTAGTAAAAAACAAAGAAGTTCCAATCCAGCTCTCAACACAGTCTTTCCTTTCCAGGGGTCCTTCATGGCCCTGCTATCTGAAACACCAGGAATTGAATCAGGGCTATTATGCATGTGCTCTAGCATGGAATTCCAGGCCCTTCCTAATGTGTAGCATTATAAGGGAGCCATGTGACTGTAGGAAGCCACTGATCCATCTGCAGAGGCATAACTATAGGGGGGGCAGGGGGGGCACGTGCCCCGGGCGCCATCTTTTCTGGTCACGTGGGGGGCGCCGCCATGACAAAATATATATTTTTTAATTTTTTGTTATTATTTTGTTAATACAAATGTTTCCTGCTCCGTGCAGCAGCGCTGCAGCAGTCAAGGGAGCGCGTCGGCGCCCCCTCCCCCATGAGCGGTCCCTTCCGTGCCCCCCGCGCCCCCCCCCATTGCTTTGCTGTTGCCTGGTGGCCAGTCAGTGGCCTGGCTTGGCGGTGGCGGCGGGCGCTTGTGAGGAAAAACCTACGTATAATGTAGTATGTTGGGGGCGCGGGGGGGCGCCATTTCAGTGCTTGCCCCGGGCACCGTTTTCCCTAGTTACGCCTCTGTCCATCTAGCCCAACACTGCCTACTATGGCTGTCTGCAGTTCCTCAGGTTTCAGAGTGAGATGTTTCCCAGCCCTCCTGGTTGAGATCCTTTAACTATAAGAGCCCTGTCCAGATGTTTTGCAAACTGAGGGTGCTGTAGCCATGTCCACCATCCCCAAGAATGTGCTTGAAAGCTGGAGCACTCCCAGCGCTTTGATCATGAGGATGATCTCTCCATCAGTACATTTGTCTCTGCAGACAAACACTGTAAGCGTAAAAAGCAGCGGTGGGGTTTTCACACACCACAGCAGGGGCAGAGCTTTCAAGCCCATTCTAAAGGATGCTGTACACAAGTACAGCATCCTCAGTTTGCATTACACCTGAACAGGCCTTGGGTGAAGGATTGAATTTAGGACCTCAGACAAGCAAAGCCTGCATGCTACCACAGAGCTAGAGTTTTCAGACCTATGCAGTTTCTTCCTCCCACCATACCTAATCCAAATCTTAAATTCTCTTAAAAGCCACATTCATCTGGCTAGTCAGGATATGCTAAATGTGCAAAGTGAAGGTAGTGGGATTGCACCCGCAGGCCCTGAGCTCTATGGATTCGTGGGTAGTTCTGTACAGAGCCTGTGCATACGCTGCCTGCACAAGAGAGCGGTGGCAGGCATGCTGACATATTCCTGCTTCCTCCTCCCATGGATCCAGTATGATTGTGAGAATTAGACTTATAATTTTAGTCTTTGGGCCTTTCTTCACAACCAGTCAAAGCATTCCCCCAGTCTTATTTTAGCCACTGTGGTTCTCCCTTTTCCATTACAATCTCCCCAGTATTCTGTCTGTATAGAGTAGATGGAGGGGCATAACCTTGCTGCAAGGGTTAGTCTTTCTGCTGTTTACCACTTGTTAGAGAAATCATTAGATGAACTGGAGTGACACAGCCAGAGGATGCACAGCCTCCAAGGGAAAATGCATTTTAAAAAACTTAAAAATTCATTAAAGTAGTGAGGCCACATAAAGGCAAAGCTGTGCTGCTCACCATTTTTTCTTTTACCAAAATGCCCAAGCGATGACTGCTGTGCTTACACAACAGCATTCCACTCAGCAACCACAAACGCAACAAATGTATTTGGAGGAAAGATGGGAAATTAAAATTCCCAGCAACAAAAGGCAGCCTTGAAGACTGTGAGGTCATTAACACAATTGAACTTTGCCGCTCCTCAAATTTTGCCACCGTAGGCAAGTGCCTACTCTGCCTCTGCTTAAAACCGCCACTGGGGAAGAGTTAAGTACCCCCTCCCATGTGCTGTAGTCCCAGTCTTGATCCCTGCCCAACTTCTGCACAGCTACTACTTGATTTTTTTTTAAAAGGGAAACACACATTTAATGTAAGATTTAATATTTGACCCACAAACAATTGTGTCTTTGAGAATTAAAGATGATAAAATAGATTATATATATATTAGATAAAAATGTACCTTTCTTTTGCCCCACTGGCATCTCTTGTCAAACAGGGTGTGCAGGTTATTGGGGGGCAGAACAGATTAAATGTCCCCAGGCTCTTTATCATGAAATATTTTAAAAATAATAATAATGAGGGCTTCATTACGCACATTGGCCTATAAGAGCTATTTTGTTCCTATGGCATTACAAAAAACTGCAGAACCTTTTGTGGGGATATGAATGTGTGCTAGTGGGGAGCAGGACTGAGCCATCTGGCCCAACTCCCAACTGCCACACACTGATGTGAAGCTTTGAATTGAGCATTCGGAAACCTTGAGACATGCAGGGTCATCACCTGAAGGTCAGAGACAGCCCAGTGGTCATGATCTCCCATATTCATATCTCCAGATGTGTCAGATGACCAGGGTTAGTGGTGGTAGTAGGATCATTCCCCCATCAATGATGCCTCTATCACACAACCTTAAAATAACCTTAAAAACTATAGAGGTCATTCACACAATCAAAAACTTCTACCCAGGTCTGGGAGCAGTGTATGCACACAATGTTTGGTTGTGTGGAAGCTCCCAATTTTTGGCTGTGAGGAAAAGCTACCCAGGAGTTTTCCTCCTACCTTGCTTCCAGAGAGTCACTTCTACTCAGGTTTTCCTCTTACGATGCTTCCACACAACCAAAAACTGGGAGCATACACAGCTCCCAAACCCAGGTAGAACAGTTTTTGATTGTGTGAATGACCTCATAGTCTGTTTACAGCCATAGGCCCAAGTTCTCATGGAAGAGGCAAGCCATATTCTGAGCTGTGCCACTTTGGATGGCAGATGGGAGTTCACGTGACTGAATGAATATATAAAAAAGAAACCCTATACATAGAAAAACAGCATGTCAGGCAGAAGGCTAGGGACCCATTTCCCTGACATCTGCTTGTTTTATTTTGTAAGCTGCTGTGTGAGCATTTTAATGCAAAGATGGGGTAAAGATATGTACCACAAAACACTCCACAATGTGAGTCCCCTTCCAACTCGCCGTCTGCCCAGACACAAGTTTGCCCGGCTCAGTGAGAACATGACTGTAGTTCACTATTCGTTGTGGCAGATCTGTCCTGATGACTGGGGTGTACTTGCCAGGAGCAGTTTGCATGCAAAACAAGTTGGTGCTGAATTCGTTCTTGACCAAAGTCTCTGTGCGCGTTTCTTTTCACTGTTGTCGTTGCTGTTGTTCTCTCCGTGCCATCTGGTGAAGTGTCCAAATTTTTTGCATGCCTGGCCATTGTCATCGGTGTCGTATTAATGCCAACGACGTTTGGAAAGCACTAATGAACAAGTGCAATTTCTTTTCTCTATTGTTGGGTTTTTTGTAAAGTTGCTCAAATGCTCTCAGGTATGGCCGCCCTGAATGGAGGACTCGGTGCCACAGGCTTGACGAATGGTACAGCTGGCACAATGGATGCTCTCACCCAAGCCTACTCAGGAATTCAGCAGTATGCCGCTGCGGCACTGCCAACATTGTACAGTCAAAGTTTGTTACAACAACAAAGTGCTGCAGGCAGCCAGAAAGAAGGTAAGTACTTTAGGCTATTAAAGCTTGGCTGTGGTGTGGGTAGGGGTGGGCAAGAAGCACACTTGGGTGGGGCAGGCAGCGAGCAAAGGAGGACAAGGAGAAGATTTGTCCCCATGTGAATCTCAAGACAATTGACATTCAATCTCTCTCAAAATTTATTTTAGCCATTGGTAGCTTTTTAAATGGGTTAGTCCGTTATCTTTTTGCCTCTTTTATTTGTTTTAATTACTGAATGTTGATTTGGGCCACTTTTTTTTCTTAATCTCAGTGCACATGAAAGAGTAGGGAACGTGTGCTTGATATGAAGGCTCCTCCCTCAGGGAGGCTCATCCAGGATTCATCTGGGCAGAGGGCAATGGTGCTCTCCGGATGGAGTGGATTCCTGAGGGGACTCAGTCCAGGAGGGTGGGAACCCTATGGGTCTTCCTAATGCCCTTTTCAAGCTCACAGACGAGGAAGACGATGATGACAGAGAATGGGCTGAGCTGTATCTGTGTCTCTATGTATGCAAGCCAGTTGTGAATGGAGAGCAAATAGGGGGCCTGTATATGTTTGATTTCCCAGTCCCCAAAGTTTCTTGCACGGGCATTTACTTCAGCAGTTTTACCACCCTTTGTCAGTATGAAAATACACTATTGCCTGCTGCTTTAGAAAAACGCACCCTTAATTAAGAACATCCTGAGATGCGTTCCTTTTAAGAATGTATTTCTTGTGTGGTGGCTGCTCCCCTATGTGAGTTCCAGATATGCTGCAAACATGTCGCTTTTGTCACTAGACTGTTTGGAGGTTAATGACAAGATCCATCGTCATTACATTGAAGGGTTCCTTATTTAATTAAGGGTCTTGAGGGGAAGCAAATAAATGATGGATTGCTTCTCACTCAGTGCCAATAGAACAAAATAAGCCTCAGTAAGTTAACACTGAAAATAAATTAATACTAATTACAGTGTGCTTAATGAAACAAGGGAAAGGATCTCTCTCTCTCTCTCTCTCTCTCTCTCACACACACACACACACACACACACACACACACACACACACACTTCTTCTCCCTCTCTGATCTTCATGGAATTTTCTTTTATTGGAGGATTTTCACCATTATTTCTTGCAGATTTTAGACTGAGGGAAAAGTATCACATTGTTTCCATGAACTATGTCCTTGTGTCTGACTGTCAAGCTAAAATGGACCAGTGGCAGAGAATGCTGACTAAAGGTGCAGATGCACTGCATTCAAAACACCTATGCAAGAATTCATAATCCAGAGTCTCACCGCATGAGTGGGAGAAATTATTTTCACCAATCTTTCCTCCTCTGGAAGTGCAATTTGATAGATTATTATCTTTCTATCCAGCAGAAGCACTATCTATTTAGATCAGATCAGATCAGATCAGATAAATACAATAAAATAATGGCAGCGGCAGCAATTGGACTGCACAACCATCAGGGACATATTTATGGGCGAACAAGTGCTTCTGGTGGAGAGAGAGATCAGCAAACATTATTCCTCCACCCACACAATGGGGCTTTGGATTATGCAGCTCCTCCACATCCTTAGTCATCATGTCACCCACTGTAAACTCCCTTAAGAGGAGAATTTTATAGGAACACCAGCAGTGCCTCAAATTAGATATATATTTGCGTGCTTTTTATATGTATTGGACATAATCCGCCAAATGCAGTCATTCCATATTCCTTCTTAATTTTAAAGGGGCCAGCATAGAGCATGCATTCAAACTCTACTTCAGTGAAAGAAAGGTGCCACAGAGGCCTTTGATAGATTATTTATGATTATGATTATTAGCAACTGGTCTGCCAAAGTGCAGACAGTATGAAAAGACTTACTATTTTAATATACCTTACTAATATTTTATGTGTAATATTTCATGCACACTTAAATGAAAACAATGAGGCTATTCTCACACATGGCTAAAATCAGGCTAGGGAAGCCCAGCCCAATTTTAGCCGCGTGTGAGAACCAACAGGAGCCACATGGCTCCCGGCAGCAGTGCGGTGGCAAAAGCTCCTGGGTAGCCCACTTCTTAACCCATGTTTTGGGTGCGAGGGTGCCCAAAAACTGGGTTTGGGAGCTGTGTGTGCTCCCAGTTTTCAATTGTGTGGAAGCAGAGTAAGAGGAGAACCTGGGTAAAAATGATTGTGTGGAAGCCAGGTAGGAAGAAAAAGCTACCCAGGTTTTCCTCCTACCTTGCTTCCGCACAACCAAAAATTGGAAGCACACATAGCTCCCAAACCCAGACAGAACACAATTTTTGATTGTGTGAATGACCTCAGGGTGTATATTACACTGATGCAAAGACCTTCAATTTCTATCATTCTCTTCTACTGCTGCAGACCCCCCCCCCACCGCTCCTGCAACACACTTCAACCCATGCCATTTCAGATGTTGCTTGACCGTCAGTCGTGGGTTTTCATGGGCACAGGGGGATGGGTTGCAGAGGAAGCAGGATCCTAGCCAATAATTGTCTTCTGTGATGACTGCAAAAGCTTCTTCTTCTTTTTTCAATGAAGTGATGGTACTAATAAGAAAAATTGTACATAATTTTAGTATGTTTGCTACAAAAGTTAAGCCACGTACAAATTAAAATCAAACTATTTTGAATGCAGCTGGTTTTAACTTCCAGTGTATGCATGTGTGCTTTAGGAAGATTGAAATGGAAACATCCCAAATTGTGCTCTGTGAATGTTCTCGGCACAAAGCAAAACAGTTGCTCTCTTATTGTTTGTTTGTTCTCCTTTTCCCTAAAGGTCCAGAAGGAGCAAACCTCTTCATTTATCACCTCCCACAGGAGTTTGGAGACCAGGACATTCTGCAGATGTTCATGCCTTTTGGAAACGTTATTTCTGCTAAAGTCTTCATTGACAAACAGACCAATCTGAGCAAGTGCTTTGGTATGCAATGTTTAATACACAAGACAGTTGGGATGTGCACCACCTTCCTCTTTCCCCCACCTTCCCACACACTGGCATTTCATGTTCAGAACACTCGTCTGCAAGAGTGCATATGCCGTTTTTACCATGCAGATCTGAATTGTTATATTTTTTATCCACAGCTGGTTGACTGAGCATCATGTTCCCCATGCAAGAATACATTCTCTAAGCAGTGTAATGCACACTAAAATAGTTGTGCTTCACATATGTATTTGGTTTAAACCACCTGCATATCTAATCACTCCTGTTCTGTTGGTTTGTTTTTCACATCAGAAACCATCACGAATATTAATACCTTTCCTATCAGGCAGCCAAACTAAGGGCACCATCCATCAGCACCTTCTTCTCCATTAGCCTCACTGATGTGGATGGAAGATGTGCATAACAACAGCCTTACTGAATCAGGCCCAAGGCTCATCTAGTCCAGCATCCTGTTTCCTACAGTGGCCCACCACATGCCTCTGGGAAGCCCACAGGCAAGAGGTGAGGGCATGCCCTCTTTCTTGCTGTTGCTGCCCTGAAACTGGTATTCAGAGACATCTTGTCTCTGAGCCTGGAATTAGCCTATAGTCATCAAGACTAATAGCCATTGATAGACCGGTCTTCCATGATTTTGCCTAAGCTCCTTGTAAAGCCAGCCAAGCTTCATAAATACCTCTGCCACCTTGCATCATTCCCATTCATTACTATTCTCCCTATCTATGGTGTGTACTCCATGAATACAAATCTAACAAATAAGTAAGTAAGTAAGTAAAGCTTACAAGAGAAGGAGGGTAGATAATAAAAGCTCCATGAGAAAAGAGTTTTTCCTCTACCACAGTATTACTCTTCAAAGTTACAAGAACTTTGGAGTTGAATCAGTTAAAAATGCATTAAAAAATCTAGAGGTCGTTCACACGGCCTTTGAGAGTGCTGGGGAGGGCAGGAGGGGGGAAGGCAGGAGAGCACCTACTTTCCCCCTAGATGACCCAGCATTCTGGAGGCCAGGAAAATGCATCCTAGCCTCCAGATATCCTACAATGCACTGCGCAATGAGCATGGTGCATTGAGGGATCCCGCTGTGAGTCAGGCGCTCTAGGCACCTGACTGTCTGCTTGGGCTGCGTTCAACCTGAGCAGCCACACGGCCCTGTACCTGGGTAAAAGGGCACCCTGGTAAACGGCCGGGTAAAAATCCCAGGCTACCCGGGAAGGCAGCGCCGGGATTAGCCTCGATCCTGGCACTTCACACGAGCATCCCTACCCAGGATGCCATTCACTGTACAAACTGCCTTATTATGGACACTTAATTATTGTATAAGAAAAATCTCCACATTTAACTTTTGTGAATTACATTAAACCCTCGCTCCAGAATTAAGAAAGTAAGAAAGTCTAGGCAATTAGATGTATACAGTTTGGAGTGTGTGTGGGGACGGGGGTGGCAACATCCTCACAGAGAGACCATATTATGCCTGTTTTAAAACAGTTGCAATGGCTGCCAATATGTTTCCGGGCATAATGCAAAGTGCTGGTTATTACCTTTAAAGCCCTGAACAGCTTGGGTTCAGGCTACCTTAGAGAGCACCTTCTTCTGTATGATCCCCATCACAAGTTGAGGTCATCTGGAGAGATCCGTCCCCAGTTACCACCAGTATGTCTGGTGGCAACTCGGAACTGGGCCTTCTCTGTAGCTTCTCCTGGCCTATTGAATGCATTCCCGGCAGATATCCACAGTTTAGGCTCGCTGTTGGCCTTTAAGAGAGCCCTAAAAACTTGATTATTTGGCCTGGCCTTTCAAGGTTTTTACATTGTTTTTAAGTATTTTAATTGATTTTAAATTGTTTTTATTTGTTTTAAAGTTGTTTTTATATATTTTTAAGTAGTGTGTTTTAAATGTTGTTTGTTTTTATGTCTTTTTTAAACTTGTTGTACACAGACTAGAGGCTTTGGATGGAGGCGTCTATAACTGTAATAAATAAATAATAATAATAAATAAACGATAGAAAGTTATAATGATAGCCTTTTACAAGTTCGGTTTCCTGAGCTGGGCGGGGGGAGGATATTGAAGAACGATAGTGCCCCAATGTACAGTACTAGTTTCTATCTAGCTTTATATTTAGTTAATTAGTTAGTTAGTTAGTTAGTTATTTCTATACTGTGTTTCATTACAATAATCCCAAAGTGGTTTAAAGCATAATTAAAACAATGCACAATTAAAATACAAATTAAAAGTATAAATATTAGATATAAAGATAATATATCTCTATTTAAAAGTTTAAAAACCTCTAGAAAACAAAGCATTGAGGCTGTTCCCACGATCACCCCAAAGTAGGCTAAGGGAGCCCAGCCCGCTTTGGGGTGATCATGTGCTGCAGTGGGAGCCACGTGGCTCCCATCAGCTGGCCTCCATAAATACCCCTCCCCTTAAACAAAGTTAGAAGAGCACGCACTCCGCTAACCACATTTACCCCACCGTGAGGCGCCGTGGCGCAGCTTCGCACCATGGCGACAAACGGGGAGACCCTCCCCAGGAGACTGAAACTCTCAAGAGTCTCCCCAGGATGCCCCACGCACCCGCGCAGGGCATCCTGGGACTTTCAGGGGGCCCCAATCCCTGCAGCCTGTGACGGAGCCGGCAATTGTGTGGGCTGCTGACCCGGCTGCCCAGCGCTTCCTGCTTGCCCGCTCTCCCCGCTTAACCCACCTTGGCTGTCCGCACTGCTCATGTGGAGAGCCTCAGTAACACAAAAAACACATCTCAGTTAAGCATTTCAGTTTCTTCCATCCCAAACCTTTTGCAGCTTTTTTCAGAAAGCTCCAAAATCAGATAGTCTTTAAATACATAAATAATTCAATTTATACTCTCCATAGCAAAAACTGAACACCCAACACAGCTTGCAACAAAGCTTAAAACCCATCAGAATAAAACAATACTCCCAAAAGCAAATCTCTCTCTCTCTCTCTCTCTCTCTCTCACACACACACACACACACCGCACACACACACACACACACACACAAAGACTTGCTGGAACAGAAAGGCTTTAACTGTTCATGGTGCAAAATCAACAGGAAGGGGGCCAAGAGGCAGTTGTTCTTTTTCTAGCACTTGTTTTTCTCTCTCACCTTTCCACAATCAAAGGGCAAGATTGTGCAACACACATCAGTGGCCTGGTATAGCTAATGGCTATCAAAGACTATTAAGACTTTACTCCCCATCATATGTTGTATAGTTAGGCCATACAAAAATCTTAAGCATGAGCAATGGCATTTTTCACAACTGTCATGCTCAGGAGTCCACTTCTGTTGCAAAAAACCAGTGTGGTCGATTCAACTGTGACCTTTTGCAGCACAGAGATTATTTTAGCAGCCTTTTCCTATTAGAGATTAGCATGAAGATACCATGACAACTTAATGCATAACACATAAAAGGTCAGCCAAACATCGAAGCATATATCTATGGGAGAATCTAGGTAGATTGTATCAGGATAATTATAAAACGGTAATAAAGGCAACTGAGAAAGGTCTGGTAAAGTCCTTTAGACTTTTCTTGGTTAGGGAACTTGACTTCAATGAATTATCTCCAAAGTATTGTTTTGTTTAACTCAACCCCTTTTCATACTTCTATTGATACATTCAAAAATACCAAGAAATTATAAACAGATTTTATTGAGGGTGGGGTGTGTGTGTGAATGAGCTCAGGATGAGTTTTTCAACATGATATAACAAGAAAGAGAACAGGGGATTGGCCATCCCAAATATTGTATTAGTTTACGAGTGAGCTTCACTGGCATGGATAACATGCTGGTGAGAAACATTTATATGGGTTAGAAGAGCAAATAACTGTTGTTCCTCTGGAGGAGTTTTCTTGGATAATAAAAGAAAATAAGGAATGAAATGTTATGAAATAACAGTAGCCAAAATCCTGACTTATGAAGTACAAGTGCTATGTGAAAAGTGCCAGTGCTGTTGTTGAATTCCAGAATACCAGCATTTGCACAGAAGAGGGGGCACAAATTTCAAAAACCTTTTCTGCCCCCACCTCCAAAACCTTCTGTACCACCTGAAATTATGTCCCTGAAGGTTGTGGAACATTCTCAGGTGGCAAAGGGTGCTTCCATGGGAAGGGCAGCCCTTTGTACCACCTGAAAATAAATCTCTGAGGGCTGTGAAACCATTGGAACTTATTTTGGGGTGGAACAGAACACTTCCAGAGGAAGGGGTGGTCATCAAAGATTTTCTCCTTCCCCCATGTGTGTTGATGCTGTATTAGTCAAATTCATCAGCCATTAACACCAGTGTTTCTTACATAGCGCTCGCATTTCATTAGTCAGGATGTCAGCCAGAGTCCTACATTTTGAAAACTTTAAATAACTACCACATTAAATTCAGCCTGAGTTCAATATCTTTGGAATTATTATTCTGGTTTTAATCTTGATTGATGTGCTGTGTCTTTAACAATTTGGTTAAAAAGCAAGGAATCTACAGATTTAAAGGCATTCTTACAGGGTGGTTTGATTTAAGTAATATAATTTAAAGCACTGATTTAAAAGGTCATCTGTTGATTAATCTGGGTGACACATGTAGTGCCCAGCATTAAGGAATTAATTCTGGATGACTGGCAAATACGTTTTCCCCTACTACTTTTTTTTACAAAGGAAAGCAGGCTTTTAGAAGATGCTCACAAGTTTAATGTTAAGGTGTATATGTGGATTAAGTTCAGATTTCAAGTTAAACCAAATTATTTTAAAAAGAGAAACTCACTACAGCTAAAACTTTTAAAAATCTGAATTAAAGTTAAAAAACCATGTTCAGTTTTTTAAATCGTTGACTTTTATCCACCCTGCATTAGACTCTATGAAGAACTTTGTAAAGAAAAAAAATGTAATAACTAACTACTGTAGTCTGAATGTTACACAGTTACCAAGACAGCTGATATACAGAAGAGATGTTATTTTTTGCAGGAATTTCAGAATGGTATAAAAGAAAACAGATTTCTTTTCCTGTTGAAAATGTTAGTTGCAGCTAAGCTACTATTCGTTTGAACCTGGAAAACATATGCACTTGCAGACATGAAAATTTTTTGCTTAAGTGGGGAAATACTTGACTGTCAAGCAAGAGGTATAAGAAGATGCTGAAAGGCATCATCTCATACTACGTGGGAGGAGGCAATGGTAAACCTCTCCTGTACAGGTGAAACTCGGAAAATTAGAATATCATGCAAAAGTCCATTAATTTCAGTAATGCAAATTAAAAGGTGAAACTGATATATGAGACAGACGCATTACATGCAAAGCGAGATAAGTCAAGCCTTAATTTGTTATCATTGTGATGATCATGGCGTACAGCTCATGAAAACCCCAAATCCACAATCTCAGAAAATTAGAATATTACATGGAACCAAGAAGACAAGGATTGAAGAATAGAACAATATTGGACCTCTGAAAAGTATACAGTGTACTGTGCTTGATTGGCCAGCAAACTCGCCTGACCTGACCCCATAGAGAATCTATGGGGCATTGCCAAGAGAAGGATGAGAGACATGAGACCAAACAATGCAGAATTGCTGAAGGCCGCTAATGAAGCATCCTGGTCTTCCATAATACCTCATCCGTGCCACAGGCTGATAGCATCCGTGCCATGCCGCATTGAGGCAGTAATTGCTGCAAAAGGGGCCCAAACCAAGTACTGAATACATATGCATGCTTATACTTTTCAGAGGTCCGATATTGTTCTATTCTACAATCCTTGTCTTCTTGGTTCCATGTAATATTCTAATTTTCTAAGATTGTGGATTTGGGGTTTTCATGAGCTGTACGCCATGATCATCACAATTATAACAAATTAAGGCTTGACTTATCTCACTTTGCATGTAATGCGTCTGTCTCATATATCAGTTTCACCTTTTAATTTGCATTACTGAAATTAATGGACTTTTGCACGATATTCTAATTTTCCGAGTTTCACCTGTATTCTACCAAAGAAAACCACAGGGCTCTGTGGTCACCAGGAGTCGACACCGACACGATGGCACACTTTACCTTTACCTTTACCTTTAAAGTACGGTGGATTAAACTTTCAGCTTTAATGCCGAAAAGGGCTTGAGAGAGGTATATAATGGCCGACATTTAGCACAGTGTAACACAGGTGTTAATGAGCTGCTAGAGCTACTGCCACGTGAAAGTCAATCCTGACAGTGTCATTCACGCGAGTTCTTGCACAGATTCTTAAAAACAGCCCACATGCAAGCTGTCCAGCACTGTCCATTGTTTCAAATGGTCATAGCATTGCACATTTGCACACGGGATGTTTAAAGTATTTGTGCAAGAGCACTCCCATGCAGCACTTCCATGTGCACAGCCGCCCTGGCAGGTCAATAATGCTGTTGTTACACTGCTGAATGTCGACCAGTGTCTCAGCAAAACTATTAAAAAATGTATGGAATACTGGAACAACATAGGAGCAATTTATGCATCCACTTAGAATATTCCGAAAACAGAATGGGATGTAATTTCTTTCTCTTCTTGTAGAAGATTTTTGTGCAATTTTGAAAAACTTAAATAAATAAGAGAGAGAGAGAGAGAGAGAGAGAGAGAGAGAGAGAGAGAGAGAGAGAGAGAATAGCATGGATGATGTCTTTGTACAGAGGTTCAGTATACACTTAGCAGCTCCAGTGCCACATTCTACCTACTCCACTGCTATGCATGCTTGGACAATCAGGTTCATGCTGAACTTATTCACAAGTATGAATTCCCACAAATACCAGATGTGAATCCAGAGCTGGAGTGAGAAGTCAGCCAATTCAGGCACTGGCCAGGGAATCCACTGATATCAAATGGCCCATAGCTGACCACAGACGCCCTGGTGAAAAAATACAGCAGCTACTGAGAAGTGCTCGAAGCTACTGCCATGACCAAAGTAAACCTTCCTCCAAATCCTTTTGGTGGTGGTAGCAGCATCAGCAGCAACGTGGAGCACTCTTTAGCAGTAATCCCGGCAGCTGTCATCTTCCTTTACTTATAATGCAACGTCTCCAGGCTGCCAAAGAACTCTCGAATCCACCACCACTGCCAATGTAAGCCCCTACAAGTGTTTGCAGAAAGCTTACCTTAGCAGTAAGCAGCTTAAAATACTCTTCAACAGCTGCACTAGGCAACACCATCTTCCTTTACATTGCAGTGCCCCTGCCCCATCCAGCAATGCAGTTGTGGGGATAGAGGCATGGTTAATTAAAAAAAGATGCTCCACCACCACTAACGCCCCCCCCCACACACACACACCGTGCTGCCACTAAGGGGGTCCTTCAGAGGCACTTGGCCAAGGCCCCCCAGTGTGAAATATTCTCCAAAAGCCATTTTATGATGAAAGAATGAAACCAAATGAGAGAATTATGAGAACCTGCATGACCATTTGTGTTTTCTTCCCCACACCAGCCAATGATGCGGAACAAAATTGGGGATCATAATAGTGTGAGGATGTGGGCTAAGTTGCACTAAATATTATTGGGGGTGGGACTCAACACAAGACTACTGAATTCTTTGCAACATGTACAGTAGCTGCACCCAATAACAATTTGGCATCATTTTTTTCTGAGTCAAACAGCTGAGGACTGTCTGCTCCATGCAGTAAAACTACTGTCTAAGCAATTATTTTAAATTGTTTAATATATTTCACTGATTCGTATTCCTTTTTCTTCCCTCTCCTCTCACCCCTCCCTCCTTTTTTGTATTGTAGGTTTTGTTAGCTATGACAATCCTGTCTCTGCACAAGCTGCTATTCAGGCTATGAATGGCTTTCAGATTGGCATGAAACGCTTGAAAGTTCAGCTGAAGCGCTCCAAAAATGACAGCAAACCTTACTGATCATTAGCCCAGAAGCTTACTGCTATTAATTTAGATTTCTTAGGGTAAGTCCCTTGAACAACCTGCCCTCCCGCTGGGGGGAGGGGTTGAGAAAGAACATACGAACACATTGCCAACCACCGTCAAGAGACAGCTGTTTTTACAATACTGCTTCCATTTTCCCCACCTGCTGTAAGGGAAACTTGGCTAATCTAATAACATAAATACTGAAGTGTGTGCTTTATTTGAATTTGCAACTTGGATTTTCTTTTCTATTATTTATTATCCTTAAAAGGAAAAAGGAAAACTCCTTTGCAATCTTAATAATGAAATTGGTCAAGGGGAAAAAATGTGCATTTTAACTCTCTCAGCCCTGGCGTCCTTAATGCTTTTGATGGGGATAATGAAAGCGATTGTACATCTGGACCTAGACTTATCCAAATGGCACCAGCTAACACAATGGCCTTGGGCCAGGAGAAGAACTCGTTTAGAAACAACACCAATTCTTTCCATTACTTCAGTTTGTTTTTTTATAAGGGGCTTGATTTTTTTTTTTTTTTTTGTTCTTAGAGTTTAAAATTAATATGATGTTATATTATCCTGTTATTCACTGGTCGTCTTTATATATTTCACCTCAGTCTTTTTTCCCCCTGTTTGTTTTTGAGTTCTTTGGGGATTTTTTTAAAAAAAAGCATTAAGCATTAGTGTTAAAAAAAAAGACGTAGAGATCTGTTTCTAAAGCTACAGGGTTTAAAATAAATAAATAAATAAAAAGAATGACAATACTTGATGTTTCTTGAAAGATAAAATTTATTAATAATAATAATAATAGATAACAAAAGAAAGCCACAGGCCTGTAAATTTTATTTGTAAAAAGCATTTCTATTTTTATACAAAAATTTTTACTGCCTCAGAAATAATGGAAGTTATTTATTGCCTATTGTTAACTTATTGGATACCTAAAGAGCAGCTCTCTCTGCTAGCTAGATCCTTTTGAAGTAGTCTCTGGAGTATATGTGCCAAGAATGGGTGCTTTTTCACCGTTGAATCCTACATCTTTTACGGTTCATGCTTTTTATCCTCTTGTTTGTATTTTGTCTGGTTATCTTGTTCGTAGTTTCCATTATCTAGTTTAAAGTTTAGTTGTCTTGACTATACTCTCTCTCTCTCTTTATCCTCTCTCCCCAACCCACCCCTACACTGCACCCCCTTATGTTACATTTGTTGAAACTGATTCTTTATCTCCCCCTCCTTCCCGTTCCCCAAATAAATCAGGAATCCATCTTCTCTAACTTCTTTCAGATGGATTCTTTTGGGGATCTCTCATTGTGCCATTGTTGACAAGTGTACAGTTAATGCAAATTGCGTGAATGGCTGAAATTCTAATGATGAAAGATTTGCATTAGTTTTCTCCTGCACCCATTAAAAATGATTTTGTTTCTGCTGCATAGACTCTCCGTAACTGTTTTTCCTCTTCCTTGTTTTTCCCTAGACATCTTCATGCCCGTTAGCTCATCGTTTGCCTAGCATGTCCCTGTGGCGTCTCAAATTTTAAAAAAAAAAGTTTCATCGTCCCGTCATTGTTTCTGATGTCTTTCTGACCTCACATCATAATTTGGTTCTCCTACTGACCTTTGATCTATAGTTTGAACCTTTGAAATTTGCATGTGACCTCATCTAGCTATGAATTCTGGGAAGTCAATGTGAAAAGCATTGCTGCATTTATGCAAGATCAAAATTTATTACTAGTCAAATTATTGATAGGATTATTTAAAAAAAAAAAACCACACATACACAACCTGTGGCAAAATTCTTTGTTAGGATTTTTAGTTTTCCTCTTTTTTCCCTTTCTTTTTTCTTTTTGTGTTTAAACAAAAAAAACAGACTTGAAAGTATTATACAGAGATTGGCATTCTGGCTGGTCACTGACACTGATGACAATAGCAATATGTGTCCAGAGGCACAGAATGTTGGTTTCTAACAGACTACTTCCAAAACAGTTTGAGAAGAAGAACTGTCTGATTTTAAGTCTCTAGAGGTCTGTAATAGTTTTTACATTTTTCAGGCAGTGTAAAGTTTTTTGATAAGGCCATTTTAGGTGGCTCACTTTCTCATTAAGAATATATATATAGAACCACTTTTTGTAGATTAGTATAACAAAAAATATTTACCCTGTTTTAGGGCAAATGCTACCTATTTGTGTCACCTTTTGCTGAACTGACTCACAAGTTAGACAATCCATGAATTAATGCACATGAAAATTACCTATATTTTATACTGTTTCAATGTACAGGAGAAAGGTTACTGTAAGCTGTCGTTCCATTGGTGCTTCTGTGAATTAAGTTGTGATTTCATCATGGGTCTTATGGTCTTTAAGTGTTCCGTGTTTATAAACAACAAGTTTGAAATTGGTTTTTACTTGAACAACATCAACAACAGAAAAAAATGAATTTCAAAAAACAAAAAAAAGTTGTTTGCTTAAAATAAATAAAAAAAAGTTTTCATGTGAAAAATAAAAACTATTCCAGACTAAGTTTGTGTTGGCTTCTGTGACGCATTGGTGTCAACTTTTTTTAAAAATTATTATTGTGGACAATTTAGGTGTGTTTGTGTTCAGCAAAATGTGATCAGTTTTTTTTTCTTTTAAAAGAAATTTAAAAAAAAAGAAATCAGTGAAAAATCTTAGTGCCAAATTCCAAAGGTACTTTTCTTCCTAGAGCTTCAGTGTGTTTCTTGTGTGAAGTAATTTGATAACATGGGTATTTTACTATGTGTTTTGTATAAATCCCTAATATTTAAAGGAAAAAAGAGGTTAAAAAGTTTGTTAACTTGTTATCCTGTGGTCTTGTTGCCTGAAATTGTTGTTGTTTGTTATTTCTCTTGGATGTTTTTTTGTAAAACATTGTATAAGTGCCCATGTTTCACTTTTCTAACCACTCTGCACATCAATGCTGTGAAAGCAAACCTCACAATGTAATTTCTTCATAATGTATGGAAACCTCTAAGGTGAGAAAGTTTTGAACTTTTAACCCTTTCCACCCAGAACTGTCTTGAGTGTTAATACTTTTATACATTCACCATTTTGCTGTTTATTTTTATATATACATATATATATATATATCTATAGCTATAAATATATATATACTTAATTTTTGTGGTTTATTTAATACATGGTTGAAATCAGAAAAATGCACAGGGCAGACTGAAGGACAAAAAATATTTTACTGCTGTCTAAATTTCTTCTGTAACTATAACAAAAAAAATATTTAAAATAGTAATTGTGGATCTCCTTTTTAGGTCTTTGGGTTTTTTTTCATCTTTTCTTAAAAAGAGCTTTTAATATGCTGCTGGAATATGCTATTCAGTATTATTAAAAATAAAATAAAAATAATTCTTTAATTATGTATTGTATGAGCCACTCCTAGAAAGGAGAGGTAGACCCACCATTTGAAATCATTAAGGAAAAAAATATTTTTGTAATGGAATAAAATGAACTTTTGCTTAAATCCAATGCACTAGAACTTCCTGGATGAAACTTCATTGTGCACTGCAGTTAAACGACTTTTTATGGATGAGGTTTACACATGTTGTAATGCTTTGATGCATTATCTGCCATTATCTGTAATATTGGTCCACATGTAATAGATACAAAGTAGGTCTGGCAATATCTTTGCTTAACCTAATTTCTGTTGATTAGGGAACCTGCAAATGTTTGAATTGCCGCAAACCTTTCACAAGGCAGAAGGGAAATATGGCTATCATTCAACTATTTTCTGAACAAACCTAGCATTCCTCTTTGTGCATGCACAGATTCTAGATTCCCAGCACACAGACAGACTCTGAGCATACATAGCTTATGTGCATAGTCCTGGGGAGGAGCATGGCTGTTAGATGTAGCTATAGGGACTCCAACTGAGGGTAATGACTGGGTGCATTGAATTGCACCCAGCATAAGGTACACCAAATTAAGAGACAGTGGGAGAAGCACGGAAAGGGTTCTGCTATGCCCACTCATATGCACTGGTTGCCAATGCAAATATTTCCCAGTCACATCTATTTTCCAGCCCAAATACAACAGCTTAAAAATGTGGCATTTCAAGAAGTATGCTGATGCCTTATCACAAATACCATAGCTACAAGCCAAGACAACCACACAAGTAATGTCAGGTATCCTGTCAGTTTCTTTTTAACAACAGACCCTTCCCATTCTCCCTCACATTGCACAGCAAGTCACTTTTGGAACTCAGGAGAGCAGGCAATGGAAAGCATGGGGCAGCTGATCAAAAAGGAAGCAAGCCCAAAGTCCTGATGAAAAAGTGTGAGCCCTTGCGCTTGCCTGAAATGCTCTCTTGTTTTGTGGCTCAAGGCCAACAGAGTTGCAATGGCATTTCCTTGGCATCTCAGAGATGCTTCACGCTTTGTGCTGCCATCATGTTGGTCATGCTGTTCTTAAATGCACCAGGGAGCTTCTGTCACTCTGGGCTCCTCAGCACATGTCCTCACATATTGAACTAATGTGCATAGGCCTATTCACACTTTAGACAGAGACTGTGCTTACCACACCTACATGGGCATTCCCCCACAGCCATGCAGAGTATGAAGGGCAGATGCACATTGCTAAACATGCAGTGGTGGATATGCGTCCAGGAGCATCAGCCAAATAGGACTCACTGCTGTGTGTCCCTAAGTGTTTAGAAATGTTCTTCATATTTCACATACTTGCTGTGAAGGAAACAGCTACTGCTGCAGCAACCACCACCACTATGTGAAGTGGCTCTCTGGCAGATATTTGAGCACAGATGTTTAAGATATGACTGTATTTCTCAGAAATGACTAAAAATGTTACATTTGTAATCTGCTTTGCTCTCTGTTTACCTAACTAATAGCCACAGCTTTCCATTTCACTAGATGAAGGGTTCTGCTTAACTCAGAAGCTTGCATGCTCTATCAACAGAAAGTGAGCCAATTAAAAAGGTATCACCTCCTCTATTTTGTATCTCTTATTCTCTTTCGTGGCAATACATGGGCTCAGCCCTGCAAACGTTAACTGTGAAGAAACTTTCTTCACACAGCAAAAGGGTTTCTTTCTCTGAATCCTGAGTGTTTGCAGGATTGAGCCCAGGAAACCAGAAAACAGATGCTGATAACCCTTCACTGCCTTTTTTGTTTGTTTGTTTTAGTTGGATTGGATAGCATCCCTACTCCTAAACCAAATTTGAGTGTTCTGTACTGGCCAATAAACCCCTTTCCAAGCCAATACATTTCAGCAGCCTTATATGCTACTGATAAAAGTGCCATAACAATTTCCCATTGTCCATTCCTATTTGATTTCATTGAAAATTTCTCCCACCTTCCTTCTTTCCCAAGTCCCACTTGTAAATTATCTTTTTTTTTAAACCCCTCACAGATGACTATCACCCCCTTTGCTTTAAATACATGTTTTATAGAGAAGCCTTGGGGTGGAAAGGACTAGAATCCAACTGATGCAAAAAATAAATAAATTAAAAAATAAGGTTTCTTATAGCACATGCACTTATAAATGCTCTGTGTGATTCTCATATGTTTTTACTACTGCTGGGGCCTCCCTGAGCCCTCTGAGGGCTATTTTGTACTTCTTGCAGTAATTTTTGCCTATTAAATTATCAAATGCACACCAATATGTAATAAGGGGATTGTCATTAGATCTTGTTGGGACATATTGTTGTTCAGCATTTAAATTCTCAAAGTAATAGTGTGTTTAAAAATAAATAAATCCATAGATCCCTTCCATGTAGGGGGAAAAAATCAGAGCATTCAACCCAAACATCCAGCTGCTCAGCCTTCATTCATTTCAATGGGGCTTGCACCAAAGCCCCATTCAAGCCTTGTTAAATTAGCAGCAGTGTCAGAAGGGTCACACCCAATGTGAGCAAATCAGTTACAGAGTCTTTGCTGTGTCCCCAGCTGGTGCTGAACTGCTTAGACTCTGGAACTCTTATCAGTTTTGGCCTCTCAAATCTGTAAGGCCTGTTTTTCTCATTAATATTTATTCTCCATTTTGCAGTGCAAAGAAATCATAACTTAAAAAAGCAAAACTGCAAGGTTAGCCCATATCCTTAGAGATAAAGGCTGGGATCAAAAGAAGGGGCAAGCATGTGCAGGGCAGAAACCTGTATGCAACTGCTAATTGTTTGCACAGTTCCCACCACCAAAGAGGCAAGCTGCTGTTCCATTCAAAAGCCATCTTTTCTCTTTGGCAGTAGGAACTGCTGTTTGGAAAATCAGCTTGCAAAGCCTTCAACAACTTCAGCATGTGAAGCTCATGCACAGCACCCTCTGGCTTACATGTGTGTTCCCTTTTTGATCCCAGATGGATGATCTGCCACTCATTTCTACATTGTCAAATTGTAGAAATTTCAAACTGGGGTAAAGCTGCAAGAGGGCAAAGGGCTTAATAACAGAGGAAGAAGAAAAATTTAAATTAAGGGGAATTGCTTTATAAAAACAAATTAACTTCAAAAGCACAAAAAAGTGGTTTTCCAACCAAATTGGCTAATTTCAGTGAAATTGCCATATTCAAAGGAGTACAAGTTCATCTTTCTTTCACCATAGGGGTTATTATTCCTTGACTTGTGCTACTCTCTGGATTCATTTTACTGTTTCTGTTTTTATCTGAAGTGCTAATTAACAAAAGAGTTTTTTAAATACCTGTAGTTTCATTATCTTTCTGAATAATGTCATAATAAAATAACAATAATAATAACCCTGTGTACCTGGGGTGGGGGGGAGTTGTGCTGTGAGACATTGTTGTTTGTAGATTAATAAGTCTTCTTTAGTTGAGAACTTCAAAAATCTGGGGCATGAGCCACACACCATGGGCCCAGTGCCCATGGACGGGGGATTCCCATAGGCTCAATAAAGTTCTATTCATGCTGCCAGCCCCACCACCACACCATTGTGTACAGATAACTATCAAGGTGAGAGAAAGTTGGATAGTGAAGGGGGGGAGTGTTCTACACAGGTCTCTCATTCCACCTTTTGTCCCATGCTGCTGCCTTTGTGCATGTGGATAGAGGAAGCAGGAGGGGGCAAACAGACCTGTGTAGAGCACCTCCGTGCATCCACACTGAGCCCATGGTGCAACTGGATTGTGCCCACATTTGGAGTTCATTTTGTTTTTGTTTTTTAAGCTTTGTCAGAGAAAAGCCAAAGTTACTGCAATGTAGTGGGAACTGTAAAGACCATTTGAATATTGTTTGTTTTGTTGATGCATTTGGATTTTGCTGTTTGATGGAATTTGAGCCAAAAAAAAAAAAAGGAGAAGAAAAAAAGAACCACAGGCTTTCCTATTTCTAAAACTTGATTGTACTTATGCATTTTGTACCAGTGGAACTTTTTATACTGGAGATTTTAAAAAAATGGAAATTTTTGTGGCTTACTTTGTGGGCCCCCAGACCATGGCTAATTTTCAAGTTTGATTTCCAGTTTGTAGAAAGAAAGTTGGTTTTGTTTAGAGAATTAAAAAAACAACAACTTTGGCTTGGTTTAATTCTTTCCCTTTGCTTATATTTAGTGTTTAGAATTTTGTCTTTAAAACAAGCGGTAAGTTTCACTTTTTATTCTGTATTGTGCAGTTACACAATATAAAGATAATTAGAGTTTAGGAGTACACAGTCACTTTACGTGGATAAATGTATTAGTTAAAAAAAAGTAGGGGTTTGCTTTTTTGCTGTTTAGATCAAAAGTTTTTTCTGATTCTTCTGTCTTCATTGTGAACATAACCGTGTAGTTGAAACAGTCAAACTTATTTTTGTAACGTATGTTATTGTGTGATGCAGTTTTTTGCTTCTGTCTCCAATATTAAACCATTTTCCTAATACTTGTCTCTCTTTCTCTCTGTGTTGTAATGTTGGTGGTCATTCCGTGTTGGTAATACATCTGCACACCTCACTGTTTCACGTCCCTGTTGATTTTTTTTTTCTATTTGTTGTGTACAAGAGATACAGTCGATTCCACCTAAGTGAACATCTGATTGGAGAGAGAATGCAGATTTGTAGACACCCTTTCTCTATTTTACATCCTTGCCTACCCCACCCCCCACCAGTTGCCTTTGATCATTTTGATTATCGAAGCAAGATGTAATGTTAATTGCTTGCGTACAAAATTACATTGAAGGTGGCTTTTTAAAAAAATAAAAAATGTCATGTATACACACACAGTCACAAAATCAAAAATCACAAGCAATGTTTTTCTCCAATAATGTCTGAAAGGTGTTGTACTCCTACTTTGCAAGAGCAGATAGGTTTATCACCAAAAACGTAATCTGATGGGAGAGGAGAAAGGAAAATGGGCTTTCTTCCAGAACTACTCAGAACTCCAATATTATCTGGATTTAGTCCATCCTTTCTCAAAAGTAAGAATGTTTTAACTCCATGTAGGAGAGCCTGATAGAAAAACAACTACTGAACAAGCTTGTTGCAGACATATCCAGAACTATATGAGCTCAGGGAGAGCTTGACATTAGTAATACAAGTAGAAGTTTTTATTTTTTCTTTCTAAGTAAGCAGCAACTCTGTAGATGCTGAACTGGGCTATTTTGATCTTTTAATACAAGCTAGACATCTTTCAGCAAAAGATAATAAAACAATGCAAATCTCTAAGGAGAAGTGTGGCGACTTCCATATTTATTGCCCTCTTGGGTACAGCTGACTGGTTTTCTCAGCTCACAAATCAGTTTTTTTTAATCAGAGAAAGCACACTGCTACAAAAAGCAAGTGCCTTGCATACAACGCAGGGACCCGCTGACTCAAGAGGGGTGTCTGTGTGGGTTCCATCTGCTAGGAGAGCCTCCAGGGCTCCCAAGGATAGTGTCAGCATTTGGGAACACTGCTACCAGGCGCTGACGCTATTCTTAGGAGCCATGGAGGCTCTCCAGCAGTGTGCACATGCTTTTCAGGTGACCAGAACCAGCATGGGCACACCACTCTTTAGTCAATTGGCCCCTGGGCTTTATGTAAGCCATTATGAACAAATATGCCACAATGTTGCAATTTTGACTCGGCCCTGTGCTCTTGCAAAATTTCTATCTTAATTCCATCAACACCACTGATGACCTTGGTGGGGGTTTTGCTTTTTAATATGTTTTGTTACCTTGCTTTGTTTTGATTTGTTTGATCAAAGATTTACATTTGTCAGGTGGGGGCTCCACAGTTAGAGGAAGTTCTACCCCTTGCTCTCTGGGACTCAAGCCATACATGCATCCATTTGTTCTGCTCTCTCAGGAAATGAAGGCCACTTAAAAGTGCTCTTATGAGATGGAGTCCACAGACTTTTCTTGTGACTTTTATTTTCTGGTCATTGCCTTGGTTCTGATTTGTGTGGGCCAATTACACACACAGTCTAACGTGGCAACCTCTTCAGAATGAAATTATTGTCCACTGGATATTCTCCTCTCATGGTTCTGGCAAATCTTTTCTGGGGGTCCATGTGGGACCTGGTTTTGCTTTTCCCTCTGTTTGATAGAGCTTGTTTCCATGCTTCTGTGTCTGCAGATTTCAAAAGTGGCATAAATTGTTGGGGGAATGCGCTGAGCCGCGGATCTCCATTAGGCCTGTTCGTGCTGCCTTTTATGTGGCTTCACTGGTGCCTGCTTCCCACAATCCCACACCCTGGTTCTGCTTTCCAATTACCTCATCAGTACAGCTGCATCATAGGATCAGATCGCCATGATGCAACCATGTGCCTGCGATGACATAAGAAAGTAGACACTCTTACAACAGAAAAAGGGAATGCTGGGAACAAATTCATTTTCCCAGGCGGATTACATGAGCCTTAATTGTGATAAATGCTGACAATCATTTTATTCCAATGTAAAAGATGCAAGCATTGTTTTTATTTTAAGGAATGCAGAGCCTACTTTTACACATTTTTAAATCAATGAGTTGCGTGACCAAAACTAAATGAGGGCTAATTGGAATCAATGTAGTTCAGTTAAAAGAGTGGCAGACTTAAGCGTGGGAAGTTGGGGTCCATTCTCTCTCCGCTAAAATTCTACATTTGTAAAATGTGAATCATGATCACTTCTGTGGGTCAGTTACAGACAATGAGTGTTGTACTCAACACAAACTGATGCGTTGAAGTAGCCAAAGTAGTGAGCCATGGTGCTTGACTGAGATCAGCTACTTGTGTTACAAAGATGTGGAGTGGGGAGCAGATGCTCGCATGTGTCAAGCTTCTGCTGAACTCCTAAAGACAGAGGGCAGAAGGACACCTATTCTCAGCAAATGCCTATGTGGGGCTGCCACGATAACAAGGGAGAATCAGCAGAATGTGCTTAAGCCTTCCTCCACTACCAACTCTTCTCCCCTGCAAATTACCTCTCCCAAGGCAATTCTTCCCCCACATCCCTGCCCAGGCTGACTTCTACTGTTTGAACCCAGCTTGGAAAATGGCCTGGCAGGGATTTACAGAGATAATCTGAAACATTAAGCACCCCCTCCCACCCAGGGATTCTGCCCTGCAAATGCCTCCCACCATTGCTTTCACCTTATGCAGAAAATATTAGGGATGTGCACAAATCGATTTTTTAAATTCGATTTGTTCCAAAAACAAATCATCTCTGATTGGTTTTGTGTCCAGATCTACCCCCGCCCATCACCCCAGATTTGATTTGTATTTGGTTCAATTTGATTCAGATTTGGACTGATTCGGACCACTTAACGAGGTCCTAGGGGCACCGAATTTGGGTAGGTCACCATGGGTGCCACCTACCACTCAGATTTCAAGGCAGTGAGACACTTGGTTGATTTTGAATGATTTTTTAAGTTTTTACTGAACATTTCCACCATAGGAAACAATGGGGATTCGAAATTGCTATATCCTAACCCTCACACATGGATCCCCAGCTTTCTTTTTTCTTTTTTTAAAGCTAAGGTCTAGCCCTTGTAGAAGTGGAGTTATGGAGCAAAATGTGCAGGATTTTGAGAATTCCTGTGAGGATTCATTATACACCTTCATTTCTTCTGTTCATTTTGACTGTCACTGGACAGTGCCAACGCTCAACTGCCATGTGCCAACTACACCGCACCCTCCACCCCCACCTGCAAGGCAGTGGGGTACTCATTTTTATTTTTAGAAATATTGAAATGTTTAGAATCTTTGGTGTCTAATAACTTTTCCTCATAATGAATCCCTATGATGATTCATTATACGCATTCGTTTCTTCTGTTCATTTTGACTATCATTGGACATGGTCAACTGCCATGTGTCACCACCACCACACACACACACTGGGGTACTCAGTTTATTTTTTAGGTATTTTTGAAGTGTTTAGATTCTTTGGTGTCTTCATTACACACCTTCATTTCTTCTGTACATTTTGACCCCTCTGCTTTGCAGGTGGGGGTGGAGAATTAGTGGAATCCCATGTTCCAACTACCCCCCAACCCACAAGCCACTGGGTACTCAGGAATTTTTGAGGTGTTTAGAATCTTTGGTGAATCTTCATAGGGATTCATTACGAGGAAAGGTTATTAGACAGCAAAGAGCCTAAATACTTGGGGGGGGGGGAATCCTAGATCATAAACTGAGTAGTACCCCACTGCCTTGCAGGTGGGAGTGGGTGTGGCAGTTGACAGTTGGCATTGTCAAAAAGACAGTCAAAATGAATAGAAGAAATGAAGGTATGTAATGAATCTGCATAGGGAAAGGCAAGTTATTATACACCAAAGAATCCAAATACTTGAAAAATAGTGACCATACATTTTGCTCCATAACTCCACTTCTACAAAGGCTAGAGCTTAGCTTTTTAAAAAAATGAAAGCTGGGAATCTGGAGAAATTGGTAGGAGGGATCCGTGAATTGATTTGATTCAAATCAATTCGAATTGAATCAGGCGCGATTCAATTTGGACCCAGATCTAGCCAATGCACCACAGGGGTGATTTGTTTTGTCTCCAAATCACCTGAATCAGCTAGATTCAGGTACAAATCGATTTGTACCCAAATCAATTTGCATATCCCTAGAAAATATGGAATTGAAAAGGCCACTGATTTTTTTCTTCATATGTTCTCCCATACCCCCCCCACATTAGTCTTAACCGGAAAACATACCATTGGGAAACTCACTTTTTTCCTTCTACAACATGAAGTTCTGCCCAGTCATGTACTGTAGCTCCAGGGGTCTTTTTCTGAGGCCCATGGATCTCACCAGTATTGAGATTCATGCTCACTTTCCATATAACCATAGGGGTAACTTACCTCTATGTCTGTTTATTGTGCCACCATATTAACAAGTACAGTAGCCCCCAAACAGCTTGAAATGCCTTTGTTAATGCAGACGAGCAGCTTCAGCATAAAAACCAAAAATATTGTGATTGTTATAATGTTCCATATTCCACTAGGCATTCACATCAACCTAGTAGGGGCATATTTAACTACACCTTCAAAATTCAGGTGTTAGTATCCCAAAATTGCTCATCTACATGAACAAGGAAGTCCATAATGTAGTGTTCTTCAGAACATCCTACATCATCATCATCATCATCATTATTATTAATTTGATTTCTATACCACCCTTCCAAAAATGGCTCAGGGTGGTTTACACAGAGAAATAATAAATAAGATGGATCCCTGTCCCCAAAGGGCTCACAATCTAAAAAGAAACATAAGATAGACACCAGCAACAGTCACTGGAGGTACTGTGCTGGGGGTGGATAGGGCCAGTTACTCTCCCTCTGCTAAATAAAGAGAATCACCATGTTAAAAGGTGCCTCTTTGCCAAGTTAGCAGGGGTACATAAGAACATCATAAGAACATCTAGAACATAACTCTAAATTGAAGTCCATTTTAGAGCAAATGGTTGTAGAAGGCAGATGGACCAATTAGTTGAGGGAATATAAACATGCAAGAGGTTGTCCTATGTTTAATGGCAAGAGATCATCTGTTCAATGTAATGGTAAAAGATGCAACACCTTGTATAAGGATAGTCCTTCACTGGTTTCCTTCTAGTTTCTATGAGATATCTGTGCTTTAACCAATTATTTCGATGTCGTTATAGTTCATATAGGGTGCAGTCTTTATCCAGCTGATGTCATTAGCAAACCCCATATAATATAATGACATAGGACTGCACCACTAGTATCTGTCTTATCAAAGGAGCTTCATTTTGAAGTCCAAAAGATTTTTTTAATATCTTGTTGAAGTGAACTTAACTTTTTTTTTAACCCCAGTTTGCTGGTCCTTAGGTCTCCAGCTATGGAAAAAACCAAAACAAAACAGTGTACTGTGTTTCATTCCTGATAAGTGAATAAAGCAGCATTGTGGACAAGCAATCAGGTTATTCACTTATCAGGAATCGACTGTACTGCTGGCTTGGCTGTTTTTGTTCTTCATTCTCTGTTGTAATTTCACAACTGCTGTGTCCTGTTTGTTTCTTTTTAATTTCTTCTCTCTCTCTCTCTCTCTCTCTCTCTCTCTCTCTCTCTCTCTCTCTCTCTCTCTCTCTCATATGCTCTAGCACAATCACTGGGAAGTCTCCCTTCTTTTGACCATGAAACATGCTCTCAAAGTGGGGAACAAAAATCTTAACAAATACTATGCACTTGCTATCAGGAACACAATATTGGATGTGTCTTATATCTATTTAGTGCGTGATTTCTTGAATAAAGTTACTGAAAGGATTCTATTTGTCTGTAAAAAAAAATATGAAGGATGAAAAGCAAAGAGTTTCTAGGGTCTAGGTTTTATTTTTGTTAAACTTAAAAGGGGATGAAAAGTCTTAAATTCCTCCATGCCAAATGATTTTTTTTTGTATGGTATATTTAATCTATTCATGGAACTTAGAAAAAAATATGGACTTATGGGGAAGAGGGGAAGTGGGAATTCCTTGAGCACAGAGCAAAAATTTCCTGAAAGCCAAGATTGTAATCAAAACATGTTCCTTTTACAATGTAAAGGCTATATTAAGGAGAAAGACTATTTTTCTTACTAGATATGAAGCCATTTTTTGGACACCAGAGAATAGTTTAAAGTGTCTGATGTTTGCCATAAACCATAATAAACTTATTATGTGTCTGAACTTCTGTCTGTGTGTCACTATAGATTACACATAGAAAATACCTACTTTGGGATGTGAACTATGCTCAGCAGGTGGTCTTTGGTGAAAGAAATGATGGTCTACACATCTTCTCATTGCAATCACACCTACAGAAAAAGGGAGGAAATATTTCATTAGTGATGACAGAAGCATTTCTTTTTTCCCCCAGAGCCTTCTGTACGGATTGCAGCTGTCCAGCATTCCTTTCAGCTGTGTTACTTTTTTTTACTTTAAAAAAAAAGATGCCTGCCATACAAATTAAAACATTTGCCATCTCAAAGGTTTATGAGGACATAAGTCAAAGAGATCTATCTTTTCCAAAGCTCAGACTGTAATGAACATTTCTAGATGCACAGTTGGGGTTTTTTTTAAACATGTTTATCATAACCTCTGCCTCTTGGCAGGATAAACCCAAAATGCTTGAAATACAATCTACCCAAGTGGAATACACATGCTAGGATTGCCCCAAGTATTTTAGAGGAATCAGTGGGCCCCCATCATTTTTGTAGTTGCTGCTGTCGTCATACATGTTTTATATGACTGTGGACAGGGAGTGACACCTAGAGAATAGCAGGAACATTAAAAATGGAAGTGGAATTAGTACAGCACTTATAATAGAAAGATTTGGATCAAATAGAAGCTGAAGTGGAACAGGAAAAGCCAATCTGGAGAACAGAATTCCTCTTGTACCCTAATGCAGACCTTAACACACACACACACAAAAATGCATCTAGGAACCGACTCAAAAATTTAGGAGCCAAACAGACACTTGACAAAATTACTGGACTTGGTGACAGACACTACAGAGTGGGAAGGTCTCTTTATTGTAAAGGTCTTGTTTTATTTTAAAGGACTTCTCTTTATTCCTTTTACAAGTAACATATTTAGAAAAGGCAACATTTTATGGGACAAAAAAAATATTAAATAACTCTCCCTCTGAATCTCCTCATCTAAGGGCCATGGCTCTCCAGGGTCTGGAATTTAGGAACATAGGAATCTGCCATATACTGAGTCAGACGACTGGTCTATCTAGTTCAGTATTGTCTTCACGGACTGGCAGTGACTTCTCCAAGGTTGCAGGCATGAATCTCTCTCAGCCCTATCTTGGAGAAGCCACCAGGGAGGGAACTTGGAACCTTCTGCTCTTCCCAGAATAGCTCCATCCCCT
Organism: Hemicordylus capensis; assembly: GCF_027244095.1. Classification (NCBI taxonomy): domain Eukaryota; kingdom Metazoa; phylum Chordata; class Lepidosauria; order Squamata; family Cordylidae; genus Hemicordylus; species Hemicordylus capensis. The sequence continues at coordinate 248,081,234 of NC_069661.1, read as the reverse complement.
GAGGGGAATATCTTACAGTGCTCACACTTCTAAGTCTCCCATTCATATGCAACCAGGATAGACCCTGCTTAGCTAAGGGGACAAGTCATGCTTGCTACCACAAGACTAGCTCTCTGTCAAGCCCTGCCCTAATATCCCTAATAGATAGTCTGATGTAATCTATATTGGGGATGGCCAACTTTAATGTTACAGCTCTCATTTAGGTTTCATATGTAATGTGTATGTGGATAACACAACTATGGTTAAATTAATCATAAGACCTGGCCCCAACAGGAGTGTCTACTCTAGGGAACCTACATCATTTTCAAACTTAGTCCCCAAAGGCCTTCCAAAAGCTATGAGTTTTGCATCCTCTCTGGAAAGTCACGAAAGAAAAACAAATCTGGACCTCTTCAAGGAGGTCATTCCAAAGCCTTGAATGATACACTTGGCGGAAGCAGAGCGGAAGCAGATTATCAGACATGGGACATCCGATATTAGTTTTGATCATTTCAACTTTTAATAAAACATAAAAGTCATTTTCTAGTTTTCATATGTTGCAGAGAAGAATGCTAGAAAATAAAGAATGGGTCTTCATCCAAAATACATACTCATTTGTACGCATGGCACCATTCTTTGATTGCCTACTCTTACATACCTGTTTCACATACTGCCTGTTTCCAGATGTTCAAATCCTTCTTCCCCTGCAAAACAAAACCAAAAGTAGTCAAGATTGTGAAAGTCACACATATGAAGTACAAGTACAATGGTTGCATAATTTATTTCAGTTAAGGAATTTGGGTAATGCAGGTTGCAGAACCTGTATTTTTAGTGTAGGATTCTGGGCATACAGATGCTCATTATAGAGCATCAGCAAGTAATCACAATAATGAAAGCTGCCAGGGATTTCAGTTAGACAAGGAATGAGGTGGGAAAAGACCACACACACCCCTCTGCAGGAAAGTTGGTTCTTGTGGAAATTTTGCCAGCTAAATTCAGTCTTGTTCCCCCTCCTCAACAGTTTTTTGTCAACAGTTGTTCAACATGATGCCTGATTTTCTGACTAGGAGTATGAATAAGCAGCTGTGGTAGCTGGACTGAGGAAGAAACTGCACCCACGTTTGTGTATGTTTCCTTGTCCAGACCAGAGCCGGATTAATATAGTAGCAAATGTAGCATTTGCTACGGGCCCCGCATTTTCTAGGGCCCCGCATGCCTGGCTTGAATGTCTGCCCCTTCTTTTGCTCTCTATTAGGTGCTCTCTGCTGACTCTCCTCATTGCCTGCTGCTGCCCATTCTCTCGCCTCGCTGGAGGGCGTTTAAGCAAGGTCTTCCTGGCAACATGGTGTTGATTGGGTTATCTATTATGTTAAGCAGCACGGGAGGGAGCAGTAAGAACAACAATAGGAACAGATAGCTTGCAAAGGGGTCTCAAAGATAACTTAATCACCAGGGAGTTGGTCCTTATTTGTTTAAACTGTAAAAGTTTTTAAAAACATACACACAGAGAGTAAAAGAAATAAAAGCAGTTCAGATTAAAAAACAACTAACTATTAATGCCGGCATTAATTAAACGGCAAGAAAGGAAGCTAAAGAAGATGCTAATTGAATGTTGCCAGCGTTTTCCAACTGACTGGGAGAGGGTAAAGATAAACAATAAGAATGTGTACCTTTAAGAGGAAAAAGAAAGCCGGAAGTAACTCAGATGCACGGCAAGAGGAGTCTCAAAGTTTAGTGGATCAATTGAGGGGAGCTTATATCACGGTCTTGTTGGGTAAGGTCACGTATATCCTCCTTTAGTATCTAGTGCTGTTGGGAGGGAATTTGTGGTCATTGCTTTTCAAAGAACTGCCAAATTTAAGGTGAGCTCCTTTCCTCTCCTCTAGAACTGAAATAACTAGTGCTGCGTTGCCAACTTCATTAGCTTTACATTGGGATGCCCGTTGAAATTGTCCAAAGATAAACGGAGGCTGCAAACCTAAACACACTTACTAGAGAGTAAGGCTCATTGAGTTCAGTGGGACTTACTTCTGAGTAAATATGCTTAGGGTTGCACTGAATGATTTGTGCATTTCCTCCTTTTAATATTAAGCATATTAGTGTAATTTAGATTGAAAGAGGCTGTGCCTCCTGCCAAAAGATTGTCTTTTGGATACTTCTGTTTTCATGGAAGTTGTTAATGCACCTCATCATAATCACATTCACTTGCAATGCATCAACTATTTTAAATATGCATCTGCTTTCCTGTCAGGCTTGCACAAGAGGTTAAACATATATTCTTAATATTGTCAAATGGCCCTTTTAATGTGATGGCTGCTGAGATCCAATATGTTCTGCACACATTGGAATCATTGTGTGCCAAAATTGCTAATAGGTTCAGATTTCTCAAAGTACAGAATTCCTGAGAACCTTTTAATTTAAACATTCAGAGTTTTGTTCCTCACCCCCTTTCTCTTTGTGAAAATAACTCCAAAGGAGAACTCATGGTCAGGAGTCACAAAAGTGTGTGTGTGTGTGTGTTTTGCAAAGTTTGTTGACTGGCTGGCTCAGCTGAGTGGAGGCATGGGGTGGTTGGTGGGGGGGGCACTAGGCAAATGAAAAAATTGAATTACTTTACTATGCAAGTAAATAATTTATGTTTTAATATTTATGTGCATTTTTTTTAATTTGGGGCCCCTTCATAACATATGCTACAGGCCCCACACTAGCTTAATCCGGCCCTGGTCCAGACTAAATTAAAACAAAAAAATGGTCAACATAGCCACAAATAACAGCTCACCTGAGTGGTCTATTTCAGTGACTAGTGTAAAAACGTGACGCATAATACCAAAGCAACAATTTTACAATGGCCCAATAGGAACAGATCCTTCATAATTAGCAAATACAAGGGGTAGGGAGTAAATAAGATTTTATATTTACAGGCCATAGAGTGTCCTTTCTTTTTAAAAGCACATGGCTTTAAAAATGGCTTTTTACATGCTCTCCTTGATAAAGCCATCCATTTTTGTTCCCTCAAACGGAATTTCCCAGCAGTTGCATCCAGCAAATAGACTCAAGGTTGTGTACACGCTGATGGCTTAAGAACTGATGCATAGTAATTTAATTAGTTTCCACCGTTTAGCAAATGGCCAGGCCTACTTGCTCTTTCACCTCTCAGTAGGTCATCATTTTGCAGTGGGACCTTCTACTTGCTTTTCTGCTTATGCTTTCACTTTATTTCAATAAACAGACTCTCTGAGCTGCCTCTCTGTGCTGCTGGATAAATAAGAATGGTTTGTTATTTTTATCTCGTGCCTTAGTGCTAGCCCATTCAGAATCATGGAAGGTTTTTGTTTCTTTCGGCAACTTCCCCGGCTTCAGATGTTCCATGGGATAAAGGCAAGAGGCTGGTCTAGTCTACGATATTTCGCTTCCCCAAGAGTCTGTACTTTGGAATCCAAGATAAGTACCTTAGGATATCTTGTGATATTGAAGGGTGACTCTTGCTCATGAAGCAGTCACCAAACAACAGTGAGCTATCTGCCCTCAACTTCCTAAGCAACATCACTCTCACACAGGAAGGGAATGCCTCTTCTGGGATGGCATAAGAACACAAGAACAGCCCTGCTGGATCAGGCCCAAGGAGGCCCAACTAGTCCAGCATCCTGTTTCACACAATAGCCCACTAGATGCAGCTGGAAGCCACAGGCAGGAGTTGAGGGCATGGCCTCTCGCCTGCTGTTACTCCCCAGCATCTATTGCATGTGCCATAATCTGAAACCAAATACATTTATAGTTAGAAGGGTTTCCCCCTTCAAACTATAGGTTCAGATTTAACCAATGAGTGGATTACACCTCCTATGAATGACTAAGAGTTCTGAGCTCAGGCCACAGGCCTAATCCTGTCCTAATTCTTGATTACTGCCATTTCCTCCTTGGTCCCAGGTCGTCTCTGTGCCACCTGAGATGATCTGCACACGGCACGGGCGGCCCTTTCATGAGGCGAAGTGGACACAGACAGCAGCTTTTTGGGGTGCCAACAAGGGGGCAAGATACCTCTTGCAGCTGGAGCAGCTCTTTGGGATCAATCAGACCCTTGCGAGATTTGCAAGGATTGCCTCCCCTCAAACCTCTTGCAAAGAACGTAAGAGAGGAGAGGAAGCTGCTGACAACCTTCCCCGCTCCCCACTCCACACACTACTTTCAAAGCATAAAAGAGTCAATTTTGAAAGGAGGCGGGCCCCTATGAGGTTTATGGGGCAAGGTAGAGAGGGTTTTACAAGAGACTCCTCTCTTGCCATCTTACAACGGAAACAAATTGTAGGCAGGCTATTACACTATCCCCATACCCAGAAAGTTTCTCCCCCACTCTCTTTAATTTTGAACATCCAGCTTTTGGAAGAGTGCTATGTAACTCAAAAGCACACATACTATGTGAACTTTGAGTGTTCTAATAAAAACTATTGTTTTACGAGCTCAACAACATTGTGAGCTACTGCACCACCTGAGAACAGCAACTGCCACCACCAGCTGCTAAAAATAGCCTCTATGGGGTAGCAGAAACCCCCGAGAAGCATTTTGGGAATCAGATGCTGCTATATGTACTTTACAGCAATGTTTTAAATGCCTCAGTGATGGAAAGCCTTCTCTTCTTTTCACTGCTATGGCAGCTGCTGAATTTTCCTCGTCCACTCTCGGAATATTGAGGGAGAAAGGAACCAGCTGGTCCTTGACCCCTTTATTATTTCTGAAATTAAGCACCACAATCCACTGTGAATACTCCACTGTAGACACATGCCAAAACAAGCGTTTGGATTTTTTTTAGGCTGCAGCACACAAAGACACTTAAGTCCTTTTTATCCCTATGGTAACCGCCAACCATTCATTTGTAGAACATGGTGACCTAAACTGCAAAACATCGTTATGAAGCAGCAGGCTCTTTGGAAACATGACTGAATACATTGCTAAGCTACCTGAAGAAGCGTAAGTAACAGTGCAGGTAAAAGGAAAGAAAGAAGCCTACCTCCATTTGACTTCAAAAGAAGGTAATCCATCTAGGACATACACAAAACAATTCTCATTGTTTAATAACACTAGGGCTACATTCTTTAGTTAGTTTATGCTACTAGATTATGCTACTAGATTAATTAAGATCAGACAGCAATTTTTACAAGACTGCAATCCCACACATCTTTACTAGGAAATAAGTCCCCTTGAAAACAGTAGGGTTTACTTCTGTATAATCATGTACAGGATTGCACTACATGCAAGTAAATTTTGTTTAGCAATAGCCAGAACAAAACCAGATTATAAAATTGTTATTTGCAATACAAGCAGTTAACATGTTCAGGGGCGCACCTAGGTAATTTTGAAGCCCACACTTTAAGTGCTTCAAAGGCCACCCTGTTACCCCCCCCCGCCCACACACACACACACTTGAGGAGGGCAAGTAAAATGGGGGGGGGCGGGTACCTTTTAACAGTTTGCTGCTGTGCGGAGGGTACAGGGGCGACCACTAGAGGGGAGTCCAAGGCACTGGAGGCGGCAGCATGAGCTCCTTCCCTGAGCTCACCTGCCTCCCAAATGACGGATTGGGCCGTTTGGGGCTGATTTGGGGCCTCCACAGGTTAAAAGTTTTAAAAAGGGAAAAGAACTGATGTGGCGGGCATGGGGCAGTGGCGGTGCTCTGGGGAGGTCCCCCCAGAACATTTGGGGGGAAACCCCGGAGAGAGGAGGCCACAGACCTAGTCCCCAAGGTCCTGATACATGTTGTATTCTATCCAGTGAGGTCCCTCCAGATGATGTTCAGAATATTTGGTGGGAGCACCATACACGCTCCCACATGATCCATGTTCAGAGAGCTGCGACGACGTAGCCCAGCTTCTGGGAATCCCAGGGATCCCACAATGCACTGCATGCGAAGCACAGATCCTCCCAAGAAACAGGCACTCTAGGCACCTGTCTCTGTGTGCAGCTCTATCTCACACACAAGCCCCAAACCTGGGTTAAAGCACTCTCTCCCTTTACCTCAGCTAACGGCCAGGCTAACAAGCCAGATTAAGCACTGCTACCCTGCTGGGATCTAGGGAGGCGGACTTTGCTAAGGATTGCAAGTCTGCAGTCCACTCTGCTACTGATTCACCATATGATAAGAATGAGGTAGATGAATCACTTCCTAATAGTGCTTTAAGTGTGACAGAATCAGAGCCTGCTTCTCCACTTTGTCAAATTAAGCTTAATGGCCATGGTGTGGATGATGGCTGATTCTGGTTCTCCATATACTATCATTTCCCATTTGCTTCACAAGAAATGTATTACTGCAGCAGATCTGCACTCGCAGCCTTCAGACATCCACCCATGGGGATATGGAGGTTCCCCTGTTGCCATAAATAGATACTTTACTGCTGTCCTGGAATCCAAAGGATGTACTACAGAAGTGAAAGTGTATGTATCACAAAATGGAGTTTCAATACTCGGCTGGAAACATCAGAAAGATTTATGGATCATGTTAGACTCAAATAGCAGATTCACAATCTATGGATTGTGTTAGACTCAATTAGACTCAAAAAGCACGGAACCTGTATTACAGATAATGGATCATCCAAATGCTAATATGATTTCTCGGACATTTTTGCTGATATTCCTGGCCACTGTTCTCTCTAAGGCATGCACATGTGTGTGCGCTCATAGGTTTTTGGATGTCTGCTTAGTTCATTTTAGAACCCGCTCAGGATGAATCAGGAAGGCTCCACTCTGAATGTACGTGCACACACACACTGCCTTGATACTGCCATCCAGAACAAAACTCATTCTGCACAGAGATGAAAAAAATTAGAAGAACCACTGCTCCTTGCACTGGCATACATTTCAAACATAAAATTCAGATAAAGGCAAATGCAATACCTGTATAAGACAAAGTGAGGAATATACCCATAGCATTGTGCCATTCAGAGAGGAGCTCTTAAGACTACAGCATGCTGACACCATAGAGCCTCTTACTTCATCAGAATGGATTTCTCCCATTGTTCTTGTGAGGAAATAAAACAGTACACTTCAAATGTGTATAGATTTAGGAGATGTGAATTCCAATATGGTAGTGGATTGTCATCTATTACCCATAATCAGTGAAATGCTGCTTACTCTGAAAGAGGCATCAGTGGTCACCATTTTGGACTCGTCTTTGGTCTACCATCAAATTCCTCTGCTCAAAAGTTTACACAAATACACAGGCTTCATTACCCCAGAGGGTCTTTTTCAATACAAAAGATTTCCTTTGGGGTTAGCCTCTACAGCTTCAGTATTTCAAAGAATGGTTTTGGAGACTATGGACGGAATCACTTACTTTCAGAATGACATTTTAGTGTATGGCAAAACCATTGAGGAGCATGATGCTAAACTGACAGAAGTCTTAAGAAAACTAACACAGACTTACTATATCTGCGGAGAAATGTCAGTTTTGCATACACTTGGTGATATACTTGGGACACACAATATCTCAGATTGGCATACATCCCAAAACAGACTTGGTGAAAACTATTCGGGAAGCACCAGAGCCACACAACAAGGTGTACTTTGCTCATTTTTAGGACTTTGTGATTATCACTCTACATTTGTTAGACAATTTGCCTCCAAGGTTATTCCATTGCATCTTCTTTTTAAAAAGAATGTAGCATTTAACTGGGATGCATCCTGCAAGGCTAGTTTTCAGGCATCAAATTGGCCATTGCTGAAAGCCCTGCTCTCCCTTCTTTTGCCACCAACAGGCACACTATTGTAATAACTGATGCTTCTGAATATGGTTTGGGTGCTCTCTTGACCCAGCAAAAAGGGGACAGGGAAGTTACAGTTGCTTTTGCTTCCAGAGTGCTTACTGCTTCAAAGAAGATTTATTCTGTCATTGAAAAAGAAGCTCTAGCATGTTTCTGGGCAGTGAGGCAATTCAGGACTTACTTGTGGGTCAGAAAATTCACTTTATGGTCAGACCATAGAGCCTTCTCTACTTTATTTACTACTCGGGGATCAAGTCAAACCACCCCAAAAATAGTTAAATGGATAACCAGGCTTATGGATTCTGATTTCCAGTTGGAATATCTTCCACATCTTCAGAATGCAACTGCAGATTGCTTATCTCAACTTCTACTTCCAGGCCAAGAGGAGATCTCAAAAGACAAGGATGGAATAGTAATTGTGCAAATAGCTTCATCCACTCATGAAGTGATCACGTCTTCTGAATGGGAAATGGCCCTCAGTGTTAATCAACTGCTTACTGAATTTAAACCTTACATAACTAATGGATGGCTATACCAAAACAAGGTACCTGAACATTTTCAACCACATATGTAGCAAGTGAGCTATATCTTCTCAATGAGCTGGTGCTGAGAACTGATCGTTTTGGTGGTGCCAACCTCCTTACAAGCAAAAGTGATCAAAACTGCCCACAAAAGTCACCTGGGCATGCTTTTGACTAAAAGGTGAATCAGAGGAAGTTTTTGGTGGCCAGGTATGGACAAAACATACTGAAGATGTGATCAGGCACTGTATGCCTTGTGCTGTATCTGACAAGACACAAAAGATGTTTGCCACCCTCTTGACTCTGGGGGTAAACTTGCTCTGGATATAATGGGGCCTTTTGATAACCATCCCAAAAAACAAAGATTTGTTACAGTGATGGTGGATTACTATTCCAGGAGGTCAGAAGTTCCATTTCCTGACGATTATTACAAGCAAGATGATCCTATTCATGGCTGCAGTTTTTAAGAAAGAAGGTCTTCCTAAAGAACTAGAGACTGACAATGGGACACAGCTTACCTCATTTAAAATGGAGAAATATTTGTATAACCATGAGATAAAACACAAGAGTATTTCCTTGTATCATCCTTGAGGGAATGGCTTAGTGGAAAGAATGGACAGATTAATGAAAGAAAGTTAACAACTAACTACTATTCAACAACAATCCTGGACAGAGAAAATCCGTGAAATAACACCACGCAACAACAATCCTGGACAGAGACAATCCGTGAAACTCTATTTGCTTATCGAACTACTCCTCATTCCAACAGAATGGATAGATTAATTCCAATTAATTAATAGATTAATTCCTCATTCCAAAAGAATGGATAGATTAATGAAAGAAAGTTTACAACTAACTACTACGCAACAACAATCCTGGACAGAGACAATCCCTGAAACTCTATTTGCTTATCGAACTACTCCTCATTCCAATACAGGAAAATCACCTTTTGAACTGCTGAGAGGATGCAAAACCACCACCAAACATACCCAATGGCAACAATAGGGCTTTCCATGCCATCTCATCCTGAAGATGCAGAAATTCATGATCGAGTGAAGGAGAAGCTGCCTTATAAAGAGTAGGGCTGCCTTATAATGCGAGAAAGGGATGTTCCTAATATTCTGGACCAAAACAAATAATCGAAATCTGAGGAGATTCTGTCCTATTGGATGATGGATAGAAATGGAACAATTTTAGACTTTCCAGCACACATACTATGAGAAAAGAGGGAAGGGAGCCTAGACTCAAGAGAGGACTTGGATCTTGCCTTGAGTTTTAACCTCACAGAGGAGGCTGATGAAAGTTATGGACAATCCTTTTTACCAGAAAACATAACTAACTGCTGCTGTGCCAGAGAACCCAAGAATTAGGAGAAGTGTGTGTGACAGACAACCACTTAAAAGACTTCAAGACTTTGTCACTGAATTTTAAATCAATTCAATTCTGGTTGTTATAAAGAGGAGGGATGTGTTGTATTCTATCCATTGTCTTTTATGTTTTGTTGTTTAGAAGTTTGTCCCAGTGGGGATCTTGTAGAGAGTGTGGGGAGGGGGGTGGTCAGAAAGGAAAGGGATGGAAAGGAGTAGGATAACAGCTGTAAAACACAACATATATGTGATTATCTAAAACCAAACAAGATTACCTCTTTCTTTAGATCTATTGTTTTATTCATATGCAGATTTAATCAATCAATTTAAACTCATAGAGCAACATTGTCTGTCGCCTTCCAGCAACCGAAGGAGGGCTTCAGGACAGTTCACAAGGAGCCTTCAGTGTCCCTGTGCTGAATGCTTTTTGTACAGCAGACTGGGCCCAGGGAAGGGAGCAATTTTCATGTCTCTCCCCCTCCTTCCAAAAGTCCTTTTAACTTGTATAAATCTGTTCCTGAGCACTGAGCAATCGTCAGGAATACATCTATTCAATGGAAAGGGGCTTTTGGAAAGAGAGATATGAACCACTACCCAGGGGTGTAGCTAGGGGAGAGGGGGCCCGTGTTCATCCCTCTCTCTGGTGGCCCCCCCAGAGTGAGGGAGATAATGAAGAAAATAGGGAGGGGTGGAGCTGGAGGGCCCTCAGGAGCTGGGGGCCCGTGTTCTTTGAACCCTTTTGCTCAATTATAGCTATGCCCCTGCCACTACCCCCATGCCCAGTCTGCTGTGCAAAAAGCCTTCAGGGCAGCGATGGTGAAGGCTCCTTGTAAACTGTCCAGCAGCTCTCCTTCCATTGCCGGGGGTTTGTAGAGAATGTTGCTGTATGAGTTTAAATAGATGGATTGATTAAATTCATATATGAATGAAGCAATAGTTCTAAAGAAAAAAGGTAGCCTTCTTTTGTTTTTAGATTATCACATAGACATGTAACAGCAGGCATTATCTGAGAAGAGGCATTCTGTCCCCTGTGTGAGAAGAAAGAATGGTGCCTACCAACGTTGATTTTTGTTAACTACTCGTATTAAAAATAAACTAGCTGACCCACCCACAGAGCATCTGTGCACTCTTTGGGGCCGGCTATCTCTCCCCTCACACCTGCCCCAGTCTCCGGCCGGGCCGAGTGCCGGGCCCAGGCTGCCGGGTCGAATGCCACGGCTGGGCCCGCCGCTGCCTCACAGCTGCGATAGGTCCCGTCGGCGCTGCCTTGCCTCGCCTCCGCGGCTGGGCCCGCTGCCGCATGGCCTCGCCTCTGCAGCAGGACCTGCCGCCACCGCCACAGCCTGACCCGCCACTGCTGCTGCCTCCGCAGCCAAGCCTGCCGCTGCCTCACCTCCGTGGCCGCTCAGCCGGCCAATTCTCCTGGGTGCGCCTCAGTCAATCAGGTGCCTCCGCTGCCCAGCCAATCAGCTGGGTGCCAGGATGCACATTCCAAGGCACACCCAGGATAATTAAATATATAGATAACAATTTTGCTAACTGGTTTTGTTCTGGCCATCTCCACAATCGCTGGAGGGTCAGCCATATCAACCAACAAAGGGTTTGGTGTTTTGTGGAGTTTTTTTCTGTGTGTTTTTGTTTGGTTGGTTGGGTGACAGCCTAAATTTGTTGTACATCGCCCAAAGCCTTTGGATGGGGCAGTTTACAAACAAGATGAGATGAAATGAAATAAATAAATAACAACAACACGTTTAAGCCTGGATGGATCATAAGGTGGGGCAGAAATTTGAAAAGTGGTGTAGTAGTTAAATCATGTTTCCCCCTACATCTTCAGTGAGCTCCTCACACACTAACACAATAGTCTGTACAGCAATCTGGTAAAGTGTGGCAGTATTATTAGCCTTATACTACACATTTCACAGGGCAGGAGGCTGTGTGTCGAGGCTGAGAATTAATAGCTTATCTAAGGCTACCCACTAAATTCATGGCTGAGGTGATATTTGACCTGAGGCCTCCCCAGTTCATTCTTTAAAACAGCCATCAGGCCAAACTAACTCATTTACCTAGAATTACAAATTGATTCAGTATAATGCTGAATTTTTTTAAAAAGATACTTCAGCTCAGCCAAGGGTGAGACTTTCACCGTTCTGAGCAGTAACTTCTGATATGCTGTGATATAGCGTCAAGAAACAAGTTGTTGTAGTAAGAACTAATCAGCCTACTTTCCTTTCTCTGGCTCTGCAACTGGACTAAATTTGGTTCAAATCGAGATCCACAAGTTAGATCTCCCTCCCTCTCTTTTACATTGATATTCCGCTCTTCCTCCAAGGAGCCCAGAGCAGTGTACATAGTTAAGTTTCTCCTCACAACAACCCTGTGAAGTAGGTTAGGCTGAGAGATAAGTGATTGGCGCAGAGTCACCCAGAAAGTATCATGACTGAATGGGGATTTGAACTCACGTCTCCCTGGTCCTAATCCAGCACTCTAACCACTACACCATGCTGGCACCTCAAGTGTTCACAAGTCCGCCATCTTGGATCAGGGTGGTTGACATCATCACAAACTACGGCATTGACGTTTCCCCATGTGCCCCTACAGCTGTAGCAAATTTGATTCAAATCGGTTAGGCAGTTCACAAGTTAGCCCACTTGCACCTCAAAAGCTTACGTGTCCACCATCTTGAATCAGGGTGGATGACATCATCACAAACTACACCATTGAGATGTCCCTGTGTGTCACTCACTGCAACTGCACCTAATTTGCTTCAAATTGGTTAGACAGTCCACAAATTAGCCCGCTTGAGCCTTAGATGTTCACATGTCTGCCATCTTGAACTGGAGTGGATGACATCATCACACACCACACCACTTGGTCATCCCTATGTGTCCCTACAGCTGTAGCAAATTTGGTTCAAATCAGTTAAGCGGTTCACAAGTTAGCCCACTTGCACCTAAAACGTTTATGCATCTGCCATCTTGAATCTGGGTGGATGATAGCATCACAAACTACATAGTTGAGGTATCCCTATGTGTCCCTACAAGTGTACCCGATTTGGTTCATATTGGTCCAGGCGTTACAAAGTTGATAGAAGGGGGGACACACACGAACACGTGGATGGACACACACATAGAATGCCGGGTGATCTCATAAGCCTACTGGAAAGTAGGCAAATAAGAAACAAAGTCCCATTCCTGATGGCAGTGGCCCAGGAATAACCTAGTTCCAGATTTGCACTGGACAGAATGAGAGATATTGGAGCTCTTCTCACGATTAGTGAGAAGAGCACACGGGCCTTCTACGGGGAAGGAGGGTTTAACTTACCTTCCCTGCAAACGATCAGAGCGTTTTCCCTGGGTGGGTGGACCCCCAGAGCAGCGGCACGCCCAGCAGCTCCGGGGATTGGGGTGCCGGGATGCACCGCCATGCATTGCCCCATCCCCCAAAGTCCCAATAATGCACTGCACGAGTGCACAGTCTATTTCTGCGATCCCCCTCCCCCTTCAAGTGTGCTGGCTGCGGCTGCAAGAAGCCGCAGATAACACACAATCAAAACATGGAGCACTCGCTCCCTTAACCTCATTTTAGCAGCAGGCTGCTTTGGCGGGTTTGCTGCCATGTAGCCACCAGGACTGGCTCGATCCCGGTGGTTCACACAGTGGTTCATGCGATCTTGGTGGTTCACATGGTGGTTCACACGGTGGTTCACACTAAGGTGGTTCCTATAGCCCGGTTTTGCATGCTCATGTGAATAGCCTCATTGTCTCCCATAAATGGCCATTGCCAAGGAGCAAACATTGGTGTGGATTCTTCATGGATTCATGCGGCAACCTGAATAGGTTAGGCTTCTCTCTTCTTATGGGAGTGACAGGCTCATAACTTGAGGTGTCAGACCTATCACTTGAGATGGGACCTACTCTTGTTCTATTCTGGCCTCAGGTTGTTCAGGCAAAACCATTTCTAACCATACTTCCCCCTCGAAGAGATCACTGGTTAAGTTAATTTGTAGCTCACCCAGTCCCATAGCATAACTAGATTTCCTGGCAATTGGTATTTTCTCTCTCTTTTTCTAGCTTCTGGCCCACACGCTAAGATGAGGTCTTCCAAACTATCCTAATCTGAACCTACAGTGCAGTTACAATGACAACAACAACAACAAATATTTATATACCATAGGCTGAGCTGGACAAGGGGGAAAAATGACGACTTCTCCCAGTTCCCTCATCTTTTCTTATAACTTGGTGGTAAAATCTGTATAACAAGTATTATAGAAACTAATGTTCAGTTCCAAATTTTATCAGGATGCAAATTTATGCTATCAAAAGAAAGGAAAAAAGGAAGATAACACTCAGGGGGATATGAAACTAATAACAAACAAACAAAAGTGGCAAGAAAAGAGTTCAAGCTACACCAGTTACCCCTAAAGCTACATTTAGCTTTTAAAAGCTATTAAAATGCCTACTTGAGGAAATTCTAAATGGATAGGTTTTAGAGTGTGTCAGGTAATGAATTAAACCAAGATACATTATTTTTCTTTGATTCAGGTAGGTAGAAAATACACAAAGAAGATATCTCTTAAAATAATAGAATGTAATGATTTTTTTGATAAACCTATTCCATGAAGTGTTCTGTCATCTTGCTTCTTGGGCAGGCAATATGGTATGCTAATAAATAATATGCATGAGAAAATACATGATGACAGACGGCACCTTTCAAGACAATTCTAACAGTATTGTAGCGGTTGCATTGCAAGAGAGGAAGAAAAAAATAGAGGAATGATTGAGTATCTCTGTTATTTGTTCCACATTTGTGCTTTAGCTCTAGCATAATAAACACTCTAGTTAAAGGAGGAAAAATAACATTAAATTAATGATAGAATGTAGTATCCATTCTCTCCCTCTCTAGTGTTTTTTTATTCATATTACTGTATCACAGTTCCAGCTGCAACACAATTTACATCATAATCAGCATCCAAAAAGCAGAAGCACCAATTTAACATAAACACAGCACAGACTCATCTACCCACCAGCAGCCATATAACTACAATAGATTTAGTGCAATAGACTGCAGGTAAAGAGCTCAGTTACTTGCAGCTGGGGTTTCCAGATGCTGTTAAGGAACGGACTATATCTGATCGATGCTCAGGCCAACATTTCCTTCAAGCAGGTTTAAGCAAACTTATAGGTTTGCACTGGATATCCAGGAATACCACACATCAATCACGTGCACATCAAACCTGTTCCAATAACTCAACTGCAGTATGTGCTGCTCACAACTTGCTGGAAAAGCCAAGTGGGGGGAAAGGAAAAAAGAAGAAGTGATGATTCTTTTGAAGCACAAGTTATCTGAGGACTGTGTCAAGTTTCTAGTCCATCTGTGCCTTGGACTAGTCTGACTCCTGAGGAGATCATACAGGCCCAACCATTCAAATAGGCTGAAAAACTGAAACGGTTCCCTTAGGTCTCTCACATAATCTTTCTCATAGGTGCTTTCCAGCTTAGCTGCTCAACAGCAGGAAAATGCTTCCGTTCAGGCAAACCGCATTCAAAACGTAAATAGCAAAGCGCCCAGCAGAGGGAGCAGACTCGCAAAAACTAACAACCCGAAAAAACCATCAACTTCTTCATGCCAGATATACAACGTTGTAGCACTCTATCACAGCAATTAAATTCGAAACAAGGCATCGGAAATATGAACGGCACCCTGCTGTTCGTGTAGGGACTGCGGTGTCGCAACACAGGACTTCAGAGATTCGTCGTAACCCCGTTGCAGGGTCTAATCTGGAAAGCACCATACTTTCTGGGCACGGCTGAAAGTGTTGGTGCAGAACAATTTTAGATGCTTTAACAGGCAACGCCAATTCCAATAGCCTTAATAGAAGTTCCAAGGGAGATTTAGTTTCAGGGAGGGAAATTATTGGGTTTGTGGAGAGAAATTTGATGAAGACAATCAACAATTTTTCTTTTGGGGGAAGCTTTGCTTGCTGAATATTTGTGCACATCAGACAGCTGTAAAAAGCTCAGGAGCGCAGATATTCCAAGGGAAACGGGGTGGGGGGAGGCTCTCCCTTTCCTTTGGAGGTCTTTTGCCACAGTCCTAGAGCATTGAAATGATTTATTTAACAATCTTTTAAAATAAGCCTCCAGGAGTCTTGGCTGACCAGATCTTTTGCAGCCACACTTGAATTCACCTCAGTATTGCATTTCTCCGCAGGCAAGACTTCACAAACTACTCCGCCAGGGCTCAGCAGAGCTTTGTGTTACCGCTTATTTGGTCCTCCTTGGGCGCCAAACATTGACATCGAGGCAGTGTGAGGCACTTTGGGCCTGGCTTCCTTTTCTAACCTTTGTACAACACTTAGTCATTGCAGACATTTGAAAAGTAATAAATCTCTCACACGCTGCCTTAATCTGACATGACTCTCCTCCTCAGCAAGAGCCCAGATTTCAGGTCTCCCTTTACCTCAGCCTAGGCCTCGTTTCCTAGGTAACCGACCGGTCCCTAGCTCTTCTCCATTGCGATGTTATAATTAAGGCCTGTTCACACAATCTGATGTTTAAAATACCCAAAACACATGGATGCAAACAGCTCCCGTTTCTCATTTGGAGCCAAGTTTACCCACCCCCGCCCCCAAAAACGATGTGTGTCTATATTTCCTTTGTAGTTATTTATAAAATACTGTACAAGTTGTTTTGAACAAACATCCTGTAGGTAGCAAGAGCAGGTGTGCCATTACTACTACACATATGATATATTATAATATTAGGGATGGCAACTAATGAGAAACATAAACTGCCCAACTTACGTATTTGGGACCTGTTGCCAATTCATGGCCCCATGCTTTGCCCACAAAGCAGTCTCCCCCCCACCCGCCCCCTTGCCCGAACAAGAGCTGACAACTTTTGATAATATGTGACACATGCCCAGGCCATAGATTATTTAAAACTTTCTAGACTTGCTTTCTATTTGCTTTTAAAACACCCAAGATAATATTACCAAGAGCGTGGCAAGGTTGGAGCAGGCCCTGGACTACATTTGAAAAGGGGGCCCCTGGCCACATCCCCAGTGCTGGCACATTGGTATCAGGGAATGCGCTTTCTTCACTGCCTGCATGCTTCCCGCCTCTCCCACTCTCTGAGTAAGCACTCAGCTGGTGTGCGCTTGAGCAAAGCACTCGTCAGCTGGAAGAGGCCAGCTGGCAGGGCATCTGTGTCCCAATGCTAGCCATACCCCCTGCATGGGTGTGAGAAGCACACTGATGCTCTGGCATCAGAGGGCATGGCCAGCATCGGGACACAGATGAGATGCCTCTTGGCCGCTCCCAGTCAGTGAGTGCTTTGTTTGCTGGCTGGGTGCCCTGGGGGACAAGGGGGTCCTGTGAGGCAAGGGACACACACACACACCCTGCTCCATGGTGGCTACACCCCTGAATACTACTATTCCATCATGGAAGAGTGGAAAGAGTGCAGGAATTGGACATGTATACATAAATCCTTTGCCACACACCACTACTGATGCATTGAGAGGTACCCCCAGCACGGGTACAACATTTTGTACCAGTGATTGTATGTGTTGCAATCTGTTTTATCATAACTACTTTAGGCACAAAAAGAAACATCATTAAAATCTCCCATCCACAAAGTGGGGTTCTACTATTTTGATAAAATATGGCATGTATGGGGTGCCCCTTCCTTGGCATGTATTTGCACATATCTGAATAATAACTGGGGGCCAAACTAGATAAGATGGCAGGAGAGCCATAGGTGTTTGGTTTTTGTATTATTATTCAGACCACTGTTGGAGGAGAAGAGCTTAACCATTTCATTCTGCACTATTTTCCGGATCCAATCAGTCCCCAGAGTTCCTATCTTCCCCATGGAATTAATTCGGATAGGGAAAATTATGTAAGAGTTAACCACCACCACTTCCCTCTCACATTGTGGTCCCAGTCCAAATTATAGCCCTCACTGGTGGGCCACTGTGGGAAACAGGATGGTGAACTCAGTAGACCTTGGGCCTGATCCAGTAGGGATGTTCTTACGTTCAGTGGACAAGGGATAACAAAGTGAAGTTGAATCCAAATAAGACGGAGGTACTGACTGTGGGCTGCCGGGACCCGAGAGATGGTTTAGAGCTGCCTGTTCTGGATGGGGTTACACTCCCGCTTAAAAATCAGGTATGTAGCTTGGGAGTGCTCCTGGACCCAAAGCTCTCCCTTGTTTCTCAGGTTGAGGCAGTGGCCAGGAGCGCTTTTTATCAGCTTCGGCTGATATGTCAGCTACGTCCATTTCTAGAGGTAAATGACCTTAAATCAGTGGTACATATCCTGGTACTGTAACCTCCAGACTTGACTACTGTAATCGCTCTATGTGAGACTGCCTTTGTAAGTAGTCCAGAAACTAAAATTTGGTACAGAATGCGGCAGCCAGATTGGTCTCTGGGATAACACGAAAGGACCATATAACACCGATTTTGAAAGAACTACAGTGGTTGCCAATATGTTTCTGGGTGAAATACAAAGCACTGATTATTACCTATAAAGCCCTTAGAAGCTTGGGTCCAGGCTATTTAAGAGAGCACCTCCTATGTCATGAACCCTGACAACTGTTACGATCTTCTGGAGAAATCCAGTTATGGTTGCCACCAGCTTGTTTGTTGCCGAACAGGATCGGGCTTTCTCTGTGGCTACCCCAGGGCTTTGGAATATGCTCCCTGCTGAAATAAGAGCATCTCCTTCTCTGTTTGTTTTCAGAAAGACCCTCAAGACTCTCCTGTTCTCGCAAGCTTTTAATTAGAATTTCAATAATTGTAATTATTTGTTTGAATAACCGTTTTATCCGATTGTTTTTATTGTGTTTTGTGTATTTTAATCTGTGTTGATTTTTAAATATCTTAAAGGTGTATACCGCCTAGAGATGTACATGTCAGATGATATAAAAATATGATTGATTGATTGATAGATAGATAGATAGATAGATAGATAGATAGATAGATAGATTTGCTGCATTTAATCTGTTTTTTTAACCTCTGGAGATATGACCAGGGATAGCCTGCCATCTTTTCATTTCAGTCCATGAAAGTAGTACCTGTATTGAGGAATTTGATGCAAAGATTCAAAGTGTTAACTGCAGACTGGGGCAGTCTTACAGGAATTTGACCTATGCCTGTATAGGTTTCCCGCTGGACTAATAAGAATTTTCATCCCATTTGCTTGACTGGTGTTAGCCACATAGTAGTATTAATAACCCAAGAACCAATGAAAAAACTGTCCTGAGATTCCGTTAGCAAATGGCCTAGTACCACCCTTTCACAAATACAGCCACACCACTTAATTTCCTCTTTCTGGAATCCTGGCTACCATCAAGTAATGGATCTATCATAAACAGTGCCACAAAAATCCCCCCAATCCTGCATAGCTGAGTTAACATGTACAGTATACTTTATCAATGGGACCATCCTAACTATCAACAAGTTACAGGGCAGATTCTATAATACTGAAAATTAAAAGGCAAAATACAAATAAACTGATACATGACTATTATGATAACAAAGATGTACCATCCAGAATGCCAGTGGCCACTGGAATAAGTAGGACATCAACTGGGGAGGGAGATGGGAGAAAAGGATTTCAGGCTATTTTCTTCTTGATATTGGAAGAGCACCGATAAACACAAAGGAAAGGTCAGCTTACATCTTTCCTCCCCACCCCCCCACCCCGTCTTTGCTCTGCTAGAACAGCGAACAAAGTTCAGTGGAGAAACTGGGAAGCCATTATATGGGGAAAGATGAAAGGAAGGGTAGAAAGAGGGGGAAAGTTGAAAACAGCGTTTAAGGAACGGAGGAGAGAAGTGATATAACAAATGGGTCAAAGTGGCACCTGCAGAGAGATCTTTGGAAGGAGGGAGGAGAGTGGAGATCAAAAGGATAGAAAGCCAATTAGTCAATCAAAGGGGAAGAAACCCAGTTTTGAGATTATTGGGCAGCAGGGGGGAGTCTCCCCTTTTGACAGAAGCCAGGAAAGAGGATTACTATAGGAGAACAGTATGGAGATTGCTGGGTAGGATGGTAGAGAGGAATGAAATAAATTACACTTGTGTCCTCTGAAGCCACTAATATAATTTGTAATTTCCTCCCAAGCCTTTGCTTCAGACTCACATGCCATCTTCATCTTGGTTTTCCTAATCTTTCCCCTACCCAACCCACCCCAGTTACTGGTGTTTATGGTCTTTTCAACCTCCCCTTAACTCACATTTTGTAGTAGGAAAACCTCATGTTCTTTGGTCAAACTTCTGGCGTGGGGGGCAACCCACTCCCTTTATACTCGAAAAATATTTTGTATGGGGAAGCATTAAGCGCCACCCTCCACAACAGTCTTTATCCCACTTAGACTCCCCCACAGTTCCATTTTATGTATGTAAATACTTAAATGTTGAGTGGATCTCCTGCACAATGTATAGTTTGGTTCAGTTCAGACACTTAAAAACTCTCCACACAGAGTGTTCTCATGGATGTAGCTGCACAGACAAAGTCAAGACCCATTCCAGGTTTCAGGCAGCCCTTGACAAACCACATTAATGGGATCCCTCTTGCCTAGGTAGAGAGTGCCTTCTTTTACATGATCCCCACCGCACATTAAGGTCATCTGAGGAGGTCCGTCTCCAGTTAGCACCGATTCGTTTGGTGGCGACGCAGAGGTGGGCCTTCTCTGTGGCTGCTCCCGGGCTGTGGAATGCACTCCCAGCAGAAATTCGTAAGCTTAATTCCTTACTGACCTTCAAGAGAGCCCTAAAAACCCATCTGTTTGGCCTGGCCTTTTAGGGTTTTAATTAGTTTTAATTGTTTTAACGCTAACCTGATTTTCAGGGTTTTAATTGTTATGATAATTGTTATGATCGTTTGTTCTTTAAGATGTTTTTAATTGGTGTTAATATTTATATCTGTTTTAATTGTTATTGGTTTTAATGGTTTCTGTTTTTAATTGTAAACTGCCCTGAGCCTTTTCGGAAGGGCGGTATAAAATTTGAATGAATAAATAAATAAATAATAGGTAAGGCCCTTGAAAGAGTCATTCTGCCCAAAGGCTATGGGCACAGAGGATCAGCAGTGGGCTCTTCTGACAGCCTGGGCCGTTACCCCAAAATGCCAAACCCTGATTCTGGCCTTGAGTGGGCAAAGATACTCAAAAAACATACAACCAAAGCACGGTGATGATAGCCATTGAGGCTCAGTGCCGTAATGTGCAATTCCACTCTTTCACTTCTGGACCAACCAAAAGGATATGGCTCCAAAAAGAGCTCAGGCCAATTGTCTCAGTCTTTCTAGGTAGCCCCAGCTCACATACTTTGGGAACCATTGGATTCAGTGATGTTAAGTATGTCCAGATCATGTCAATGCATCATAAATTATATCAGAAGCATGAAAACAATCAAAGAAACAGTGGAACCATTAGATTACAAATATATATATCAAAGGAATGCTGAAAGAAGGTAGGGAAATTGCAAAGGAGCATAATTATGTGCATCCATCTTCACTGCAGAATATGTTAAAGAATTCAAGAATATTTCACTGGAGTATTGAATAATGGTGGCCTTATTTATTTATTTATTAAACTTCTATACTGCCCAAACTTTTGTCTCGTAGTCACGGGAGCTGTCATGCAACATGGCATTCAACACCCTTAAGCCAACACTCATTGGATTACAGTATCCCCAGAAGATCCCTATTTACAAGATCCTCCTTCCCTCCTACCTCAGTGCTTCCAGTATCACATTGCTCCCCAACAACCCCTTCCATCGAATAAAAATCTAAATTCCACAATACAGTCTTTTAAAAATCTGCAGACAGGATGTTCTTAATTAAGCCCATTTCCTTTAACTCGCATGATTCACATAGCATACCAAGGTTGCCAGATTTGAGATTTCTGGCTTCACAGGAATTTGGCATTTCTCTTTTGCAGTGCAAAATTTGCAGGAGCGTGATGACAGAGGACAGCAACTGCCCCCATGAGCTTTTATTGCATAAGCCACTGGATTTTTATTTGTCCATTATCCAGGCATGATTCCGGGGAAGAAAAAGGGATTTTAAAATCCCACATTCTGATAAAGCAGCAGCCATGGGAGAACAAGCTCTGGTCATTAATTTGCTGAAGCATCAAGCTGGCAGGCTCAGCCACTGTCCTGTCACAGTTCAAGTTACTTTAATTATGTTTCTTCCGGAAGTGAATCCAGTAATTATACAGTCTCTCCAATGGGGCTGCTGTAATTACCTCCTTTATAAATGGGCTCTGAACTTGGTTTTTTTTAAGATAGTTTCTTTCCAAACTCTCTCTCAAAAAGAAGTTATCAATTCCTTAACACCTGCTCTTTTTCCATTTATTTTACACTTTAAAACATATCCTTGCCATTTCTAGATGCTGCTGGGAGTCACAGTATTTGACACTAAGATATACTGGGGCTATTCTCATGATTAACAAAAATTGGGCTAGGAGAGCCTAGCCCGATTTTTGTTAATCGTAAGAACCACCGGGCTCAGCTGCGAGCCCGGTGGTTCTAGAGCGGGTAACCCGCTCGAGAACCCCTGGTCAAAAACCAGGTTTGCAGAGCGAGCGCTCCACAAACCTGGTTTTCAGTATCGTGAGTAGCCATGGCACAGCTTCGCACTGTGCCTACTCATGAGTAGACCCCGGAGGGGAGGCGAAAAACCACCTCCTGGCTCCGGGGATCTCCCCAGTATGCCCTGCGTGCTCGCGCAGGGCATCCTGGGCTTGCGGGGGCCGCGCTGCCCCTGCTCCCCCCAATCCCCGCTAGCTCCGTCACGGAGCCGGCAACTGTGTGGGCAGCCGATCCAGCCACCCAGGGGTCCCTGCCCAATCGTCTGTGGGGAGAGCGGGCTTATCCCGCTCTCCCCGCAGTTTTGGAAAAAGTGGGTCTCACGGATCATGAGACCCACCTCACTATCTCATTATGTCTCCTTGTGATTTTGTTTGTCCCCCTCCCCAGTTCGTTCTCCTTTGGCAGTCAGGCTTCTCCCAGCCCGCTGCCGCTTCTCCTCCCCACCCAGTGGCCGGCCTGCCTGGCCTCTAGTTCACTGCCACTGTCACCATCTTCTTCCCTGCTCATCTCCACTGTGGTTTCCCCACCAGCCCCCACCACTGTTCCCACCCTGCTTCACCTGCCTGCTGCTGTTGCTGCTGTTTTCTTCCCAGCCACCCGCCCACCCGCCCTCTTCCCTCCACCTGCCGGCCAGCCTCTTCCCCCTACCTGCCGGCTGCTGCCACTGCTCATCACCATTTTTTCCCTCCCAGCTGTCCCGTCGCTATCTCGAACTCTCGCAAGAGCTGCCACACATGGGAGTAGCGATGTGCACACCTAGGAGAATAGATAGATAGATATGATATGATATGATATGATATGATATGATGAAATAAATGCAAAAAGGCTAAGAGGTTTAAAACTATGAGCATAAGACTAAACTCTATGAGAAGCTATAAAAAAGCTAAGATTAGAATTAAAATTTGATTAAAATATAAAATGAAAACTGTATAACTGAGTAAAGAGGATGCGTACAGGTATGAACTACGTTGGGCCTAATGAGTTCTTGCTGGTGGTCAGATCCCGGTGGATTTTTGCACACTGCTATGCAGAACTTGGCAACATTGTTTGTTGTAATAGGGTTACAGTCGTAGAGTAGTAGGAAGACGTAGAACCGCCTTGTGCGGTCTGGTAACCCTGTAAGTAGCAGGAGAAGGAGGGTGTTGCGGAAGTCCATGAAATAGGCAGAAGGTGTGTTTGGTGGTTTCAACTTGCCCATCATCTCAGGAGCATAGACGTTCCAGGAAGGGGATCTTCTTGTATCTTCCATCTAGCACAGCCGAGGAGAGGGTGCTTCAGCAAGCCAGGGTGAAGGTTCTGCTATGATTAGGGACCTCTAGCTGTGTTAGATATGTAGCAGGTGCCATTATATACCTTGAGCTTTCAGAGATAGGGAGGTTAGATGCCCTACCTAGGTCAGATTGGCACTCTGCATCTATCATGCACTGTTTAAGAAGTGTCCTCCTGGCCTGCTTGTAACCAAGGGAAGTTGTTGTGGGGAGCCAAGTGATGTTTGTTTCACCAATGGGGTTTGCTTCCAGCTGGATTGGTATCCATCCTCCATTGTTAAAGAGGCTAGGCCAGTTGGGAAGAAGGATAGCCAAAAACTGACAGCCATACTCTGGCCTCCACTTTCACTAGGCCTGCCTTCAGTTGTAAACAGCGTTGGAGCTGGGTACCTGGAATACTGCTCTTAGGAATTTAGACTGGACGAGCTCCAGAGGGGAGATATTGGAGAATGGGCTCTGCTGGGTTCCGTAGAGAAGTTGGGCCAGCAACTAAGCTTCAAATAGTTTAAGGGCTGCGGGTATGTAATAGCATCCTTTTGACTGGAAGAATGTTAAGATGGCAGCAGCATTCCTCTGGGCGTTTTAGGCAACATAGCTGCTGTGAGATGCATAGCTGCTAGATGCATGAAAGACCACCTGCAAGTATTTGAAGCAGGAGACCTGCTTGATTGTGTTCCCATCCTTGGGGACCTTAACCTTGTTAACCTTGTCTTAAGGGAGGGTGTTTTAGGCGGGCTAGCCGCCTTGGGAGCACTGGGCTCGCCTGCAAGCCTGGTGGTTCCCACGATCCCTGGAAAGCGGGCTAAGCTTTCCCTGGAAAGCGGGCTAAGTTGTTTAGGTGGCCCACCATGGTGTATAAATAAAAGCTGAATAGAAGCGGGGCAAATATGTAACTTTGTTTGACACTCTTACAAGTGAGGATGGTGCTTGACAAATGGCCTTGGGGTTTGCACATCTGACTTTAAGGGACATGCCATCGTGAACATAGGAACATAGGAAGCTGCCATATACTGAGTCAGACCATTGGTCTATCTAGCTTAGTATTGTCTTCACAGACGGGCAGAGGTACAGAGGTGAAGGGTACAGATGAGACCATACTGGTTGATCAAAGGCATTGGTTGATCAAAGAGGCTTCCAGTTTTCCTACAAGATCGAGTCAAATGCAGACTTGAGATCTATGAAGGCAGCATACAGGAAGACTGTGTTGTGGGTGGATTATCTCTCAATTAGATGCTAGAGTACTAGGCACTAGTCAATGGTGGACTATCCCTCCCTGAATCCAGCCTGCCCCTCTACTAGGAGGTTTTCTTCTTCCAGCCAGTCTCTTAGTTTCCAATACACGTGTCTGGTTAAAGACCTTATTGTACTGATCAGGCTAATGGGTCTATAGTCTGCTGGGTCATCCCTCCTTCCTTTTTTGAAGATGGGGACAATAATTGCTAGCCCACAGTACCTAGGGATTTGACTGTGCTTATGAAAAGGCCAGAATGGGAGCTCACCATACCGAGTTATTTTTTATTAGTTCAAAGGGGATTAGATCATCTCAAGGAGTCTTCCCCAGGTCTTAGTTTGGAGATCAGATCCTTGACCTCTGTGGGTGTCACCGACAGCCAGGCAGGGAGGTCCTCTATGTCACACCAAGGGCATCCATGGTCCCCTACTTCATCTCTGTACAGTTCACTAAAGTGTCTTTCCCAGACCTCTGGTGGAATGCAGCTGTCCAAATGCATGAAACTGTTGCATCATGATGAACCAAAATAGTGCGAGTCATTAGTTCTGACTACTTGGATGAGACATGACCAGATGTCTTTCATGGCATCTCTTTTCTTGTCTTTGAGAAGTTGCTTGTATTGCCTTTTCTGCTTAAGGAGGTCCTGTGTAGACAAAGGTCCTGCATTAGCTTTGTAGGCATTGTAGTTGGCAATGAGCGCTTTTTTTTTGTTTTGCTTCAACACATTCAGAGTCAAACCATGGTTTCAAGGGCACAGGTGCTGTTTGAGGCGAGGAGTGTTTTCATAGGTTAGGTACTTTTGTGGTTCTTGCACTAGGTAGCTGCATTTCTCTTAGGATTGAATTAGAGAGTTCTGCTGAGAGAAGAGAAAGCCAGATGTGTTGGAAACATGAAAGCAAAGTTGGAAGTGTCCTGGGGTTAGTTGTTCTGGTATTACTTTGTCCAGTTGGGAGGACAATGCAGCAGGCTCTTCCTGCTGGTAGAATTTGTGGTTTGTATAGCGCCTTGGTGTGGAGCTGCTGAACAAAAGGTTTTAGATGTAGGAAGACGGGGATATGGTCACTGTCAAATTGGGGGATGACCGCAAAGCAGTCTGCAAATTGAATCAGGTTTCTAGAGACTATTTCATAATCAATAACACTCATGTTGCTCTTAGCCCCAAAAGTAAATTCAGCAGGGTGGTCATTTTCGAGGGAGCCATTTCAGATCTAGAGGTTAAGTCTTTCATCCATTTGGGCCAGGCAGAGTCCTGCATAGTTTGGCTTCCTGTATGTCGAGTGGTGGGTGAAGGGGACTATATCTGCTTCCAGGTTAGAAGCCTTTAAGAAGCCTTTTGCAGCCAAGCCTGGAAAGGGGCGGCAGGGAGGTATCCTGCCGCCCAATTTGTAAAGGAAATATGGGGCCGGAGTGGGGAAAGTGCGGGAGGGGTAAGTAAACCCTCCCCCGCCCTTAATGGAACCCCCACCCCAGTGCTGGACCACAGCTCCGCGGTTCCGTGCACACCCCTACTTGTGAGTTGTGTTGCTAGCTTTCCGCCATCTTGGCCACACACACCCTAACAGAAGAATTGAACAACATGACTGAAGCCCAAGAAGAAGCAAAAACAAAAACAAAACACCCCACAATAAAAAGCCCCCCCCCAGGCAAAAAAAAACCCCACCACCAAGGAGGATGTGCAAATATCTCCTCAGAAAGTGTGTATCAGTCAGTGTTCCCTCCAAGGAAATTGACTGCACATTTCAAAAGACAGATGCAGCCCCTACTATGAAATGACAAGCCCATCAAAAACCAAGGCACAGTGACTGTTGAACAAGCTGAAATAATGTGTTTGCTACTTAGGAAGTGGGGAGTGATGGGGAGCAGAGACCCAGTGTAGGAGGAACTGTCAGATTCTGAGAAGGGAAGAGGGGAAGAGCAGGATCTAGCCCAGGACAAGAAAATCACCACAGACATTTTCAAGAGTGGACATTTTACCATCCATCTACCACCTCACTGTGAGATGCCAAAGAGTCAATTTAACATCTGTAATCAAGGCCAGCCCTATTATTAGGTAGAGTGAGATGGCGGCCTCAGGTGGCAGATCATCAAAAGTAAATGTCCCATTATTTAACTGAACATTATATTTGACTGTAGAAGGTGTGCCACCTATATTTTCTGCCTCAGGCACAAAATACTTTGGGGTCCCAGTCCCTTTCTGGAACTTTCCATGCAGAGAGCTGGAGGCAAATTCCTAGACAACATCTGCAACCATGTGGGAGTTAGAATATGTTGTCACGGGTGGTGGATTTTCTGAGGTGAAATGTTTGTGCTCTTAATATACTGTGTTCTCCTCAGTAATCTTGCTGCCTCATATGTGGTTATCATCCTTTTGCACAGACTCTCAAATACTGTATTTATTCTACTTTAAAGCAGCTTCACTTAAAGTCGGCATGGTGGTAAAAGTTCCTCACCCTCACCATTGTTGCTCTCCCCCATCAAAAAGAATGTATGTGTGTATGTATGTATTCATTCATTCATTCATTCATTCGATTTCTATAACGCCCTTCCAAAAATGGCTCAGGGCAGTTTACACAGAGAAATAATAAATAAATAACAGTTTAAATAAATAACAGTATCAATAAATAAATAACAGCATCATCCAGTTCATCCAGCATGAACTGGATGATACCTGTTCCCAGATCTAGCTTTGGGGGGGGGGAGCAAGAGCATGCCTTCCTGCCTTCCTTCCTTCCCTCCCCACCCACCCTGAGACAACCCCAGATGCCCTACATCAGATGAATAGAGCCTACATGCATGAAATCCAACAATTGTCGGCCCATTTTGTGTGACTGATTGCTACACCAGAATCAAGATTCCCAGGTTGCCACTTTCTCAAAATGTTTGAACAAATGGATTCTCCTCGGAATGAAGTTATGTCGTTATACAAGAGGGAGCCAAGACTGATTATACCAGGCATTTTAGTTGGCTTGTGTGAAATACATATTACACTTTTATCTTATTCTAACATGGGGCTCGCTCTTGTCTCCCATCCAGGGGAGTGATCAGGTCCACACCTTAGTATCAGCAAATGCAGCAGCAGCACTTGTATTGTATATTTATTATTTATTATTATTTATTAATTTAAAAAGATTTATACCCTGCCCCTCCAGTGCACTACTGCTCGGGGTGGCTCACAACAATAAATAGATAAAAGACACAATAAAAGTAACAAAATTAACCAAACTGAACAACTAAGTTAAAAGTTCATTCATCATTATATAGTGTGTATTGCTCTAAGAACCAAGTTTAGCTGCTCCTAGACCAGGGATTCTCAACATGGGGTCCCCAGATGTTATTGGACTTCAACTCCCATAACCCCCAACCAAAGCCCACTGGGGCTGGGGATTATGGGAGCTGACGTCCAATAACGTCAGGCCAGGAGAGCTGGTCTTGTGGTAGCAAGCATGACTTGTCCCCTTAGCTAAGCCAGATCTTCCCTGGTTACAAATGAATGGGAGACCAGAAGTGTGAGCACTGTAAGATATTCCCCTCAGGGGATGGAGCCGCTCTGGGAAGAGCAGAAGGTTTCAAGTTCCCTCTCTGGCTTTTCCAAGCTGAGAGAGATTCTGAGAGATTCCTGCCTGCAACCTTGGAGAAGCCGCTGCCAGTCTGTGAAGACAATACTGAGCTATTTAGACCAATGGTCTGACTCAGTATATGGCAGCTTCCTATGTTCCTAACATCTGGGAACCCAATGTTGAGAATCCCTGTCCTAGACCATTCATTGGGCCCTGCCCTTTGTGATTTTTTTTTTTAATGCCCCATGGTCACAAGACAGACTGGAGTTCCCAACCCTATAACTCCCTCCCTAATAGAGTTTTGTGCTGGCACTCTCTATCAACTTCTGTGTCAAAGACCAGGATCCAAAAAAGTTACTGTGTTGTATTCAGACACAGTGAATCAAGTGTGTATTGTCCCCTTAAGTATAGCCTCCTTTCTCCATTGTACTGGGAGAAACCCTGCTGCAGACCTGCATTAAGAGTCATGCAAAGAAGCTGTATATAACCCTGTTAATAAAGGTATCCCCGACATCTGAATACAGCAATCAAGGTTCAACAACCAACATGGTGATCATATGTATGTTGGGAGCTCACAAACCTCAGCCATGACAATGGAAACAATAAACACCTACATTTATTAAGCACTGTACAAAAATTAGGAATAATGCAGCCTGTATCAGGGCTTGCAATCTAAAGAAGAAACATACGATGCATGAAGGAGGAAAGGAAAGGAGAATGAAAGGGAAGGTGGATCAATCAGGAAAAGACAGGGTGAATCACTGCTAAAACATGGTCTCTCTCTCTTTTGTACAGAGTAGCTGGCTGTGTTGAAAGAGTCCAGGAGGGGAGGGGCACACAAACCCATAGAAAGGGCATGGTTTGGAATTTTCTGCAGCTGTAATCCATGAGGATCCAGCTCACACTTTGTATTGCTCTTAGAGTAGAGCAGATTATTCAGGTAAAAGGAATAGGGACCTTCAGTCTCTGAAAAAAGACCGAAGAAATGAGAAAACCACCTTTAATCTCCAGGCAAATAAGTTTCCTCTGTAGATACAATCCCTATTCACAGGTTATGTTGTATACAACAGTATAAAAATGTCTGGACACATGTACATGTGCTTGTGTGAATGACTATACCTGTGATCATTTTAGAAGTATAACGGGATACAGCCCCCTCAAAGGCATGCTACAGAGAGGAAGCATATGGCTGACCTTATGCATATGTATAACATATGAATAACTGTTACAGTGTAGACTATATACTTTTTGCACAGGTGCTGGACATACTGGCTGACATACAGAGCCAGGATGCACTGGTGTGGCAGGAAAGCAGCCTAACAGAACTTCCCAACTAACTACACCGGTGCGCCCTCTTTGCCTCTTGGAAATATGTCCCCAAGGGAAGCTCAACCCTCAGAGACATATTTCTGGGGCCTTCTGGGGAAGGAGAAGGGATCAAAAGTTGCTGCTTTCCTGCTGCACCAGTGCAGTTAGTTGGGAAGTGCTTTTAGGCTGCTATGTTGCTGCTCCAGTGTGTCCTTAATAGGGCTACAACCAGCTTAGAGAACTGTGTAATCAGAGAAAGTTTTCCATGACTGCAATTGGAGGAGAAAAAAATCAACCACCCTAAATTTTAAGAGCAGCAGCAAGGATTCTGGCTTGGCAGCTTGATTGCCAAGTGTAATCCCCTTGTTAATTAAGACGTCCAGGCTCCAAAGTCCTTTCAAAAATTCAGTTTGCGCTGGAAATGCCAACCAAACAGACCCTCCAGTACAAGAGTGCTGCTGGCACTTCCAGAGCACAAGTGCAAAATGGCAAAGCCTGCTGGCACTATCCCTGCACAGGCAATTGAAAGCTTTGCTCGGTGCCGTCTCTCCTTCTTAATTGCTGTGTGGCAAGTGGCCCCCTTACAAGCTCTTTATCTTTCTGCTTCAGGAGCACTGCTGGTCTCCAGGATCGCTTGTGAGGCTTGGTTAACCAGGCTGCCAAAATCCAAATAACAAAGCCAAAGAGAAGAAGCTGGGTTGGTGGATCCTCACATCCCACCCCACCCCCACCCCCCACACACTCCTGTTTCCCCCCAGCAATGGCATCTGGATTTTTGTTTGGCTTCTTCTCCGGTTTCTTGGCAGTCTGCGTTCTTGGCCCTGAGGGGTGCAGCGAACAGCTTGTGTGTTTTCGTCTTGGAAAATCTTGCTGCTGTTAGACTTGTTGAGAATTACCCCCATATCCCCCATCTCATTCTTTCATTAACACACTGGCTTTATGTAATCCTAGGTAGATGGGATGCAGTGACTCTTGACAGGCCCTACTCATTCTTCCTAAAGCTTCACCTAAAGCATCCCCAGTTGAGAACTGCTCAGTGATGAGGGGAACGGGGTTTTAGCTCAGGGCTAGAGCATCTGCTTTGCATATAGGTGGTCCCAGGTTCCATCCCTGGCATCTCTAGGTAGGGCTAGGAAAGACTCCTGCTGTCGTAAATCTGTCAGGCTAGCCAGATGAAGCGTAACAGAGGCAGAAGCAGAACAGCAAAGTCTAACAGGAATAAATTCTCCAAACCAGGTCCAGTCCGAGCCAATCCAATAAATCCAAACAGAGTCCAAAGCGAAATCCATGAGCAAGGTCAACACAGTCCAGGGTCCAAACACAGTCAAGGTAATACACAAACACAGCCGATTAGCTCACAGGAAATTGATGTTGCTACCAGCAGGGTAGCTATGTTACAGGCGTCTTAAATAGGCTGACTCCCAGTGCTGTTAGTTAAGAGTTGCTGAGTCAGCAGCTTTGCCTGTTGTTCTACGCAAGCGGCTCCTTAACTTTTGCCGTCTCTTGGACCGGCACCTCTCCATAGCTGAGACAGGTTACGCCTCCTCCACAAGAGCTGCCTCACCCGGCTCTAACTCATCTTCAACTCTCTGTGCGTCAGACCCACTCTCCTTTGCAACTTCTGGTCCTTGCCCACCCTCCTCTGCTGTCAGCTCTGTCTCCGCCTCCAATTCCTCCTCGGAGTCTTCCAGCATGCCCATGACACCTGCCTGAAACCTTGGAGAACGGCTGCCACTCAAAGCAGACTGTCCTCTGCTGGATGGACCAATGGTCTGACTTAGAATCAGTCAGCTTATATTTAGGGAGAAGGGCTGTAGCTCAGCGGGAGAACATCTGTGTTGCATGTAGAAGGTCTCAGGTTCAATCACCAGCATATCCAGATAGGGCTGGGAAATACCTGTTTGAAAGCCAGGAAAGCTGCTGCCAGTCAGTGTAGGCAGTACTAAGCTAGACAGACATCTCCAAGTAGGACTGGTGTTCCTATGTCTTGAAAAATTCAAATGAAGGGATTTATTTCCTTCCTTTTAACCTGTTCTTTTCCCAAGGACTTCAGGGTTATGACCAGCCTGAACTCTCTGAGCCCTGTCCTCTGTAGCTGATGCTCAGAGCAAGCTGTGTGGTAGGCTGGGCTCAGAGATAGTGACTGGTCCGAAGTTGCTCAATGGGCATTATGATTGCATGGGGATTTGTGCTCAGGTCTTTGAGTCCTATGTTGGGCAGAATTTTATGTTCTACCAGGATAAACTGTTTGCAAATCTCACCTTGTTTTGCTTCAGTCATATAACACCCTCCTTATTGTCTTTGCTGACAATGAGGCTCTACACACAATCTGTGTGTAGAGCCTGGGAGGGTTCTGCAGGGAGAGCAGGCTTAGCCCACTCTCCCCGTGCACGAGCAGTCGGGCAGCCCGGTGTGGCCAAATAGGCCGCACACACAACTACCAGCTCTGTCTGGTGGGGGCTGTGGGGATCGGGAGCCGCTCAGCCCCCAGAAGTTCCATGATGCCCTGCACACTTGTGGGGAGGGGCATAACAGGATGCTGTTTGTAGCCTCCCCGTCAGGGCTCTACTTGTGTGTTGCTGCACGCTGCGGCAGCACATGAGCAGGAAAACAAGGTTAATGGAGTGCCTGCTCTTTTAACCTCATTTAAGGGGAGGGTGTTTTAGGCAGGCTAGCCACCTTGGGAGTACCAGCTTATTATGGAGGTTATGGAGGTTGCAGAGAAGCTACATGAGTTCTTTGTATCTGTCTTGCGAAGATGGATCCAGCAGGGCTGTTCTTATGTTCTTAACATGAACTGTGATGCAGCTGCTAAATAATCTAACGCATGATTACCCTGCATTAACAGAGGCATTGTGTCCAGATTGTGATAAATAATCATTCCAATCTATTCTGTGTGGAACAGGGTGTCCATTTCTGGGCCCCACATTTTAGGAAGAACATTGATAAACTGGAAGGGGTTCAGAGGAGGGCAGTAAATGTGGTGAGGGTCTGGAAACCAAGTCCTGTGAGGAACAACTGGAGGAGGAGCTGGGTATGTTTAGCCTGGAGAGGAGCAGACGAAGGGGAGAGATGATGGCCCTCTTTAAATATCTGAAGAGCTATTGCATAGAAGTAGGAGAGGGCTTGGTCTCTGTTGCTCTTGAGGGCAGGACTAGAATGAATGGGTTGAAATTATAAGGAAGCAGTTTCAGGCTTGACAATTTCCAAACTGTAATTGCTGTTGGACAGTGGAACAGTCTGCCTCATGCAGTGGTGGGCTCTCCTTTGCTGTGGGGTTTCAAACAGAGGCTAGACAGCCATCTGTCTGAGAAGCTGCAGCAGTTTCCTGCACTGAGCAGAGGGCTACACCAGAAGACCTCCAAGGTCCCCTCCAACTCTAAAATTCTGTGCTTCTGTGATTCCAGATCTCCCACTATCTCATCTACTTGTGCCCTTAGCAATTTATTTTCAAAAAACACACCGATAAGCTGCCAACTCCTCTCTCTGTACAACAGAGAGAAGAAATTCCATGTGACACACGCTAGTCACATTGGCCGCATTCACATTTCACACAAACCCGCAGTTATACAGGGCAGAGGTTGCAATTCCGTGCTGTCCAAATGCGTGCAGCCCTCATATACCTATCCTGGGAAGACATAATGTTCCCTTCCCTTCCCTGGGTAACAGAAGAATATTGGCCCCCAGCATCCCCCCTCCCTCACCAGAAATTGTGTTTGTGTGAGACTGTTTTGTTTTGGGACTCTTATAAGGGCAACCCAGTGAAACCCGGTGCAATCGCTGTCAGAAGAAGGGCTTGAATGGCATGACATTTAAAAGGACTTAAATGCCATTCATTTATGTATGTATTTATTATATTTTTCTGCTGAGGGCGGCTGAACCATTCCGAAAATGCAAGGTCCTGTTTGGCACTCACCCACCCCCAGCCCGCTGTTGAAGATTGTAGCCAATGGCTGCCGCCCTGCAGAAATTCTGACGCCTTGCCCACAGTCTGGCAATGTTAGCACTACGGAGCTTGCTGGGATGTGCCTCGGTGGACCAGGAAGGGGAATGGACTCAGCTTCTCTGAAAATGGTGGTTGCCGACTGCGGTTGGACAAACATCTATGATGCGATTCACGGAATTGAAAAATTAACCACGGCACCGGCAACCTCCAGTTTCACGTTACGTGTGAATGCTGCCATTGCTTTATGCTCTTAGGTTACAACATTGATCAATGTGCTAGGAAAACCCGGTATTGAGTAGCTGCTAAAGCAATGCCAGTAATAATTAACAGATTTGAGGTGCTGCCCTGCTAGAGACTTTGCTTGCTCCACTGTCCCTAGCTCCCTGCAATCCTCAGGGCCTTGGAGGAGATGGTCTTCTGGAATTAACAGCTATTTACAGTCACTGGGTTGCTGCCCCTGAAGCCTTTAGCTGCTAGGAATCCCAATGTCATGGGATAACTTGATAGAATCCACGTTGCCTCCAGCAATGCCATGAATACTGTCAATTAAATCCATCTGCTGAAATTTTATTAGTCGTGGCACAGGAAAATGATACTCTGGGACCCTTTCTGCAGGGTTGGCAGATATTTAGAAGATTCCTATATTTTCTGTCCTCAAAGTGAGCAGATTTGGTGTGATAGACAAGAATTTCGCTCCTTACTCCAGTTATCCAGACTTATTCCATGGTAGCAATGGCGAATATTACATTTTATGACAGGGCTTACCTTTCTCCCACCCTTCCTCCAAGGAACTCAGGAGAGTGTACATGCTTCTCTTCCTCCTTTTATCCTCACAACAACCCTGAAAGGTAGGTTAGTCTGACAGAGAATGAGGCGGTTCCCACGATCAGTGGGAGCCGCCTGGAGAGGGTGAGTGGGCTTAGCCCGCTCTCCCCGCAGACAACCCAGCAGTCTGCTCTGGGCAGCTGAACCAGCTGCCCACATGACTGCCGGCTCCATTACGAGGGCTGGGGGGAATCGGGGGCTGCACAGCCCCCAGAAGCTCCAGCATGCCCTGCACGAGCATGCAAGGCATGCTGGAGAGACCCCCGAGCGGGGAGGCTGCTTTTAAGCCTCCCAGTCGGGGGTCTACTCGTGAGTTGCCGTGGTGCGGAGCCGCACAGCGGCAACTCGCGATCGTAGGGCCCAGGTTGGCAGAGTACTCGCTCCACTAACCTGGGCTTAGGGGAGGGTTATTTAAGTGGGTGACCCGCTTAAGAACCACTGGGCTCGCAGCTGAGCCTGGTGGTTCTCACGATGGGAGAAAATCGGGCTAGCTTCCTCTAGCCCGATTTCCTCCCATCGTGTGAATAGCCTCATTGACTGGCCCAAGGTCAGCTTGTGGACAGTGACTGACTGGGGATTTGAAGTCTAGTCAGTAGGCCTAGCTCTCACGGAGGCTGGACCACTTCATACTGATGGTGGGGATGAAAAGATGGAAAACATGATAGAAAGGTTCCTCTATATAAACATATGTCCCTACACACAGAAAACCAGATGACAGGGAAAACATTTATAGCCTATTAAATTCAAAGTTTCTATGTGGATGCTGTTTTAATATAGATGCAATTAAGGTGTTAAGGAGATGGATGGGGCTGGAACTCCGTGGTAGATCTTCTGTTCTGCATGTGTAAGGTCTGAAGTTCAGTTCCTGACATCTCCTAGCACGGTACAGATCCCCCCCTCAAACATTTGAGGAGTCCCACCTTCATTTTACATAACCCCCCCAAGTGTTACTTTTCACCTTTCCCAAATGTTTTTCTTCTCTCCCCAAAGTGTTTTTCCTCTCCCCAGCTGCAAAAGCATTTTCTCTCCCCCATCCTAGAAAGTGCTTATCTGTTCCCTCCAAATATATTTTCTCCCTGCCCCCACAAAAGTGTCTTTCTTCTCCCCCACAAAAATTTAAGTGAGGAGATTATCCTCAAGCTTTCCTTGTCTGCACTCCGGTCTGCCAGCAAGACTGAGGAAGACTTCTTCCTGAAACCTTGGAGAGCTGCTGCCAATCAGAGTAGACAGTTTTGAGCCAGATAATCCAATGGTCTGACTCAGCAGGAGGCAGCTACCTACCTATATATTAAATTATAAAGCCACAGAACATGAAGAACCGCCAATACAATTCCATATTTTTGCCTCAATTTCAGTTCAGTGTGTGGTAGCTATTTATTTATTTTTAAAATGAGAATTACATGCTAGGGATTGTTAGGAAAGGAACAAAAATAAGTGTCGTAATGCCTTTGTATAATTCTATGGTGTTGTAACATTTGGAATAGTGGGTACAGTTCTATTTATCCCACTCAAAAAAGATATAGAAAAGGCACAAAAAAGAATTAAAATGCCAACAGGTTGGAGAACCTTCCCTACAGGGAAAGGCTGAATCTGTTTGGGGTTTTTAGCCTGGAAAGCACAAGAAAACTCTAAGGGAGAACTTGATAAAGCCTTATAAAATTAGGAATGCAGTGAAGGAAGTGGATAGAGAGGTTTCCTCCTTCTCTCATAACTGTAGAACTTGGCAGTGGATCCAGGACAGACAAAAGAATGCATATCTGCCAACATTTTAGAATGAGAAATAGGGACAATGCGCCGTGCAAAACACGGCCTGCAATTTTTTTTTTACTCCCCTCCCCTGCTGGGTAGGCACAAAATCCACCCCCACCCAGCCCCACCGGGCAGGCATTCTGTGCACAGCTAGTAGATGGCAACAAGCAAAAGCAATCATCTGACCTCAGAAGATCTCAGAAAAGAAAAGCCAATGCTCTCTCAAATGAATCTGACCCTTTCCTGCAGGGATCTATTATATAAACTGAAGAAATTATTCTGAAAAGCAAAGTCAGTGCTCTGTCAAACAATCTGGCCCTTTTCTGAAGGGATATAAAATGAAATCTGAAGGACGTGCTCTCTCAAATGAATCTGACCCTTTTCTGCAGGGATATATATCAACTGAAGGAATTAATATTCTGAAAAGCAGAGAAGTCAGTGCTCTATCAAATAAACCTACCCTTTCTGCAGGGATATGAAGCAAGTGCACTCTTAAACTAATCAGACCCTGCTTTCCTGCAGGGAAATCCACACGTTCTGAGAGAGAGACCTAGTAGCCAGGCTCACTTCAGAGAGACGGCCTCTCTCCCTGACGGTCTCCTCCCTCAAAGCTGCGTTTCAGACGCAGATGACTCTCTGAAGGGAAGGAGGAGGGGGAGAGGCAGTGGGAATGGGGATTTTCCATTGCATGGGCATGAGTCAGGAAATATGGCGGGAATTCATGGCTGTCCCGGGTTAATTGGGGCAGTTGGCAGGTATGAGAAAGCATTTCTTTACACAGCACATAATTAAGTTAGGGAATGTCACAGGATGTTATAATGGCCACTAGCTTTGGTGGCTTGAAAGGGGGATTTGACAAGTTCATGGAGAACAGGCTATCAGCCAGGAGTGGGGTGGGGGGCAGGGACAGGGGCCCATTTCACCCCAGCGCCCACTCCAACTGTGCTATGCCCTTGCTGGCACTCCTAGCAGACAACACTAATGGTCTAACTTGGTAAAAGGCAGCCTTCTGTGTTCAAATACGCAGAGATTCCTACTTCGGCCCTCAACATTTATTGTATTTATTTATTTATTTATGGTTGCATTTATATACCACCTTTCGTTAAAAGACAACCCCAAGGCGGTTTACAAAAGTTAACACCAGGGCCAATCAGACAGCAATTGAGGGTTGTTATCCTTGCAGCCCCACCATTCCTGGTACATCAGTGGAGGCCCTGAATCTGGAAGCTCAGGGTGATGCGGGTGAAAGGGATTATTATAGAGGATAAGGAGATTGCAGTGTCGCTGATTGAGTTCCTTGCATCTGTCTTCATGGTGGAGGATACTGACCATATACCCACTCTGAAACTGAGCTTCTCCGGCTCGGCAGCTGAAGGTCTTGTCCTCTGGAGTGGAGGTAAGTGAAGGGAGGCTTTCCGCATATGAGGCTGCCTTCTACAAAGTCAGATCCTTGGGTCCATCTAGTTCAGTATTGTCTATGACTGCAGGGATTACTCTGACTGCAGGGATGAGTCCAAAGGATAGCGGGTGCTCCCCACCAGATATTTCTCACTCCCCCTTCTGCCAGACTGGAAATTTGCAGCAAACTGTCAGACAATACATCATAGTTTTCAGCAGGACTTCGCTATCCGTGGATCCAGCACTCACAGATTCATGTATCTGCGGTTGGGTATTAGCACCGGACTTTGGTATATGTGGGGGGCATGGTTAATAAAGGGTTAAATCCATGTATCCATGGGTCAGGGGTGGCTGGAAATGGCCTCAGAGAGTCATTTGCGAATGCTATTTTGATTGCTGGAGTGATTGGGAGCCAATTTATGGCTGAAACCAGGGCAAAAACCATGATTTTCAGTCTATTATTAGTGTGGTAGGGCACTTTGCAGCACAGTAGGGCACTTGGGGGAGGGGGTCATCTGGAAGTTATTTGGGGCAAAACCAGGGCCAAAACAGTGATTTTCAGCTGCTTTGGGGCTAATTCTTTACACCCGGGAACCTAACCCCATGATTCCCTTTTCTCTAATGCCCCGTAATTCACTGACTTGGTATCCGCGGGTCCAACACAGAATGGAACCCCCATGAATAACGGGGTTCTCCTATATTATAGTTCCATAGGTAAAAGTAAAGTGTGCCGTCAAGTCAATTTCGACTCCTGGCACCCACAGAGCCCTGTGGTTGTCTTTGGTAGAATACAAGAGGGGTTGACCATTGCCTCCTCCCGCGCAGTCTGAGATGATGCCTTTCAGCATCTTCTGCCTGATATAGTACCAGTGGAGATTTGAACCAGCGACTTTCTGCTTGTTAGTCAAGCCATTCCCCGCTGCACCACTTATAGCTTGAATTAATTATTTTTAAAGGTCTCTGTTGTTCAAAGAAGCCTCATTTTTATTATTTCATTTTATTTTATTTATATACTGCCTGACTCCAAAGACTCTCATCCTCTACCCAGAACAAGCAGCAGAGACCAGTGCAGCCCAGTAGGCAGGAGGTTCCTCCAGCCTCCCAGAAGCCAGACCATCCCCTTAGCCTTCCTTCCTGGCCAGTAACTGGGCTGAGTGAGACCATGCATCCTCCAGGCAGGTGAAGGGTCTTTTCCGAGCGGCTAAGCCCACTCTCCCTGCAGAACCCTCCCAGCCTCTACCTACGGATCATGTGTAGAGCCTCATTGTATAGCAAATCCTTGTCCCCATAAGAACATTCTTTGCTATCCCTTTGCTTACCCAAACTAGTTGTTCTAGAGTTGCCCCTGTCAGACAGGCAGGGGTCTTTCTCAGCCCTACCTGGAGATGTTCGGGATTGACCCTGGGACTTTCTGTACTCAAAGCCTGTGCTGTAAATTTACTGAGCTACAGAGAAGGCACAAAGAGGAACAGCAGAAGGCAGGCCTGTAGGAAGAGAAAAACGACAACAAAAAGGAGCTCAGAAGAAGAGACAAACAGGTGTCACTGGGGATAGGAATACTGAATCCCTTTTAGACTCAGGGCAGACAACAACCAGACCTTTTGAAGATAAAACTTGAACCAAACTTGATCGACTATGACTAACACACACCCACCCGATCCTGCCATGTTGCAGGGCCCTTTAAGAATAAAATTGCTTCGTACTGTTCTCATACTTGCCAGCCTTTAAGCAAAGAAATCCTGACCATTTTTGCATACCCTCATCAGCCAACACCGAGTATAATTGATCTCCTGCTGAGGTGGAGCTGGTCTGTTGGCTGCGATCGCTTATTTGCCTTGAAATTCACTGGATTCAGAATTGTGCCGTTTCAAAGCAACAGGGAAACAAGAGACTCTGTTCTGCATAAGCATGGCCATCAACAGACCAAGAGGCAGGGAAGGGATATGGAAGCGGCTGGCTGGGGATGATGCAGGGCGGAGTTTAGCACTGAGAAGAGGGTTGTAGGTTTAATCCCTGGCAACCTTTCAGGTAGGGCGGTGGGAGGGAGGGACTCCTGTCTGAAAAGCAGCTGCCAGTCAGAGCAGTCAGAACTGAGTTGGAGGGACCAATTGTCTGACTCAATATAAGTCAGTTTCCTGTGATTGTACCTTAGAATTCCCTCACCTGGGCGCTTTCCAGATTAGACCCTGCAATGGGGTCACAACATATCTCAGAAGTGTGCTTCCACACTTCCTGTGTTGTGACACTGCAGTCCCTACGCTGACAGTAGGGTGCTGTTCACGTTTCCAATGCCTTGTTTCGGATTTAATTGCTGCCATTTATTGATAAAATGTCGTATGTCTGGAGCAAAAAGGTTGCTGTTTTTTCGGGTTGTTCATTTCCATGAGACTGCTCCCCCTGCTGGGCACTTTGCTATTTACGTTTTGAATGCGATTTGCCTGAACGGAAGCATTTTGCCGCTGTTGAGTGGCTAACCTGGAAAGCGAACTGCTCAACCTCTAGGAGACTGGTTATACATCTTCAGATCCCAAACATATCAAGTCCTATTAATTTACAAAATCCTGGAATTTTAGGGTTGGAAGGGACATTGAAGGTCTTCTTGCCTAACCCCTGCTACAGGATCTCTGGCAGATGGCCATCCTGCCTTTGTTTGAAAACCTCCAGTGAAGGAGAACCAAGCACTGCATGTGGCAGACTGTTCCACTGTCAAACCATTCTTATTTATTTATTTATCCATTCATTCAATTTCTATACCGCCCTTCCAAAAATGGCTCAGGGCAGTTTACACAGAGAATAAATAAATAAATAAATAGGATGGACCCCTGTCCCCAAAAGGCTCACAATCTAAAAATCTTCTTACACTTAGGATTCACTTTTATTCATTGCATTCTGTACCACCTTTCCTCCAAGGAGTTTAGGCAGCACACTTGGTCCCTACACTTCATTTTATCCATACAACATCCCTGTGAGGTAGGTAAGGCTGAGAGGGAGCAACTGGCCTGAGGTCACCCAGTCAACTTCACGGCTGAGCCAGGATTTGAACCCACATCTCCCTACTTCCAAAACTCTAGCCATGGGACCAGATTGGTTCTTCTGCACTAAGCAGAGCTGAAGTCTCCTTCAAAAAACACATGCCTGTGTTGCAGGTTTCGATGAGCCACAAAACCCCTTCTTCTTTCCTGTGCTGCATTTATTGCAGGGTCTGTTGTGAGAGAGCTACAGAATGATGGGGCCTGCAATGGTTATTTTCAACAACAGTGTCAAAATACTAAGTGTTCAATGGGTTCCTCACTATACTGTGAGCTACTTCCAAGTGAATATCCTTGGAAAAGATGAAGTGAGACAACTCAAGGTAATAATAAAATACAAATATGGAACTGCAACAAACTGTTGCAGTTATGTCCCTGAGTCTATTGTGTGACTGTGTGCACACATGCAATAATCAACAGCTTAACAGATTCAGTGCACAGCTTGCTCTTCCATTCCTCAGGAGAATTCGCAAAACAATTTTTTTTATGTTACTGGGGGCGGGTTAAGTGTGTCAAACCTGTTCCCCCTCAGAAACACAAAAGTGTAAAATGGTTGGTGAGGAAACTAAAGCGTTTTAGACACCTTTCCCCCTCAGAAGCAGAAATGGTTGTGACTGTATTGAGGAAGTATTTTTCAAGGTGTGAAATTCCCTGCTGTTTTTGTTCAACGCCTCCTATCTCCCCTCCTCACCGCTGATTTCTATTAGTTCCACCCACCTAGTTGCCTGTTAAATGCCCCCTGAAACCACAAACATTCCTCTCCATTGAGTTAGCTGCCTAGGGCAGTTTTTTTGTAGGGGGGCTTTTATGGATTTTTCTTTCAGTTTGTTGTGAAACTGATCAGGGGTGTAACTAGAATAGGGCAAGGGGAGACAGTTGTCTGGGGGCCCACTGCCTTGGGGCGCCCCTCAGAGGCAAGTCACATGTCTCACTCCCCCCAACGCACACCTGCCCGGGCTTCCTTCAGTTGTATTCATCCTCTGAAATTGATGTGAGTGTTAAGACCTGGAGCTACCAGAACCCCAGGTCTTTCTCTAGTACCATTAAGTGGCTTGCATCGTCCACAATTTTCAAAACCTTTAAAAAAATAATTTAATCTGCAGATTAACCTGGGTGTGCCAGTTCTTCCCTTTCACCTGCTGGTGCTCCAGTTATGTGTCCATAAGGATCATTAAAAAAGAAAGAAAAGAAAACCCTGTTTGGATTCAGCAATATGTAAGAGCACCAAAAATGGAATCCAAATATAATATATGGATCTTTTTATATAATAGTGATAAAACTGTATGGTATAAAAACACTGCCCAACTATACACATAGTCAATAAAAATATATCTATAAGTCTCAATAAAACCAATACAAAATGGTCATCGAGGTACTCCCCATATTAAATGCAATAGATCATATTCAAAATTGTTGATTAAATGGGAGAAGTGTGCATAAATGATCCCAGTATTGTGCTTTAGTTGGAAGATGAAGCATCCTATCGTGATTTTGCTAGCATCTGATCTCTCCTGTAGTGTTGCCAGACATGTTTCAACTGTATCAGGTCTTCTTCAGTGGCAATTGTATACTATGGTTAGTCTCCATCCAGCCTAAGGTATGGACTTCTTTTAGCTTCTCCCTTCTACTTCAGCTGATGCTCTTCCGTAAGGATCATAATATTTCCAGCTCTTTCGGAGATAGATAGAAAGGATATTTCTAGCTCACGTCACAAAAGAAAAAAAGGCCCAAAGTGGCTTGCAAAATAATCACAATAAAGTCATCATATAAGACACTGAACTAACGATAACTCCAGTCATAATAAGGAGAGAAACAGCTGCAGAAAGACCTGCCAACCAATCAGAAGGGAATTAAAGCAAAGCAACTAAGCACCCGTCAAATGGGCAGGGGAGTAGCGACTTGGCAGATCACATGCTTTGCATACAGAAGGTCAGTTTCCCAGTGTGGTGGGGTGTGGGGTTGTGGTGCATAAGTTTCAAGCCCTTTTCTTTGCAAAAGATCCAAGGGAACCATGCAGGCTCTTTTCTACCAATTTGCTCAGTAAGACATTAATGTGCTCCTAGCATCAGATATACAAAGGCCTTCAGATGATTGGGAAGCACTTGAAAGGCAAACTACATTTTGGTTTTCTAAAGTTTAGTCGTATTAACATCAAATCAAACAACATTAAATATACTAAGCAGCATCTGCAGTGGCTCTTTGCTTTTTTGTCTTGACTCAGTATGCTCAATACCTTAAGCTCTTACACCCTTGCAAAATTTCTTGCTGCAGACTTGAAAGAATTCTGAGATCTTGCAAATGTCCTTGCTTCCTGTCTACAACAGCAGCAAAAAAAGAGCACAATATCATGCTTCAGATTTATTTTATTTTGGATTATGATGTATGCAATAATTTGTGCATGAGTAGAGGATGATAAACCCTCCTGCTGTTCTGAATTGCAACCAAGTTGGGCTGAACAGCCTCGATAATTTAGTTGCAAGGCTCTGTATCAAAAACTGCTAAATATGCTCATCTCTGGAAGCTTCGCTTCATCTCCTGTAGGCTTTAATATGAAAATTTCAAATGTTTTCTTATGACCTTGTAACTTCTCAAGAAAATAAAAGAAACATGCACATGAAAAGCTGACACTTTCCGTTAAGTTTCTAGAAAGTTTTGCAATTGGCACACAGAATCGTTCTCTCCAAGGGGTGTCAGATTGCAGCACTAAAGCGAGGGGTTAGAAAGACGCAATATTATTCCAATGTAATTAACACCCACTAACATTCATTGCCTAATTTAGGGTTT
This sequence comes from Hemicordylus capensis, assembly GCF_027244095.1. Taxonomy (NCBI): domain Eukaryota; kingdom Metazoa; phylum Chordata; class Lepidosauria; order Squamata; family Cordylidae; genus Hemicordylus; species Hemicordylus capensis. The sequence goes on along the minus strand of NC_069661.1, from coordinate 248,037,916 downwards.
CCCAGCCTTGGGTCCCCAGATGTTGTTGAACTACAACTCCCATCATCCCCAGCAGGACCAGCCCTAGGAGAAGTATGAGTTTGGCATCCCACGCATTCTGTTAAAATTATATTATGTATTGTACAGAATACAGGGATAATAATTGACGCCAAATCCACGCAAGGTGGAGATGCTAATTGTGGGGGTCGTAATATGGAGGATGGGATAGAATGTCCTATTTAGATGGGGTTATCTATTTTAAACTGGGTGCAGTCAAGGCCATCGCACATACTCCTGCTTCCCAAAAGAACAGACAGACAGAATGTGTTTTCCTAGGCCCAGCCTAAATAGAAAGCTTACAGTACAAAATCAATGCTATTTATATGAACCCCAAATCACCATCTATGGGGATGAATTACCTTTAAGTACTTCATGCCGCATCTTCCTCGAGGAGAAAAATGAATGCTTAATAATATCCAAACACAGAGGCAGACAATACAATGAATAGCACAGTTTGCAGCTTTAGAAGAAAGACAGTCGGAGCCAGGCACAGGGAACGTGGTGAATTCATGGGTTGGTGGGAAGAAGTGAATGAGACTGACGGATGGAGAATGCTAGCCACGTAGGACATCCCTCTGGGTGCTTGAGAATCCTCCCCACATCTCCATTTTTCTATGTAGGATACAAAAATTGGGGCAGTAATTAAACATTAGGCATCTGCATCATTTTTGGAACAAACTGAAACAGAGAGAAATGGGTCCCATCCGTTCATATCCGTTTATTTCAGAATGAAAGTACCCAGGGGCATAACTATAATAGGGCAAGGGGAGACAGAGGCAGGTCACATGAGGGCCCCCCCCAGAGGCAAGTCACATGACTGACTCCCCCAGCCGCACACCCTCCCGGGCTTCCTTCAGTTGTATTCATCCTCCGAAATGGATGTGAGTGTTAAGACCTGGAGCTACCAGAACAGCATGTCTTTCTCTAGTACCATTAAGGGACTTGCATTGTCCACAATTTACAAAACTTTTAAAAAAATAATTTAGGATGATGTTCTGTTGTGGCACATAGGTGTATATGTGTGTGTGTAAAAATTGACTATGCTTTTTTGTTACCACTATTCAGCCTCATTTAAGAGTTCTTTACTTCACGAGCTGAGCTTCAGTGGGGTGTGTGTGTGCATTTTAAAACCTTGTCTCTGGGCCCACTCCAACCTTGCTATGCCCCTGAAAGTACTATGGAAGAAAGGTAATGAATGAGGGTTCTGTTTTTGGAATCCCTGCTCACTGCCATTCATTTGTATATTCTTGAGTGTTTTTTTTTTTAAATTAAAAAGTATTTCTCTCGTGTCAGTGGTAGATCCTAAATGGAGCCCCATCACATAGCTACCTCCTTGTGGTGGCCATTTAAAAAAAACAAAAAACACCATATGCCCTGCAATGCAGAGTTGTGGGTAAAAAAAGGAGCTGCTGGCAACCATCTTGTTTTCATATTGGTGGCTATTTTTTACCCACACTGCTCCACAACAATGCTGTATGGCAGGGCATATGGGTAAAAGGAGGCTGTGCAATGGAGATATCGCTAGGAACTACTTATTACAAGCAAGATGAACACTTTAATTCATATACAGTGGTCCCTCAACCTACGAACTACTCGACTTACGATGTTTTCAAGGTACGAATGACAAAAAAGACCGGAAGTCGTTGCCATTTTAGATGCGGCTTACTCGACCTACGAATTTTTAGATGCGGCTTCCTCGACTTACGAATGTTTTCAGACCTCCGTGGATGCGCCCTTCGACTTACGAAAATTTCGACCTCCGAACGTGCGTTCGGAACGGATTAACATCGTAAGTCGAGGGACCACTGTATATCTATATATCTATATGGAAAATAAGTGAATGAAATAAAATGAATGGAAACAAAACAAAAATAACTAAAATATGAATGAATGAAAATGATTTAAAAAAAATATTGCACATGTGTATTAAGCTTCTGTTGTGAGCTAGAATCCATGGCCAGAGAGGCATCTGCAGTTAAATGGATCACAAACTTAAGCAGCCTCAAAGAAAAGATTCTTGCTCAAGGTTTCACATAATAGTAGGGTCACTCTATGAAAACAACTCATAGGTTCAAAGTGGTTGTGGGTTCCTCCACACACAAAAGCATCGGTAATCTTCGGACTTTTCTTCAGTGTGCTATGCAAATAGGGTTGCAATCTAACTAGCAAAAATTAAAATGGCTCAGGTATGTATTTGGCCCTCTAGGCTGATAACCAGAATGGTGTTTTTTGTGGGGGAGTTTTTTGCATGGAAGTCAGAAGACTGGCCTGGTTCCTGGAGTTTCTTTGAGCAAAGTCAGGAGCATCAGTTTCACTTAGTGCACCTACTAAACTGTGTATGTAGTGGTTGCTGCTGGCGTATATCTTATGTTTTGGGGTTTTTTGTTTTTGTAGACTGGGAACCCTTTAGGGACAGGGAACCATCTTTATTATTATTTATTTTCCCACGTAAACCACTCTGAGAACTTTATAAATATTTGGAGGAGGAGGAGTATCCAACACATGCTCACTAGCATACTGGGCCTTTGCTCTTCCAGCCTCAGTGTGCTGTTTCACAAAGTGTGAGTGCATAGTTCTTTTGCAGCTGTCCCCACAGGCTTGTCTGAACCCACATAGTCCACAAACCAAGGTTTATGCTGGGCTTTCAAACTAGGATGTGACCCCTAGCTTCACAGTAAGTTTTGGCGTGTATGTTTGTATTATACCTGGCCCTGTGTAACATCCGAACAAACAATCTTGGTTTAATCTTGATTGTGTTTTGTTATTGCCACGCATGGATACTGAGACGCAAGCCTAGAGAAGCTGGAAAATAAAGCTGCCAATCTAGGCAGCAAGTGCAGGCTGGGATTTCATCCAGCAGTTAAAAATTGGGGATGGGACCTGATGAAACCTAGGTATGTAGATTATCTGCAGGATAAATCTCAGATAACATTACAATAAACCATGATTTTGTGTGACCCGTGAATTCACCCTCAGTTACTAATCTATTGAGGGCAGTTAGAACAGCTGTAGCTAAACCCTGGAAGAGTATTTGATGGCCATCAGTTGAAGCTTGGTTAAACCAACAATGGATACTGGTAGAATGGAACAAAAAAATATTGTAATGAATGTTGAAAAGCAAATTATACCCCATTATTTCCTTTCTGTAGTCCTTAAATAATCATTTGTATACTGAAATTCTTCATCTCTGTGGTAGAACCATGTACAATAGCATTATTATTTCTTGCTTACACTGTCAGACAGGTGTTATTGACTGGTTTGTTTTATCCAGACATCGAGTCCTTCCCAAGGACCTGGGATGGCTGAATTTTATTATCAATATCGTTGTTGTTATTATAAATATCGTCGTAGAATATAGGCTGTTCCTAGTAAAGTTGCTTTTTGTAACTGGCTAATGGTGATTTCTGTGGCCCCTATGGTATTGAGGTGTTCTTCAAGGTGTTTTGGAATTGCACCTAGGGCACCAATTACTACTGGGATTATTTTGGTCTTCTTCTGCCACAGCCTTTCAATTTCAATTTGTAGATCTTTGTATTTTGTTATTTTTTTCTATTTCTTTTTCTTCTATTCTTCTATCCCCTGGTATTGCTATGTTGATTATTTTAACTTGTTTTTCTTTCTTTTCGACTACACTTATATCTGGTGTATTGTGTGGAAGATGTTTGTCTGTTTGTAGTCAGAAGTCCCATAATATTTTTGCATCTTCATTTTCGACAACTTTTTCAATTTTATGGTCCCACCAATCTTTAGCTACAGGTAGTTTGTTATCATTATTATTTTAATATTGTTGTATTGCTGGTCTACGACCGAAATAAAGTTTTACTTGCAGGTAGCTTGTATTTTTTGCAGATGTTCCAGTGTGTCATCCCTGCTACCTTGTCATGCCTTTGTTTGTAGTCAGTCTGTTTGATCTTTTTACAACAGCTGATTAGGTGGTCCACTGTTTCATCTGCTTTACAAAGGCGGCACTTGCTGTTTGTTGTTGATTTTTTGACTTTTGCTCTTATTGCATTTGTTCTTAGTGCCTGTTCTTGTGCAGCCAATATTAAACCCTCTGTTTCTTTCTTCAAGTTGCCATTCTTAAGCCATTGCCAGGTCTTGGTGATGTTTGATTTTCCAGATATATTGTGCAAATATTGACCATGCAGTGGCTTATTTTTCCATTTTTCTGCTCGGTTCTTGACTTGTTCTTTCTTGTAGGCCTGCTTTGTTTCATTGGTGTTGAATAGTTTCTCGTTATTGACCATTTTAGGTGCATCTTCTTCACTGTCCTTGATATATTCTTCAAGGCCTCTTTTCTCCTCCTCTACTGTTTGATGGACTTGCAGCATTCCTCTTCCACCTGAGCTGCGAGTGAGGTATAGCCTATTGACATCACTGCAGGGGTGCAGGGCATGATTGATGGTCATTATTTTCCTGGTCTTACGATCTACCATCTCTAGCTCTGCCTGGGTCCAGTCTATTATTCCTGCAGTGTATCTGATAATAGGTTATTCTTATTCTTCTTCATCATCATTCGGTTTCTATACCGCCCTTACAAAAATGGCTCAGGGCAGTTTACACAGAGAAATAATAAATAAATAAGATGGATCCCTGTCCCCAAAGGGCTCACAATCTAAAATAAACATAAGCTAGACACCAGCAACAGTCACTGGAGGGATGATGTGCTGGGGGTGGATAGGGCCAGTTAATCTCACCCTGCTAAATAAAGGGTATCACCACATTAAAAGGTGCCTCTTTGCCAAGTTAGCAGAGGTTATGCCAAGTTACAGGGGTCATTGCTGATTATAGGTCAACTTTTCTGTGTTCATTATCAATGTGGTCATATTTCTGTTTTCTTTAGCAATCGCTCACATAGAGAGAGCAAGAAGGAATTTGTGTATATGAAATATTTGATTGAGACACCCTAAACCATAGTCCTGAATAGCTTAGTGGTGTCAGATGTTAATTCTGATAGTGCGTGCACATGCACACCCACGCACAAGCACGCATGCACACATTCACTCCGATTCCACAAATCTATTGTCCTTGGCCCTTATATTGTAGCATAGTATAACAATAGTCTGTTTCTAGATGCAATTATCAATGAAGGACCCATACCTGTACAGAAGTCTAAATGTAGCATCTCTCTTGTTCTGCCTTTCAGCTTCATGCTGGCCGTGATTTCAATTTTTTAAAAATAAAATAAAACCGTTCTCCATAGAAGCTGAAAACATGTGGCATTCACTCGAGAGTCAAGGGCTGAAAAGCTGCGGTCCTCCTGTCAGTCTTTATCTGAATCTTTATCTTTGATTTCAATGCTTCTTTATCACCAGGGACCTCTGAGCCAAAAGCTGAACAGAACTTTTTCAGAGCTGTAAGTTTCTTGAAGTCTGCTGGAATTAATACGATTCTTTTCTCCTTCTGCTACAATCATTATTGTATCGCCACTTCAAATGCAGGACCCACTTAACTTGTTCTGGAAGGCTTCAGATGTCAAGGCCATGAAAGTCCTCTAAAGCTCCTGTGGAACTGACAATGCAATGCCATTGCAAATAGTTCAAAGCCCTGTATTTTTACACAGAGAGAGGAATACACACCTTGTTTCCGCCACAAAGAAAAACACAGTCCTTTACACCGTGGGGTCCTGCGCCCTCCACGGCTGTTGTATGGCTCAGATGCTGCCCTTCAACAGGTAAACCTTCCCTACCTCATCTGCTTTACAGCCAATAGTCCTGATTGCAAAGGGGGATGGCTAGCCTGGAACAAACCAGGGATGAGTGAAGAACATGGGTTCAGATGTAGCATGGACCTCAGGTGCAGCATGGCTCGAGGTTCGGTTCTTAACCAACTTAGATTCTTGGCTATACATCTCAGTTTCCTGCCCCCAGGGAATATGTGGTTCCTGCCATAGAGCGGATTCACATGATCACAGACAACTGGGCAACCAGGTTGCAGCCTGGGGACATCATGAGAGGGGACCCTTCTTTCTCATTCTAGGCACTACGATCTCCAGGGATAAGGGATACCACTTCAACAGTATCCCTGCCACGTATTATTTTCCTTGCTCCTTCCCATATATGTGAATGGTTACTACACACATCGATTTATTTATTTATTTATTTATTATTACACTTTTATACCACCCCAACTTGCATCTCTGGGCAGTTCACAATGATAAAACACATATAAAACACACATTAAAACAATTATAAACGAACAATTTAAAAGTCAATCACAGAATTAAAAAACTATTAAAAAGCTGAAAAAGCCTGAGTAAAAAGATGGGTTTTTAAGCATTTTTTTAAAAATGGTCAGAGATGGGGAGGATCGTATCGCAATAGGGAGCACATTCCAAAGTCCCGGGGCAGCAACCGAGAAGGCCCCTCTCCGTGTCGGCACCAGACGAACTGGCGGCAACTGGAGACGGACCTCTAGAGATGAACACAATGGATGGTGGGGCTCATAGTGAAGAAGACATTCCCTCAAATACCCAGGGCCTAAGCCGTTTAGGGCTTTATAAGTTATAACTAGCACTTTGTATGTATGTATGTATTTATGTATGTATGTATTTTTACATTTTATATCCCGCTCTTCCTCCAAAGAGCCCAGAGCGGTGTACTCTGAGAAACTGAAGTTTCTCATCACAACAACCCTGTGAAGCAGGTTAGGCTGAGAGGGAAGTGACTGGCCCAGAGTCACTCAGCTAGTATCGTGGCTGAATGGGGATTTGAACTCGGGTCTCCCCAAGTCCTAGTCCAGCACTCTAACCACTACACCACGCTGGCCCAGAAACCTATAGGCAGCCAGTGTGACTCCTTCAGCAGAGGTGTAATATGGTCTCTCCGAGATGACCCAGAGACCAACCTGGCTGGTGCACTGCTGGCTCCTCAGAGGAGAGCTGGTCTTGTGGGAGCAAGCATGAATTGTCCCCTTTGCTTAGCAGGGCCCACCCTGGTTTGCATCTGAATAGGAGCCTACATGTGTGAGCACTGTAAGATATTTCCCTTAGGGGACGGGGCCACTCTGGGAAGAGCACCGACCTGCTTGCATGAAGAAGGTCCCCAGTTCCCTCCCTGGCCGCATCTCCAAGATAGGGTTGAGAGAGACTCCTGCCTGAAACTTTGAAGAGGCTGCTGCCAGTCTGTGTAGATAGACAACTCTGAGCTAGCTGGACCAGTGGTCTGACTCGGTATAAAGCAGTTTCCTGTGGAATTCTACCCCTGCCAAGGCAACTCCTCAGACTGCCTATTGGCTGGGGCCTTCTGTGAGCAGTTAAGGGTGGGAAGGAGAATCCTCCCTCTTCTAATTCTTTGGAGTGATAAAAAACCACCACTTTTAAAAGGGTCTTGGAAGCCTCAGAAATGCAAGAGCTCCCCTGATCTGCGGTCAAGCTAACCCAGTGAAATAAGTACAAGATTGGGGCATGACCACTTTGACATGCTTCCGATGTAATTGGGGGAATTGTAATGGGGGGGATAACAATGCACGATTTCCTTATTGGAGGGGCGTAGTGGGATTTAGCATCGGTCAATTGCATTCCATCTGTGAACAGGAGCAATTAGAAACTCAGGAAAACTACTTGGTTGCTAATATAGTCGTTGAAAGCGACACAGTAAGGCTCCGTAGGCTGGCCTGGAAGGCAGGGCTCCATTCAGCTTTCTCCTCCAAAAAGGATCGTTCCCCGATCTCGTTTACTGCCACCAGAAATACTCAGTCCTAACAAAGGCTGGATGGAGCTCCATTGCCTACGCAGCCTGTCCCCTCCTGAGCGTATACATCAAATGGCTAGAGGTGGTCCTTGCTGAGACCATGCAAATGGCTGTTATAAAGACAAAACAAAACAAAACTCCAAATACTAAATCAAAGACTAGCATTAATCTCTGCGAAAAATGGAGACATTTATGTATTCTCTCTCTTTTCGCTTCAAGCTAGTTAGTTGCAAGAAGGGTTAGCAATCCTGTCTTTCTTGGCGTATGGCTAATTGCTTACCATTCGGTTGACAGCTAGTCATTTAGCTCCATTATCCCAACCTGGGGCTAATTAGACATATGGAAAGGCGGTTCTGTTCTCCCCACCCCAAGGGTAAGTCCTTCCCCTACTGGGCCCCTGAATCCGAGTGAAAGGTAAATTGACGCCCTCAGTGTCACCTTCGTTCTGAACATGAACATGATTCCCTTCTAAAGAGGTGGTGGGCGAGAGAAACAACTTTTCGAGAAATGATATAGGAGTATAATTGGTACTGGTGAACAAAGGGGTCTTGGTACGAAACCACTTTGAGGCAGGGGGAGGAAACCCCACAGCGCCAACCATGGAAGGGCTCTCTCACCTTTAAAGTGTGATTTGTTGATAATGCTCCCAGACTGACCATTCCGCATGCCGGCAGGTTGGTACGGCTTCAGGAAAATGGTTTGTTTCAAAAGCATTCCAGACATTGTAAACATGTCAAATAGGAAGCCGTTGGCTTCGGAGGTACCCATTAACTGGCAACGTGCTATTCTTTCAGAGGCATATGAGGATAATATCCACCTACTTTTTGTCAGAACTTTCTTCCTGTTGGGAGCAAGGAAAGGGCAGAATGAACCCACGTACCTGTTGGCAAGCCTGAGGGAGTTGCCTGGCACTAGTCACACATCCGTCAAGGCTCCAGGAGAAAAACAAATCAGGCAAGGCAAGTAAATGTGTGCTAATATTTGTAGGCCTCAGCTGGAATTCATGGTGGAGGATGGAGCCAACACATTCAAGAGGCATTCAAGATTATTTCTCCAGCAATTAACAATCATCTGGCTCTCAACGAGGTGGCCAACTAGTGTTCAGACTATACCACGTCAAACTGCAGGTGGGTATTCCAATGGCTGAGCGTTTCACCACACAAAATAACCCCCTGTACTTAGAAAACCAGCATACTGGACTGAAAGCTAAGCTAGAAACATAAGAAGCTGTCTTATACTGAATCAGACCCTTGGTCCATCTAGCTCAGGATTGCTTGTACTGCCTGGCAGCAGCCAAGATTGCAGGGGAGTAAAGGCAGTTGCAGGGGAGTAATGGCAGGAGAGTGGACACGCCCTCAACTCCTGTCTGTGGCTTCCAGCGGCATCTGGTGGGCCACTGTGCGGAACAGGATGCTGGCCTAGATGGGCCTTGGGCCTGATCCAGCAGGGCTGTTCTTATGTTCTTAAGATTTCAGGCAGGAGTCTTTCCAGCCCAACTGGAGATGCCAGGAATCCAACAGGGAGCTTCTGCATGCAAACTTTGCTGTAAACCGCCTTGGGATTGTTTGAATGAAAGGCGGTATATAAATTTAACAATCAATCAATCAATCAATCACTCAATCCATGAGAGAGGCTTAATTCTCTCACTGTACCGCCCCCCCTCCCCTCGGTGAGAAAATTAGGCCTCCTTCTATTGTCTTAGCTGGGACCAATAGCCATTTGGCTCTTCCTTGCCCAGAATTACCTCCTTCGGCAGCTAAGGCTGGGTAGCTAGGATCAGAAGGAAAGAGGATGAGCCCTCTCCATCAGCCTGCCTGAGGTACAGGCTACTATTTGGCTTTTTCTGGGCCAGAATCCCCTTCGATAGGTGCCATTCCTCCCGCCTGCAAATGAAAGAAGTGAAACAGCAGGGCCTACATCCACCAGTCTGCTTGAACCGACTGCCACTCAACTCTTCCCCTACCCACAATTCCCTCTTGCCACTGTTGGGTTGCCTACTACAAAGCCATTCCTGGAATCCCCCAGCGCCAAGGTTTTTCACAATAACAAGCCATTAAAATGTCCAGGGTAGTAATCCGGAGATTAGTGCCAGTTCCTGGAGAGTCCATGCTAATCCTGCGGGGTTGGCAGCCCTGTGAGACGGCCATTTCGCCTGGTCATGTGCAACTCAACAATGGAACAATATTAAAATGTGGGTCCCTCCATTTGCATCTTTTCATCTCACTTCTCCATTCTTTTGTTATACCTCTTTGGTTGGAAGCCATTATTATAGCCTACTATAGACTAGGAAGGAGAGCTGGTCTTGTGGTAGCAAGGAAGTATGGTCCCCTTTGCTAAACAGGATCCACCTTGGTTTGCATTTGGATGGGGGACTACATGTGAGCACTGCAAGAAATTACCCAGGCTTTTATAAGATTGTCTCCACTGCTGCTGCTTGTATTTTGTACTGTTTTTATGCTTGTGTGTTAATTTATTATTATTATTATTATTATTATTATTAATCAGATTTGTTTTTATACTTTTTAGCTCAATATTATAATGTATCTTTTTAATAATCGTGTTTTTAAATTTCATTGTGAGCCGCCTTGAGATTTTCTTAATGAAAGGTGGGGTATAAATTTAGCAATAACTAAAATAAAAATAAATCAATAAATAAATTCCCCTTGGGGGATGGGGCCATAGCTCAGTGGGAAAGCATCTGCTTGCATGCAGAAGGACCCAGGATCAATCCCTGGCAGCATCTTCAGGTAGGGATGTGCAAGAACTGGTTTGGAGATCCATCCAGCATGCGGGCCAGTTCGGTGATGGGGGGAGGAAGAGTGTTACCTTTAAGGAGCAGGGAGGGTGCCCTTACACCCCCCCCCAGACGTGTTTCCACCACTGGCACTGGCACCAAAATTGCTGGAGCAGGGGTGGCAGCATACCTTGCCGCCCTGGACGGCATCATACCGGAAGTTGCCAGTGCGTGAGTGCACATCACATACATGCACTGGCCACTTCCAGGAGGATGCTGTCCGGGGCAGCAAGGAGGTACATTGCCACCCCATGCCAGCAATTTTGGTGCCAGTGCCAGTGGGGGAAACATGGTGGGTGGTAAGAGCATCCCTCCCGCCACCAAACCAGCCCAAACGTTGGTTCTGCACATCCCTATCTCCAGATAGGGCTGGGAATGACGTCCATCTGAAACCTTGGAGAAGCTGCTGCCAGTCAGTGTGGACAATCATGAGCTAGATGGACCAATGGTCTGACTCAGTATAAGGCAGCTTCCTATGCTCCTACAAATTGATGAGGCAAACAATTAAATGCCTTAAACACACCTTTTTGAGGGTTCTGTGGACGGTGTAAAGTTGCAGTTCTTGTTACCGGCTGACACCATCTTCACACTTGCCGCATAATTCCTTAATCTCCCCCATGAGCAGAACCAAATATGCAGCAATGGAAGAGTGCTTTTTTTTAAAAAAAAGGAGACGAACTGGGGAGAAATGTACTCTGAAGACTTATTGACTGCTGTTCGTACATTCACTGTGTTTATAGATTATCTTAAGCAAAAGTGTTTCCCTTGCTAAAAACCCATGCAAGAGAATGCAAATTGTGGGATAGGAAAAGGCGAGAGTTTGTTGGCATCTCCTGAATAGTAGCCCATGTTTTTGAACATGGAACATAATATCGAGGGGAGAGATTAAAAAATAATCTGCAATTTTCAAGTCACATTTAGAATGACACAAGACTTCTGGGAAAAGGCTTTAGAAAACTCTCCTCGAGGGAAAATACCCTGGAAGTTCTCCAGAGAACATTGGGATTAGTTCTCTGCTTTGCCAAGTTACTTAAGTCTACACAGAGTTGAAAAGGCTTTGTTTAAAATGAATTATTGAAACTTCTTCATAAAGGATTTGGTACTGTTAGCCACTCTTGCTTACATCGGAAGCTGCCCTAAACAGAGTCAGGCCCTTGGTCCATCTAGCTCAGTACCGTCTACACTGACTGGCAACGGCTCTCCCGGATTTCAGGCAGGAGTCCTTCCCAGCCCTACCGGGAGATGCTGCTGGGTATTGAAACTGGGACCTTCTGTCTGCAAAGTGGATGCTCTCCCACTGAGCCCCAGCCCTCTCTGCTTAGAGAACGAAAGCTCAGCCCCACCCTCATTTAGATACGTTCAAGTCCCCGCCCTTTCAGTCAGGTCAACCAAACCCAGCCCTCCAGCTTTGAGATAGAGCATCCCAGAAGAGACCACTCAGTTGCTAGGATATAACTGGGGCTTGATGTGCTTCTCTTGAACAGCCTCCCACTATTTGGGGCTGCCGGCTCACTTGACCTTCATATTGATGTACTTTTCAACATTTATTTTTTCTTTCGACAAATTTGTATACTGTCCACTACCAAAGTCTCTAGGTGGTTTACAGCATACAACAAACCAAGAAGGTTTAACAGTTAAAAAATTAAAAAGATCAAATTAGAATACCCATAAAAACACACCAGCTAACTAAAAAGCTTGGGGGAGGAGATGTGTCATTAGCTGTTTCCTAAAAGCCAGCGGGGGATGGAGCAGCTCTAATCTCAGCAGGAAGTGCGTTCCACAGCCCCGGGGCAACTACAGAGAAGGCTCACCTTTGAGTCACCACCAGACGATCTGGTGGCACCCTCAGATTAACCTCCCCTGAAGATCTTAATAGGTGGTGGGGTTCTTTTAAATACCACGGGACCACGCCTTTAAGGGCTTTATAGTTATAGCCAGCACTTTGTGTTTTGCCCAGAAACCTATTGGTAGCGATTTCTTGATCTTTTAGAACTGGAGTAATATGGTCTCTACGGGACGTCCCGGAGACCAATCTAGCACCCTGCATAGAGTGCACTGTCGTAGTCAAGCCTGGAGGTGAGCAGCATGTGCACCACTGTCTTAAGGCCACTCACTTCCAGGAAAGGGCACAGTTGGCGAACCATTTGATGTGGATAGAAAGCACTCCTGGCCAACACCTCCACCTTTTACAACTCTGCTGCAATATCCTTTAAGCCATTTCCCACTTATTAAAACTCTTTTGTTCCAACCCTTAATGTCTCCTGGTGAAATCCCATAAGGGGAGGATGATGCTCGTAGAGACGAAACATGGGGGACACTGGAATGTATGGGACATATTATCAATGGTAAACGTAACAGCATGAAAGAACCAAAAGGATTGGCCATGCTTTGGTTGCTCACTCAAGTGATAAAGATGCATTGGGGAACAGGCCCACAATCTGCTACACTGAACAACAATCGGTCCCAGGGAATAGTCTGAGGCAGAGGTTGGCAACCTCAGCTCTCCAGCTGCGGTTGAACTACCACTCCCATCAGCCCCAGCCATAATAAATGCTGGGAACTGCAATTCAACAACCGCTGGAGAGGCAAGGTTGCCTACTCCTGGTCTAAGGGCACAAGCTATAGCTAACTTGAAGCAGCTAAGCAGTTTAAGGACTGATCTGTGCCAGGGTGGGAGACCAGTTGGGTGTCCTCCTGTAAGCTGATTTGTGCTCCGTAACAGAAAAAGTTAGAATGTAAATGCAATAAAATAAATGAACCTTGAAGGAGCAGGCCTCTGTTTTTAGGACCAACAAACGGAAGTACTTTTTCATTAATGAATAATCCACTTGTGGAATTCTCTGCCACGAGATGTAGTGACAGCCAACAACCTGGATGGCTTTAAGAGGGTTTGGATAACTTCATGGAGGAGAAGTCTATCAATGGCTACTAGTCAGAGGGCTATAGGCCATCTCCAGCCTCAAAAGCATGATGCCTCTGCAGGGGAGTAACAGGAGGAGAGAGGGCATGCCCTCAACTCCTGCCTGCGGCTTCCAGCAGCATCTGGTGGGCCACTGTGTGAAAAAGGATGCTGGACTAGATGGGCCTCCTTGGGCCTGATCCAGCAGGGCTGTTCTTATGTCTTCCTGCTGCTAAGAAACCTTTCCAGATGACAGAGTGTAGATTCTTGGACAAACTCAACATGGGGAGAGGGGGTGGGGATCCTCCCAGGTATTACATTCTGTACATTCAATGTGTCGTCGTGGTTGGAACATGTAATCTAACCAGCACATCAGAGGGGTGTGTGTGTGTATAAAAAAATCCAAATCCTTTATTTTGAACTAGCAACCCTAATGATGATTGGTTTGATGGAAGGGGTATTCATTTGGTTTAATGGAGGCATTCATTCAGATGAACGCCTCCTTGCCTATACTGCCCCTGTGTTGACATCACATGCATGCTGACTCAGGAGGGCGTGGCCAGGAAGTGCAGAAGACGTGTGCCCCTCGACCCAGCCGGTGCTTCATTTGCTTCTCTACCTCGGGGTGAGGGAGAGAAAGAAAACTCAGTCAGTGCAGTGATAAAATGGTTAAATTCTGGCATTTGGTCTGACAACCCGATAAAAATTTACAGTTTAAGACAGGCACACCAGACAGTTTATGCTTCATAATTATTTTTAACATGTTAAAAAATACAGGTCACATCAAAATAGGAAAGACACAGTTAAAAAAAAAAATCTGTCCAAGATGACATAAGAAAAATAGCATGTATATATTTTATATATAAAAATCTACAGTATTTACTAGTCTCAATACATATTTTAGGAGCAGCTGTCTTTCTGCTGCTAGCATCCAGTAAAATTGTACAGCTTTATCTTCATTATATTTATTATGAATCACAAAGCCATGGTTTAAAACTTTGGGATTATTACATTGCTACATTATTATATACATACATTTCTACGCGGCAGGACATCAGTCAGAACTGAAGGGGAAAGAAAAGCACTGTGCGTCAGTTCAGAACAGGGGCAGGCAAGCTGGGCGCTCCAGCTGTTGCTCAACTACAACTCCCATCATTCCCAGTCACAATAAATTGAGGCTGAGGATGATGGGAGCTGTAGTCCAACAGCAGCGGGCAAGCCAAGCTTGTTTACCCTGGGTTTAGAACCTTCTCTTCTCCCGTGCAGAACTCAGCTGCTGTTACTTGCTGCATTTCCGCATGGATTTTTTAAAGTCAGTTGCCAACTTAATTAAACATTACATCAGACTTGCTATATACAGAAAACATCTGTCACATTGGCTAAATGTTACTTCAGTTCCTCCCCCGCCCCGCCCCCCCCAACTAAATTTAAAATACTTCGGTACCATGAAACATTAACAGCGCCAACCTGCAGCGAGCTTCGGCACAGAAGGACATTATGTAGAGGAGCTCTGTGCAACTCATGATACACCAAACCAAAAGCATCATCCCAGCAGCCGTCTAGGGTGGCCCACGGGGGTCTCGACAGACCTCTTGGTTTGGGACTGCCTAAAGATGGGGGGGGGGGCAAGCCCCTGGCAGGCCAAACTACACAGCGGACAGGGACTAATCGGCTCGATGGGTCACAAGTTCCACAGGCCAGATTTAGAGGGAAGCATTATCCATGCTGTACTTAAAATCGTCACTGTCAGTGCAAAGCAAACGACGGATAAAAAGGATGCCTGGTGAGCAAAGGTCCGTTGTGTTTGCAACAGAGCCCACCAGTGCTTGGTTTGAGAAGCATTCTTCCATCGGAGATGTTGAGCCTGGGGCAGACAGCATTGCAGCTCAGGGAGTTTGGTCCTAGGCCATGGGTCAAACCGCAGCGTTGCCCTGAGGTCAAATAGCAAACTGCTCCTGGGGTGTGTATGTGTGCGTGCGCTGGTGCTCATGCATTTGTCTGCTAATGGGGAATTAGGAGGACCAAAGGTGATGCCATTTGCTGGGTTAGAGTTGGGTCTTCCTGGGGCTCTCGGCTCTGTAGTGTGTGATAATGCCATTGTGCATATTAGTGCAGTCATAAGGCCAAGTGCCGATGGGGCTGCCTGGCCCACTGAAACATGTGACCCCTGGTGGCCACCTTGGCTTAGAGCCAAGTCAGATGTGACATGGGAGACCTGTGGCTAGGGCTGCGGGGGGGGGGCCTTAAACAGCAGCTGTGCAGGGGGTTCCAAATATGATTGGGGCAGTGGCTCTGCCAGAGAGTGTTTTGCTCTACTCCCCCAGGTGATTTCTCCAATCACAATTGCCCCATCAATGCTGTAAACACCACTGGGAAGGGAAAAGGCAAATTCTCCCCTAACCCCGCCTCACGTTGCCCGACTCATATCTGTTTTGGCTCCCAGAGACCTCAGACATGGGTCGAGGCCTCTCCCCCTTGAATTCACATCCATGCTGGTGAGGTTCAGATCACCGAGCATTCCTAAAGGAGTGACAGCGTCCAGGTTTGTGCCGATGGAGCTCTGAGAAAGCAGGGGCGCTCCATCATCCCTTTCTACGCACCGCAGACCACCCCCTGAGGGCAGCCATGGCTCCCACAGAGCCACATGTAGCCACTGACAGTCTGTGGGGCTTTGGCTTGTGGCCACAGTGGCAACTTGCCAAGCACCTGAAGAGGCCATCGCCCTCGCAGGAAATCCTGCGGATGTTTTATAGGATCTCTCCCTGCTGTCTTTGCCCTGCCAGCAGATGCAAAATATCGGAGGAAAAAAGCAAGCGCAGAAAGGTTGCAGGCACTGATGAGAAAGCATTCGGTTACAATGCATTTGCTGGCCTCCTATTAACAATGAGGGAGCACTTCAGCATTAGACTTCATCCCTACAATAACCTCTTAAGGGCCTCGACGGCACAGCAGCACGAGCCCAATCAAGTGCTTAAATCTATTGCTCTCAAGAAAAGTAAGATGCTTGAGCACGTCAGGGGAACAAACAAGGAAGCACATGTGAGGAGGGGAAGACAGCAAATAGACAGGGGTACCGAGGGGGAGAAAGTCAAATCATTCAAACATTGTCCCAAGACGATCCAGCCAGGATATGAACTAGCAACCTTTTGGATTCCCCAAATCAAAGCTCTGCAATCCTTTTGCCTTTGCCTGTCCAGAACCACAGCTATGCTGTGAGATTTGGGCTGCGGGTGGGGGTGGGATTTGAGCTGCAAAGCCCAGGCCTGCAGAACACCTGCTGCTCCCAAGTCAATTGCAAGCCACCAGGCATGCTCTGTAGTCCTCCAGTGGCTTGAGCAGCCTCCTGTTTTTGAGGTCTGATTAGGACTGTAAGAACAGGGTAAATGTGAGAAAGAGAGAGGAAGAGGTTGGTTAGTGTCCGGCAGGTCACTATATGTGGTCCAAGGGGTGCTTTGGAGTTGGTGGATCATAAGTTATGGGGAGATGTTTAGTATGTTCCACCAGAAATGTCCCCTGGGCAAGCCTCAGTGGAGTTAATGAGACTCAAGCCAGTCCCAGCGGATTGTGTCCGTGGTGTCTTCAAAACAACATTTAATGCAATGATCCAAAAGGGCAGCCCCAGGACAAGACACAAAGAAAAGGCAACATCAATGGTGTGCAACCAAGAGCGGTAAAGTCCCTTCATTTCTTGGGATGTATTGTGAAGGACAGAAGTCCTATATTAATAATCATTGCAGAAACTCTCAGGGTATTTTCAAGGGGTCAACACTTCCTCGACAGAGATGAGGATAAAGATGAGAGACTTTGCTTCTAGGAAAGTTATGCTTAACGGGAGATACTTTTCTTCCTTCTTGGTTGTACTTGGTTGGCCCCTTTGTGCGTCCACAACAGTGCCCGATAGGCAGCTGCTGTGCTCAAAAGCAATCTGCTTAACAGGTTATGGGCAGCCTGTGCCAATGTTCAGAATGCCTGCTCCAGACAAGATTGGGATCGCTCTGGCCTCCCTCATAGCATGCCCTCCCACCCAACTGCTGCTCACTTGTTGGTGTTTTCACATTGGCACAGGGACCTACATTTGTATAGCCCAAGCCATATGGGCAAAAACCGCGCAAATGGGACAGACCGAGGCGCAGGACTTCTGCAGGCTGGGCGCACATGCACTGGCTCTGTGCATCTATGCCTTGATGCAAAAGCAAAATCCAAGGCGCCAAAAAGTGGTGGATGGGCTAGTGCCACCCCAGAGGCAGTCACACAGACATTCTGAACAGTTGCAGAAGTTTCCTGTATGATTACGGGAGGATATATTGACAGTCACGTATATTAGCTTTGCTGTGTGCGGAACGCACACAGATTCCCCTGGGTTGCACTTCTGCCCCCCCCCTTCTGTCTGTCAGTCTGTCTGTCTTTCTCCCTCCCCCCCCCACACAACTTGAGGTGAAAACTATCACTGCAGAACTGCCTTTGGACATGTGACTATGGATGATGGGCTCAAACTCAAGTGACACCCTAGAGACACGCTACAATTCAGACAGTCCTGATTTTTGTAAGCACCATTTATTGGCCATATCAGAATGTCTTTGCTTTGGATGCCCAACCTCTCCTTTCCAGCTGAGCCAGGGCAATGACATCCCCATATCAAGATTGCATTGGATAACCCATTGCTCCTGGGTTCCAGAGGCAGTGTATGTAAGAATGCCAGGAAACCTCCACATCCCAAGTGAATGGATGGTTTATAAATTAAGTTAGCAAAAATAAAATTGAATAAAAACAAGTATTCTGTGGTTGCTCTCCAAGAATATGCATGCCTCCATTCCAGACTCTGCAATTCTCCCGTCACAAGTAAACACACAAACGGATTGTAGTGTCAGTCAACAAGCAGCTTACAAAAGTGGGCCTTACAAGGTTTAGTCAACAAGTCATTTCCCAGGCAAGCTACGTAAATGCAGCAACGGCCCACCATGGTCGTTGGACATAGAACCCTATTGCTATGTTTACAATAATCTGCGTTTTCCTGCTCTATTCAATGCTTGTCAGCTTTTGTTAACATTTAACGCAGCTGTGAAATAGTGTTATTTTGTGTATGCGTTAAATGAATTGTCCTGTATAAAGAATACTAAAGCTTGGATAACTACCAACCCAAGCGTTGTGATTCTGGCATGTACTTCTCCTGTCCTTTAGGTCATGTGTTGCTTCTCACAGCAGTACTGATTCGTGCATAGAGAATCCATCAGTCTGGTGTCTGTAGTGGCGGGTAAGACCTGGGGGACCTGGATGCTGAAAGTGTGGTGAGCCATGTTCTTCTGAGGTTGGGGAAGTCCTGTATCTTATAGGGCTATCCACAGAAACTGTGGGGAGGTTATGATCTTTAACAGGGGTTGATTGAAAAGGCGGATTTCTCTTCAAGTTACTCAAGTAGCTTCGGCTACCATCTTGACTCCAGGATGGCCGATAAGCGTCCGGTCTGTACATATAAGCAGGATCCGACCTCTTTCTGTTTTCTGGCACATAATCCGCTGGAGGTATTACAAACCTGATGCCTATTGGCGATTTAGGATTGCTTGCATAAGTGTCAGCTGGGAGAACCTCTATTCGACTAGAAGGTGTCACGACGAGATTTTGGTGGTTGACAGAATAATTTATATGGGGTTTATCAGTAAACATCTCTGTTGGAAAATTAGTGACATATGGTCGACCGGGGGAGTTGGTTTGATTCCCATGGTTATACTGTGTGGCAATGAAGCCGGAATGAACTGTGCTGGTAACGTGCTTTGGGGAATTTGCATGGTAAACGGGTGGGTTACTATAAGATGGTGGTGGTGGTTTGATATGATGTCCAAAATCTGCCCCATCAGATTGAGAGGAGTATCTGAGTATTCTTGGCTGAGAGCTGAAGGCATAACTGTTGGATATTTTTGGTGGACTAGATGCTTTCTCCATCAACTTCCTTGAACTGCTCGAGAAAGCCGTGTTTCTTGGACTCTGTGGGACAGCCCTTTCTAGCAACTCATCCAGAGACAGTTCGTTCTCTAGATCAGCAACAGGAACATTGTCATACTGGGAGGCATTTGACCCTCGCTTACCCTCATCAACATCCAAAACCCTCTTCTTTTGCTTTACAGTGAACAACTGTGTGTCACCTCCAGGACTGGGGGGAGCTCCTGAACTGGCATGGTTTGCAGATCGACTCTTGAGCTCCTTGGTGAGTTTTGTTGTTTTCTCAATGATTTTGATATCAGATGGTTTAATCCACCTGGGGACAATTCCTACATTTGAAGTCGCGTTGGAATTTTGGTTGGCGGCTACATTGTCGTTTTGCTTCGAGTCGGCTTCCGATTCACTTTCAGGCTTTTTTCTGTTGTTATCAATGTCCTTCTTTGGCAACCCACCTTGGGCCATTGCTGCTACAGCTTTAGGGTGTCTGAAAGAAGGCTTCTTTTCCAGAGAATTTCGTCTTCTTCGGTGGTTTGGTGAGCTTTCTTGGACTTTTTCAGGAGGTGTTTTTTGGCCTGTCCTATGCGGGGACTGAGCACTATCAGATACACTTGTACTGCTCTGCCCATTGGCCAGCTGAGTAAGATCTAGCACAGCAGCCTGGGGCTCCAGTGGAATTTTCCCCAACTTCATTTTTGGAAATTCATCATCTTTACCTGGAAGAACAAACAATAAAATAGGCATGACATATATAGAAACTAAAATTTCACCTTGGGTCCCTGCCTATGGTACACACAATGTATGAAATACATATAAAGAAAGAACTGAAAGTTGAGAACTGAACTCAAACACAAATAATTGTATTAATTATGGCCAATTTAGTTTCATGCTCACTACATGATCTTTGACAGTAATAGGACCTGCAGGAGGTCAGTAAATCTGATATCAAAAGCACTCATTGAGGCATGCAAGAACTGTCTTAGTAAAACCTGGAAGCTGATTTTCTGATTTAGCTTTCTTCTAATATTACGGTTTTCAACTTCTTATGTTCTATTGTGATTCCCTTGTAAATTTCAAAACTTCATTTTATATTATGAACATTTGTTTTAAATTTTGTAAGTGTACTTTTCATTTTATATTGTGATGACTTCAGTTTTAGCAATATAGGTAAAACTCGTTATCCACAGATGTGGATTCGCCTATCCATGGTTGGGGAAAAGCCATCCAACCTTGGCATAAGCAGTGGGGGGAAACCAACATGCCGACCTTGTGTATCCATGGGTCAGAGGTGGCTGGAAATGACCACAGAGGTGATTTCTGGCTGCCATTCTATCTATCTATCTATCTATCTATCTATCTATCTATCTATCTATCTATCTATCTATCTATCTATCATTAAAATCATTTAAAACATCAAATCAATTATCAATTAAAATCATTTAAAACCCAGTATTCATTTTTTTAAAAACTATCAATCTAATTGAAAGCCTGGGTGAATAAATGTGTCTTCAGTGCCTTTTAAAAAATTGCCAGAGATGGGGAGGCTCTTATTTCAATGGGGAGTGCGTTACAAAGTCCAGGGGCAGCGATGGAGAAGGCCCATTCCCAAGCAGCCACCCAACAGGCTGGCAGCAAGCACAGATGAACCTCTCCAGATGATATTAACATTGGAGGCAATATGGAGCCCAGAGGGACACCATAGGAAAGTTCAGATTTTGAAGAAATCCAAGAGACACCATCTGGAATCTGCCCGTGACGTAGGAGCAGAACCACTGCAAAGCAGTGTCTCCCACCCCCAATCCCCTCAGACATTCCAGAAGGATACTATGGTTAATAGTATTGAAAGCTGCTGAGAGATCCAAAAGGACCAACAGAGTCACACTTCATCTCTCAATTCCCAATTGAAGCTCATCCATCAGGCTGACCAAGGCAGTCTCCACCCCATAGCCCACCCAAAAGCCAGTTTGAAATGGGTGTAGATTATCAGTTTCTTCCAAGACCACCTGGAGCTGGGAGGTGGTCCTTCTCAATCACCTTGCCCAGCCATGGAAGGTTGGAGACAGGGCTGTAAATGCTTCATTCTGAGGGATCCAAGGCAGGCTTCTTCAGAAACAGTCTAATGATTGCCTCCTTAAGACAAGGAGGCATCCTGCCCTCCCTCAGAGAAGTATTTATGATCTCTACCAGGCCCCATACAACAGCCTCCCTGCTAGATATTATAAGCCATGTCGGGCAAGGATCAAGAGGACAGGTGGTAGGCCGCACCATTCCAAGCAACTTGTCCACATCCTCAGGGGTCACAAACTGAAACTGATCCAGGGTCATCACATAAGAGGCGCTGCTGGACACCTTGGCATCAGACTCTCTAACAATTGTGGAGTTTGAAACTAAGTTGGCCTGAATATGAAAGATTTTGTCCACAAAAAAACTCATTTAAAAGGTCACAGTGAGTAATTGTTTGTTCCAAGTACTGATTCAAGGGGGAAGGGATGCACATTAGCCCCTTCACGACCCTGAACAACTCTGCCGGATGTGAACTTGCGTATGCAATACAGGAGGAAAATAATCGGTTTTTTGCCGCATGTATCGCCTGAGCATAGATCTTCAAATGCTCTCTATGTAAAAATCTGCCGGACTCAAGTCGAGTCTTTCTCCACTTGTGCTCAAGTCAAGGATGCTTAGGAGTAATTGTGTCCACTGCCCTGGTGAGTTGATTATTCCAATTCTCAACCAGAGTGTCAACAGGGTCACCAGCAGAGCCAACACTAAATCCCTCTAAGGCTTCTTGGAATTCTATTGGATCTGGTAACAGGTTATTGGATCTAGTAACCGGACCATCCTAATGAGCCCTCTGCCCCTGCGGAGTTGGAACGCGGTTGTGACTCCAGCCTTAACCAGATGGTGGTCCGTCCATGTTCAGAGTGGAAGACTAGATCAAGCGTGTGACCGGCAATCTGCATCTTTCCCAAGAACACTTGGGATAGGCCCATAGTTGTCATGGCTGCTATGACTTCCCTAGCCGCCCTGGACAAATTGGCCCCAAAGTGAACACTGAAAACCCCAAGCACTACAAGCCTGGGAGACTCCAACGCCAAGCCTGAGACCAAGTCCGTCAGCTCAGTTATGGACTCCGTTGGGCAGCGGTGCAATCGGTACACCAACAGAAGTCCCAATCTATCTCTGGTCCCCAAGCTTAGGTACATACATTCAATATGTTCAGACACTTTGACAGGGATCCTGGCAAGGGAGATATTGTTCTTAGAGACCACAGCCACTCCACCTCCCCTGCTTCCCTACCCTCGTCTCCTCCCCTGCTTCTCAACAGAGTACCCTGCAGGGAGAGGCCGGGATCAGACTAGATCACCAGCCTCCCTCAACCAAGTCTCTGTAATACATACCAGATTGGCCCCTTCATCCAGAATCAGATCATGGATAGCTTCAGGTTTATTCTGGGCTGACCTGGCATAACAAAGGAGCAAGACGAGGCTCGGGGGGGGGGGGGGGGGCATTACTTTCCAGAGTCAAAGAGCTGGCAGGACAGCCAGAAGGGGAGACAGCAATAAAGTTTCTGACTTCCCTTCTCCTGCAACGGCCTAGTGACCTGTCAACGTTACTTCTTCTATTCCCCACCACCACTGGAACAGCTGCCCCATAATCAGTGGATACACCCTCCATTTCCAGACAGTCCCAGACACAGTAAAACTCAACTCATCCAAGATTTCAGACAGAAGCCAAATTAAAATACACACTCACCTTCACATATCACGAGGGCTCCTGAGCCCAACAGCCTGGCCCTCGCCCCCATTATCCCCCTGAAGTGGCTCCCCCAAAGGGGCGACCCCCTTTGATGTCACCCCGCCAGTGGCGGCCTTGCCGCCACAGGCAGTGTTCCTATAAAGGCCCAGAGCTGGGCAGATGGTAGTGGGACTGCAGAGTCACCCACCCCTGGCCCCAGTCCTGCACACACTCCCCAGATGTTACCCAGAGGCAGCAGGCAGCAGTCTCACAGGTGGAAGCAGAAGCAGGCAGGTAGTAGCAGAAGGAGCCAACAGCACACACTCTGTCTCCCACCCCGAACAGCACTGAAGGGGAAACAGATGGGCTCTTCCTCTCTCCTTTGCTGGGCTTTTCTTTTCTCTTTGTCTTCAACAGAGCCACAAAATGGCTCCTTTGTTTAAAAAAAAACATATAGTGAAAATACCCTGCAGATTTTCCACCAATTTGGGGGCACAGCACAACTCAAGGGGAGCAGCAGAGCACAGTAAGAAGCCCCCCCTCACACACAAAATTTGGCCTATTTTTGGCCAACTGGGAACCTAAACCCTGCGATCCCATAGGCCCAATGACTAGATATTTGCGATTTCCATATCCGCGGCTGCAGCCCAGAATGGAACCCCCGTGAACATCGAGGTTCTCATGTAAACAACTTAACTTGAAAGTTTTTATATTATGCTCCTCCTTTTTGATTAGCAGTCTGAAATCACAAGCAATGTTGCTAAATTTTGTACAGCAGCTTGCGAAATTCTCAAATGGTCTCTTAATAACTGCAGCCAGTTGCACTCTGGCTAATTTGTTTGTTAGTAAGTATATTAGAGTTTTGTTATACATGTGTTTGCACTATTTCTTGTTCTGCTGTTACTACTGTTACTATTGCTACTGATATTGTATTCACTCCCTGAAGCTTGTCACTGACCATAATAAAGATCTGATTTGATTTGAGGCATTTAAACCCTGGAAGAGTATTAAAACTGCACAAGCTCCCCTGAAGACAGGGTTCTCCAACTTGGGTCTTCAGCCATTGTGTCTGGAGATGGTGGAAGTTGTAATTCAACAACACTGAAGGACCCAAGTTGGAGAACTCGTGGGTTAAGCACCACAACTACAACTTCTAATCTACCTTCCTTGCCTCTCCTCCCAGGATTCGGACTTGCAAGGAGCCACTTGCCTGCCTGGCTGCCCACAGTGAGCAGATTCTGCTCCAGGTAACCCGAGACAGGGTTGCTTTTGTAAGTTAGAAGAGTTGGGCTCCAATGTTTTCTGGCCTTTGACACATTGCAAACTACTAAGGGGTGTGTGTGTGTGTGTGTGTGTGCGCGCACACACACACACACACACATCTGGGCAGGCAAGCTAGTAAAAATTAGAGCAACCTTTAGTAGATTCATCAGAGTAAATTGCTCAAAAACATTTTGATTGACTAGAATGCACCTCATTAAGTGGGTAAGCTACATTTTTCTACAATCTATCTATCTAATTCTCTAAGACGTACCCGTGGCTAATCCCATGTGTGGCAGCTCTCATGAGAGTTTGCGAGCAAGCTGCTGGGAGGGGGAGAGGAAGGGGGCAGTGGTGGGGAAGATAAGGCCAATGGGCAGGCGAATGGGCGGGCAGGTGAATGGACAGGGAGAGAAAGCGGTGGCAGAGGGGTGGGTGGGGAGAAAGTGGTGGGTAGCTGGCCCAAAGAAATGGCTGGCCAGGCAACCAGCCAGAGAGAAAAAACATTGGGGGGGGGGGGAGAGGGCTAAGAACGATGGTCTGAGAACGAGAGCGAACTAGAGGTGCAGATGTTATGCACCTGGGCCAGCTAGTTGTAATTAATACATCTGTATTTATACAAAGCTTCTAAAGGGGGAGAGCATTCTCTCTTCTCTCATGCAAGAGAGAATGCTTCTTCCATAGATTATATCACTCACACATGCATATATCCTTCAAAAACAAAGTATGCCTTTTCCTTTAGAATTATTGCTCTCCCCGTATGCAAAAACATGCAGCTTTAATAAATTCATTTACTGATCAACTCACCACGTGTTTGTTTTATTGGATGATAGCCAGACTTAGCCAGGATCTTTGTGGACTAATTGCCTTTTGTTAATTTACATGCCTAAAGTAACGCCCACCATGCTTGGTTAATTAAGGGTTAGAAAATAAAAACTCATAGAAAAACATTTCTAAGACAGAATGTGGGAGGAAGCAGCCCTAAGTTAATTGACTAGTGATTAAATTGGCAGATACCCATAGGATTGAAAGAAACTTTGTTGAAAAAGCAGATTGTGAAGCAGTGTATGTGTGGGTGCAGGGAGAGCACAGCATGTGTGTGTTTGTGTGTGTGTTCACGCACACACGTGCACATTCATGTCAAGATTGGCTGCATACTTCACTTGATTCAAGCTCCTGTATGTTAACAGGAACTTGGATCAAGTGGAGCATGCAGCAGATTTTTACATGACTCTGTGAATGTATGAGGTAATTCACACAACCCAAAACTGTGCCCTACCCAGGTCTGGGAGCTGTGCCTGCTCCCAGTTTTTGGTTGTGTGGGTGCAAACAACTAGGTAGGAGGAGGGAGAAGGGATTGTGTGGAACCAAGGTAGGAGGAAAAGCTTTCCCTCCTGCCTTGATTCCACACAATCACTTCTCCATCCTCTTTCCTAGTTGTTTGCACCCACACAACAGAAAACTGGGAGTGTGCACAGCTCCCAAACCTGGGTGGGGCACAGTTTGGGGTTGTGTGGACCTCTATCTGTGAGTGTGAACACACAGGTGCGAATTAAGCCCCAGAGGCGAAATTAAAATGGACTGGGTGCCCTTCCTTCTCCCAACCAAAACCTCTCCATGCCCTGGCTTAGAACAATAGTCTATAACAACAACAGACATTCATAACGAGAAGTGAGCATCTGGGTCCTTTCAGCACATACATCAATGCTGTTAATATTCTGCCAAATGCATTATAAAAAAAGAACCCAACACTCTATTTCCCCTGAATATCTTGATTCAATGCATAGTTTCAAAAGAAACCCTTTGAAATGCACGTAGGGTGATTAAAAATGTGGCTTTATTTTTTTTTTAAATTTAGCACACTTAAGGTCTCTTAATTACCATTAAGCTTTCAAGAAACCCAAGTGAGAATACTATAGACATTTTTATTGAATTCTTTGTTGCTTTGAAGATTGCTTCCTGTAATCTCTCTCCCCTCAAATGTTGAGAGCAAGAGTGCACGTTAGGCCTGGTGCGCATGGTTCAAAGCTGTTTAGATGTTGCAGGCGAACACCTGAATTTTGAAGATTTGACAAGGGAGGGAAGGAGATGTTAGGACTGCCCTGAACTTCCGTGCTAGTTCTCCAATGGAGAGCCTGGGGTTACAAATGTAGAATTAACAGTCGCACCAGCAGCCAAAGTATTCCAAGGTCACAACTGTTGATTGGCAAGACCAAAGCTACGTGCAAACAGAGCTGGTGGGTTTCTATTAGATGTGCAAAGTAATTGGACAGAGATTGCATAGACAACAAAGGCAAAGGGATGGGAGAAGGGATGAAAGAGCCACAGCTTCAGATCCACATCACATGGCTTCGGCACAGCGCAGATGAACCTTCACTCTGGACTCAGATGTCAAAGGAGGCATGGAACACCACAAAGACCTTCCAATATTGCTCCCACCGCAATCTTATTTAAAACACACACACACACACACACACACACACACACACACACACACACACACACTCCAAAACAGGGATTCTCAATCTTGGGTCCCCAGATGTTATTGGACTTCAACTCCCATAATCCCCAGCCCTAGTGGCCTTTGGCTGGAGATTATGGGAGCTGAAGTCCAATAACATCTGGGGACCCAACGTTGAGAATCCCTGATCCAAAGGACACTTGGACTGGAACATGTAAAGTGGCCATCTTGGGTCTCAAAACTCTAGCAGCTGTTTCTCCTTTGAAGGGGATCAAAGTGCAGCTTAGTGGTAAAGCACATGCCTTGCAAGCAGAAGGCTCTGGGTTCAATCCCTGGTATCTCAGGGTAGGGTGGGGAATTCCCCCCCCCCACTGAAAACCTGGACAGCTGCTGCTGCCACTCCGTGTCAATGGGCTAGATGGACTGGTGGTCCGACTGGGGATAAGGCAGGTTCTTCTGCTCATATGGTTGCATAGAAGCATTTAGAGATGGCAAGATGTGGTGGGAAAGGGTCAGGGACAGCGAGTACTCAGCTATTCCACCTGCCATTTTGCCCCCAGTTAAAAAGATGAAATGGGTGGTGGCAGAACCACGTGTATCCCCCTGAGCCCCTTGGAGGAAAAGGATGGAGAAGTGAAAAAATAAACACAGCTGGAGGAGAGTTGCAGGTGGGGAAAAGCAACTGGGGGAAGAACTCACAGGGAGAAAACAGGGGCTCGGGGGAGCAGTCAGGCATCCCTTCTCCCCCTACACATCACGCCCCCTCCTATCCCAATGCTGACAGGACACACTGGACACTAGATGGGCCTCAGGCTGACCCAGCAAGGCTGTTCTGATGTGAGCAATTAACATGAGAATTGGGCTGAAATGGGAAGAATACCTCTCGAGTGTTTCTCATTGTGGCACTGTGCTTTTAGCAGTGCCCTGTCTGCTCTCCAGGTGTTGAAAGGGATGCTTGGAATCACATCCCTTTGAAGTCAGTAGCAATCCCTTCCATATAAATATGTTTATGATTATGGAGGAAGGCTGTGCTCACATTATGTGTTTTGTGCAATACCAAGTGCCCAATTTGCTACCCTGTAATTACAGCCGGATTGCTTTAAACACAAAGAGCTACATATTATGCTCATATAGTGGGGGGTTTGTGTGTCTTTTTAAACCAGCTGGAGGCTTGAACTGTAAGCTTGGGCTGGAGCTGAAACCAGGAGAAATTGGAGCCTGAAGCACAGCGGGCAGAGTGGCTGCGTTGCTGACCTGGTGAAGGCAGAAGGCTGGCCTTTTGGTACTTGCCCCAGGCCTGGCCAATCCAGAGGCTTCAAATTGCCTGTCAGTCATGGGGGTTGCTGCCACACACCCCTTCTGTGCTTGAAAAGGGCTCCAAGACGGACACACGGACACACACACACACAATGTACACAGGTGTTTTGGTATGGATGTATACGTTTTTGTGCGAATGACTGTGCCTGCATTCATTTTAAAAGTGAACCTGAGTACAAGCCCCCTCAAATGCAGGTAGAGATAGGAAGTGTACTACTGTGTGCAAAATAACAGTACATGCATACAGATCCGTACCTGCATATGCTGCAAACAGATTGTACGTGCGCTGAAGGGCTAGGACAGGGCTAGAGAGAAGCAAGCAAATCTAAGAGGCTAATCCGCAAATAAAGCTCACTCAAATTAAAGCACAGAAATGGTGCATTACTATAGATCAGCCAGGATTTCTAAAAGAGCATTCGAGGTGGAACTGGGGAAGCAGTTATTTCATAGCTTAAAAAATGGATACCTGCTAGGAGAACCCTTCTCTCCACCCTCTGACCCCAATGGACACTCTGGTCCAATTTCGTTTACAGATACTGTGCATGCCTCCCTCACCCGTTCCCTGCCAAAACGAACGCTGCTCCAATAGCCACGTGCCCAGGGACTGCAGAAATGTTGAGAAGGAGAACACTTATGGCTTCTACCATCAGCTATGGGGTCAAAGGCCATGGAGGGATGGGTTGTTTTTTTGTTTTGCCTCATACACCTTTATGTTGTTCGGAACATTGATGATCTAGTAGCGGGGCAGGGAAGGATGCCACATCTCTCCCATTTAGGAAAACTTCATTGCCCAGCAACTTGGAGGCTGTTCTTCCTCACTAAAGGCAATTGGGTAAGTGTGAATTTACAAACCTGTTCACGAACACGATTATGTTGAGCCGTTGTTGTCATGCTTTCCTCAATCCAAAGTCATGCACATGCGCACGCGCACACACACACACACCTCTTGTGCACAGTGGGCTCATTCCTTATAATGGCAACGGACGAAAAGACCCTCATGCACATGTGGATTTGCAGCCATGGCTTCAACAGATGCATTAAACTGTAGGTAGGATTGCCAGGAATCCTAGGTGGTTGTTAGAGGAACAAAAGATTGGACAGGGCATTGTTCTGGGCACATAAAATCAACCGTTTACAAGCCTGTCCCTCATGCCTGTTAGGAAAGAAGACAAATCCTTGCTCAAACCACAAAGAGCAAGAAAGTTGAAAACCGAGGCAGAGGCAAAATACCAGGAGACACTTGGGGGATAGTAGCGAACAGGAAGACCACGATATCGGGTGCTGGTGAGAAAGAGGACGACAGAAAATAGGTTCATTATCACTCCAATAAAAATCTCTCCAAAACTCAACTGAGCCTCTCTAACTAAAACAAAGCATGCAAAGGGAGCCAGAGTACGCAAGCTGAACAAATTCTATTTCCCAAGAGGACAAGAAAGACCCTAACAAAGCAGGTAATGGTTTGAGACTGTAGCACACAGAAGCACAGACCGGTTGCATGCTGCTCCCACAGTGATCTTTGAGGCTGACCAAGAACACCTTGCCAGAGAGAGAGAGAGAGAGAGATATGTTCCTGTCGACTATGCCTACAACCTGAAATGCCAAGTCCAGGGGGTTTCTGTACTGGTAGGGCTGCCCTTTCCCCAGAACTGGGGAAAGGAAAGGGGGTGCAACTTGCATACTTAAAAAATTTATTTTATATCCCACTCTTCCTCCAAGGAGCCCAGAGCGGTGTACTACATACCTAAGTTTCTCCTCACAACAACCCTGTGAAGTAGGTTAAGCTGAGAGAGAAATGACTGGCCCAGTAAGTAGCATGGCTAAATGGGGATTTGAACTCAGGTCTCCCCGGTCCTAGTCCAGCACTCTAATCACTACATCATGCCAGCATACTTCTGCATGCAGAAAATCTGAGGCTCAATCCCTGGCATCGGTAGACCAGGCTGGAAAGGCCTCTTTGTGAAATCCTACAGAACTGCTGCCAGTCAGGGTATGCAGTCCTGAGCTGAGTGGACCAATGGTCTGACCCAGGCGAAGGCAGCACCACATATAAGCTGCTGCAGCTACGTTGGCACAGACACCTCCTACAGAGACATATACCTCCAGTAGTGCAGAATTAGAGCACTAGAAAGTGATTCTGGGGGGTGACAGACAAATACAGGCACTTTCCAGACCCACCGGTTTCAGTGGGAGAGACCGAAGCGCAGGATCAAGTAATCCAGTGAAATCAACGGGATTCCTATTCATGTCTCAAGATAGCTTTGAATGGCTGAATCATTCATTGAGAGCCGGCAGCGCTTAGAACGTTGGGCTAAGAGCAGGAGTCCACCCGCTGACCTTGGGCCAGACACACACTGTCCGACTAAGCCCTTTGGGGACAGGGATCAGAGCAGAAATCGAACAAACAAACAACCTCTCAGGGTTTGTGATGGTTGCGGTGGGGCGGGGAACCTTGTACACCACCCATTGGATCAAAGGGAGGACAGAAACGTTACTAGTACTGCTACTTTTGATGTTTCCCTCCTCCACTACCCTCAACGGCTGTGATTCTGTTTAGATATTTTGTGTAAATAGCTCAATTGTGGGCCCGTTGGGACCAGAAAGAGTTGCATTTAGGAAAACAGCTGTAAGCCACTCTCAGCTCATGAGATGGAGTGCAATACAAATTTACCAAACAAATGCAACTGCCAATTATATGTGCATCTGAAGTTTTCTGTTTTAAAGGAAGAAAAATCAATAGGATTTTAAAAGTGCCGAGCTTTGGCTGATTGCCCCCTCTATGTTCAGCTGAGGAATCTTCTGCTGACCAGCACTTTAATTTCTGTAGGACAATTTTAAGTGGCAATAGGAATTCTCCCCCTCCTCCTGGCATTTTTGGCACAGAGCTGCTTGTACAACAATAGGGCAATTTGCTTCTTTTATTTCAGTGATCCCCAAGATGTCAGGGGAAGGTTCAAATATACAATAAATTGGGCTTCGGGCAAAGGAATATTTTGAGGCCACATTCCTGGTATTGGCAGTTTTAGGACAATTCTGCTGTCAATTTGATCATTCTGCAAGAAAGGGTGGCCCCCCAGATTTTTATTTATTTTAATAAAAGTAACTAGGTTTTTAAAGGTTGGTTTGGTGGACACACCCCAAAGCCCGTTGAGATAGGATGAAGAAAAGGGTGAAGTTGTTATAATCATCCAAAGACAGCTAGGCTAAATTCAGATTTGGGGGATTTATTCTTGTTCTTTGTCACCACCCAGTGGAAATTAATGACAACTGCAAAGCTTTCCAGGTTAATTGTTCCAAATTGTACTGACAGCCAATTGCGCTGAGTGGAATGATAGATACAACTTGAAAGAACTGCTTTGAGCACATTGTTTGGGTGGTTGGCTGTGATTCCTTCTTTCAGCTCCAGAATTTGCATGCTTTGAGTGTTCCGACACCGTTTAGAGGAGAGGCAATGGTAGAAAATCTAAGCTGGTAAAGATCACACAGCATTTGAGGCTTACTTCCCAATCACTGATTTCCCATTCTTACTACATAATTTTAAAAACCATCTATACTGAACCAAAAATTGTGGATGTGACGCACATGCTATCTTAGGGGTAAACATTGGATGTTATGTCAAAACACACGCTGAAAACAGCATCTAGTTCATCCTGCCTCCCAGTATCTGTAGCAGATCTTACCTGGTGTTGTGATGTCGTGGCATTCCACACACCCTGTCAACAGCAGCTTATGATGTGCAGAGTTGTGCATGGTGGAGGCGAGGGCAGTAGAACATTATGACATCACAACACAAGGTAAGTTTTACAAGATGTTGGTTATGTTGGGGGGAAATGGGATACACGGTTGCCATTTTCAGCAGAAGGCATGCATTCAGAATAACATCTCATTTGGTTCAAGATGCTTTCTCCCTTCTCTAGATCATCACCTTCACCACCACAAAAGGAACATGCAAATCCTCTTGGCTTTGCAATGCTGAAAATGGTGCAAAGGTGGCACCCAGTTCATTGACCTCTCCATTAAGCAAGGATGCAAAGCCCTTTGCTTCCTATGTGGAAATAATATGCTGTTCTGGCTATTCCAAGAGTTTGTTACATAACTGAATATCTGACTACAATTGATCTTATGACCTTTCTTCCTGTCTTCTGTTGCAAGGAGCCTCCTCCACCCTTTGTGGTTGACAATCAAGGCTGATCTTCCGGGTGAATAACCACAGGAGGTTCAAGCTCTGTAGGATCAGCAAACTATCCTTGACTTCTAGTAACAGAACCCCACCCCTACGCCAATTATTGCATCTCTCAAAGTGAGGTGTGTGGTCATGGGGGTATGGCCATTAGGGTAGGTGTGGCTATGGAGGTTGTCATGGAGAAAACGTGCACTTCTGACTATGCGACTACACCACTGATGGTAAGAGTTTGTTTTGGAGACTCTTCAATTAAAACAAACACAGTGAAAAAAGAACCCTAACAGGTTTTCTCGCTCCTGGGCTATTGAGATAAACCTCAGGCAAAGGCATCCACCACTCTCTAATGCAGACAGAAGTTTCAAAGCCACACTGGATTTTACCAAGCTTAAGTGAATGTTCAAGAAAATCACAAGCACAATTAGTAGCACCGCTTACATCTAGAAAGATGCAAGGAGAGAAATTCCAACAGCACAAAACCACACAGCTCAAATCACGGAGAAACAGGCAAACCGCCAGAGGGAAACCGAGATTCCATGGCAACCTCAAAGTTCATCACATTTAAGATGCACTTGAGAAGTCAGTAGGGGGGGGGAAACACACACACACCCCACAATGTGGAAAAGGATCTGAGAGTTAGTTGGCTAATGAAGCAAAGTGTGAAAAGAGAAATAGGTACGTGTGAGTTCTCCAGACATATAAATGAAAAATTCCGTATTCATCTGGAAGGGAAAAACAGATACAAAAAAGAGTGAAAAACAATA
This sequence comes from Hemicordylus capensis, assembly GCF_027244095.1. Lineage (NCBI taxonomy): Eukaryota > Metazoa > Chordata > Lepidosauria > Squamata > Cordylidae > Hemicordylus > Hemicordylus capensis. The sequence goes on along the minus strand of NC_069661.1, from coordinate 248,004,848 downwards.
CAGAAAAAGTGACAGAAAAACAATGCCAAACAGATGTTCATACCAATGTTGCCTCTTTTGCAATATAAAAACCAGTGCCATCCAGAGCAGCCTAATGGGGCTGCTAACGGGGATGCTCTGGTTATCTCTGCTGTAGGCCTGGAAGAGTGCAGATTCTTTTAAGAGCTTGCCCGCTCACCACCACCACCAACATTTATATACCGCTTTTCAACGAAAGTTTCCAAAGCGGTTTACATACAGAAATAATAAATAAATAAGATGGCTCCCTGTCCCCAAAGGGCTCACAATCTCAAAAGAAACATAAGACAGACACCAGCAACAGTCACTGGAGGTACTATGCTGGGGGTGGATAGGGCCAGTTACTCCCTGCTAAATAAAGAGAATCACCACGTTTAAAAGGTGCCTCTTTGCCCAGTTAGCAGGGGTACACTGGATGGATCATTCACACCAGAAACACATCGCTGACAGCCAAGCAGTGTGTTTCCAGTCTAAATGAATACTTCTGGAGTGCAGACAAGCTCCTAAAATTATTTGTGCTCTTGCACAAAAGCACAATATCACTGTTGTTTTGCTGCACTGGATATCTGGGGTGATCCAGAGCCGGGATTCTCAACCTTGGGTCCCCAGATGTTACTGGACTTCAACTCCCATAATCCCCAGCCCGAGTGGCCTTTTGTTGGGGATTATGGGAGTTGAAGTCCAATAACATCTGGGGACCCAAGGTTGAGAATCCCTGATCCAGAGCACCCATGATGGACTGCTCTGAGTGTTATGGTCTCCTTTCTAGTCCTGTTTTTGACACATAAATAAGATTTTGCACCAAGTGTTCTGTGCACATGAGACGGAGGAGTGGTGAAGGAGCCATGGAACGTAAGAACACTTCTGGATCAGCCCAAAGATATTTCGCATCCTCCTTCCCACAGTGCTCAATTGGAGGTCTCCAGGCAGCTCACAAGGAGGGTGTGAAAGCAGCGCCCCCCACCTGCTGTTGCTCCCCAACACCTGGACTTTAGAGCTGAGTACAGAGAGCCATTGCTCAGTAGTATAGCACAGGCTTCCCATGCAGAAGGTCCCAGGCTCAACCCCAGGCATTTCCAGTCAAAACGATCCCTGGGAGCAGTGGATATGTAAGGGACCTCTGCCCTCAGACCGTGAAGAGCTGCCACCAGCCAGAGTAGACAAGACCAGGCTAGATGGATGGAGAGTATGATTCGGTATAAGGTGGTTTCTTATGTAAATAGGATGGCTGCTACCCCAGACCACTGGGGCTAAGCTCAGTGGAAGAGCACCTGCTTTGCATGCTGAAGGCCCCAAGTCCAATCCCTGACATCTCAGTTAGGACTGGGAAAGACCCCTGCCTGAAACCTTGGAGAGCTGCTGAGGTATACGGTAGCTTTCCATGTTCCTCACTTTCATGGCCTCATCGGCCTTGGCTATTTAAGTCCAGCCTTCCCTGGTTGCTTTCCACTCCACGCAAAGACAAAAAACTATCCAAGCATTAATCCTTCCAACATGTACACACATTCACTCTCCTCCTTTCTTCTTGTAAACCCACAGAAATCATTCAGAATGTCACAAGCAGAAAGTTGGGGCACAAAGGATGACAAATGTCAAAGGCACCTCCCTGATTCAAGGGACAGCCAGACCACAAGGAGCACAATTCTCTAATATGCTGGTCTTGTGGTAGCAAGCATGAACTCTTCCCTTTGAGAAGCAGGGTCTACCCTGGTTTGTATTTGAATGGGAGACCACATGTGGAACCTCTGTAAGATCTTCCCATCAAGGGATGGGGCTGCTCTGGGAAGGTATTTGCCTGCTTGCATGCAGAAGGTTTCAAGTTCCTTCCCTGGCATCTCCAAGATAGGGCAGAGAGACTCTCCTTCCTGCAATCTCGGAGAAGCCGCTGCCAGTCTGTGCAGACAATTCTGAGCTAGAAGAACCAATGGTCCGACTCAGTATACAGCAGCTTCCTCTGTTCCTATGCTGCTGCCATTGGCCTGGCCAACACTGCTGCCCATGCCAAGTCGCACAGCACCTTAGAAATGCTCACCTCATGCAGGGAGTGGAGCCAACCAGGGCAAAAGCCACACATGAGAGACCTGGGCACTGCTGCTCATAACTGCTGCTCCATACACAGTGGGAGGGTGTCCCACTTCCTCTGCCCCCCTCCACCCTCCAAGGAGGCTGGTGGTGCTGGATCAGAGGCAGATCTCATCAGCCTGTGAACTGCATTGACCTTTCCTATTTGCATGCACCCAGTAAATTATCTGCCACATAGCATCACTAATAAGTCAGGGGTGCAAGGACAGATGACCAGGGTGAAGGTACAGGGCCCTCTGGTGAAAAGGATGCTCCTCCCATGCACACTTCATCTTTCCCGAAGTTCTCATTTGTGCTGCAGGCTGGAGAAGGTACACACTTGTAGGAGAAGAATCAAGCTGTTGCCTACCCAACTTGCACTGAGGTTTGGGAGAAGGTAAGATCCTTGCCTCTCCCTCTGGCCAGCCTAGAGAACTCTGGGGAAGAGGCAGGAACGTTATCTCCTTGCACTGAGGTTTGGAGAAGAAACTTCGAGAGCCAGGTCTCACGATCAGTGAGACCCGGTTTGTGCAGCTATGCGGGGAGAGTGGGCTAAGCACGCTCTCCCCGCACACGAGCAGGTCGGGAGCCCTGGTCGGCAGAATAGGCTGCCCACACGATTGCCGCCTCCGTGACAGAGCTGGAGGGGGCTGGGGGGGCGGGGGCTGATTGGCCCCGCGAGGGCGCAGGGCATGCTGGGGAGACCCCCACAGGTGGGAGGCAGCTTTTCACCTCCCCTCCGGGGTGTGTGTGTGTGTCTCCTCGTGAGTAGCTGTGGCGCGGAGCCATGCTGCAGCTACTCACAATAAGATAAACCGGGTTTGTGGAGTGCTCGCTCCGCAAACCCGGTTTTAGGGGTGGACTACTTGAGCAGGTTACCCGCTCTAGAACCACTCGGCTCGCAGCCGAGCCCAGTGGTTCTCACAATTGCAGAAAATTGGGCTAGCGGAGGCTAGCCTGATTTTCTGCAATCGTGTGAATAGCCTTTGAGAGTTTTTCCTGTTTCTAGACTTCTTCATTTCCCAATGCAAATCAGTGAAATTCCTGCTTCTCCCCATAGCATCCGAGCCTTCCTGGGAACTTGAGGGGCAGGCTGTTAGCAAGCACAAACAGAGATTGGCTAGTAAGCCAAGGCAAAATGGGTGGGTCCCTGCTAAAGGAAGCGAAAAAGAGGAATCATGCAGTTATTCTGAAGAGACTAAATCTACAAGATGCCTACATGTTCAGCTCCCCATTTTACAGGAAGGTTACTGCATACATGGAGGAAGAAGCATAATAGACCTTTGTTTGTATCAATCAGTTAAAAAATGTATAGATTTTCAGAGCCATACTAGAATGTGGATTAATGGCTAATTAATGTTGCAGTTGCAGGGGAGTAACAGCAGGATGGAGGGCAAGCCCTCAACTCCTGCCTGTAGGCTTTCAGCAGCATCTGGTGGGTCACTGTGCGAAACAGGATGCTGGACTAGATAGGCCTTGGGCCTGATCCAGCAGGGCTGTTCTTATGTTCTTAATATCTACTCCCGAGGCTATGAGGGTACACCAGCGTTCACATATTCCACTTGTAAAGGAAATGGCACCTAAGAGGCAATATTTGTTGTGCTTAAGAAGCTCTCTACATAAGTACCAAGGGACTGCAGCATTTCATCCGAGAAAGGGGAGAACAAGCAGTCTGGAAATTCTCAAGAGTTGAATTCAAGGGCTTTCCTTGGTCCAGGAAACAATACCAGAGACCCACCAAATATGATGAAATGATGTTGGGAATTGAGACACACTGGAGGGCCCCCATTATCATCTGGCACATTTCAGGAGGAAATACAAAGCTGTAAACTTGACTATTTATGAAGCTCCTTGCCCCTCCTTCTCTCATCTGCTCAGTAGAAGACATGCTGTCCTCTACAGGAAAGGCCTTCAAGATTTATACTCTTCCCTTTTCAAACACAACCCACAGCTCCAATATTTTTTTGGATGTCAGTTTTTCCAGTCTAAAAATAGGGTGCCAGGGAGAAATATCTGCCCATGATCTTGGAACACAGATGCTTTAGCAGAGCGATTAAAGGTTTCCTCCATCTCTGCTAAAAAACAAGAGCAAATCGGTAAACACGTCAGGTCTTATTATCTTCCAGTCTATCTCATTCTGAAGGGGAGTTTAGAAGAAAAAAAGGGAGAGGAAACAAAGCATAACTTCTGGGTGGACTGCGCCCTACCCCACACCATGTTTGACAAAATGGTCACTTTTTTCAATAACAGATGAAAGCTTGACCCAATGGCCAGCCAAAGGCCATTGTAGCTGGAGATTATGCAAGTTGTAGTCCACAGCACCTGGGAACCCCTATTACAGGGAACACTGCCAATAGCTCTGGGAATTCTAGGCACCCTAAAGAAAGCTTGTCGAATTGAGATTTCCACCAAGTTTCATTGGCTCTCAGATATCCTCAGATGGGAGAAATTAAAGTGAGCAGTACCATGCAGACTGGATCTGCACTCTCTTTTATGATGAACTTTGATCCATAGGTGTAATGGTAGCTTAGCACAAGAGTGTAGTGATAAGCCACCCCTCCCCCTAAAGAGTTAACAGAGAGTGAACCCTTGTCTTGACTGACACGCTGGTGAACTCCAGGACAGCCAATCAGTACACCAGGTAGGTGGGACGTAGAGAGCAGTTGCGGGGAATTCTGTGAACAAGAAGGGCAGTGGAAATGCTCCCTCATGGTCGAACCCAGCATGGAGATTTCTCTCCTGGAATAACTCTGTAGATCCTTAAAAGAAAGGATTGCAGGAAGCTTGATTCTCCTCAGGAATTGGGCGAGTTCATGGAAAAGGGAATTCAGCATAGGGAACAGTTTGTTAGTCAGATTGTGCATTAGAAACACATTTATTTGGTGGGTGGGTGTGTTTTGCATATTCCTGATACTGTGGCAAAGAATTCACATTCAGGTATTTGGGGAACCAAGTAAGGAAAGGGTTTGGCACTCCATGCATATTGCCTGAGCCGGATCACAGACTAGTACTGTCAATTAATACATGCTTCAGGAGGCAAGATGGAGCCATTCTTTGGAAGATTCACCTTCAAACTGAAATTAGGTGGAAACCCCAAAGACAGAGGAGTTCTGGCTTATTATTTATTCGTTCGTATTTCTAGACTGCCCAAATCCTTAAAAATAATGATTGTAAAAAGGTCCCCCTCCACAACCTTTTCTCCAGTTGGATTCAGTTGAGAGTGCATTTGTTTAAAAATAGGACAAAGGAAAAGTAAGTAAAAACTTTCATCCAACGTCAAGAAAATAAACTTGGTTTCTTGACTCCATTACTCTTTTTTCCTTTAAACACCACCTTCCACACACATGGAACTCCAGGAGGTCCCTTCTGTTGAGCCTAAGAGAAGGCTGCAAGAGCTTCTTCTCTCAGGATGCCTCAGTTTAGGCCAGTGAAGAACAAATCCCCAAGAGCCAATCCAGAATCTCCACCTCCACCTGCACCCCAGCAACCTCAAAATCAGGCGTTCTCAAACTCGGGTCCCCAGCAGTAATGGGGCCCACAAGGGGCAAAGAGCATTTCTGGGTGGGTGAGCTGTGTCCCACATGCTAGATCTCTGAAACAGAAACGGGGGGCAGCTGGGGGAACAATTACTGTTTCTGAGGGGGCACTTGCCACCCCCAGATCCACCCTTGGCCCCCAGATGTTGTTTGACCTTGGGCCATTGTGGCTGGGGATAATGAAAACTGTAGCCCGTCATCAGCGGGGAACCCAGGTTTGAGAACTCCCTGCTCAAAACAATGAAAGGCACACTGCCCTTGAGCCAAAGCAAAGTTGCACATCCTAACTTTAAGCCCTGAAAGCCAGCCTGTTGTCTAACTGGAATGACAGCATACTCTTTCCATGCCTACCTTGGCCTCCATTTCCTCAGTTATCTTCCTTGTGTTGAATCTTAGACAGCAAGGCCCATGGGACAGGGAGCTGTCCTCTTGTACTCGTAAAGTGCCATGCAGACTGATGCATAGCACTAGTGCCATGCATAATAATGACAGCAACAAATTAACTTGGCCATCTGAAACGCAAGGAGTTTCAAATGATCCCTAGGCAGCACAGCTTGCCCATGATGGCAATGAGACCACCAAAGTTTATGTCAGAACTTTCTGAGCCAGTTTCTTCCCCAGGCCCCACTTGGGCTTTGGCAGGATTCTTCCAGTCTAGTGTTCTCCCAAATTTCCTCCCAATTTCTCCTGCGACGGCTCTCATATCTCCCCCTCCCCGCCATACTGATGTAGCCTGTTCTTTTCCCTAACTAATCAGTTGACCTTGTCGCGGAAGTGTGAAAGCAAGCCTTCGTTTGCAATCAGTGCTCTTCAAGGAGCTCACTTGAGACAGGATTAACCCCGTGCCTGCCTGGGGAGAGACCGTGTGCCCCAGAAAATCACGGAATCGGAGAGAAATGCAGACAAGGCACACTAGAGTGAGGTAATGTCTAGAAAATGCACAGCGCGCTTGGTGACAGATAGCATCGCCTGGAGATAGTGATTAGAACAACAAGAATGAACATGGGGTAGGGAGATAAAAACTCAAGGGCTGATGACATTCATATGCAGAACAAACCAGGCATCCATTTCCGGGGCTAGAAAGGAGTCAGAGACAAACCTACTGGATCTTCTCGGATGAGGACAAAAAGATAGTTCATGCTTATTTATGGAGAACAATGAACTCCATTTTGAGGCTGAAGAAATAATAATCGCTCCCCATATTTTTAAAATGGGATGTGTGTATTTCCCCAAGGCCACCGGAGGGTGGGGGCAGGTTGCTAGATAGCAAAGGCCAGTGCTGTTTTCCTGCACTGCTTTCCTGCATGGGTAAGAGACACCCTTATCCTTGCCGGAAAACAACAGAAGTCAGAATGGCCTCTGGCCTCCCCCACCCCCCAAAAAACCCCCACAGTCAGAGCAAGGGTTGCAAATGTGCACCCCCCACCCCATCACTAGGGAAACTGCCTGGTAGCCAAGGGCAGCACACTGGCATTAAAACTCACCAATTGGGGTAGGAGTTTTTTTTTACATGTTCCTCCTCTGCTCAAGCCAGCCCCAGGACTTGGTATGGAGTCGGGGACTGGCTGAGCCTTCAGTCAATCCTCAGTTTTAAGCCAGAGAGGAATGCTTGGCTAAAGGGAAACATGCCCCTTTTCCTCCATACAAGCCAACTCTGAGCAACAGTCTTGAGGGGTATCTGCATTCCAAGAACTTCTGAAGTACAGGAGGGGTGTGTGTGTCTGTGTGTGTGTATGTGTGTGTGTCTGTGTGTGTGTGTGTGTGTGTGTGTGTGTGTGTGTGTGTGTGTGAAACAGATAAGTGGGGACAGGTGAAGAACAGAAGGCAGTGAGGGGTAGAAGGATTTCTCTTGCCCTTCTTTCCTCCCTCCCCTGCAATCTGTTTTACAGATTCCTACTTGCAATAGTAGTAATTTATATAGCATTTTAGAGGTTTCAAAGTACTTCTGCATCCATTATTTCCAGTCATCCCTGCAACATGCTCAACAGGGTCTATGCCAACTTGCCACAGCCAACTCACCGCAGCCAACTTGCTGTATCCAACACATGCTTTGGTAGGTAGGGTGGTAGGTGGAAATTTAGCTTCCTCTCGCCTCCCTCCCGCTTGTCCCCTCCGGATCGAAAGCCAAAGTGATAAGACGGGCTTACAGGGGGGAGTTGCGTTGTTCCCTGCAGCGAGTTGGCCATGGCCAGTTGACCCATTCCCTGCTCAGCACACAAAAGCCCACTCTGGTCTTCTCTGGACACATACAGACTTCCCTAGTTTTCTGCTGCCCCAGCTGAGAGGAAATAAAAGGGAATGGGGCCCTCATATAGAAAAGGTAGTTTGTTAAAAGAAAGTATCCAGATTAAGTGTAAAAAACGACAACCCCAAAACAAAAGCAGAGCAGACTCTGGACACCTCCAATGTGTACTGAGCAACTGAATGGCAGATGAGATTCAGCTTTGAGAACTTTGGTTGACGAGTAGTATATAAATATCCATGCTAGTAATAGTAGTAGCTTCAAACACTGCAAAGCAACATGTGGATGAGGCTCTGAATTGGCTGCAATTGCTCAGGAAAGAGATCTTGGGCTTGCAGAAGAATTTTCACTGAGCGTCTGTGCACTACTCTGACAATAAAAAATGAAAGGCTGGGGATAATTAGAAAAGGGGTCAAAAGTAAAGCAGTCAGTAACATAATGCTCCTATATAAATCTACACCATGTCCCCCTTTAGAATATTAATTGTATTAGGACACCCTGCAGAGTTTTCTCCCCTTCTTCCTAAGGAAGAACTAGCACCTGGCAATTCTACTCTCTCAGCTCCTGAGGACCTGTTTCCCTTCTTAACGGCACAAACATCCTGATGGGTGCAAGGTGCAGAAGAAACAGCACAGGAAGCCTCCCCCATCTTTCTGCTGTTTTCACTCACAGTTCACAGATTGCTTTCTGAGGCCTTCTGGCACAAAATACAAGCATCCAGCTTCCAGCCATGCTGACGAAAAGGACACAAATTTAGTTCCTTTGCTCTCCTGGATCTGTTAATGAGCCCGGCTGTACGAGGCTTGTTTTGGAGAATGAATCGTGACCATGTGGATGTGCTCTTTGGTAAATGATCAGGCTTCCAGGGACAGGATACAATTGCACCGAAGTTCCTGCGGATCAAAGCTCTGCAAGCTCTGTGAAGGAGCTGTGAGCCAGACAGAGCTTCAAAAGTGTGGGCAACAACAGAACCAAGTAAAAGTTGCCACTGTGCATCCAGAACCAAATGGTCCACCTTGAGGTACTCACCTGCTGCTGGCAGGTCCAGCTTTGCTCGCTTCAGTTCCGCCATGGAGCTGTGAAGCTGATCTATTACAAAGTCATCTTCGAAGAAGAAATCTTTGGCTAGTGTCTCCTGAAGGAATTCTACCAGTTCTTCCATTTCCAATTTCATCAGGTGTTCTAAGGTTGAAGAAGGAAAAGAAATCAACATTAGAGAATAAAGAGAAAATGACTAGTAGATACAGATGTATTTATTTTTTAAAAAACAGAGGCCAACACTTGGGGTTGTTTTAGAACTGCATTCAGATCTACTAGTTAAACAGACATCTAAAATAATCCCGGGACCCTTGGTCACTCAGGGCAACACTAGGCATTCTAAAAACAAGTGGCTGCCATGTGGGGAGCTTTCCTCCCCAGCATAATGAGGGCAGTAGATGCAATGGGGGTAGCTCTCCACTCAGTAAGGATGAGCAAAAAGTTCTGAGTGCAGAATGTTCCAACTCGAAACAGGCTGTTTCGAGTGTTCCGAGCTCGGAACAGAACATCCTTCGAATCAAGGGCCTGTTCCATCCAAAGTCGGAACGGAACAACCCTTTCCAAGTCGGAATGTTGTGAGTGTTCTGAGCACGTTTTGGACTCCAAAATGGTGCTCTTCGGGCCTCTGCACATGTGCAGCAGCCATTTGCATGCTCAGCACCACCACGCAAATGGCTGCTGCATGTGCACAGAGGCCAGAAGAGTGCCATTTTGGAGTTCGAAACGGCGCTTGGAATGTTTCACGTGTTCTGAGCTCGTTCCACCAGTACAACCGGCTCAACCAGTTGTTCCGACAGAACGTTCTGGGTATTTGCATTCCGTTCCGAGCTCAGGAGGGAATGCAAGTATTGCTCCGTGCACATCCCTACCACTCAGGATGCCATTATATCTTTACTGTAGTACCCTCTCCCGATTCCCAACCTCAGCAAAACAGGAATGCAAGAAGTGTAATTTGTGGGAGTTGTGTACTGCAGCACAATAGTCCCATGTGCTCCTGTTTATTTAAGCTATTTCTATCCTGCTTCTCTCACAACTTACAGGAAAGCTTATTAAAAAATAAAAATAATATATAAACTAAAATTTAATACAATTAAAATCATATTAATATGCAGCAGATAAAATCTCCCAAAGAGCATCAGCAGATCCTATAACAAAAGTCTTCCTTTAAAAGGTGTGGATCAGTGTTCCCTAAGGCATGCACCTGGGCACATGCTCACACGTTTTTTATGTCCACTTAGTTAATTTTAGATCCCGCTCAGGGGATTTAATGAATTTCAGTTAATTAGTTAATTTTAGATCACAGATTCAGGTTGAATCTGGAAGGCCCATTCTGAATGCACGTGCACACACATTGCCCTGAACAAAACTCATTCCACACACAGATGAAAGAAATTAAAGGAAAGGCTGGTGTGGATCCTAAATATGAACAAGGAGGCACACAAGCCTTCTCAGGAAGCCCTCTGCAAAACAATGGGGCTCTCAGTGAAAAGACCCTGCTCCTGCCTGCTGCTGACTGATTCTTCTCAAACACCAATACTTTAAAAGCAGGGCCCTCCCTACCATCTGTCAGGTTTCTGTTTGCTAGGAAGTACACAGAGTAAGGAAATCAGGTCCATGTACTGAGAATGCAGCCGCCTCTACTGCAATTATTTCTGGTCATCTCCCAACAGCTATCTTGGCATGCCTTTTGAGATACCTAGAAATATGCTATCACAAAGTAAGGAGGGGAAAAATCAGAAATGGAAGAGAAACACTGACACTTCCAGAAAAATGCCCGAGTGACTTCTTTTACCAGGCTTGACGTTAACATTTACACCTAGGACAGAGGGCTCTTACTTCTGTGCAGTTTCAAAATGGTGTAAGACATTGCAGTGAGAACCCGTTCTCCTTCAAGTATGTAGATATCCCAGATCCTGAGGGTTAACCTAAAGGGAGTCTGCAATGAGAGAACCATGCGGATGTATCAAAACAAAAAACAAATAGACCCGACCTCTCCCATCCCAGTGTGTGCTCAGACCACAGGGGAGAAAAGAAGCCCAAACCAAAGACTTCCTAGGACGCCTTCAGGAGAGCCTTAAAGGCCCATCTTTTCAGCCTGGCTTGTAATAATATCTAGCTTTAATTGTAATTTGGTTTAAATGTTTTTTTTTAAATTTTGATTGTTTTATTATGTGTTTCTGATTTTAATGTAAACCGCCCTGAGCCACTTTAGAAAGGGCAGTATATAAATTGAATGAATGAATGAGTAAATAAAGACACTCACACGGTCAAGGAAACACTGGAAAAACCACTTCATGGTGTAAAAGCTCGTGGTGACCTCCTGGGAGTCCTGCAAAGGGGAAACAGTGTTAGGGAACCTCAGTCAAGTACAGTGCATTGTACCATTCAGCATCCAACAGATTACCAACCACAAGTCAAATGGCAGAGTCTCTTCTGCTGGGAACCTGACTGGGATCTCATAAGCATTCTGTCCCACTTTTTGCGAAATCCCAAGAGATTATCAGCAACAGGCATGGCACAAGCAGATGGTTATGAATTGAAGAGCCTGATTTGGCTGGGGTCCTGCATGTTTTAAAGGATCTTCTCCCACAGCCCACCCGGCCCCCCAGCCACACCAAACAGCACATAATTTCATGAGGTCACGTCGATCTGTTGGGGGTGGCCAATGAGAAAGTTCCAGCGGCACCTTGAGGTTTTATCTGTTAAAACATGTGCCGAGACACTCTCTGCAGTGCCCCCCTTTTTTTGGCAACCCGCTTAGTTAATGGAGCTTGCCTTACTCTGAGACTTCAGGGTTTTGTTTCAGCAGACATTTGGGGATCGGGGCAAGTCTAGTGGTGGAAGGAGAGACAATCTTTCGTTTACCACAGATACTGCCTTTTCTCACACCCTGTGTTCAAATATAACACTGATGCCTTGGAAATCATGGTTTGCAAATCAAGGGGACATACATCCCTCCCCTCTCTGGAGCAAATTCCCTTTTCTCTTCCCTTCAGCATTACCTTCAGCATTACTTCCCTTCAGCATTACTCATGGATTAAAAATAAACATGGGCCAACACTAACCATGGTGATCATAAATAAGAATTTGAAACCATTATTTGAAGGTTTGCTAACTATGCTTCTGAGTTTTTGTTGAAGCAAGAAAGCAAATCAATAAATAGTGGTCAATCTGTTCCTTGTGAGCTCTTTCTCGCGATCGGTGAGAAAGGCTTGAGGGTGTGCAGGGAGGAAGGCTTGAAAAGCTTACCTCCCCCGCAGACTATCAGTTTTCTGACGTACAGCTGCCCCCCTCCGGCAGCATGGAGGGTTGGGGACTGGGAAGCATTGTCCCGGCTCCCGGAAATCCCATAACGCACCACGTGCAGTGCATTATGGGTATCCCCCTGGCGACAGGTTGGAAGGCCGCAGTCTCCCAGCCCTGGCTGCAAGCGGCCAGTGCTGGCAGACGATCCAGAAAACAGGGCTAAGGGAGCGCTTGCTCCCTTAACCCTGTTTAAGAGGCTGGCTCCACAGGTGGGTTTGCCACCAAAGCGCCACCAGGATCGAGCCTGATCCCGGCGGTTCGTACGATCAGCCAAGACTGGGCTTGGCTTCCTTAGCCCAGTTTTGGCTGATTGGAAGAACAGCCTCAATGAGTGCAGCTCTTTGGAAGTTCAAGAAAATCTCTGAAGCCCATCAGAAAGCTCTTTGTACTCATGTGCCCTGAGGGTACAACACAGATGTCTCAATGCTGGCCTTCCTGCCATATGCTGAGATTGGAAGAAGGCAAGTAGCACCCTCAGGCAGGGGCCTCTACCATAGACTGGGGGAGACCCGGAACGGCCCAGTGGCCCAGCCTGGGGATGGGGTGCAGCTGGAAAGAGCAATGGAAATGAGGGACAAGGCAGGGACCCTCAGGGTCTCCTGAGAAGACAATGGGAAAAGTGGCAGTGGTGGCCACAGCTCTCTGCCCTACAAAGGTTTTAGGCCCTATAAAGGCTTAATAAGTGGATCTGTGTGCCTGGAACTTTGGCCAGCCCTAGGAGATAATACCAAGCAACCATTTGTAGTTGCATACAAACAACAGGTCCTCCTGAGATTTCCCAGCGAGGAACTATTTAAAATAGTCAAATTATCCACTTGCATAAAGACACACACAAGCTCACTGGGATAAATGGCACACAAACCCATTTGCATTAGCAGCTGGCATGGTCTAGGAGCAAAAGTAGTTTGATACATTTAAGCACCAAATCTTTCTTTAAACCGAGATACAGACCATATGTGGTTTCAAAAATCACTCAAACACTAAACAAAAATAGCTACCAGTCGTTGGGTTTTGGGGGGGGGGGGGGGGGTTTGGTCACTTTTGTAATTTCTGGATTGTTTTTTATGTTCGTTTATAAAGAGGATTTTGCTGAACTCAGGAAAAATATCCCTAGTTATTAAATGCTGCACTGCAGGTATATGCAGAAATGCCAGGTATTGCAAGAGTAGAGACCCCATTTGTGTTGGATTATTATTGTTGTTGTTGTTGTTGTTGTTGTCATCGTTCACTTTCTATACAACTTTAGCAGCATTCTAAAACCAGCCATATGGAACGCTGCAGTGCCCCGACTGGGAAACCTACTGGATCAAGGCAGGATGTGTTTGACATTTTATGCCCTGGAAGACAAACACCTCTAAAATTAAAGCAATAAGCCGCAATGACCTGCAATCCAAACTCTGTATGAACTCTGCTGAGAAAACGGAAACCACAATTTATAGCCTAGAGGCAAGTCCATGGATGATTTCGGTTTTCACTAGCAAAGTTTTGCTTTGTCTAGATCTCTACACATTCACCCCCACACCCATAAATAGATTTAATATTTGACAATGGAAGGAATCCAATATGGTATACATGGAGTAGCACCTGTAAACGTGCACCCACTATAAATGCAAGCATATTTAGACCATTTGTGACAGATACCGAAGATTAACGATGTCTTGCAGACATTTTAGTTGCGATGAAGTCCCTTGGTTTCTAGCAGAAACCCGCTTCCCAATAAATGTACTTAAGTCTGCAGCCTCAGGCTGCTGTTGATCCTGTCTCTAACAATTTTATATTTGATCAGGGAGTTCACACAAAGCAACTGATACCGAACAGGAATGGGCTGTCCTTTGCAACAGTAATATACTTTACATTTCATAACCTTCCAATACAAAAAGAGAGAGGTTGAAACCTTGCACAGAGCAGGGAGCGTGTTAAGTCCCAGCTGAAATCAATAGTATTTTTGTACATGAAGGTGTACAGAACTGCAGCTGTTAATGTACAGCAGCAGGGCTTGACAGAGGGTTGATCCTTGGATGCTCTGCAGTAGATCAGCAAGGGTTTCGAACTCCCAGTTTAACTTTAAGCAGCAACTAAAAGAGCTTTTTTGCACCTGGCTCTGGTTGGTGGAGCTTTGGGTACTAGTAAAATTTTTAAAAAGCAGATCCTGCAAATCCTGGTCTGCCCACCCCTGCTGTACAGGACACATTTAGTCAACCTTAAGGGGCATATCTATATTTTAAAGCTAAAACTTCCCCACCCACCCTGGCAAGTGGAAGGGGTTCTGTGAAGGCGCTAAGGAGCTAAACTAAACTGTTTCAATGGGTCAAGCTCTAAATTAAGACTCCAGTTAAGTCCATTCACAAACAAGAGTACATAACTGGCTGGATGCAATTGGGGCCATAACTCAGCAGCAAAGCACATGAATTGCATTCAAGTTCCAGGTTCAACCTCTGGCATTCCAGTGAAACTGACCTTTGATAATAGGGTTGGGAAAGACTTCTTTGGCTGGGCGTACAGTCTCTGCCTGGCAGTGTAGGCCAGTGGTAGGCAGCGTGTGGCTCTCCATACGTTGCTGAACTACAACTCCCATCACCCCCAGCCACAATTTATAACGGTTGGGAATTATGGGAGTTGTAGTTCAGGAATATCTGGGGAGCCACACGTTGCCTGCAACTGGTGTAGACAATACTGAGCGACATGGGACCAATAGTTTGACTCGGTATAAAGCAGCTTCACATGTTGCCGAATACCAACATAAATAGATTAACCTGGCGCTTGACCTTTTACTAATTAATAGCACCCTTTATCAATGTCATCTGTGGAGGCATTTACTTACAAAGTGCTGTTTAAGCTTAGATAAAAATTTCTTCATTATTTTGTCATGATGCTCTTGAAATCTCAACAACTTTGGAAAACCAGGAATAAAAAAACCTAAAAGGGGGGGGGGAAGGGCAGGGATGGAAAGAAAAAGAAACAGAAATGTAAACAGCCACAAAATCATCGCAACAAAATTATCACACAATATATTCACAGCTTTAGGAAAAAGAAGTATTGATTTTCAGGTACATTTCTAGTTTATGTTGTGTGCACGTATCTATGGCTGGCATCCAAAATTAGAACACGGACTTAAACACCCCCCCCCCCACACACACCTTTTATTTAAACTAGGATTACAGCATTACGTATTTTACACACACACACACACACACACACACACACACACACACACACCTTAAGCATAACTTTAACATAATAAAATACAACTTGCCAAAGAAAAAAGGGGGGGCAACTCCCCCCATCTTCTTCTAAGAATATATCCCCCCCAAACATAAACAATTCATTGAAATTTAACAAAATTCCAGAAAATGCTTCTTCTTCACATTTAGAACATGTACTTATCAATTAAAAACAATGAAGTCCCCATAGCACCCAAAGGATTAACAGATGTACTGTGGCACAATTTTCCAGGAGGTACAGCCTATTTCATCAGATGCACGAAGTGGTTTCGGAAGCTAGTAGGACAAGATATGTACACATGGGTATAGATTTTTCACATGGGCTGTTCGAATACACAAAACGAACATGAGAAGGTGCATTTTGTTCTGAAGTTCATGCAATCCCTCCTCCTCTTGCTTTCAAAGATGAGGAACTTCCAGTCACTGTCTGCGGCAATCCATGTGGCTTACCATTTTGTCCCCAAACTGGCAGACTGTGGTTTGTGTGAATCAGGAACGGAAGCTTCTAATCTCCATGCAGAAGGGGAGGAGAGAGGGGAAAGGAAGTGTGCAAGCCAGAGGCCTGTCTACTATTTGGTGTGTTCCAAACCTCTGCAGAACATTGGTGCCAATTCACATGATCACTGGATTTGTAGCAGCCTCCTGAAATTGCTGCATGGTCAGTTCTCTGCCATGGCTGGCTGTGCAGAGTGCTCAGCTCTTTGCACACAACCTAAAAATGCAGTACCACTTTTATAGGCATATTCTATCTACATGGCACAGAATGTAAAAGCAAAATTCTCACCAGAGGGGAGAAAAGGGACTTTCTAATAATTTGGATCCGATTGAACAGGTGAAAAGGCCACACTTGCAATATCATGAATTCAGTGGTACTCAACTCCCAGAAAATTACGTCATGTTTATCTGGCGTGTGCTGGTAAGTGCTGGAGAAGTACATGGGTGGAATTAACTTAATTTGTTTGTTATTTCTCTGTGTAAACCGCCCCGAGCCATTTTTGGAAGGGCGGTATAGAAATCGAATTGTTGTTGTTGTTGTTGTTATTATTTCATATGTTTTGGCACTATCTGGTAGTGTCTGGATTTTTTTAGTGCTAGTCACATGCTATGTTCAATACACATATAAGCTGTGCACACCGTTCAAACATAAAGATCTGTATGCATGGAGAGTTACTGTATTTAGCCAAATCTAAAATGAAGTTTCCCCCCAGTTCTTTCCTGTTAAAAATTGCGGGGGAGGGGTGTGAATCTTCCCAAATTCAGATTCCTCTTTCTTTTGAGCAAATGCAGGTAAAATCTGTATTTAGCCTCTATCTTTTAATGCATCATCTTAAATTCAGTTTTGCCTTCTATTTGGGTAAATATGGTATTCACACATTATGCTCAACAAACATATAGCAGTGCTCTTCCTATGAGTACCCTGCATTTGAGGGGGCTTCTTCATTTTAAAATGAATGCATATACAGCCACTCACACACAAACATGTACAGACACCTGTACATAAGTAGAGCTTAATGTCTGAATAGGGCTGCTGTTACCAATGTCACTGATATTATGAGTTATAAATTACTCTTTGATTCATTGATCATATTATGTAGATGTAAAATGATCAAAATATTCTTAAAATAGGGAAATGGCAATAGGTCTTACTGGATTGTTAGTAAAAATCAGAAAACCTCTACGTCACCGAATTGGCAAGATTGGGTTATCAGAGCTTGGGACATTGCTGGTTGTGTTAACCAACATATTTTTGATTAATTATTGTTCATATAGCCTTGATCTGTTTTTTGTTACACATTTTGTAAAATATAATAATAAATCTCATTTTAAAAAGGGAAATAACCCTGTCCCAAACTCAAAGCGCTGACAGTTGTGTTGGGTCCTGTCTGAAGGGCACCTTTGCAACAGGAACAGAAATGGCTCACCATGCATAGCATGCCTGGGTCCTGAGAGCAATTTGACCAGGGCCCAGAAGGCATCTTCTTCATTCATATACATAAGGAGTAAAGCTGTGATGTGGCTCATCCCCTGGCAATATCCAACCTCCTGAAAACATAGACAAAGATCACTTGTGAGTTTGTAAAGCTCCCAGAGGCAATGGCCTGAAGAATGACAGCACTAGGAGGCAGCAAAAGGGAAAAGGAAGAGGTCAGCTGGTATAGCTGAACAGATCATCAGCCAGGAGTCTCCTTCCAGGGATTGAACCTGGAACCTTCTTCCACTGAGCCTCGCCCCCATTTCTTATCTTACAGCAGGCAATACACATAGGGACATAGGAAGCGGCCATATACCAAGCCAGACCACTGGTCCATCTAGCTCAGCACGGTCTACACAGGCTGGCAGCGGCTTCTCCAAGCTTGTAGGCAGGAGTCTCTCTTTCAGCCATATCTTAGAATGGCAGGCAGGGAGGGAGGGAACCTGGAACCTTCTGAATGCAAGCAGATGCTCTTCCCAAAGCAGCCCCATCCCCTAAGGGGAATACAGTGCTCACACATGTAGTCTCCCATTCCAATGTAAACCAGGGCAGACCCTGCTTAGCAAAGGGGACCATTCATGCTTGCTACCACCAAACCAGCTCTCCTCCTTGCAGTGCACAGCCTTCTGGTGATGTTTATATTGGAGAGCTGGCCTTGCAACCTTGGAGAAGCCGCTGCCATTCTGTGAGGACAGTACTGAGCTAGATAGACCAATGGTCTGACTCAATATATGGCAGCCTCCTTTGATCCTATGTTCCTAAGATTGTGGGGCTAGGGAGACTCACATGATTGAATGCTCTTCCATACAAATATAAGCCTCCACCGGTAGTCTGAAGCTGGGCAGGGCAGTTGGAATCTCTTCCTTGGAAGAGCAGACCCCAGAGCACAAGCTAGAGTACCACACAATTTTCAAACACAGTGTGCCTTAAGTTGGTGGGAGAAGAAAGGTGGTGTTCAAGAAACATAAGCCCAGAGCCCCCTTGGGCATGTAGAGATGGTTGTCTGGCTCTTTGGCTCCTGGCCAAGGTTTGCTACACACGTGCCTCGGTCTTGGCACCAGATATTCCTTCCTCGATTGCTCTGGGCTTTAGATCAATGGCATTTTCCCTTTGGAGAAAAGAAAGGGATTACCGCAGTGGCTTGGTCTGAAAGCAGCAGTGTGTTTGCATGCTTTGACCTCTGTGCTGAATCTGGACAGAAAGGACTCATGCAGAGTGTATTCTGGACAGGTTGAGACTTGCCAGTGTTTGGTACATAATTTAGAAAACACACCTCCTCCATCTCAGCAGGTCTTTGTGCAACAGGAAACACCCCCTACAGGGCAATATTCTGACCAAACTAAGTCTGCAACAGCTTTTGCCATTTTCATCTTAAAACCGAGTCTCTGTAGATAAGGATCATGACCCCCATGCCCTTCGTCAGAACCCCTTCCTGCCTTTTAAACATTCCCTCTTGCACACCTAGTTTGAGGAAGAGTTCTGTGTCACTGCAAGCTCATTACTTAGATTTTTATCCTACCATATAGCAGAGTACTTTTACAAGGAACAGAAGAACAAACCAAATATTTCCCACAGAAATAATTATTAACATTTTCTCCTAATATCCCACCTCGTCCCCATTTTTACCCTCTGGACACTGGTTTCTTTGAGAGCATACAGGCAGAGTTGTACTGACCTGTGAGATTTAACCCTTTTTTGTTTGTTTGACGATTCTAACCCTCCTGATCTCAGAGGAAAGCTTGCAAAAATTTTGGCAGTTTATAGTCAAGAGTTAAGAACACTTTCACAAGCTAATACGGTCCTCTCATTAGAAGGCCTAGCAGACAGTGGCCTCAGATCAGCCCTAAGGGTGGAATCCTAATTGTTTATTGGGCCAGTGTGAAGCTTTGACTGAAGCTGCACTCTGCACAGTCCCCCCGGCACCGTGCAGAGGTGATCATTCTCACTCTGTGCTGGAGAGAGCCTTTGAGGGAGATGGAGTCCTCCTAAACCTCTGCACCATCTTGGAAGGCATGCACAGAGTGCTCAGAAATGGAGTCCTTCCCACTCTTAGAGCTCTTAAGAGAAGTCTCCTTCTCTCTTAAAGGCCCTCCCAGCACTAAGAAAAGTTGGTCTTGTGGTAGCAAGCACGACTTGTCCCCTTTGCTAAGCAGGGTCTGCCCTGGTTTGCATTTGAATGGGATACTACATGTGAGCACTCAAGAAATGCCCCCTGGGGGATGGGGCCACCCTGGGAAGAGCATCTGCATACTTGCAGGCAGAAGGTACCTAGAAGAGCACCTAGAAGAACAGGCCCTGCTGGGAGTGAGCCAGCATGGCTTCTGCAAAGGTAAATCTTGCCTCACCAACCTTTTGGAGTTCTTTGAGAATATCAACATGTGTGTGGATCAAGGTTGACATAGTATACCTGGACTTCCAAAAAGCTTTTGACAAAGTTCCTCATCAAAGACTCCTGAGGAAACTTAGTGGTTATGGGATAAGGGGACAAGTACATGTGTGGATTGCTAACTAGTTGAAAGCCAGGAAACAGAGGGTAGGGATAAATGGAGAGTTTTTGCAATGGAGGGAAGTAAGAAGTGGGGTCCCCCAGGGATCTGTACTGGGACGGGTGCTTTTTAATTTATTCATAAATGATCTAGACGCAGGCGTAAGCAGCGAGGTGGCCAAATTTGCAGATGACATCAAACTCTTCTGGGTAGTGAAATCCAAAACGGACTGTGAGGAGCTCCAAAACGATCTCTCCAGACTGAGGGAGTGGGCGACAAAATGGCAAATGCAATTCAACGTTAGCAAGTGTAAGGTGATGCACATTGGGACGAAAACCCCTAACTTCAAGTATATGCTGATGGGATCTGAGCTGTCGGTGACTGACCAGGAGAGGGATCTTGGGGTAATGGTGGACAGTTCGTTGAAATTGTCGACTCAATGTGTTGCAGCTGTGAAAAAGGCCAATTCCATGCTAGGGATCATTTGGAAGGGGATTGAAAATAAAACGGCTAATATTATAATGCCCTCATACAAAACTATGGTGCGGCCACACTTGGAGTACTGCGTACAATTCTGGTCACCACATCTTAAAAAGGACATTGTTGAACTGGAGAAGGTACAGAAGAGGGCAACCAAGATGATCAGAGGCCTAGAGCAGCTTCCTTATGAGGCAAGGCTACAACAGCTGGGGCTTTTTAGTTTAGAAAAAAGACGACTGCGGGGAGACATGATAGAGGTCTATAAGGTCATGCATGGTGTGGAGAAAGTGGAGAGGGATGAATTCTTTTCCCTCTCACACAACACTAGAACCAGGGGTCACTCCATGAAATTGATTGCCAGGAGGTCTAGGACCAACAAACGGAAGTATTGTTTCACACAACACGTGATCCACTTGTGGAACTCTCTGACACAGGATGTGGTGACAGCCAACAACCTGGATGGCTTTAAGAGGGGTTTGGATAACTTCATGGAGGAGAGGTCTATCAATGGCTACTAGTTGGAGGGCTACAGGCCACCTCCAGCCTCAAAGGCAGGATGCCTCTGAGTACCAGTTGCAGGGGAGTAACGGCAGGAGAGAGGGCACGCCCTCAACTCCTGCCTGTGGGCTTCTCAGAGGCATCTGGTGGGCTACTGTGCGAAACAGGATGCTGGACTAGTTGGGCCTTGGGCCTGATCCAGCAGGGCTGTTCTTATGTTCTTAAGGTCCCAAGTTCCCTTCCTGGCATCATCTCCAAGGGAGGGCTGAGAGAGACTCCTGCCTACAACCTAGGAGAAGCCAGTGCCAGTCTGTGTAGGTAATGCGGAGATAGATGGACCAATGGTCGGACTCGGTATATGGCAGCTCCCTATGTTCCTAAGCGCAGTACTGTGCACGGGTCAGCACAGTTGGCTCTCACATTGAAGGGGTTTTTTTTGCCAAAGTGGCCCCCACTTGAAAAATAGTAATCAACGTTAGTTTAAGCCCATCATCCGCATTTTGCCCTTTAGCATTTCTACCTACATAGCTATAGTCACACCTTATTTTAAGAACAAGCTGTTAACAGACCGCATATGCTATACGTGTCCTATGACCTACCGTGTTGTATACAGAATATGCAGCTAAAACGTGGAATAAAGATTGTTGCCTAGAGAGAAAATGAGACAAAAAAGTTAATCAAGTAAAATTTATAACGGAGTTTGTGACAAGACACATGAAAAAGGCTACTGAAACTTTGTTTAACACTTTGCCAGCTTCTGTGGGCAGGTTTAGACAACCCACCAAAAGTCACGAAGCCAGGAACCAGAGGTTCTCAGTGGATGGGCTCCTTACTAACTGAGTAAAGAGGCACCTTTTTAAAGTGGTCATTGCTTTTATTGAGCAGGCGGAGAGCAACTGGCCCTATCCAGCCCCAGCAGAGCATCCCTCCAGTGGCTGTTGCTGGTGTCTATCTTATGCTTCTTTTTAGACTGTGAGCCCTTTGGGGACAGAGAGTCATCTTTATTTATTTTTATTTCTCTATGTAAACCACTCTGGGAACTTTTGTGGAAAAGCAGTATAGAAATATTCCTTGTCAGCATTTGTTGTCCGAATCCACAACCTCTGGTTGCTGGGCAGACTTAATGAGTTCAGCCCAACCATCTCTACCCAACTTCAGCCCTAAGTTACAGATCTTGGGTGGATGCTGGGAAGTACGGGCACCAACCAGAGGCTGGCGTGTTAGGATGACATGCCCACCAGTGGAGCACACTTTTGTGACTTTCGGTGGGTCATCTGAACCCACCCAGCGTATAAAAGGCATATTTTGTGCATTTGTATCACCCTGCAAAATGCTGAACATTCTTATAACACACGGCAGATATCTTAAAGCACTTAGAACCACAGGGAATGAACGAAGCAACTCCAAAGGTCACTGAGTTAGACCTTCTGAGCTTATTGTGCTGATTGAATGTCAATGTCCTATTAAGCCCAATTTCAAAAACAAGCCCACAGTACGAAAAGACAGGGCTAATTTGGACAGGAAACCACAGTAAGGTTTGGGCCCTAAAAGGAACACAGACCACTACAGCAGTCTAAACAATTGCCTTCACATACTAACAAGCAATTACCTGTGTATTAAAAAGCTATAGCTCAAGCCTTCTACACTTGAAATTCAGCTCTCTTTCGAAGGATAACAGCACATCCTGATCATTTTCAGTATGAAGTGTCTCAAGTGATATGACCTTTTGGCTTAGCAAAGGAGCTTTCTGAATAGTCTCTTCCATTCTCTCTTACTTGCATTCGCTGGAAAAACTGACATCATAATTCAGACTCCTTTACTAAAGAAACTTTGAGAATCTGTTCTTTAAGGATACAAGGTAGGGATGTGCATGAAGTGGTTCATGCACTCCTGGGGGGGGGGGGGGGCTTTAAGGGGTGGGGAGGGTGCCCTTACCTGCCACACCGCTTCCCCCAACCGGCGCTCTTCCCAAAATAGTTGCCGTGGGGCTGCAGTATACCTCCCTGCAGCCCCGGTTAGCGTCCTACCAGAAATGGTTGATGTGTGTGCACCTATATGCCGTGTGCACTCGCATCAGCCATTTCCAGTATGACGCTGAACGGGGCTGCAGGGAGGTACGTTTCAGCCTCGCAACAACGATTTTGGGGGGAGTGCTGGGGGGGGAGTTGCGGGGCAGGTAAGGGCACCCTCCTTGTCCCCACCCCCCACCTCCCAACCAGCTCAAATGCCAGACTTCCAAACCAGGTTGGCACTCCAGAAAAGGAGTGTCAAACCAGTTCATGCATATCCCTAATACAAGGGCCATGTACAGCAGTCCCTAAAAGGACTCCCCTGTAGCTAAAGAAATGGACATTCAAGGCAGAAGTGAAATTATAAGAAGATTAGAAGAACATGGTTTCAAGCTTGAAACAGGACACAACGTCTGTTTTGTGCACATCCCTAGACTGGATTACTCCTCCCTCAATATCTATTGCTGTTTCTACAATTGGCATCGGTGGTGGAGGGGGCCCTTTAAGAATGCAGAGCTGTGCCAAGCCTTTGCACAGTTTAACAGTGCAATCCTATACATACTTACTTGGATGTAAGCCTCATTACTCCCTAGTAAGAATGCTGAGGAATGCAGACTCAGCCTTTTAAAAATCTGAAACATGAACCATGAAATTAAAAATACTAGCAATCAAGTGATCCGAATCGATTTAGCTTTACTTACTTAACTCCATATCTGTCTCTAAACATGATGTGATCCCGATATGTCCGATTTACATCAAGATCAATCTGTCTGATATCTGGGGATGTCCCTCTTGCTTGGGTTTTTAAGGTCTAGGAAAAAGAAATCAACATTTTTTACATACACAGTTCACAGCTAAAGTATAAGTTCATAAATGTTTGTGACTATGACCTAGTTCTAACTCACAGGTGGTAAACCTGTGTCTGAGCTGTACCAATTCAGGCTGCAGGGGATGGTTTGCATTCCTGAATGCTCCTCCTAAGACACATTTTTCTCTCCACATCAGAAAGTTAGATGCCAACAAAAAGGGTCTTAAGCCTCACCTTGTTCTGTGAATGGCCTTTGGCCATTGTTGCTGGGGATGATGGGAGTTGTAGTTTAACAACATCTGGGCACCCAAGGTTGGGAACCACTGCTTTAGACTTGACATCAAATTGTAGTTTGCACTAACTGTGTTTAGACTCCAAGTTATGGTTTGTGTTCCAGCCATACAGACAAAACATATTTTATGCAGTTTCTCTCTTTCCCTGCCCGCCTTGAGAATCCCTGGATGCAGTCTTGAACAGTGGCCTTGGAGGGCAAACTACATCCAAAACCATGGCCTGTTGGTTTAAATGTAATGCTAAGCCAGCTTGCTCAAATTATGGTTTGCAAACCAGCTTAAAAAATAGTGCTTTAAGATCTAGGTTTGGTGGTCAATTGCAAATGATGGCTTGCCCGATTGAATCCGTTTGGACATAGTTTGGTTTTACATCTGCAGGCACACACAATGATGGGGTTGTAGCTCAGTAGCAGAGCATCTGCTGTGCATGGAGAGGGTCCCAGGTTCAGTCCCTGGCAGGAACTCCAGGTAGGGCTGGGAAAGACCCCTGCCTGAAATTCTGAGGAGCTGCTGCCAGTCAGTGTAAACAGCACTGAGCTAGATGGACCAATGGTCTGATTCGGTGTAAGGCAGCCACCTATGTTCCTATGTCTTGAAAAATTCAAATGGAGGTGTTTATTTTTTGTTTCTCAGGGTTAGGGTCACAGTTCAGTGGCAAAGCATCTTTGTTACATGCAGAAGGTCCCAGGTTCCATCCCTGGCAGCATCTCCAAGTAGGGCCGGGAAAGACTCCTGCCTGAAACCTGGGAGAGCTGCTGCCAGTCAGTGTGGGCAACAGTGGACTAGATGGACCAATGGTCTGACTCAGTTTAAGGCAACTTCCTTTGTGTCTATAGAACCCAGTTTAATTTCAGCACTCTGTACCTATTACTTGCATTTTCCAAGGAATTATACTTCAGGTTTGTATACTAATGCTTCACAGCAGATTCCCTTGACCGTTTCATCTGATATTATGTGGTAAATAGAATAGAAAAAAACCCTATAAGGGTTTCGGCTGGCAGCACTGATTGCCTGTCTCAACAATTTTAAGGGAGGCAGTTTTTTAAAATCTTATTTCAGAATGAAGATACTTGATTTTTTTAAAACCCTGATGATGGCTTTCCCCAACCCTTTTCCTGCACACATCACTAGATGGCATCCATAACCTTTAAAGACTTGTCTGCTTTTCTTCAATCTGCTCTATTTGGTGTTTTCCATGGTTAACTCATTGGAAATTTGGTCAAGGGTGCTTGTAGGTCATTAAAC
Source organism: Hemicordylus capensis (assembly GCF_027244095.1). Taxonomy (NCBI): domain Eukaryota; kingdom Metazoa; phylum Chordata; class Lepidosauria; order Squamata; family Cordylidae; genus Hemicordylus; species Hemicordylus capensis. The sequence goes on along the minus strand of NC_069661.1, from coordinate 247,979,635 downwards.
TTTCCCCCCTGTATCTATTTCAACAGGGCTTATGAACACAAACAGCTGAGCACAAGACTGCAGCCATAAATAAAGAATAAGCAATCTAGCCCAAGTCAAGTACTGCTTAAGACTCACAGATCTCAGTAGGAGAGTTGCTCACACACTTAAATCTTTACCACTTAAATCAATGGAACTTGGCTGGATCTTAACCCGAGATGTGAAGGGTGGACCTGAATTGAGATCCCTTCATATTGTATTTTGTATTAAAGGCTTGTGGGCCCTGACTTGGTTAGCCTGTGTCTGACCTAAAAGCCAGCACTTACAGGATGCTTGCAGGATGTTGGGTCTTGTTAATACAAAAGTCTATGGCCCATTATAATCAAAGTTTGCTTTCAGCTGGAGACACCAGGTCAAACAATTGCAACAAAGGAGGTATGTGCTCAGCTCTTCCAAAGTTTGAGGGCAGCACAGGTTTTGATTGGAGCAGTGGCGCTGGAGGAGGGTGCTTAGTCATTTCCCCTATGCCATTTTCCTGATATAATGCAACATTTTACACACATACACACACACAGAGCTCACACACACTGCTATTTATTAGCCTGGCTGGCGAAAAACACAGATACCTGTATTGTACTTTTATTTTGTCCTCAGCTGGACAACAGGGCAATTCCAAAGGTAAGGGAGTAAAACACGTTACCATCCCCTCCCCACCCCAATTATGAAGCGATAAACAATTTTTCAAGCTGAAATATATGTACACCAATAGCAAGAGAACAAGTCATTCACACAATCAAAAACTGTGTTGTACTTAGCTTTGGGAGCTGTGTGTGCTCCCAATTTTCCGGTTGTGTGGGAAGCAAGGTAGAAGGAAAACCTGGGTAGCTTTTCCGCCTACCTTGCTTCCACACAATCACGTCTACCCAGGTTTTCCTCCTACCTTGCTTTCACACAACCAAAAATTGGGAGCATACCCAATGCCCAAACCCAGGTAGAACACAGTTTTTGATTGTGTGAATGACTTCAACATCTCCTACTACAAGGCCATTTTTTTATTTTTTTTTACAAAACTCTTAGAATATTATAGACAGTTCAGATTCTGATTCCAATTCTGATTCCATGACCAATGCATTTTGCACGTTTCAGACACTATAATATTTCAGGGCTTTGTAAAACTATGGCCTTATAGTAGGAGATATTATCTTGCCAGTAGGTATATTGAAAATTTGCTTATGGCTACAGTCATTGAAAAAGGGGTAACATGCCTGATTCCGTTACCCTTGGAATTGCCCAATAGCAGCTGGTGTGTGTGTGTGTGTGATTTAAATCGGGGGAAATGGCTGGGGTGGGGAAGTGTAATTACTTCTCTCCTAGTGCCATTAGTCTGATTAAAAGTGTGTCCTGCAGCTTTTTAAAGTAAAAAAACAAACAAAAGAAGGCCCTTAGGAGGCCCAGTCACAGATCTTCTGCTTCATGTCTACTTTGGCCAAACCATACTTTGCTAAAGAGAAATTATCATATGGTTTCACTATTATCCTGGCAATAGATAATGCCATTACTAGTTGGGAAACTGCCTGCAACCTTGGAGAAGCTGCTGCCAGTCTGTGTAGACAATACTGAGCTAGATGGACCTGTGGTCTGACTCAGTATAGGGCAGCTTCCTGTGTTCCGATGGGGCATTTCCTGCACAGTCCCAAACACAAAAAACAATAAAGCACCTGGCTGATAATAAGATTATTACAACATTAACAGAAAGAGAATATATACATTAGTGAAAAATAGATAAACAGTATAAGTGACCCAAAGGGTAATGATACAAATGACAAAATGTATATAATCTCTTTCTACTAATATCAGCATTTTGTCTTTTGTATCATTACCTATTGGATCACTTATACTGTTTATCTATCTTTCACTCATATATTCTCTTGCTACTAATACCACATACATCTTATCATTAGCCAGTAACTTTATTGTTTTTTACCCTTCTTTCCCCCCCTGTACTCATTTCCTGTACAACCATGGAACTTAAGTATTTAATTAGGAGTATTTGAAAAGATGCATCTCAGCTTTTAAACTGCAAAGGTTCAACTGCAAAGAAGATTTGGACTTTTAGTTTACAGAAGATTTGGTCAACACAGGAAGTGTATGCTAATCAATCAAGAGTATTTGTTAGTCATTGTTCTCCCAGTCAACTGTTTCCTGCAAGCTCGGGGTATTTACTTTACCTGAAACCTGACTCAGGAGTTCCAAACCAGGATACAAGCCATGGAAATCATTCACTGATTTCCTGCACAATATATGGCTGCAATTAAAAAGATACTGACTAAGTTTTAAGAGGCCACCAGGAGTCTCTGTTTGAATGAGTATCCTTTCAAATGGAAGGAGACCTGGGGGTTGGGAGAGCCCAAAGACCTTAGAGAACCATGAGAATGTGCCATTCTTTCTGAGAGTAAAGTTGACAGCAACCAACTTGTTTTTGGCAACACTTGCCCTTTTGAATCTTTTAGTGACCTGACAAAGTCAGGGAACTAAAATGCTGAAGAGAAGTTATTTAAGGGATGAGGACTGGAGAACGCCATTGCAAGAGAGCCAAGGATCAGTGGGGCTGCAGGAAATTGGAACAAACAAGTCAGAATGGGCAAAAATCTGGCTCCCTTAAGGGTGGGACAAGGCATTTCGGGCAAGAGGAAGTCATTGCTGAGTCACACTTAAGATTTCGAACAAAAGAAAGGGTCATTTTTAAAGAGATGTCTTCAAAACCAGATTTTTTTTCCTTCTTTTCCAGAAAAAAAATGTATGATATGATGTATCCTAAAGGTAATTAATCTTTAAAACTAAATTTTGTAAAAATGAAGTAAAATTTTGATTCCTTTTGCTGTACTATCTTGTCCTTTTCGCAGATATCTCAGTATTCTACTGCTGACTTCTGACCTTTGAAACTCACATTATAATAGTCTTTCATTTCTTCTTTCATTTTAGGGACGTCAAGCAACAAGGACCAGACCTCGCCTCTCAGCTGCAATGGAATTCCTTTATAAATTCTCCTATGAAACTGCGAAAAGAAAAACATAAGCAACAGAGAATCAGAAAAAGTATAACTTGATGCCCACATCACTTCTATGTATCATGGGATATAATGACCTGGAAACAAGGTGAATAGTATTATTCATTTAGCCAGAGAAGAAATACTATGTACTGCAGGTTCCAGAGTGATTTTTTGCCCAGTGATGGAGTCATTCATTAGATGCACCATACCCTGAGAGGACAGGAAAACCATGGCAACAAGGAGGGAGAAGTCAAGATGTGTGAAATTGTAACAATGGATGGTGGACCTAAAAAAAATCCCAACTCCCCCCCCCCCCCAAGTCTGTTCAATGGTGACTGGGGATTTGTAATAGTGACTCCTTTGGGCAGATTCACTTAAGGTAACAAGGAGTACACTCTGACATTTTTGGCCACAGTTTGAGCATTTGTGCAAGCAAACAGATGGAGACAGAATGTTTTAAAACATGTCTTATTCACTGCATTTACTGAGCAATTCATGTAGAGGGCCATGGTACCAAAGTTGTGATACAAAAGGGTAACGGTTGTGATACACAAGGGTAAAATACCAGCAGTCACCTAAGCATCACTATTGAAGAGAACAGATAGTCCCACATGTAGGTTGCCCCATGGATGAGATTTGCCCTCTTACACATACAGACAGACACCCACTACTACCCCAACTCCACTCTTCAGTACACAGCAATGCCTTGCACACCTCAAAATCATAGTACAGGTTGAGTATTTCTAATCTGGACATCCGAAATCTGGAATGCTCCAAAATCCGGAAACCAACACGGTGTGCGCCCGCAGCACCAACTCGTGGCTGAGCGCCTTGTAACAAAACAAAAAACAAAACGGCTCATCTCACTCGCTCGCTTTGGTGCTAGAGACTGTAAATAAAACCTAAAACAATAAAATACACTGTACAGTAACCTTTCGTGTTTAGACTTGGATCCCATGCCCAAGATATCTCATTGCAGTATGCAAATATTCCAAAATTCGGAAAAGTCCGAAATCCGGAACACTTCTGGTCCCAAGCAGTTTGGATAAGGGATACTCAAACTGTATAAGAAGAGGGTATAGCTCAGTGGAAGAGTATATGCCTTTCGACCCCAGAGTCCATCCCCGTCTTCCCTGGGCTCTACCAGAAAATGTGGAAAGCCATTGCCAGTGACTCCTGCTAACCGAGCAAAGAGGCACCTTTTGAAGTTGGCACCTCTCTTATATCTAGCAGAGAGAAAGCAACCATCCCTATCCTGCCCCAGCACAGCGTCCCTCCAGCAGTTGTTGCTGGTGTCTACTTTATGTTTCTTTTTAGACGGTGAGCCCTTTGGCAACAGGGAACCATCTTATTCGCGGACTTATTATTTATTTTTCCTGTGTAAACCACTCTGAGAACTTGAGTTGAAAAGCAAAATATAAAGATCTGCAGCAGTAGTTATCATCAGTGGAGATCACACTGAGCTCTATGGACCAATGATTTAACACAATAGAAAGCAAGATGCCGCTAAATACCAGTTGCAGGGGAGCAACAGTAGGAGAGAGGGCATGCCCTTACCCCCTGCCTGTGGGCTTCTCAGAGGCATCTTGTAGGCCACTGTGGGAAACAGGATGCTGGACTGGCTGGGCCTTGGGCCTGATCCAGCAGGGCTGTTCTAATGTTCTAAAGCAGTCTTATATGGTCATACTGCTGCCTGCTCTCTTTCTTACCCAAATGTTTACATTTTTGTGTTAATACCCACTAAGGTGTAAAAAATTGCCTTAATTTTGCACAGATTCCTACCCAAAAAGGGTGTTCCATTTGTAATTTATAGGGCCACTTCTACATTATATACAACATCCAAATATATATATAGTAGAAGTATATGTAAATATATCTATATCTATATCTATATTGTACAAGTATAAATATATAGTACTATATATATAGTACAAATACATAGTACAAGCAAGCAATCAAATCATGTAGCATTTTACCTTGTCCCTTCCCACCAGTTTTCTGCTCATAACTGAGAAAGCTGCTTCCCCCAAACTACTTTCCTACAGCCATGGACGGAAAAGCTGGTGATGAGATTCTGAGCAGAAAGCTGGTGGGAGAGCTAAGCAGCCCCTCCTGCAGGTCCTTTTAGTCATAAGGCTAAAAGTAGAAATTTGACTGTCCACGATTCTCCTAAATAACATCTTCTTTGGTCTTGAACTGCATTTTAATACAGAATAACTGTCTTTTACTAAAAACATATTTTCAACACTGGTAAGTTGAAATACTCTTTACTAAAAGATATTACATTCTTAAATGGTTAAATGGTCAAATAAATGTCTGGACATTAAATCTCCTGGAATAGACTATAATTTACAAATCAAATTAATTCATATAAAGATTTCACAGCCATAAACCTTTAGTTGCTATGTCAAATACTGCACGGAAAGTACTCGGGGCAAATTTTGCAAGGCAGCTCTGCGGTTCAATTCCATTACGTACCATGACTGTTACTTTTAACCCTGCACTGAAAATTAAATCCTTCAAAGCAATGCCATTACATCATCTCTCATTTCCATGCACATAAGAACGTAAAACGATTGGATCCTTACAGGAATTCTTCCTATTGTGTGGCTATCCCCAATGGTCAAGTCACCTCAAATACTGCAACAAGAATGTTTTCTAGATCCTATGTGTTGTGCAAACAGATTGTTCCAAAACCAGCTCAGATGCTTATGGAGGCCCCAATCCTGTTTTTGTGGAAGAGTGGAGTCTCTTTTATCATACCTGGAATGCAACGTGTGATACGAGGAATCCACACAGCAGCTTGTATGCAGGTATGAGCAGCTTGTATGAGCAGCTTGCCTCACAAACCTTTTGGAGTTATTTGAGAGTGTCAACAAGTGTGTGGATCAAGGTGACCCAGTTGACACAGTATACCTGGGCTTCCAAAAAGCTTTTGACAAAGTTCCTCATCAAAGACTCCTGAGGAAACTTAGCAGTCATGGGATAAGGGGACAAGTACATGTGTGGATTGCTAACTGGTTGAAAGACAGGAAACAGAGGGTAGGTATCAATGGAGAGTTTTCACAATGGAGGGAAGTAAGAAGTGGGGTCCCCCAGGGATCTGTCCTGGGACAGGTGCTTTTTAATTTATTCATAAATTATCTAGAAGCAGGCGTAAGCAGCGAGGTGGCCAAATTTGCAGATGACATCAAACTCTTCCGGGTAGTGAAATCCAAAACGGATTGTGCGGAGCTCCAAGAGGATCTCTCCAAACTGGGGGAGTGGGCGACAAAATGGCAAATGCGATTCAATGCTGGCAAATGTAAAGTGATGCACATTGGGATGAAGAACTCCAGTTTCAAGTATACGCTGATGGGATCTGAGCTGTCGGTGACTGACCAGGAGAGGGATCTTGGGGTTGTGGCTGACAGCTCGTTGAAAGTGTTGACTCAATGTGCGGCAGCTGTGAAAAAGGCCATTTCCATGCTAGGGATCACACCCTCAGTCTCAGATAGCGAGGAGGAAGGGGAAGCTGACAGCCTTTCAGCCGACGCAGGGGTGCCTGAGGGGCAGAGCCCAGCTGTCAGTTCCCAAGAGACGGCTGAGGAGGGTCCAGCTGGTGTTTCAGAGCAGGCACAGCAGTCTGGGGCAGCAGAGACAGTGACAGACAAACTAGAGGATGAGCTGTGCAGGCAACCCCCACTGACTCCACAGCAACGGTGTGTCACAAGACGAAGAGCACAGCTGGAAACTATCAGGAGGAGTAAACGCCTCTTGCAGAGGGCTGATAAGCCTTGAATCCCTGCCAGCTGAGAGTTATCAGCTTGGACTGTAAAGCATGTCAACAGCTTTCTGTTAGCCGCTGGAAGACAACATTTGTCAACCCTCCTGTCGACAGCTTTCAGCCCGAGCCTGATATAGAGAACTATTCCGTTTCGTTTCTGCAGTTTGTATTGTGTACTATCTTCCTGGACTTCCCTTCTGGGTGGCCACATTGCTGACAGAAGGGGATTGAAAAGGGGCTAATATTATAATGCCCTTATACAAAACTATGGTGTGGCCACACCTGGAATACTGCATACAATTCTGGTCACCACATCTAAAAAAGGACATTGTAGAACTGGAAAAGGTGCAGAAGAGGGTAACCAAGATGATCAGGGGCCTAGAGCACCTTTCTTATAAGGCAAAGCTACAACACTTGGGGCTTTTTAGTTTAGAAAAAAAGATGACTGCAAGGAGACATGATAGAGTTCTATAAAATCATGCATGGTGTGGAGAAAGTGGATAGAGAGAAATTCTTCTCCCTCTCACCTAACACTAGAACCAGGGGTCATCCCATGAAATGGACTGCCAGGAAATCTAGGACAAACAAACGGAAGTACTTTTTCACACAATGCATAATCAATTTGTGGAATTCTCTGTCATGAGATGTGGTGACAGCCAACAACCTGGATGGCTTTAAGAGGGTTTGGATAACTTTATGGAGGAGAGGTCCATTATCAGCTACTAGTTGGAGGGCTAAAGGTCACCTCCAGCCTCAAAGTCAGGATGCCTCTGAGTACCAGTTGCAGGGGAGTAACAGCAGGAAAGAGGGCATGCACTCAACTCCTGCCTGTTGCTTCCAGCGGCATCTGGTGGGCCACTGTGCGAAACAGGACTGTTCTTATGACACCAAAACTGTGCTATTCCTCTCTCAAAAAGTGGAGCAGGGAGTTGGGTTAATTGGCTCTTTTGGGTCTTGGCATCCTTGTGAATGTGCCTTGTACCATACTCTCCATTATGAATATGTGGGGGCGGGAGGCATGTACCCCAAGCAGCTTATTTGGCCTAGATACGCACCTGAAACAAGCTAGACATTAGGACAACCTTAGAAGGTTCTCCCTCTACCTTAGTTCCCTCATTTGTGAGATAGGAACAAGAAGTATGGACCTGCAGCAATGTGTGTTACCTGTTGTGGATATGCTACCTGAGCCTTTGCCTGAGCATGGTGAAAATTTTAGGCACCTTTCTCCCTCAGAAGCAGAAGGAGTTATGACTATCTTGAGGGAGCATTCTTCAAGCTGAGAACTTGCCCACTTTTTGTTCAAGACCTCCTTCCCCGTCTTCTCCATTGTGTTCCATTAGCCCCACCCACCCAACTGCCCTATGAGTCCATGAACATTCTTCTCCACTGAGTTACATGGGGTCAGTTGCGGGGCAGTAGGTTGCCCTTTTCCCCCCTTCAGATTTTTGTGAAACAGACGTTTCTGCGGGTTAACCTGAGTCTGCTGGTATCTCCCTCTTCTCTGCAGGTCTCTGGTTATGCACCGATAAGGATCATGACATTTCCAGCTCTTTCAGAAATAGGTACAAGATATCTCACAGATTATTGTGAGGCTGAACAAGATAGAGAAACAGTGCTCTCTATCCTGCATCATATAGGCTAAACCAAATGTGAGAACAGATGAATAGCTTCTGTCTGACAAAATTATAGTTGACCAAGCTGAGGAAGTGGCAAGATGCCTTGAAAACAGCTGTATCAGCAGCTGCAACGCACCCTAGGCATTGAGACTGGGGCTGCTGGGACTATAGCAGTATGTGAGCATGGTAAATCTACTCCGATTACAGAGCCCTGGATGAGGAATGCTGTTCCTTAGAAACTGTAATTCATGAAGTCCTGAAGGGAGAAACCAATCAGGCTAATCTAATCTAGAGTGAAAGCAAACAACAAAAAAGAGACGTAGAGTTAAAATAGGAGTGGTGAAACCAAATGAAATCCTCTCTTTTCAACTATGTACGTGTTTTTAAAAAAAAAATAAAAAAAAAATAAAACATTTAATGAAATTTTAAAATATTTAAGAATACATGTAATTTTAATATACTGTACAAACAAATGGCAATTGCACAATCACCTAAAAACAAACAGCAGCTGTCATGCAGACCAGCCTATTGTGGATGCTCTCAACATCCCCGTGCTGTTCTGCGCAGACCCCTGAAGTGCAGGCAACCTTGCACTCTTGGGCAAGAGTGCAAATACTTTTCAGAGCTCACTCGTGCTCTGTTGGAGCAGAAGCACATCGTTGAAGGTCAAGGGACATGCTTCTACAGAGCATTTCGAAAGCACTCTCTTCTGCTCCAGAGTCCAGGAAGAAGCAGCCATATGCTACCAGAGAGAGGGTGAGTCGGTGGGCAGGTGTTGGGGGCACTGAGAAAGGTTGGAAGGAATTGTGCTGAAAAGGCCTGCAGTGGCTGTTGAAACCCAAAGCTATCACAGTCACCTGGAGCCCTCTCACCACATGAAGCCTCCTTCACAGGTTCCTTTATGAACTGAGCCAGAGGGTTGCAAGAAGGAAGATGCTATATTGCTCTCTCCTTCCAAATCCCTGTGAATCTCTTTTATTCATCCTTTGGAAACTAGACACAAAAGCAAGTGAAACTTTTGACACTGATGTGCTCAATACATTCTAAAGTAAATTCAACTCCCTCTGCTTGACAGTTTCTCCTCCACTTCCCGCTGACTCCCTCCCACGTCTTTCCTCTCATTCAGATAGCTGCTCAATCACCAAGAAAGCCAGGCAGTGCAAGGCAGAAGCACGCCACTGAAGAGATTTGAATGTGAATACAGTAAATGACATTTTTATTCAATGCATCCGGAAAGTTATGACCACACCAAGACAAGGGGAGCTTGAACGCCTGAAGTGATTGATGACTTGATATGCCCTACCTTGGCACACTGCAGAATACAGTTAAGATGTGAGAGCATAAACTCAGAGACGCAGGGTCAAAGAGATGCCAAGCGCAATAAGGAAAAGCACTGGTGTTGCTACGTTATGCAAAAATTTCCTAGAGGTTACAGGTTATCTGAGAGGAGAGGAGGATTCGTAGCAGAAGCCAGTACACAGTCTCTACCATTTCTCGTAATTTGCAACATACAGGTGAAACTCGGAAAATTAGAATATCGTGCAAAAGTCCATTAATTTCAGTAATGCAAATTAAAAGGTGAAACTGATATATGAGACAGACGCATTACATGCAAAGCGAGATAAGTCAAGCCTTAATTTGTTATCATTGTGATGATCATGATGTACAGCTCATGAAAACCCCAAATCCACAATCTCAGAAAATTAGAATATTACATGGAACCAAGAAGACAAGGATTGTAGAATAGAACAATATCGGACCTCTGAAAAGTATAAGCATGCATATGTATTCAGTACTTGGTTTGGGCCCCTTTTGCAGCAATTACTGCCTCAATGCGGCGTGGCATGGATGCTATCAGCCTGTGGCACTGATGAGGTATTATGGAAGACCAGGATGCTTCATTAGCGGCCTTCAGCTCTTCTGCATTGTTTGGTCTCATGTCTCTCATCCTTCTCTTGGCAATGCCCCATAGATTCTCTATGGGGTCAGGTCAGGCAAGTTTGCTGGCCAATCAAGCACAGTACACTGTATACTTTTCAGAGGTCCAATATTGTTCTATTCTTCAATCCTTGTCTTCTTGGTTCCATGTAATATTCTAATTTTCTGGGATTGTGGATTTGGGGTTTTCATGAGCTGTACGCCATGATCATCACAATGATAACAAATTAAGGCTTGACTTATCTCGCTTTGCATGTAATGCGTCTGTCTCATATATCCGTTTCACCTTTTAATTTGCATTACTGAAATTAATGGACTTTTGCACAATATTCTAATTTTCTGAGTTTTACCTGTACTTTTGCAGTGTGCTTATCCTCCCAACAATATTATGACGTGGGCCACTTTACAGAGAAACATAGGAAGCTGCCATATACTGAGTCAGACCATTGGTCTATCTAGCTCAGTATTGGCTATACAACCTGGCAGCGGCTTCTCCAAGGCTGCAGGCAGGAGTCTCTCTCAGCCCTATCTTGGAGATGCTGCCAGGGAGGGGACCTGGAACCTTCTGCTCTTCCCAGAGCCGCTTCATCCCCTGAGGGGAATACCTTACAGTGCTTACACATCAAGTCTCCCATTCATATGCAACCAGGGCGGACCCTGCTTAGCTAAGGGGACAAGTCATGCTTGCTACCCCAAGACCAGCTCTCCTCTTTTGTGCCACTTTTTGTGCCCATTTTACAGATGGGTAGCTGAAACCAAGAGTTATCACAATTGATCATCACAGCACAAGTTAGAACATACAAAGGGCCCTGCTGGATCAGGCTCAAGGCCTATCTAGTCCAGCATCCTGTTTCCCACAGTGGTCCACCAGATGTCTTTGCAGAGCCCACAAGCAGTAGATGAAGGCATGCCCCTTCTACCAACGTGGCTCTTCTACAACTGGTATTTAGAGGCATCCGGCCTCTGAACCTGGAGGTAGCCTATAGCCATCAGACTAATAGCCATTGATAGACCAGTCTTCCATGAATTTGTCTAAGCTCTTTTTAAAGCAATCCAAGCTGGTGGCCATCACCACATCCCGCGGCAGAGAATTCCACAGATTAATTATGTGCTGTTTTTAAAAGGTACTTTTGGGATCCTTATAAATGGAGTGGCTGCAGGCAAGCGGGAGGTACGAACAGACCTGGAGTGACCCACAGATATCTCAGTGTTCAAAACATCTGAAGGAAAAAACCTAAAGGGGCCCAACCCCTCAAATTGCCGCCATGTTAGTCAATGGGATGGAATGTTCACAACACCTAACTGTTAACAGACAAGCATGTGCCCCCCCCCGGTAATGGAAGTGTCTGGCAAGGAAAGAGGGCTTGAAGAAAAAGGGTGGGGAATTTATCATCCTGAGGACCACTCCTTCAAGACAGTCACATGCCCTTGTGCTTCCTGAGGGAAAGGTTTGTAAAAGTCTTTTGTTTTCTCACCACCCATTTCACAGTGTTGTGTTTCTTAGGGAGAAGGGGGTTGCAAAGAAGCTGGGCACCAGTGCACCCCATTCCCTGTCAACAAAAACAGCCAGAAAACAGGTTGTTGCTGTTTTTAAAGGTTACATATGAAGTAAAACCCAAGTTAAAGCAGGCACTCCTGTTTTTGTTACTAACTTTTGTTTTCTCATCATCCTCAGGTAACACTTGCTCACATCAGGGATACATGGCAACCAGTGTTCCCTGCAACAAGAATTCCCAGAAAATGTTGTTGACTACAACTCCCATCATCCTCAGCCAAAGGCCACTGCAGCTGGGGATGATGGGAGTTGTAGTCCACAACATCTGGGAATCCCTGCTACAGGAAACACTGACTGCAACATTCTGTGGTGGGTCCCTCCTTGTACATGAGAAAGGGCTCGAGACCCTACCACACAGTCTCAAAGCATGTAAAACTACCCAGACATTCTGAAGCTGTTCAGATCACGCCAAGCCAAGGGGAAAGGGGGAACATGTGAGCCCAAAACTTATGCCCGCTCATTCTCATAATGCCAAATGTCTGAATGATATGCTTAATTGCATCCCATTCTAACATTTCACTGTAACAACATTCTTTAGAGAGGCAAGCGTTTTTTCTAAGAGATGAAACCTTTCCCAAAGGCACAATATGTAAATTCTTATGAACATTTATTAGATGTCTTTCCTTTCTGGTTTTATAGAACAGCCTTAACAATCCCAATATTTCTCCTCCAAGTTGTAAAACACAGACAGAAAACGTGTGTGTGCCGGGGGGGGGGGTAGTCAAACACTTTCTGTAATAGGAAGCTCCAGACTGAAAGGGTCACATCATAAATTGGCAAAAGGTGCTTCGTTCCGGAGGCTCTTTTTCACACAATGGGTAAAAGACATACTACTTAATGCAATAGTTGCTGTAGCTTTTAGATTTTAAAATGGAATATGAAGGAGACAGTAGTTTTCGAATAAGTTTTCAACATGGCAATTGTTTGGGGCAGGCTTGACGTTTTGCACTAACCTTTACAGAATGGACAACGTTTTTAGCCGTATCAAGGAGGAGAAGGGAAGGAAATTATTCAAGCTGGGTACCCTCCCCAGACTCTTCCTAGACTGTTGGGTAATCCTGTGACAACATCTTAGCTCAGGAATGTCTGCTATTTCCACTCCTCTACTCCACTGCACCCTGAGTGGAGTGGAGGAGTGAAAGTATCAGACATTCTTGAGCTAAGATGGAGATCTGTGTTTCGTCATAGGTCAAATCATTTTTTTTAGCTCTTTCTATGGACTGGAATTGACCTGTTCAAGTAAGGCTGAACAATCAAGATTGAACAATCCATTAAGAAACTGTAAATAAACCAACACAAGTGGCTGAATAGCTCTCAGTCTTCCAAACCTGCCTGTTCTAGATTTCCAGCCAAAAGCCCAGAGGGCACCCCCCCCCCGGCCCATCATTAGACCGCACCATCATCTTATCCTCTTTCTACAATGCCTTGCCTGCTACACCTCCCTTAGACCTCTCAGCCATTCCATTCCCCTTGCTGCAGGCACACTGCCTGTCATCTAGAACAAGGCAACATGGACACACCAGGGAGATGGGTCTGTGCACAGGAGTGAATTTCAACAGATGGTTGTGCTGTCTTCGGAAGTGTCCTGTGTTGCTCAAAAACATGTTGTGCTTCCTTCAGAAGTGTCATAGCCTTCGTGAGCATATTTTCAGGTGACACCGAGTATTTCAAGAGGCAACGCAATCCGTCAAAATTCGGTCCCCACCCCGTTGCACACTTGATGTGGCGCAGCTAAGAAACCTTCCTGCAGCATGCACATGTGGCCCTGGATAATCTGTGCTGCCTTGCTGCACAGGCCAGTCACTGATCCCATTTCCTGCTAATTGAGGAACTCCCTATGGCCCTGTAAAGCAATTTACAACATTTGTCAACATTCTGTGGCTAGCAAGCCATCCTTGAGCAGGTAGAATGTTCATGAACATTCCATGGTATCACAGACATAGAGGCAATGGCCAGGGGTTGCAGTTTGCATGCTGTATACAATTTTAGCCCAGATTATTTCCTTAGTGTGCGGGGACTATTGCCTAAAAGAAGAATCAAAGCAGAAAACAGGCTCCAAGAGGACACAGTCAGCGTTCCATAAGCCTATATCTAACTTCCTTGCTTGTGACTGGTGTGCAAAAACATCCTAGAGTCTTTTGGGTAATTCAACCTCCTTTGCGTAATTCAAGTCCTTTGGGTAATTCAACCGTGCTACCTTTTCCTCACCAGACATGGTTTATATTACAGTTGTATGAAAATGGGTGTGCTTTTACTGCTTATTTTTAAAAGAAATATTTTCTTTCTACTTTTTAGGGCTTTCAAAACTCTTCTTGTAACATCAACTTTATTATTACTGCTTCTCACCCCCACAAACCCACCCTCTAGGTAAGACAAAGAAGTGAAGATCTGCACACTGATGACTATTAAAAAAAAAAAAATCAGAAGCAACTTTCACAAGAGTTAATGGTATCAACCTCAGCACCTTTAGCTAGACACCAAATGCAAATGTCTCCTGCTTACAAGTCTCAGGTCATTTCAGATTGGCAAAGAGTATTTCTTTTCAGGCTACATCCCAACCTGTACACAGTCTCAGCGCAGCCTTTTAGAGAAAAAGATGGCACGGGAGTGTGTTTAGTGCATTGCGGATTCCTATCCGAGGCAATAGCTGCATTCTCTAAAAATGAGCAAGCATGAGTCTCTGGTTTGCATGCTCCCCCTCCCTTGTCCGCCTCCTAGAGCGTTTACTAATTGACCAGGTTTTATGCTGGCCTTGGGCCGAAATAAACAAATACATACAATTGACCAGGTTTGTGTGCACACCATTGCAGACATGATGCCACCCATTTTCTTAACTATGGTTAGATCAGGAAAGCCTTGCAACCAGTGTGGTGTAGTAGTTAGAGCATTGGACTAAGACTGGGGAGACCTGAGTTCAAATCCCCACTCAGCCATGAAACTCACTGGGTGACTCTGGGCCGGCTAGCCACTTCTCTCTCTGCCTCACCGACCTCACAGGGTTACTGTAAGGATAAGCATAACCAGATTGTGCTCCTTGGAGGAAGAACGGGATATACATGCTAAATAAATAAATATGTTCATTTCCCATTTCTCCTTCTCTCTAATGTGTAAGCTTCTCTGTTCCTTTTTTGGAATTAACTATGGTTAGCATTGAGTGTACATCAATCTCAGCGTACTGTAGTGGTTAGAGTGCTGGACTAGGACCGGGGAGACCCGAGTTCAAATCCCCATTCAGCCACGATACTAGCTGGGTGACTCTGGGCCAGTCACTTCTCTCTCAGCCTAACCTACTTCACAGGGTTGTTGTGGGAGAGAAACTCAAGGATGTAGTACACCGCTCTGGGCTCCTTGGAGCGGGATATAAATGTAAAAATAAATAAATAAATAAATAAATAAATCCCAATCTGAAAAGTATAAGCTCCTGTAAGCAATCCACAATGTGCCCCTCCCACCTTTAAAGGAATACAGCACTAGACAGTCAGCGACGCATTTTACTCGGGGGTGGCGGGCAGCAGACTCCATCCCCACCTTTCCAAAGAAGTTTGCCAATATCAGGCCCGTCCCCACACACCTCCATCACAGAACCCCTTGCTTTAGCTTGCTCTTACTCTCTTTCCCCTTACGTAGATGAAAGATGTGTTTGGAGCAAGGGGTGATGGTGGTCTAGGTTACTTAAATGTCAAAATAGCCTCAGAAATAGGACTCAAGATATTTAAATGAATATCATTTAAATGCCCATATTAAATGAACTGCGTAAGATTGGGGACTGGGGCAGAGCTGTATGTGCTCTGTGCTAGGGTGGAAAAATAGAATTGTCTACCCAGGTAGTTCTGCTCTGTGCCAAGGGAAGCTCAATTAACCCCCCCCCCTGCAAATCAGCCTTGCAATCCAGTTATCTTGGCAAATGAGAGTCTGAGAACCCATTTGCTGAGATAGCACCCAGCTAAATATGTAAGCTCCTAATGTGCAGGTATAATATAACAACAGTTAAGGGTAATCTTCCAGCAGAATTTTGTTTATCATCCAAGTTAAATGCCGCAACTTCCAGGATGCCTCTTGGCAAGTACCATATGTTAATTTTCATAGTAGCAGGAGGAGAGGCAGTCTGAACCACACATCAATACGGCAGTATAATTAGATTTCACCCAGTTTAATCCACTGAAGTCACCACACACAGAGAAGCAAGAAAAACAGTAACTTGATGTTGTTTTCCTCTTCAGTATAGTAACAGCAGCATTGATACTATCAGATGAAAAACCTAGGAACACAGGAAGCTGTCTTACAGAAAGTCAGACCACTGGTCCATCTAGCTCAGTATTGTCTACACTGATTGGCAGAAGCTCTCCAAGGATTCAGGCAGTAGTCTCTCCCAGCCCTATCTGGAGATGCCAGGGAGTGAACATGGGACCTTCTTCGTGTAGCCAGATGGTTTTCCACTGAGGTATGCCCTCATCCCCAAAGGGGAATAGCTTACAGTGCACAAATGTGGGCTACCCATTCAAATGCAAGCCAAGGTGAACCCTGCTTAGCAAAGGGGACAATTCATGCTCACAACAACATGACCTCTCCTAGTCTGAGATCATCATTTTTTCTAACCATGTATGAATGTACCTAATGCAAAACAACAGATTTTGGATTAAACAAAATTATTTGGATCAAACCCATTTTGAATTTCCATTCAAAATGGTATATATGAGCTCGAGGCCAAAGTCTGCTATCAAATTATGCTCAAATGCAGCTATACACGTTCAAATCCTGGCAGTCAAATTGAGCAAAAGAGAGATGGAAGGCAGGAGCTGAACCTGAATAGCTGAACCTGAGTGTAGTTTGATTTCAGGCTTTGTGTTTGTATATGCACATTGCAAATGTATCAGATCACTCTTGCTGGATCAGAAAAATGGGTCCATCCAGTCCTGTTTCCAGCAGTGGCCAGCCAGTAGCTTCCAGTCAGCACATAAGCAAAAGTCGAAGGCCATGTCCTCCCCTGCTATTTGTCTGCCAAGCAACTGGTACTCAGAGGCATACTGCCTCTGAACATGGAGGCTCGTTTTGCTATCAATGCTGAAAGGCATAGCCTCAATGAATGGGTCTAATCCTCTTTTAAAGCCATTTAACCCAGTGACTATCACCACACCTTCCTGGAAATGAATTCCATGAATTAATTAGGTGCTGTGTGAAGAAGCACTTTCGTCTGTCCTGAATCATGTGCAGGTCTCTTTCACTGGGTGATCCCAAGTTAAAAACTATGTGAGAGACAGAACATTTCTTTCTTATCCACTGTCTCCACACCACACATTTTGCATCAAAGCGGTTTAAATTAACGGTTTTTCTGTCATGAGCTACATCCATGCCATTCCTGAATTTAAATTCTGTATGCAGTGCAATATTTATGTCCCATTTGTGACTAGTCGGTAATACTCCGGTCTTGCCTGCCTTGTTACACTGAGGAGATGAAAGAACATTTCCTTTTTGCATATCCACTCCTCTTTGCAGGCACATCTCATCTTTCCCACACTGGAGGAGGAAGGAGTGTGTGCGTGCCCAGACATTACAAATGTTGGGGGAACAGTAGGAGAGAAAAGATTGCTGGTGTTTCCACCAGGGGGAGTGAGAAAGGACTTCATTCCTCTCCTTGTTCTGAGGGTTTCCAGCAACCTGGAAATTCAAGCAAATCTGTCCACAATTTTAATTAAGGAAGGCCACCCATGGAAAGGAGGCGGGGGGGCAGAACACGCTCTCAAAGGCTGTGCGTAGGTGTGTGAATAAATATGCTGAATTTATATGCGAGGATAAAGACACAATCCTCCACATGAAACTTCACGAGTTTCTACTTTATACACCAATTAGACCCCCGCTGCACAATTAATATTTCCTATGCTATTACATTTGTGAAGCAGAACTGCCAACATAAAACTGCTCTTGGAATCTATCAGTGCCAGGTTCTTTGTACATTTTGTTGTTTGAGAAGTAATAGTATATACCAAATGCTGCAATGGAAGCCCAACATCATAGCACCCAACTGAATACTGTTGCATTCAGTATAATGTGATGGATCACATAAAAAACTTAACTTTACCTTTTCAGTGTTCTTGTACTTCTCCCAGCCTTTCAGCATCTTCAGCCATTTTGTAGTTCTTTCAATTTCAAGCTGCTTTTGCTGAAATAAAATTAGAATCCATTATTCTCTGGTACCAACACCTTTTTAGATGCTGACAAACAGTTAGGAACAGCCCGGCTGTGAAAGAAGCCTTTCATTTCACAAAATTATTGCTAAGGATCTGAACTCAAATGCAAATATTTTAAAGCTAGTCTTGAAAAATACACTGAGCCCCTGCTGTCCAGTTTTAATGTGTTGCCATTTCACTGGACAGGTCTGGTCAGTACAAATTGTAGTGAGTTCACCAAATCAGTATTTTCTGATTTTATTTCTTTTAAGATTATTTTCTGCTTTTAAATAAACTAAACAACAAAAGGCAAAATATCAGGAGAACTAACTAAAACTAGACCCAGTTGATAGAGCACTCATACTAAAATGTTAAAAGCCACAACAGATAAACAGGCCTGGACTGATATTTAACAGATGCCTAAAGCACATAAGGCACAGAGGAGGAAATTTTAAAGAAATGGCCTGTTCTTTGATCACCACCTGCCTAACCTCAGGGATTATTCAAAGAAGGACCTCCCTTTTAATGCAAATAAGATCAGCTGGAAATAAAACTCCCATATAACCACCACTAGGTTCAATATAAATAAAAATTTAAAATTATGCACAGTGTAATGTGGGTGGTTCAGAACTGCTTCAGAACCCTTGCTGCTGTGGGCACCTAAGACAATGCCTGTGGTGTTGCACAAGAATACTATTGCGCTATATGTAAAATTGTGTGGTTGCACTTCTGCAATGCTACAGCCATTATTTCCAATGGATGTAGGATCAGTTCAAAAACTGCCCACGTTACACTGCGCAGAATGTCAACTCTGCTTCTTTTGCCACACTCATAGGAGATGTGCAATTTAGTTAAATGCTACTGGACAGCCTAAGCAGAGTTTTGTACTTCTAAGTGAGAGACTTTGAGCAACAACAGGTGATTGCAAGAGGCACATCATTAGAGTCATTTTCAAGCACTTCATAAAACTTTATTAGAATAGAAACTTTTCTTTTCTGGATAAATGCCTACATAAAGTTATGTATTAACTCATCAAGCTTGGTAATAAGAAAGTCCCTGGACACACTATTGCTTGGGTTCATCTGAAGGCACTACAGTTTCATTGCTACTCTGCATTATGTTGAGCTCCCACTTATAAGGATCTTTGACATTTGGAGAAATTGGAGGATAGCACACATTCAGCTTTCACAACAGTGGCTGACATCTTGACTAACTAGCCATTTGTGGAAGAACATTGCACAAAGTCTGTGGGCTCATAGCAGTAGTGAAATATAGTGCAGGATATTCTCTTAGCTCCCAACATTTTCCACAAGAGCACCATAGCGCAATTCTGCAAAAACCCATTTTTTAGCACAATGAGGTGATCTTGCACTAGGACAACTTTGCTCACAATGCAAGAGTTTCGTTTGTAAGGATTAGAGATGGGAAGGCCTGGAAAAAAACCCAGAAAAATAGTTTTATTTGGGTGGGGGTTGTTCCCCAGGAAGAAAACAAAGGGGGGAACTCCCCCCCCACCGGTTTCCCCCCCCAGGCCTTCACAGCTCTTGTAAGAATGTCAGCCAGTGTACATAGGAAACATTTTTAATATTTTTATTTATGATGTATTTATTTATCATATTTATACAGCGCCTGATATGTGTATCTCTAGGCAGTATACAAAATTAACACACAACAGATGTGGCATCTTGTTTCCAAATTGGTTTATTGTTGCATATGTTGTGGGTATTAGTGTCTGAGGCAAGCGTTTCCCAAACATTTGATATCAGAGAGACAGACTTTGAGAGAGAGAGAAATCAGAGGCAAATTTCACAGGAAAGTTTCCTCGGAGCAACTGCAAATCAATCCCAGTTATGAATGGCCTCCTCACGTCCTCTCCCATTATCACAAGTCAACCTAGGGCCAGGGAGAGGCTTGTGCTTTCTTGGTAGTGTGATACTTTAGGGAATTCTTTTTATGCTAGCATATCCTTGCTCCCTGCTTTGGGATGGATATCATTGCCCATATACTGATTGAGCAGGAGCTCCATGTCACAAAGGGCTTCCATACACGGAAGGAGCAATTGCACAGCACAGCAGATGCATTCAAAATAAAGGCTTAATTTCTCAAGCTAGTTTGGGGATAGATGTTCAAAGATGGCACAGTGCTCAGATCCTGTCTCTACTGGCTCAGGACCAGTCCTGAGAGTTCTCCCACTTGAATTCCTTGAGGTCTGCAATAGAGAGGTCTCCAACACTGAAACGGATGATCTGTCCATAGCAATAAGCAGGCAGGTCTTAAGGGCAGTCTGCACGGCTAGTCTGTGTCAGCCCTTTTCAAAAGAACAGGTGGCTTGCAAGAGAAAGTTTCTAAGCATCTTCTGTCCAAGAGTAAACGATTACGTTGGGGGAAAATGCTGAACATGAGTCACATACCACATACTCATACACTGGCCTTCTGGGGGGGAATTGATTTTCTACAGGCATGCTGCATGCATTATTTTTTCTTCAATATTTGCAGCCTTTTGCAACCTTGCAGACTCACTCACTAATCATCCAAGTATGAATTTAGTTTATTACACTGACTCCAGTACGTGTAATTCTCCAGTTCTGTAATTTATGGTAATCTATGGATCAAAAGTAGTTGCAAAGTCCTGGGCATCAAACAAAAGTCATTCATCTTCCATGCACAAAGGTTCATGGTCACAATAATCAGTGTTTAGAAGATACACAATCCATTGAGAGCAAGTGACATTTTTTTATGTTTCCCCTGGAGTGCCAAAATGTGTAAGGGAAGCTCTGACCACATGACTTCCTGAACTTCTTTGCAAAGTCCAATGACTGGCCTCTGTGATCCACTTATTTGCATGCCTATTGTGCTCTATAGATTATCAAAACACTCCAGTGCATAATTAGTGTAAATGCTGATTAGTTGATAATTCACCACATTAACACCTGGCATTTTAACATTTAAAAAAACACTAGGCATTTAAAATTATTAGTATTCATTCCTAGTTTCCTTCTCCTTAAAGAACCGAGTGCACTGATTGTCAATAGCGGGGGCGGGGGACAGTGTTTAATTTAGCATGGAAAAAAGATTATAGATTGACAGGAAGGAAAAACAAAATTAAAAAGGGCACAAATAAATGCTGGTTTATTTATTGTCTATAGAGACAATCAAAATGCAACCCTTAAAATAAAACTAAGAGGGGAGACATAGTCTGGGGTGCACATAAAATTCCCCCTTCCTGCCTCAGAAACATAATGTACCCCTGCTAACTGGGCAAAGAGGCACCTTTTAACGTGGTGATTCTCTTTATTTAGCAGGGGGAGAGTAACTGGCCCTATCCACCCCCAGCACAGGACCTCCAGTGACTGTTGGCTGGTGTCTTATCTTACGTTGCTTTTTTTATTGTGAGCCTCTTGGGGACAGGGATCCATCTTATTTATTTATTATTTCTCTGTGTAAACCGCCCTGAGTCATTTTTGGAAGGGCGGTATAGAAATCAATCAATCAATCAATCAATCAAATAAATAAATAAATAATGTGTATTTTAGCAATCACTAGTGTTGCTACAGGAAGATGAAAGTCAAAAGGATGACAGATTACTGGTAGAATAAAGCAAACCTAATTCCTAAGCCACCAGAGGTCAGACTATCACCAACATCATAAAATGTGATCCTGAAAAAACCCTCAGCAGCCCCAATTCAAGGGACTCAACACAACCCCTATAAAGAAACCCTCTTCAGACCAGTCCAGAAATGCTAAATACATTTACAAGTGTGAAGCAACTGTCAGAGATAGCATATGCACAAGAAAATTAAAACAGGACACAACTCAAAAGACATCACCACTAATTGCAAACTGCTCCCACAGTGTGCAGAAACATCCAAAATTTCCACCAGGGAGGTCTTGAATGAAATTGTGAGGTTTCCAGCATCTTTCAGGATTCAGCTCTAAAATAGTACAATTTTCTTTTTTCAAGAAGACAAGCAGTTTGGCATTTGCTCTTAATTAAAAACCAAAACCCAATCTTCTTTGCACTGCCACACTCTCCTACACTGGATAAAAACTGCAAGAAGGGTCAGAAGATTCTTCTGTGAGCAGAACTTTTCAGAGGCCAAGCGAGTTAGCAGAGAGCAATTCGAATGAGTCAGAGACCCAAGTGAACTTAAAGAGGCTTAGTGACTGGAAGCTCAGCAAACAGCAGCAGGAGCCCAAGTGGCTCTTCGGCCTTCCCAGATGAGCAGGGCTCAACATCCACTTGGCAAGTGACCTTTTAGCTGATCCTAGAAGCGTTAACAGCTCCACAGGGAATGTGTAAGCGGCCTTCTTTGGACACTCACTGCTGGATCATCATCAAGAGCAGGGATGGCAGGGGAAGCACCACACTGTTTCAGAACAGTGAGGTGCGTTTGAGTCTTTGCAAGAAGGTGGAGGGACCAGGGGAGCCAATACAATGGGCACATCTTTTTAGAACTTCACCGTTAAGTTGGCCTCATGGCAGCCTCAGCTACAGCTCAGCCCAGTGTAACACACAATGTAACTGTGTGCCATGACAGAGCTGTAGCTCAGTGAGAGAGCATTTGCTTTGCACGCAGAAGGTCCCAGGTTTAATCCCTGGCAGCATCTCCAGGTAGGGCTGGTAAAGACTCCTGCCTGAAACCCTGGAGAGCTGTTGCCTGTCAGTGTAGAGTAGACAATACTGAGCTAGAGGAACCAATGGTCCGACTCGGTAAAAGACAGCTCCCTATGTTCCTAGGAGTCTGGAAAGACTTCATGTGTGAGACATGAATGAGTCAGATGGTGTGGAGTTGGCAGTCCAAAGGAGGCAATGTTAGGACATCAAGAACAGTCTTGCCTACATCAGGGATTCTCAATGTTGGGTCCCCAGATGTTATTGGACTTCAGCTCCCATAATCCCCAGCCCCAGTGGCCTTTGGTTGGGGATTATGGGAGTTGAAGTCCAATAACGTCTGGGGAGCCAATGTTGAGAATCCCTGGCCTACATCACATGATGTGATTAACTACATGGAGGAGTATAAGCTCACACCTCTCAACGCAGCATCCATCCCCTCATCCATGGGCTGTGATCAGCCCCAAAGAGAGGACTCTCAACCTTCCGGCTACTTGCTGTCTCTAGACCAGGGTTTCACAACTTTGGCCCTACAGCTGTTTCTGGAGTACAACTCCAATCATTTCTAGCCACAGTGGCCAATAGTCAGGGGGATGAGGGAAATTATAGTCCAGCAGTAGTGGCTACCTAATGGCACAGTGGGGAAATGCTTGACTAACAAGCAGAAGGTTGCCAGTTTGAATCCCCACTGGTATGTTTCCCTGACTATGGGAAACACCTATATCGGCCAGCAGCGATATAGGAAGATGCTGAAAGGCATCATCTCATACTGCACGGGAGATGGCAATGGTAAACCCCTCCTGTATTCTACCAAAGAAAAGCCACCGGGCTCTGTGGTCGCCAGGAGTTGAAATTGACTCGACGGCACAATTTTCCTTGAGTAGTGGTTCTGCCTAATCCACTTGAATTTTGACCTTTCGACTAAGGGGAGGAGTTTGCACAATAGCCTTTTTAGATATCCCCATGTTGGAATGCAGGCCCAAGAAGTTTGTATGAAGTGATAATGAGAGCGGCTCTTTCCTTGCCACTGCAAGTTGTCAGCTACAATATTCCAGAATCCAATTTGCATTCAAGTACTGGTTGGGAAACAGAAATCATGTACCCATACACAAAGGAGATACACTGAGGGAAATAAGTATTTGATCCCCTGCTGATTTTGTCTGTTTGCCCTCTGACACAGAAATGACCAGGCTATAATTGGAATGGTAGGTTTATTGTAGCTGTGAGAGACAGAATAACAACAAACAAACCCTCAAAAGCCCAGTGCCCAAAAGTCAGCGATGGATTTGCATTGTAGTGAGGGAAATAAGTATTCAATCCCCTATCAACCAGCAAGATTTCAGGCTCCCAGGTGTCTTTTCACTATATGCAGGTAACGAGCTGAGATGAGGAACACCCTCTGTAAGGGAGTGCTCCTAATCCCAGCTTGTTACAGTACCTGTATAAAAGACACCTGTCCATAGAAGCAAGCAATCACTCAGCTTCCAAACTCACCACCATGCCCAAGACCAAAGAGCTGTCGAAGGATGTCAGGGACAAGGTTGTAGACCTGCACAAGGCTGGACTGGGCTACAAGACTATTGCCAAGCAGCTTGGTGAGAAGGTGACTACAGTTGGCACAATAACTCGCAAATGGAAGAAACACAAAACAACTGTCAATCTCCCTCGGTCTGGGGCTCCATGCAAGATCTCACCTCGTGGAGTTGCAATGATCATGAGAACGGTGACAAAGCAGCCCAGAACTACACGGGGGGAATGTGTCAATGATCTCAGGGCAGCTGGAACCATAGTCACCAAGAAAACAATTGGTAACACACTATGCCGTGAAGGACTGAAATCTTGCAATGCCCGCAAGGTCCCCCTGCTCAAGGCAGCACATGTACAGGCCCGTCTGCAGTTTGCCAATGCACATCTGAATGATCCAGAGCAGAACTGGGCGAAAGTGTTGTGGTCAGATGAGACCAAAATCGAGCTCTTTGGCATCAACTCAACTCGCCGTGTGTGGAGGAGGAGGAATGCTGCCTATGAGCCCAAGAACACCATCCCCACCGTCAAACATGGAGGTGGACACATTATGCTTTGGGGGTGTTTTTCTGCTAAGGGGACAGGACACCTTCACCGCATCGAAGGGACGATGGACGGGACCATGTACCGTCAGATCTTGGGTGAGCACCTCCTTCCCTCAGCCAGGGCATTGAGAATGGGTCGTGGATGGGTATTCCAGCATGACAATGACCCAAAACACACAGCCAAGGCAACAAAGGAGTGGCTCAAGAAGAAGCACATGAAGGTCCTGGAGTGGCCCAGCCAATCTCCAGATCTTAATCCCATAGAAAATCTGTGGAGGGAGCTGAAGGTTCGGGTTGCCAAACATCAGCCTCGAAACCTTTCTGACTTGGAGAGGATCTGCAAAGAGGAGTGGGACAACATCCCTCCTGGGTTGTGTGCAAACCTGGTGGCCAACTACAAGAAACGTCTGACCTCTGTGATTGCCAACAAGGGTTTTGCCACCAAGTACTAAGACATCTTTTGTGAAGGGATTGAATACTTATTTCCCTCACTACAATGCAAATCCATCACTGACTTTTGGGCACTGGGCTTTTGAGGGTTTGTTTGTTGTTATTCTGTCTCTCACAGCTACAATAAACCTACCATTCCAATTATAGCCTGGTCATTTCTGTGTCAGAGGGCAAATGGACAAAATCAGCAGGGGATCAAATACTTATTTCCCTCACTGTATAAGCACAGTTCAATGAGTAAAAAAATCCATTGTCAAAGAAAATGCTAGCATACAACTCACTTGCTATATCCCGTTCTTCCTTTGGAAGACTCAAGGTGGCTCACATGGGGATCCTTACCACAGTTCAGCAGCAGAGGACATGCTTTGAATGCACAAGGCCCCAAATTCAAGCCCTAGCATCTCCAGTTAAAGCATTTTGGTAGCAGAGCTGGAAATGGCCTCCGCCTGAGAGTTTGGTAGCAGACAACACTGGGCTAGCTAGGAGGTAACTTCTTATGTTTATAGGCTCGATTGTCTTCCATATAAGCACTCAACAAATCTATACCTGCTCAGTTTCAACAGCATAAGGTTTTTCAAGAGCATTAACTGGTGCTTTACATAGAAGTGGAACCCATGGCAGATCTGAAATCTCATATTAGTGAAGAAGAGACAGAATAGGGCATTGATGGGCAGAAGGAAGATGAAACGTAGGGTTGGGTGGGTCTTGTCAGGACAGTTTTCTTTGTTTTCTTGTTTGGCATTAGTCGCCTTAAGTGGCATTGCGGAGAAATCCTTGACTAACAAGCAGAAAGTTGACGGTTTGAATCCCTGCTGGTGTGTTTCCCAGATGATGAGAAACACCTATATTGGGCAGCAGCGATATAAGAAGATGCTGAAAGGCATCATCTCATACTGCGCAGGAGATGGCAATGGTAAACCCCTCCTGTATTCTACCAAAGAAAACCACAGGGCTCTGTAGGCGCCAGGAGTTGAAATCGACTTGACGGCAAAATTTACCTATATAGTATAGTTTGTTGCTTTCACTGCCTTCCCTTATCCATCCATCCATCCATCCATCCATCCATCCATCCATCCATCCCGCCTGATATATACATCTCTAGGTGGTGTACATAATACAAATTACAATATAAAATAATACAAATTACAATGTAACACAAATTGCCACTTTTTGTTGTTTGGCATATTCTCTCCCTTTTCTTTATATAGCCTGTCTCTTATGTATCTCTCACCCACTGTCCATGGTTTTAAGAACATAAGAATAGCCCTGCTGGAACAGGCCCAAGGCCCATCTAGTCCAGCATCCTGTTTCACACAGTGGCCCACCAGATGCTGCTTGAAGCCCACAGGCAGGAGTGGGCATGCCCTCCCTCCTGCTGTTACTCCCCTGCAACTGGTATTCAGAGGCACCTGCTGAGTGACAGGCGGAGAAGAACCTCTTTTCATAACCTTCATTCAAGCATGCCATGGCTGCAAAGTGCATGTGCTCTCTGCATCTTCTGCGGTGTTTTTTAGTTCTGTGAGGAAATCTGGACTTCCTCCCCCTAAAAAAACTAACGTCTTTGGGCACGACATGATCCTTTCCAATGCCCTCCCACCCTTAACATCAGCTTGCAGAGGCTCTGTGCCTAGCCACATGCTCCATTAGCAGTCAGCAAAATATTAATAGACATGAGAGCTGGAAAAACCTACCTTCTCTGATGCTGCATCATGGACAGGTAACTCCTCTTCACTAAAAAAAATAAAGAAACAGACTATTACTTCTGATTTCCAGCTTTTTTTAGATAACTGATAATGGGGAATTCCGGCCAAAGAATTAATTCAAGTTACTATGCCAAGATATTATTTGGCTGCAATCCTATGCACACTAACTTGGAAGTACACCCTCACTGAAGTCAGTTGGAGTTACAGGGCAAAATGTGCATATGATTAGGATGTTTGTACTGTAAAATCTTCCACAAGGATTTTAAGTAGAAACATTTATAAAACTACAAAGAGAAACAAAATACAAGTAGGACAAATATATATTGTTCATGCAAAACAGTCAAATATTTACTAGAACTATATTCAAAATCTATTTTGACTTCAACACTCAAAGTTCAAATTGAATAATACTCATAATTAATAGTCATGTCAGATTCTTTTCTGTATGCTGCTGAATTTCTGTTAAATCAATTTTAACACACAGTTTTATCCAGCCGAACAAGCAAGGTAGGCAATTGTAAAGTCACTAAATATTTAATAAATCTGTATCCAAGATTATAGATATACCAAGTAAGAGTATGTTTTGAGACAGAAGATGTGTTAAAATGAAAAATTAGACTACAGTTGATTTTAAGAACCTTACAATGCTTTGTTCAATGTCACTATAACTTTAATAGGCAGTTTTAGGAGGTCTGCAGCCTCACTCAGCCCAGGAATGGTGCTCCTCTCTGGTGAACAGAGTAGGCACTCTTCCCAAACTGGGTGCAATACATTGCATGAGTGGGGTGCTCAACATGCAGGTCCGATGAGCATATGCTTTCACGAAGTGAAAAGGTTTACCTTAATCAGGCCTCACATAGACCCCCATGTAGAACATCCACGTCATGCAAGATACTTATGGTGGAAAGTAAGGATGTGCCTGAACTGGTTTGGCGCCTTGGGATGGAAGCGCTGAACCGGTTCGGATGGGCGCACCCGAGTCGATCCAGTGGGGCAAGGAGGATTGGTTCTTTTTTAAAAGGATAAATGCAGGTGCTTACCTGCCCCTCCAGTGCCCCACTGCTCATCTGGGGCCGGTGCTGGCGTGCAAAAGAGCATGCACAGCTGCTTTGTTGTTCCCAGTAGTCTACACGAGGTGCCGGCATGCACATGTCCACCGCCCATGTGTGGCAACCATTTGCATGGTCAGAAACACTGCCAGTGCCAATGACATGCACAGGCTGCTGGGAACAAGGAAGCAGCCATGCACAGTGTTTTGCATGGCGGTGGAAGAGCAGGTAAGCACCCGAGTTCCTCCTTTTAAAAGGAACCGATCTCCTCTGTGGCCGCCAAGCTGGTTCGTACACATCCCTAGCAGAATGAAATCCATCTGCAGCAGCTTCACTGACTGCCAGTCTGCTTCCAAGCTAGATTCAAAGTGCACTACATGGCTTAGGGTTGGTTTCGGGCCAGGGTACCCGTTAGACCACATTTGCCCTTACGAATCTGCCATTCATCCTCAGTCTTGCCATTCGTCATACCTTTACTGGTACTTCATAACAGCTCAGCTTCCTCAATCGATTTGTCCAGCAACTAGCTTGGCCTGGTTTACTTGGTTTGCTCTTGCTCTCTGTCTGTGGCATGACATGGTCTGGATAGTGTAAATTAATGGGGGTAGAGCCACAATAAGGCAAAGATCTGACTCATTCTTCCATGAATTTTACTTTTTCAACTGAAGAGAAAAGCCTCAACATACCATCAATCAAGGGTTCTTAAACTTGGGTCCCCAGATGTTGTTGGAGGGCAACTCCCATCATCCTGATCTGTTGTACAACAACGTTTGAGGACCCAAGAACCCTTGCCATTAATGATATGAAAATTCTTACATAGAGTATTATTAGGATGTTAGGGCAGCAAGACTCTAGTATTCAGATGCTTGTAAATGTAACAAATTAGTAAGGCATACTGCTAACTGATCTCTTGCATTGCTTGAACTCTTCAGATGCAGAACACACTCTTACTTCACTGGACATTTGGAAGCTGTGAGGTTGGACTGCAATGAATGAATTCTACTCTGTTGTTAATGGTTTTAAATAACATGATACCGCTTGTTGGTTTTAAATGTGCTGTTTAAATAAAAGAGAGCTGGTCTGATGTTTACAGTCAACAGGGAATCAGTATTCTTGTGGCAAGTTTCCCACATTCCCGCCATATTGTTTAGAAAAACTCCAGCATGAATTCTGCCCATCATTAAGTATGTTTCCACACTTACCACTGCTCCATGTCAATGGCATTTAAGAACATGAGTGGAGAAACTCACTATTCAATGGGTAGAATTCACGTCTTGTGTTCTATTAAATAATGCCTCTGGGGATTGGGAACTTGAGACAGGTATGTCAATCCCTGCGATGAGTAGAACTTCTAGACCAAATATTACTTTAATGTATTCTTAATCTATTTGTGTGTTTTTATGTGATTAACATCCTTAGGGGATCCAATTTGTACTGAAAGGGATGGAATAAATTTCAAAATCAATAAATACATGTAGAGTTTTTAAAAATGTTGTTTAAAAATATTCTATCCTGCGGTTCATCTGCTAGGGAACTCACAGTGGCTCACTGCATCAATGCACAAATAATCAAGACAATATCAAACATCACAATACATTGTTGTTACAACAGAAACAGCAATCAGAACCATGAGCAGTAACAACAGAAGGTGAAACAAATAATAGCAGCTCCCAATTGAGCCTCTCCACCATGAATATCCATTTCATTGTACATCCTGTTATAAATCTAAGGCTCTTAGCATAGATGAATCTTGTTAAAGTTCAACTGTTGCTAACAGTTCGAGGATGGGTTTACATAAACAAAGTATTTATGATGGTAATTAAATAGTGATAACATTATCTGGACCATTTATAAGAACCATGTGGTGATTTAATGAAATGGCTAAGCATCCACTAAAGACTGTTACAGCTTAAATTTACAGAAGCTGAAGTTTGAATTGAGCCTGCAATGGAGAAGCAATTACATTTTCAGCTATTACAGATACTCCACTTATTTCAGTTTTTAGATCACAGCATCTCTAGGGTGAGTTATAATTTAAGACACAACACAAATCCAGATGAGAATCAGGCTAAAAACAGAATCCAAACTAGAATCTCAGATCCGTAAAAGCTTAACCCTACTTACTAAAAGACATGGGGCGGGGGACACACACAAGGTATTCTGAAGCTTTCCCAAAATATTTCAAGTTGTGCAATGGTCTGTATCACTAGATATATTTTGTATACCAATACAGGCAGAGAAAAAGTACGCTCACACACCACACCAATTGTGAATGACAGATCGAGCCTTTTTCTGCACAATATGCAGAAAACTGCCTCTTACGGTCCCCTGCTGCTAACTGAGCAAAGAGGCACCTTTTTAACGTGGTGATTCCCTTTATTTAGCAGGGGGAAAGCAACTGGCCCTATCCATCCCCAGCACAACATCCCTCCAGTGGCTGTTGCTGGTGACTATCTTGTGTTTCTTTTTTAGATTGTGAGCCCTTTGGGAATAGGAAGCCATTTTATTTATTTATATATATCTATGTAAACTGCTTTGGGAACTCTGGTTGAAAAGCGGTATATAAATAATATTTGTCGTATTTGTATACTTTTGTTGTATTTGTATATTTATGCAGAGCTTTGCCATGCTCCCTCCCTCAGTGTTTTTTTAAAAACTAAAAACATATCTTTTAAAAGAGGCTTTTAAATGCTCTATCTTTAGTTACAGTATATAAAGCGCATATAAACGTATATAAGCATCAATAAGCATACATTGGATTAAATCTGGGCCATTCACATTGCTACTTTTTATTGCAGCTGATTACCGTTTGTTACGGCTTTTCAAACCTTGGCTTGCTCATATTCCAGGCTTCTCCCCATCCATCCCACCCATTTCTGGTCAATACAGCTGCAGAAGAGGCAGGGCACCCGTAGACAAGGAGTATGTGTGTGCACGCATGCATGGTTTCCAGTTATTATTTTTTCCAAATTTCTATTTTTAATATTTTATCGAATTTGATATAGGCTCCTGAGTACCGTGCTGAGTGTAAATGTAAATGTATGGAGTTTGGATTGGCCTCCATAGTGTGCCTGTCATAGTCTTAACTATGATCTGTTTAATGCCATTGGAACACAAGGAGTTGCCTTATACCGAGTCAGACCACCGGTCTATCTAGCTCAGAACTGTCTACACCGATGGGCAGTGCCTCTCCAAGGTTTCAGGCAGGAGTCTTTCCCTGCCCTAACTGGAGATGCTGCCAGGGATTGAACCTGGGGCCTTCTGCATGCAAAGCGGATGGCTCTCTCACTGAGCTATGGCCCAGGGACATAAGAAGGTGGGAGTCGAGCCTGGAGCAAAAAGTGAAGATGGGCCCCTGCCCCTACCCAGCTCCCCACTGTCTTTGGAGAGGCAGGAGAGGAAGAGCAACGCCTAAGCTGTCATTCAGCGGGCGGTCCCCACTCCCTCAGTGGCCCAGTGACATTTGTTCCCTCCCTCGTTCAGTTGTTCCCATCCCCAGTGTACTTGCCAGTATGAAGAAGTACATGTACATGTGAACCTAGTTTATAAGGAGACAGACCATTGCTCTGTCTAGCTCAGCATCATTTTATATTGACTGACAACAGCCTGCTAGGGTTTCAGACTGGGGTCTCTTCCCTACCCGAGGACAGGAGCAGAGAGAAGAACTGGTCTTGGGGTAAAGGTAAAGTCGATTTCGACTAATGGTGCCCACAGAACCCTGCGGTTTTCTTTGGAAGAATACAGAAGGGGTTGACCACTGCCTCCTCCCGCGCAGTCTGAGATGATGCCTTTCAGCATCTCCCTATATCACTGCTGCCCGATATAGTGCCAGTGGGGATTTGAACCAGCAACCTTCTGCTTGTTAGTCAAGCATTTTTCCGCTGAGCCACTTAAGGTGGTAGCAAGCATGAATTGTCTCCTTTGTGAAGCTGGGTCCATCCTGGTTTGCATTTGAATGGGAGACTACATATGTGAGCACTGTAAGATATTCCTCTTAGGGGGTGGAGTCACTCTGGGAAGAGTATGTGCATGTTTGCATGGAGAAGGTTCCAAGTTCCCTCCCTGGCAGCATCTCCAAGATAGGGCTGAGAGAGATTCCTGCCTGCAGTCTTGGAGAAGCTGCTACCAGTCTATGTAGACAATTCTGAGCTAGATAGACCAATGGTCTGACTCAGTACATGGCAGCATCCTATGTTCAGGACTGAATCTGGGACCTTCTGCATACAAAGCATGTTCTCAATCACTGATTCAAAGTCCCTCACCCAAAGTATCTAGTGGGGCCAACTGCCTGCTATGTTTTCCTCCCCTAAATGCTGAGACTTGAGATGTTAAGAGGAGCCTGCTTCTCTCAAAGATGTGACCCTGATTGTCACCCACCTTCTGCTACACACTCCATGCCACCTCTTATTTCAGATATTCCTTCCAACGTAGATTAATAACTGCCTCCTGGGAGTGCTGTCATATACACGTTGTGAAATGTTGCGTTTTAAGCAGCCAGACAATACGGGGCTTTAGCTTTCCAGTTTGCAAAGAGTGTGATTTTCAATTCCCCTCTTTATCTCTTCTTCCCTCTCTGTGCACTCCTTCCCACACCATGTCTCCCAGGAGGCTAGGCTGTTGGCAGGCAAAGCCTGCCTACACAAATCAAGCTCTGTTGGTGCAGCTTATGAATATACAGCTATGCTATTTGGAAGGGATCTATGAATTATGCAGACAACTGGTTGCATCATACCAAACATACTGCCAGCAGTGACAGGAGAAGGGAGACATCAATTACTGCCTTGTGATGGTGTGGCCAGTGGTTAAGAATGGACTGGGAAGTCCTTGGTCCCAATTGTGCCTTAGCTAGGAACTCCTCCAGTGGCTTTAGGCCTTCACTTCACCCTCCTCACCTTCCATATGGGGACGGCAGGGCTACAGTAAGGTTTTCTTAGAATGCCTATGGAGCACTTAATAATGTCTATGAAGCACGACCACCATGGTGACTCAGGGCAGTTATCCATCATCTCAGGTCTTTCCTCATTTGGTCCCCCAAAATCCAAATCCTGAGTTTCTGGGGACTTCTACACAGACTTCTACGCTTCTTCTCTGCTGTGTAGCTGCTCTACTTTAACCTTTGGCAGCAACTGATTCTGCTTGGGTCTATCTGGGCAGTGGAAGGACGTGGTAGAATGGGGCAAACTGCTTCAGGATTTGGCAGGGGGAGGGCTTTTTAAAGAGTCCCCCTGACAAATGATTCTTTCCCAGTAGAAAGCTAGCACCAGGGGCATAACTACCATTAGGCAAGGGGAGGCGGCTGCCTGGGGCCCCCCACGCCTCGAGCCCCCCCCCAGAGGCAAGTCACATGTGAAGTGAGTGTGTGTGTATCAGCGAGGGGCCCATTTTAAAATCTTGTCTCTGGGCCCACTCCAGCCTCATTACGCCCCTGGCTAGCACAAGAGGGCAAGCACTGGTCAACCAGTGCTCTCTCTGATCTGCTAGCTTTCTTCGCACAGGGAAGTTTTTGTATTTCCCTGGCAGAGCATCCCAAAATAACCCCATCACCTACCTGCAGTGTGAAACAACAAAGCCAAGTCTATTCCCTTTACAATTTAGCTCCGTACTATATTGGGCAAACAACACATGGCAGTAGACAGCATCCAGACAAGTGAGCCAAAACTAAGCACCATTGACAGCAACGAGACAATGTCAGTCATGACAAACTGATGCTACTGAAAAATGAGAAAGAATTGCTGCAAATGGCATGGTGCATCCCAGGATTTCCTATGCACACAGTGATGAACAAACTGGTCCCTAATCCCGTTCATGGCAGAGCTTAAGTAAACACGCACACACAAACCCCCTATATGGTGTTTTAAAATTTCCAGGCTTCTTGCAAACACTAACTTCCTAAAATTCTTAGGAGTTTGTTCAAAAAGAAAACCGAAGGAGGGAAAATTAAAAAAACCAAGGGACTTCCAAGCGATTCACAGCAAGTCAATGGACCATCTTCTAAAAAATCTTGAGGGGGTATAGGCAGGCCATGGTAAATACTACTAAAGTTCCACTTCTGCTCATGGGCAACTGTGGCCAACCATCTTTCTTCATTCTAAAGATTTTCCAGGCATCCCATTTTCAATAGTCCATGAGGACTATAAATTAAGCTCCTAATATGGTATGTAAAATAAAAAGAAACATAACTAAATATTTTGCACTTGAGCAGTGAAGTTTGCTTAGTGACAGAGTAAGTCTATATGGGTGGGAAACTAAGAACCCTGCACTATTCTGCACCTTTAAAAGTTAGCAGTGGAAATACCAAGGCTTCTACAAGGAGCATTTCTGAAAAGCCAGAGTTTCTGAAGAATGTATTTTGTGGAGGAGAGCACATTTAGAATAGATTTGAAGTGATGAATGGAGTCAGATTTTAAAATTTATTAGACACGCTGAAGCAGCTGGTGCCGGTTTTCATACATCTTTCCAAAAAACTGTGTCAAAGAAACACTCGCATTACTCATAGGCTAAGACTATTACAGAAGCTAGCTCAAAATTGTATAACATCCAATTGTGGAACTCATCCAGATTTATGGCTGTGGCCATCATTGCAGGAGGCCATGTATCATAATTAAGGGGCTTTATCCCAGCAAACAAAGTTTCCAAAGGAGCTGTATCAGAGAGAAGGGCAAAGTCTCTCTAGCTCCATCATAGGCTTATGCTCGGCCCCATGCAGAGACCCCGCGCACACTGGAATGCCTGTGCAAAGCTTTCCCATTTAGTCCAAAGGAGGAATCAGTTCTCTACAGGCATAACTTCTTGCATGTATGTATACACTGGAGCTATATCACACCCAGTAGGGGCTGCTGATCAAGAGCTTCATGTTCAGCAGCCAGGAAATAGTACATGGGAACATAGGAAGCTTCCATATACTGAGTCAGGCCACAGGTCCATCTAGCTCAGTATTGTCTACCCAGACTGGCAGCGGCTTCTCCAAGGTTGCAGGCAGGAATCTCTCTTTGCCGTATCTTGGAGATGCTGCCCGGGAGGGAACTTGGAACCTTTTGCTCTTCCCAGAGCGGCTCCATCCGCTGAGGGGAATACCTTACAGTGCTCACACTTCTAGTCTCCCATTAATATGCAAATAGTGTGGTCCCTGCTTAGCTAAAGGGACAAGCCATGCTTGCTACCACAAGACCAGTACTATAATCTATCTATCTATCTATCTATCTATCTATCTATCTATCTATCTATCTATCTATCATATTTTGCCCAAAACTTGCGTCTCCATAATGGAACACATTCACTACAAACTCAGTCACCACTGCCAGTTCAACCCTCAGATTCATCTTCCTTACGTATGAGATGGGAAGAGATCAACCCCCTGAGGGTTCATCTCTTCCAATAAGAGTGTGGAATACACCTGACTGCATGCATGGTGCAATTCATTTAAGTCAAACTCTACCAGCCTTCAGCCATTCTTGCGGTGCGGTCTCTTATTACCTATACCATCAGTGTGCATGCCCCCTTTCAAAGAATGAGAAGACCAGCCACTGTTCTGAGGGGGTCACAATCAAAAATCAGCACAACAGAGGAAAGGGAAGGAAGTGGTGGCAGCAATAAGCTGGGGAAGAATGACTAATTACTGTTACCAATGAAGGCAATTTGTTTGGGGGAAAATACATGCAGCTTCTGTAAATTTCACTGTGGAATGATACATCAATGTATTACTTATTTTTACATCCCCCATCCCAGGAGCCCAGAGTACATGGTTATGCTTATCCTCAGGCCAATGATATATTAGTCTGAG
This sequence comes from Hemicordylus capensis, assembly GCF_027244095.1. Taxonomy (NCBI): domain Eukaryota; kingdom Metazoa; phylum Chordata; class Lepidosauria; order Squamata; family Cordylidae; genus Hemicordylus; species Hemicordylus capensis. The sequence continues at coordinate 247,943,905 of NC_069661.1, read as the reverse complement.
ATGTAAGCCCAGAGTCACCTAGGGAGTTTCATGGCTGAATGGGGATTTCCTAGTCCAACACTCTAACCACTACACCACACTGGAAGTCATATAAGGGCTACTGCCAAAAATGGTAATCTTGAATCATGCTTCTCCCATCCCTGTAACAAACTGAGCAAAGAGAAACCTTTTAAAGTAGTGATTATCTTAATATTTAGCGGGGGGGGGGAGCGACTGGCCCTATCCAACCCCAGCACAGCATCCCTCCAGTGGCTGCTGCTGGTATCTGCCTTATGTTTCTTTTTTAGATTGTTAGCTCTTTTAGGGACAGGGGACCATCTTATTTATATACTAGTAACTTTCAGCCCATTAAATTAACGGGCGCTAGTAGACCTTTGGGGCCAGCTAACTTTCTCTCTTCCCCCCCCTCCATCTCCAGCAGGGCCGAGTGCGCCCGCCGCCATCGGGCCTGGTCTCCCTGCCGCTGCCGCAGAGCCTGATGTTGGCCGCCAGCCCGCCGCCTCGTCCGGCTTCCCCCGGGCCCGCTTCCCCCGGGCTCTGGCTTCCCCTGGGCCCGCCGCCTTCTCCGCCCTCCCCCGCCACCTCCTCCCACCCGGGCCCACCGCCTCCTCCGGCTGGGGCCGGCGCCACCTGGGGCCGCTGCCGCCTCGGCCGGCTTCCCCCGCCACCTCCTAGCTTCGCCTGGCCATCCGTCGTCGTCGTCCGCCCGCCCGGCGGCGGCTTCTCCTCGGCCTGCCGCTGTTCCTCCCCCCACCCGGCGGCAGCCGCTTCTCCTCGGCCCGCCGCTTCGCTTCTCCTCCACCCGCCCAACATGGAAGCCGGCTCCCGCTCCGTGTCTCTCTCACCGTGTTCTGCGCACGCGCGCACCACGCATGCACAGAACACCCAAAAAAGACACGGATGCAGGTACCCAACCATCTTATTATATAGGATTATTTCCAGCCCACTTGGGACCAGGCTATCCAGGACAAAATTGTCTCCTTGGGTCTGTCTATGGACTACCTGGTCCTGTTAAGTCACAACCAGGCCAGGCAGATCCTGAAACAAAGACTCTTGGACTTTGAAATCCAACAAGAACTTTCCCAAATCCCTGATTGTACTAAAAGGAGGCTGGGTTTGAGAAGTTCTAGTTGGGGCCCTGCTGCTTATTTGAATGCCTTGAGCTTGACATGCTATCAGAGGGCCTTTTTTAGAGCAAGACTTGATATGTTACCTTCAGCGGTGCTCTCAGGGAGGTTTCTGGGGATTCCTAGAGAGAACAGATTATGCCCACATGGGATGGGGGAAGTCGAATCCATCCAACATGTTTTGTTGCGCTGTCCATTATATAGAAATTTAAGATGTTCCTTACTTACTCCTCTTCTGACACCCTTCCCAGGTTGCTCTGGAGATTTTTATGTTTCCTATCTTCTTGTGGATAGAACTTTAGATGTCACCTTTAAGGTGGCTAAATTCTGTTCTATTGCAATACTGTTGCGGCAGCGAGCTTTTCCTTGATTAATTCTAAAATTGTATTGATCATTCATTGGTGGATATTCATCTATATATTTAAATATTTCACTTCCTTATTGTATTTTTCTATGCTATGAGATGTTTTGTTTATGTTATGTTATGCTGACCTTGGGTCGCAAATAAAGAACTTTGACTATGTATTATTTCTTCTTCTATGTAAACTGCTTTCAGAACTCTTGAGAAGTCCATAATGCTGGGGAAAGTTGAAGGAAAGAGGAGAAGAGGACGACCAGCAGCAAAGTGGATGGACTCGATGACGATAGCAATGAATGCACCACTGAGAGACATTAAAGGCCAAGTTGAAGACCGATCATCCTGGAGAGAATCTATCTATGTGGTCGCTAAGAGTCTACACCAACTTGATGGCACTTAATCAATCAATCAATCAATCAATCAAGTAGTATATCTAGGTAAACAACTTTGGGAACTTTTGTTGACAAGTGGTATATAAATATTTGTCATATTCATAAAATCAAGGTTACCTTACCCTATATCCTGACATCAGAGTGGACATGGAAACGCACACTGTGATTATGTCATGAGCCGGGGTGAACCTGACGTGGAATTTTTGCTGAACCCATTTTCTTTGTAATACCTTTGGCTAGAATTAAGCTGTAACGTGGTTACATATTCACTTCTAATGTGTGGATATCATACACACCCTGTACAAAGAGAACTTTACCATCACCACTCCAGTAAAGTTTGCTGCAGAATTAGCAAGATCCTTAGAAATGGGATGGGATACAATGCCCTGGATAAAACAGAAATATTAAGACTGAAACTGCTGCCTTGTCAGAAAGAATTGAGGCAGTATAAGAATCTAGGAGGTGCTCACTTCCAATAAGGAAATTCTAAATGTCAAGTGACAAGTTATTAAGGCTCATTATGTGCACCAGAGGTGGCCAGAATGGAGGCACTTTTTTAAAAAACCAGAAGCTACCAAAATGAAATAGTGGGGAAGACAGTCACAAAATGGCAGCTTGTATCAAAATTTACATGGATAGAATAAGAGATTTTAACATCAAACCCCCTGAATTTAAGGATAATTTTGTTGCAGGACAGGAAGGAAGCAAGGCAGACTGCTTAGTAGGTGAAGGAAATGGAGATACATTAATGGGAAAGAAAGTAAATGTTACCCTGAGCACTCAAAAAGAGAAGGATTTAAAATGGGGCAGCCAAGACCCCATTCAGACAGCCAATGAAATCTGAAGGGAACGGAGCGAGAAGCCTGGAGAGTGTCTAGGCTGGAGAGTGTCTTTAGATAGATACCCACTGCCCACCCTCGACATCCACCATTCGATTTACAGCCCCCTCTGAATTTGTACAGTTGACTTTTCAGAGGGGCTGTTGCATTGCATCACTGCTTTACAGCACTTTAACATGACAACAAACTCCAATGGAAGTAAAAACCATTAATAAGATACATAAATGCTCTGCCTGGATCAGATCAAGAGGTTCATCCAGGCCAGCATCCGGCTTCCTTCAGCAGCCAGCCAAATGCCTCCGAAATCCCCATTCAGTTGTGAAGTTCACTGGATGGCCCTGGGTCAGTCATTAGGCTGGTTGACATGACTGTGGGTGATGTAGGAGAAGCCTCCCACCCAAGTCCAGGAGCTGTGCATGCACGGCCAGATTGGCTTTTTAAAAGCCAAATTTTGGGTTACGGCCCATTTGCCCCACGAGTATACCCCTCAGGTTCTGCTCGTGTGCGAGTTAAAAACCAGGGTGGAAGATACCAGCAGTGATCGTGTGCTAAGAAGCAGTTTGGAACGAGGGGTTCCTTCTACCAGCAGCTGTATCCAGGTTAACAAGGTAAGAGAAAAAGCCTGCCAACCCAGTGGCTATGTAGCACATGATCACTGCCAGCTCCTCCAACCTTGATTTTAACTCACACATGAGCCGAAAACGGGAGCGTTCACAGCTCCCGAACTTGGGCAGAAGGGTTTTCCTACACAGTAAATGGTCATGAGGACATGATTCCTGTAGTCTCTTGATCTGGCCTATCTCACAGGGTTGTGGTGGGGCTAAAATTGGGGGTGGGTGAAAGAGAACCATATATGCTCACCCTGAGCACCTTGGAGGAAATATAGGATGACAGATCAGATTCCACACAGATGACAAACTACTCTCAGTGTTCTGATTTACGCAAATACAAAGTCCAATTGTATTTCTCAGGCAAGTAGCATGTATTGATATAATGAACCTGGGAAGAGGAAATCACACAAAAATATTTGCCCGTTGCACTAATGTACACTATTGGAAGAAAGTTTGGTATCTAGAAATGGCTGGAAATCTTAGCATAGGAATAGGGCTCAGTGTAGGACACTGAAGGATTTTAAACCAATAAAAATTGTGTATGCATACACACACACATACACACACACACACGAATGATATAGGAATAGAAAAAAACAGAGTTATGCCTATCAACACACTCCTTTCTAAAGTTAGATTAAAGAAAGAAAGAAATCAATGGTTTCATTTGGAGATATTTAATGGAGTACTTCAGATTTGATTGAAATCTATTTCTTTGGCTCATTATTTTCATTTTCCCACCTGCTGCTATAATGTATTACATTTAAAGAATACTGAAAAAGGGTACATGTCAGCCTCTTAGCAAGACACAGAATACTGATTTCTACACTGCCTGATATATGCCCCAGGCAGAGCAATAATCCCTAGCATTAGCAAACTCTTCTCAAAACACGTTCAGTACTTTAACAAACTGTCACAAGTCAGTGGATAAAATTATACTGCGGATCACCAGCTGGAGAGAAAAAAGTGACAGAGATCTGCTGGAATTGTTGGAGCAACGCAAGTAGATACCAGGCAAGCATCCAAGTCTTCAGAGGCAACAGGAATGGAAGGAATAGGGTGCCCTGCTGATAAAAACTGCACAGTCCGTTTCATGTAGATTTGATTAAAAACATTGTTGGAGGGTGGGGGGAGAAAGGGAGACTTCACACTCACTTTGCAGGATTGCGTGGTGGCAAAATAGGCAGGGTTTTGACATGATTTCTTGTGGATCACAGATTTCCAGGCTTGCAATGCAACACTCATGGTATGCTCATGTCATACAAATGTCAACACATCATGGAAGACTCAGAATATCCTCTTCTGTTGAATGTCTTGTTGCTATTGATTTCAGTGTAATTTATCAAGGTCCTTGACATTCTTATCCTTGAAGAAAAGGTTTTCAGATATTTATTTATATATCACCCTTCCAGAAATGGCTCAGGTAACTCAAGGGCATAACATGGAGATGGGGCCATAGCTCAGTGGTAGAGCATCTGCTTGCATGCAGAAGACCCCAGGTTCAATCTCTGGTAGCATCTCCAGGAAGGGCTGGGAAAGACTCTACCTTGAAACCTTGGAGAGTCACTGCCAGCCAGTGTAGACAAAACTGAGCTAGACAGAAAGGTGTGAGGCAGCTTCCTATGTAACATTTCTCACTGGGGGTGGGCAGGGAGAGAGAGCTGGTCTTGTGGTAGCAAGCATGAATTGTCCTCTTTGCTAAGCAGGATCCACCCTGGTTGCATTTGAATGGAAGACCACACCTGTGAGCACAGTAAGATATGCCCCTTAGGGAATGAGGCTGCTCTGGGAAGAACATCTGTATGCTTGCATGTAGAAGGTTCCATGTTCCCTCCCTGGCATCTCCAAGATAGGGCTGAGAGAGACTCCTGCCTGCAACCTTGGAAAGCCACTGCCAATCTGTGTAGAAAATACTGAGCTAGATGGACCAATGGTTTGACTTGGTATAAGGCATAATAGGAAGGCCATTTCTTGGTTTCTTATAAGGAGGCATTAATTTATTTATCTCCTCGAAAATAAACTCTGCTTAGGACCCAAAAGCAACTTATGTCCTGTGTTGGTTGTTTGCAAGGTGAGGTTGCAGAAGCTTGAAGAGCAATAGTGATCTGATGGAGTCCCACCGCCAACTGAGCCCTTTTATGTCCCTTGGTCCTCCTCCCTCAGGCTCCTCCCCTCTGCTGTAGAGCGTGGGTCCTTAAGGGGCAGCCATGGATCCTGGATCCAAGACCTCTGCCATCTGACACCTGATGTATTCCCTGTTCTGGTGAGAAGGTATTGAAGAGTGAGAGGTTTCTACTATATGTAGAGGTTCAAACCCTAAGGACAGTCTAGAGCATCTCTGGGGTTCGGGTTTCTGTGGCTTCTCACTGCCTGGTTTGTTCTCGCTGCTGAACCTCAACAGCTGGGGTTTGTGCTGGGATTTTGCCTGGCTGTTCCCACTTGGGATTCGCATCTCCCTGACTGTCACTCAGCCATGGCAATTTGGACAAGCACAAGTATTTCCAAGCACACCATGAATATAAGAACCACCCTGCTAGATCAGATGAAGGTCCCTCTAGTCCAGCATCCTGCTTCCATGGCAGATGCCTACAGGAAGCTCACAAGAACACTCCATGCTGCTCCCCTCGCAACATCTAGTACTGAGTAGTACCTATGAAACATGGAGGTTCCACTCAGCCATCGCGACTAATGCTGGCAGTAGATCTATCTTCCATGAAACTGTCTAATCCCTTTCTGCAGTCATCTAATCTATGCGTCTCTCTGTACTTTTCTTCCTGACTGTATACTACATTAGATTCTTTTGAGCTTTGGGGACAACTGATCGGGCAGGAAGGGGAGTATGGGAGAGAAAGGTTATATTTGGGAAGGACAACACGAGAGGAAACCTCAGAAGAGCACAATAAATGTCCATTGAGTTGATACTCTTCTTCAGGAGCACTGATAAACAACACAACCTTCTGCATGGTTTCAAAGAGAAATTAAACATTCCTATTAATTAAACAATCCACCTTTGAGGTTTCCTAGCTGGACTGGTGCCTTTTCTCCTCCCTTTGAATTTAGAAGGAAACATAAGGGCAACTGCATTTGCTCAGGCCAAGGCCTATCTAGTTCAGCATCTTGCTTCCCACAGTGACCAAACAGATGCCTCCAGGAAACTCACAAGCAGGGCTTGAAACATCAAGCTTCCTCCGCTGCTGGATAAAAAAAGAAGGAACAGCAGCACCACGTTATACACTGAATTTCTCTGCTCAACTCTTTAGATACGGCTTAAATATATGAATCCAGGCTTGCAAAGATGTCAGTAAAAAGTAATACACTCAGACATTTAACACTAGCCAGGCTGCCCAGAATTTCCCTAAAGCTTCCCTGCCTGGTCACCCAAGGCAAACCTTGCTCACCAAAATGATTGGTGAGTGGCCATTTACAAGCCTGTGCCAATCCTCTCTCAATCCACCCCTCCACCTCCTGTTTGTTTTTTAGCAGGAGTGATAGACAGGAACGACACAGATGATCTTGTGGTAGAAAGTATGAATTATCCCATTGCTAAGCAGGGCCTGCCTTGATATGCATTTGAATGGGAGACTACAGGTTTGAACACTGTAAGCCATTCCCCTTAGAGGAGAGGCCTCTCTGGGAAGAGAACCTGCGTGCTTCCATGCAAAAGGCCCCAAGTTCCCTCCCTGGCAGCATCTCCAGATAGAGCTGAGAGAGACTCCTGCCTGCAACCTTGGAGAAGTCACTGCCAGTCTGTGTAGACAATACTGAGCTAGATGGACCAAGGGTCTGACTCGGTATATGGCAGCTTCCTATGTTCTTGTGACCCTGTTATCACCTTCTGGAAACATGTTTTCTGTTTCTTCTTGTTTTTCTGCCCCTCCCTGTCTCCCAGATTTCTTTCAGTTTCTTTGTTTTGGCCATTGGCCGTAAATAAAGTATCTATCTTTCAGTTTCTTCATTTATAATGTTAATGGCATTGTTTGTTTTAGTGTTCTGGGAATGGTACACAGCTTTGCTGGTGGACAGGAGGTTGTGGGAGGTGCTACTCTAGGGACAATGCTGTACATCATTCAGAGCCCAAAACAGAGAGATACAAGAAATAAGCAACATGCACATGTGTATGCCTGCTAAATTAATAACTAAAGAGGACCCAGTTTTCAATTGCTCAAAAAGAAAACACAGGTGCAGAGTCCAACACACTGATTTCTTAACTGCAGACCATCCAGTAAAGCAAATAAAATAAACTAGCTGTGACAGCTACCAATTACAACTTTATAGGGTATGCTTCCAAATCAAATCAAATCTCTTTATTTCGGTCAGCGACCAGCATGAGAGTATGCTTCCAATGTGTGGACAGGGATGCTGAGAAACATCCTTTGGAAATTCTGTTTAGGAGAGTACAATAGTCTTGCTGTCTATTGCTAGAATATGGATAGTTGCCAGACTCCTGTCTGTATTATAAAAGCCTACGGGCCTTGCTGATACTCATGCTCTTGCTGCAACTGCAGTTCTCACACCCTTGGCTCTTCTTGGTGCTTCTGAAGTATAAGTAGACCAAGGTTTCTCTTCCACAATTATCATCAGTCCTGGGAATCCCAATATTTTGCACATATCTAGGCTGTAATTCCTGGGGCTGCAAAAGATACAGAACAACACACCAAGGCAATTTCTTTACCATTGGGTATGGCAGGTCCAATACAGAAGGATTAGGAAATACATTCTGCTTCACAAACTACTCAGATAGGAGCAGTGTTGCCCAAGTCAACCCCATTCATTACACAGTGCAGAAACAGGAATGACATCAACTGTGCACGTCAGCTGTGCAATCACATAAGATTCACTGTGCAACTCATCTATGGATCTGCATTAACAGAGATGCACTGAAGGCTGGTATGCAGCCATCTTAACTCTACACATCTCCAGTTCACTAGCTATAGGTGACTTGAAGTCGAAAGAAATAAAATTCCACTGGACATTCATGTATTGGTTCCTTTGACTGGGCAGAAGCACAGGTTGTGCCAAGTGTATTGCTCCACTACGATAGATAGATAGATAGATAGATAGATAGATAGATAGATAGATAGATAGATAACATAGGAAGCTGCCATATACTGAGTCAGACCATTGGTCTATCTTGTTCAGTATTGTCTTCACAGATTGGCAGCGGTTTCTTCAAGGTTGCAGGCAGGAATCTCTCTCAGTCCTATCTTGGAGATGCTGCCAGGGAGGGAACTGGAAACCTTCTGCTCTTCAAGAGTGGCTCCATCCCCTTAACGGGAATATCTTACAGTGCTCACACTTCTAGTCTCCCATTCATATGCAACCAGGGTGGACCCTGCTTAGCTATGGAAATGAGAAATGAGATATATACTTCATCTTCTTTGCCCAATAGGTCCTGAAGTGGGATAATATTAATGACTCACATGAGTCCCTATAAAAACAGCAATATAATAAAATATAACCCACCTCCTCTATGGCCTGTGCATCACATGGGCAGTAGTTTTCAGAATAAGAAACCTTATGGTTCTGTATGGTTCTCCATACAGAACCACCAAGGGCAATACATCAAAGCAGGCCTGTGCAAATGCTCTTTGGGACTTAGGAGTAATTAGAGCTTGACAATAATCAGCTGGCTTAGTACTAAAAGCAGATCTCCATATTTTGAGTCATTTCGGGGCCCTATACACCCAGTTGCCATTCCGTATCTAATATTCTTTGCTCTACAGCCTTTTTTGTTTGTTCATAGCCCATAGTTCACATCACATAGTTCATAGCCCATAGTTGAAAAGAAGAGCAAGCTTTTCTTTTACAGCTGACTTCCACTGTGACTGGAAGCTATCTTCAGGTATCAGTGGGGCCTGCCCCTTTGGAGCGAATACCACCTTCAACCAGCAATTAAAGATGGCAATCCACATCCGGGTTTCCACACTTCCATTCTTAATGCTATATTTGAGAGGCATCTAGGGACTTGCATATTTGACCTTAAAGGTTTGAATTATACTAGGGCAAAGTTAGAGTAAGGACCCACTGTGCACTGCACTGTATAGTAGCTGTGCCACTATACATAGGGCTCTTAGCCCTACAACAGACTATGAAAGGATGACTATATTGTCAGCATACAGAAGCAGTGATATGCCTATCAGCTAACTTGGGTGAATCGAACTCTTTTTTGTCAAAATGTTGTACTACTGAATTTATAATTAAATAATGGGGCAAGCACACGCCCTTGTTTGACTCCTTGTATTGTAGGGATTAGATCCGTTAATTGACCTTATATGCCACATTTGACTCTCAGTTTGGTGTTACGGTGTAGCTTATATATCAACAATAGGAGTCTTTTGTTGATGTTCGTTGCCAATAGTGTCTTCCATTGCTTCTCTCTAGGGATAGAATCAAAAGCGGACTTTAGATCTACAAAGGCCGCGTGAAATGGGATCTTAGAACCGTACACATACTTCTCCACTAGGTGTTGCAAAATCATCACTTGATGTAGAGTAGATCTTCCTGGCCTGAATCCTGCTTGTTCTTCAGCTAGGATATGATTATCTTCTATCCAGTCATAAAACTTCCCAAATAGATGCTTTGTGTAAAGCTTGCTGACTACATTCGAAAGGCTGATCAGGCATTAATTGTCAGGATCTTTCCTTTGCCCTTTCTTATGGATTGGGACAATAATTGCCATCCCCCAATCTTCTAGGATATGAGTGGATTCATCAATATATGTAAAGAGTTCCAATGTTCCAATGTTAGACTGGAATACACCAGCAGGAATAAAATCACAACCAGGGGCTTTGTTCCTTTTCAGTTGTCCAATTAATTGCTTAATCTTTCCATTAGATACAGGTGGCCAGTTTGGCAATATCTGCACGGTTGGCTCCAGTGTTCCCTCTAAGGCGTGCGAACGTGCGCACGCTCACACAGTTTTTGATGTTAATTTTAGATCCCGCTCAGGTTTAACCAGGCAAGGCCCCACTCTGAATGCATGCGCACACACACTGCCTTGATACTGCCGCCGAGAACAAAACTCAGTGCGCACTCAGATGAAAAAAATTAGAGAGAATGCAGGTTGGCTCTAGGGACATAGAGTACATTGCATCACTTTGTTGTACATATATTGAACGAAAGCGAGCTTCCCAGGCAGTCGCAGATATATGACATTCCAATTGACTGCCCAATCTTTATGTCACAGTTTGCCAAAACAGCTCCAGCATAATACCCCATGGTGCTGTGGGCATGGCCTGGATCCAGCTGGGGACAGCAGAAGCTATGGAGAGCTAGGCACTTGCCAGGCATTGCTAGCTGAGAAAATAAACATGTCTGCAGAACACATTGAGGAACGGAAAACTCATATATCTTATCTCCATTGCACTGGGCTAAACCACAGCCCTTCCCTATACTCAACTCTTCTAGAGCAAGAACAACATCTGGGCATAACTCTCTGATCTTTGAGCCCGCAAAGGATTTAGAAAAGCAACTGCATCCATAGCATGGAAAGAGGCAGCCCCTCAAAGCCAGTCATTTCAAAGGAAGCAGAGAAATGTTTCCCATTAACTGCTCTTTAAAATTAACTAATCTGAGCATAATCTAATCTGAGCAATAGAAAATGCTGATGCAAATATCATTAAACAGAATATTACATGAAGCAGAAGGCAGCTGGCTGGCCCACGCCTAGTTTTAGTGTTTCTTGACTTATGGGTGCGTAGCTTTGCAACTCTGACCCAGTATTAGCATAATGGATATCTGCATTTTTATAGCCATTTGACCCAGTTAACAGTCCTGGCTCTGGCACTGGATTCTGTAGATTCATTTTGAAATTAGGACAAAAGGAGTCTGGATAAATCTTTTGCCTTGCTTAGACCCAAAAGTACATCCAAATTCAGCACTATTTGAAAATGGAATTTTAATAATTGATAATATTCCAGAGACAGAGACAACAACTAAATGTATCAGATAACTAACATTTTGCAGATAAAAGCATCATCAGAGTGGAGAACTAAAACCAAATAGTGAAAGGATGCTCCACAGCATTTTAAAAAGTCAGCTCTATTGAAAGGACAAGAACCAGTCTCTCTTTTTCAGCCCACAATTCCCAAACTATGCAGAGAGCACACTAAGGTGCTGTGCGTATGCACATTAAGAGTTAAAACCTCTTGTGAGCCTATAGTACCCATCTACAGAAGAGGCTGCCCATGCCATCTCTACATGAGTCACTTCTTTGGCCATGCCACCTTTCCTGTAAGCCTCTACTGGGCTGGGGCTTTTTGCCGAATGTCTGCAATGGATCACTCAACCACTCCTAAGAATAGCCCTGCTGGATGAGGCCCAAGGCCTATTGTCCAGCATCCTGTTTCACACAATGGCCCACCAGTTGCTCTCTGAGAAGCCCACAGGCAAGAGGTGAGGGCACTCCTGAAGCAGATATACAGAAGCATTGTTTACCTGTTGCATTTCTTCATGAGTCCCCATTCTGAATTAGGTCTCGTCCTTCTAATCAGAAGGCACATGCAGATCAAGGACTTATGTAGAGACAATGGCTCAGTTCTCTGAAATAAGGCAATAAACCTTACTATACCCTCTGGGAATTATTATTTTTTGTGCATGCCTTTGAATGAGAGATGGCTTCAACTTTAATTCAAGGGGGAAAGGTACACCCTAGCTATCAGCCGTCTGAGCAGCATGATTTTAAGCCAGGTTTATTTCTTCAAAGGACAACTGCCCATTCTCCTACAGGATAAGCTCATGTAGAGTTGTGGTGAATAGACTGAGCTCATCAGAAAGTTTCTGGTTCAGATGATGCCTCTGCCATGAACTCACTAGGTAGCATTGGGAAAGAAACGCTCACTCAGCCTCAGCCCACCCCTTTCCATCGGCAAAATGGGGATGATGAGAAGAGCCTTGCTGCATCAGGCCCAAGGACTATCTAGTCCAGGGATTCTCAAGGTTGGGTCCCCAGATGTTATTGGACTTCAAATCCCATAATCCCCAGCCCTAGTGGGCTTTGATTGGGGATTATAGGAGTCGAAGTCCAAAAACATCTGGGGACCCAACGCTGAGAATCCCTGATCTAAGTTCACCACCCAGTCTCCCACAGTGGCCCACCAGATGCCTCTGGGAAGACCACGAGCAAGAGATGAGGGCAAGCCCCCTTTCCCGCCATTGCTCCCCTGCAACTGGGACCTGGAGGCAGCTTATAGCCTTCAGGTTTAGATAACAATAATAATGCCCTCCCTTACAAGGTTGCCGTAAGGATTGCAAGAGAATGTGTGCACAGCACTTTGAGCATTCAAAAAGCCCTATTTAAATGGCAAGCAAGATCATCTCCTCATGGACAGTGCTGGCTTCATGCACAGCTATAATACACATTACCAACATTTGGAAAGTACTTCAGGGTAGGAAATGCAAAACGTCTTAAGTAACTCAGTAACATTAATAAGCTAGTAACCCGAGCTTCTCTGCAGTGCACTTTCTTTACTTCAAGATGCGCCCTATCCACCCCCAGCATAGTACCTCCAGTGACTTTTGCTGGTGTCTTTCTTATGTTCCTTTTTAGATTGCGAGCCCTTTGTGGGGACAGGGATCCATCTTATTTATTCATTATTTCTCTGTCTAAACAACCCTGAGCCATTTTTGGAAGGGAGGTATAGAAATCGAATGAATGAATGAATGAATGAATGAATGAATGAATAATAAAAATATTAAACTCTTCAATAACTAAACTGTTCTGCCGCGTCTCAAGAGGAGATAACGCAGGTATAGTTACTTAAATACAGTTACTCAGTGTGCTAACCAACTACCATGGAATTCCCTTCTGAAATTCAAGCAGCCTGCTTCTGTTGCAATACTTTTCCAGGAACAAAGGGACACAGGAAGTTGCCTTGTACTGAATCAGACCCATGTAGCTAAAAACTGACTGCACTCATTGGCAGTGGCTCTCCAGTCTGCTCCAGTCTCTCCAAGGTTTAATGCAGGTCTTTTGCAGCAGTGGGGAAATGACTTGATTATCAAGCTAGAGGTTGCCAGTTTGAATCCCCGCTGGTATGTTTTCCAGACCATGGGAAACACCTATATCAGGCAGCAGCGATTTAGGAAGATGCTGAAAGGCATCATCTCAGACTGCGCGGGAGGAGGCAATGGTAAACCCCTCCTGTATTCTACCAAAGAAAAGCCACAGGGCTCTGTGGACGCCAGGAGTTGACACTGATTTGACGGCACACTTTACCTTTACATGTTTTCAGTTCCATTTGGAGAGGTCAGGGATTGAACCTGGGGCCATCTGCATGCAAAGCAGATGCTCTATCAGTGAGCTACAGCCCCATCCTTGGAGGGACAACATCATCGGCTACCACAGAGGGGCGCTGGGGTGGAAGGCAGTAAAGAATCGCGGTGAATAAAAATGAAATGAAATGCAGAGGACAAGAAAGGTGTGGAGCTGGTGCAGGCCCATTCTAAAAGACACAGGCAACAGCTTCCCACAGTTAGTAATATAACTGAAAAACCAAAGCACTAAGCAGCAATTCTGCAGTCCTAAATTAGTTTCTAAGGAGATGAAGATTAATGTATAAGCAAGTAATACTGTGTAATTACTGAAAGCATACCTGAGCTCCCACACACCCCCGCCCGTGCTTTTTTAGCCTTGGGCTTTAACCCTGAATGCTTCCTGTTATTTTAATGAACAAGATGCATGGACTAGCTGAGTGTGGGTGGCTTTGGACATTCTACTAAGTGAGGTAGGAGGAAATGTCAGCGACTGAAGCTTCTGCCACTGCTTCTGGGTGCCGTGTGCACCAGGGCTTGTGCATCTCTCTTTGGGAAATGCATCTCTCTGATTTGCATGAGATCCTGCAGCAGCATCCAACAGAGCTCTTCCTCCCCCACTGTTTGGTAAAAGACCCCAAACCACCCAGTTGCTTTCTTTAACTACTACCACTACTAAGAACATAAGAATAGCCCTGCTGGATCAGGCCCAAGGCCCATCTAGTCCAGCAATCTGTTTCGCACAGAGGCCCACCAGATGCTGCTGGAAGCCACAGGCAGGAGTTAAGGGCATGCCCTCTCTCCTGCTGTTATTCCCCTGCAACTGGTGCTCAGAGGCATCCTGCCTTTGAGGCTGGAGGTGGCCTATAGCCCTCCAACTAGTAGCCGATGATAGACCTCTCCTCCATGCAGTTATCCAAATCCCCCTTAAAGCCATCCAAGTTGTTGGCTGTCACCACATCTCATGGCAGAGAATTCCACAAGTTGATTATGCGTTGTGTGAAAAAATACTTCTGTTTGCTGGTCCTAAATTTCCTGGCAATCAATTTCATGGGATGACCCCTGGTTCTAGTGCTATGTGAGAGGGAGAAAAATTTCTCTCTCTCCACTTTCTCCACACCATGCATGATTTTATAGACCTCTATCATGTCTCCCTGCATATTGATATACCACTTTTGAACAAAAGTGCTCAAAGTGGTTTTATACACAAAGGGAGAAAACAAAAGAAAAAAGAAAGGTTCCCCATCCCAAAAGGGCATGGAATTTAAAGGTTTATATAAGGTAGACACCAGCAACAACCACTGAAGGGATGCTGTGGACAGTTGCCCCCCCCCCAGCCAAATAAAAAGAGGATTGCCCACTTTTAACAGTGTTTCTTATAGTCCATAAATCCAGGCCTAAAAAGTTTCACCATCAATACTATCTCAGGCGAAGGATGCACAGAGTGATTTTGGGCAACTTCTACCTCCGTAGCTATAGAAAATAGGCAATAGCATTATAGCACTTCCATATGTTATAACCCGTTCTTCATCTCTATCCCAAAACTATTAGGGTAAAATTGCAGTCATATTTGTACAGAGGAAAGGAATAAGGCTAGGGCTAGGGTAACAACGAACCAACTGTTGTACTCTCTCCATGGAGTCATCTTTGGAAGACAGACCTGTCAATGTTCATTTCCATTCTTCTGACAAATTCAATAACATTTTATAGTAGATTTTGTGTTTTTAAAACTTTTTAAAGCTTTTAAAACACCATTGCAAATGTGGCCGCTGCAGGGCTGATGGCCAGGACAATAAAAACACGAGAACATGCTGGAAGTATTGCAATGCTTTCACCTGTTTTCTAAATATGA
This sequence comes from Hemicordylus capensis, assembly GCF_027244095.1. Taxonomy (NCBI): domain Eukaryota; kingdom Metazoa; phylum Chordata; class Lepidosauria; order Squamata; family Cordylidae; genus Hemicordylus; species Hemicordylus capensis. The sequence goes on along the minus strand of NC_069661.1, from coordinate 247,928,475 downwards.
TAAATAAATATCTCTAGGGGTGCAGACCTTGGCCATAACCACAATGAACATTGTTCCCCCGCAGATGGCACCAACCATCCCAGATGGTCCGTGTGCTATTTGCTCAGTTAGCAGGGATTTCAACAGTTGGCCATATGTGGCCATCTACTCTTGGGCAGGACCAGCCATATTAAAACAAACAGGAAAAGCATGATCTGGTTCATATTAAAGCCCCCCTGTGCTGGCTACAGTATTGCCTTTGCAGACAGATGAGTAGCTAATGACAGGCTCACGTGAGCAAGTGTTTTTTTTAAACATGTGCATGGCTCTTGGGTACCAAGCAACACAGACATCTCACTTTATGAAATTGTTATGCAACATTCCCTATTTGCTATTTGTCCTTGGGGAAATTACTAACAAAAGGGCTTTTTACTGTCAATTAATGAAAACTAGAACAAACAATGCAGCCAATTCAGCTGGATATGGCAACTGTTCTAGCAAATACAATGGAGAGGGACCACAGCTGAGTGGTGGAACACATGATTCGCTTGCACAGGGTCCCAAGTTCAATCTCTGGCACATCTAGCTGAAAGGATCTCAAGTACCAGGGCTGAGAAAGAGCCCTGTTTGATGACTTTGAAGAGCTGTTGCTAGTCGGAGCTTTGGATTAAACAAAATAATGGTCTGACCCAGAATGCATGTATTCATAAGGGAAAGCTCACCTTGGGACTTAAATTCATGAAATATTTGGCTGACTTGGGAGAATCCTCTCTCAAAGCTGTCTTATCTGTTAAAGATATTTTATCATTAAGATTTTGAATAATGCCCGATGCCAACCCCTCTGAAGGTTCTGGAAGAAAATTACCAAAAAATAGGTCTAGGGCATGACCTACGTCCATCATGGAACTGGTTCAGTTAAGGACTTGTCCCCTTATTTACCAGACTGCCCTTTGCACGTAGATGTTAGATCTTAGTTGACAGCCCCAGTATCAAACTATGTAACCTTTCTTACAGAGATTCAAAAAACTACACTCTGTCTGGAGCTAGAAATGGAGAGCTAAACTGAATCATAGTGAATGTGTCCTGACTGCTACTAGATTATGGGTCAAGAAAGTTATGATAAGTTATGATGTTACTTTTAGTTATCAGTCCCAGATGATCTCAAGGTGCACTTTGTTGCTTGTGGCTAGTGGCCCTGGGATGGAGAAAACCACCCCCATTGGATGCACTGATCTTGTTTAAGTGTGGTCCAGATCAATATCTCAATGTACATCTGCATCAACTAGATCTCTCATGCTAAATTGAGACCAACAAGTTTCACATGTGTCTATTTTTACCCATTTTGGTTTAAATTTTTGATTTTGAACTGAGAGAGTAAGTTTGTTTATTTGCGTTAAGACTGGCACTCTTTTAATTAAAACTAGGAGGTGAGGCCTGATCAGGCAAATTTATTTCGCATAGATTACACTTTTGGAAAGCTCAGTAAATGAAACCTATGCCACAGAATGTTTTATTAAAGTGCTTGCAAAAGGGAAGTAAAACAACAATTTAAAATATTTAGAGTTTCAACTTCAAATGTTATTCATTTTACTAAATAATGACCATACGTAGTAAACTTGATTCATAGTAAATTTGGATCTGAGAAAGATCTTCTGCTTCTCTTGGGCATGATATAGTTTTTCAATTACTGATCTGATATTCCGGATTAAAAGTAGTGCATTCAGCTAATTTCAGTGGCAGGAATATTCATGCAAAATTTGGTATCTGTAGGTAATTGGGAAGTACTGTATTACCTTCTTTAGCACAAACTCACTCTTCAAAATATATACTAGATGTTCTACATGCTCATGGAGTAGTTCAAGTGTAACGTTCTCAATCTCCTAACCAACTGAAGTCATGTTCACACCTTCCTTCATCCACACCCATGCAAATTCCTTCCTTATTTCCATGGTGTAGAGCAGGCCTGCTCAACTTCGGCCCTCCTGCAGATGCTGGCCTGCAACTCCCATAATCCTTGGCTATTGGCCCCTGTGGCTGGGGCTTATGGGAGTTGTAGTCCAAAAACAGCTGGGGGGGCTAAGTTGAGCAGGCCTGGTGTAGAGTCACATTTGCATCAGAAGTTGATGATAACCAGGATTGTCTTTGTAACCAGAGTTCTAAATCAGGGTTGGAAGAGGGATTCCAAAAGCCTGGCAATGTTTGGTCAACATTAACCTTGTTTAGCAGCAATGCAGACACAATGCTACACCATGTTTAAAGCAAACCATAAAAGGGAAGAAGGAAATCTGTAGAGGACATAGGAGGAAAGGGAGTGAGAGCTTAAAGCATGCTCCTGATTTCCTAACTAGCACTGAGTGGCTGGGGAAATTACATGCACACTAAGTAAAAAGATATTTTCCACTCTTCCTTTATTATGCCCAGTGGATCATGTAAGTGTATATACATATGACTGCAATATATTAACAAAGCCATTTTTCCCCAGAGCAAGAAAAGGAACAGCAGTTGTGCAGAATAAGTGAACTTCATAGCTTAGTATTTAGGAATTGTTCTTAGTTTTTAAGCATCTCTCTCATCTGAACATAGTTCAGTTATACAGGGTATCTTCTTAGGAACATAGGAAGCTACCATATACTGAATATGAACAGTGGTCTATCTTGCTCAGTATTGTCTTCACAGACAGTGGCTTCTCCAAGGTTGCAGGCAGGAGTCTCTCTCGGCCCTATCTTGGAGATGCTGCCAGGGAGGGAACTGGGAACCTAGATGCTCTTCCCAAAGCAGCTCCATCCCGTGAGAGGAAGATCTTACAGTGCTCAAACATGTAGTCTCCCATTCATATGCAACCTGCTTAGCTAAGGGGACAAGTCATGCTTGCACAAGACCAGCTCTTGTTAGTTTTACACAGAGGAAAGGCAAAGTCCAGCACTTTTCTATTACAAACGACAAATTTCAAACAGTGTAAGAGGAGAGTATAAATAACTTAAAGGCACCGTGCAAGACTATTTTCTTTGACCAAAGAGGAATACAAACATGAAAATTAACTACGCAAGCAACAAGTTTTTAATCTCATTCTCTCCCCAAGCTAGGCAACTTACTGTAGGAAACCAAATCTATCGGTGACTTTGTAAAGAAGGTAGTCTGCGTCTTCCCAGGGTTCAATCTGTGCACCTTCCCGTCCCTAAAACACCACAAGACAAAAAGAAAAAGGGAAAAAAATGCCAAAAATTTAGTTGTTACTCATGGTACAACTTGTATGGAAAATACAATGGACAGATACATGAGTTTTGTTCTGGGTGGCAGTATCAAGGCAGTGTGTGTGCACGTACATTCAGAGTGGAGCCTTCCTGATTCCACTTGAGCGGAATCTAAAATTAACTCAACGGGCATCAAAAAACTTGTGAGTGCACACACGTGCACACGCCTTAAGAGGGAACACCGATAACTACAGGCAGAAAATTGTTTATTTGTACTGCACATGGCTGCTCTCCCGAGAAGCATAAGAGGAAGACCCAAGTGCATAGTGGGATTTTTGCTTCCTCTCCCTGCCCCCAGCCCATACGAAAGCTATCATCAGCGTATTCAATCCTATGCACACATATAATACCCATAAAAGCAGTTGTTGGGCAGTAGTCCACATCTACAGTATTCTACTCAAACTATCCTAGCACATGAATGCACGGCAGTTTTCAGGCTGCTTAGGCATTATTACCTACTATCACAATTGCCCCAACTATTTCTACCATTATAATTCTCAAGTTCAGCTAAAAATTGATTATTAAAAAACCACATTAGGCAAATTAAAGGGAGCCGAATTCTACTAATTACGATCAGCTATGCCATATAAACAGTCCAGTATAACACTGAGAGAAGAGGACAAGAAATGACTGCCATAAATATGGTGCTCTGGTTTCCCAAAGCCATTTGCTGCTCACGATCAGAGACAGAATACTCTACTGATTTTATGAAGGTTTTATGCAGAAAGGTTGTTTGTTTATTGGTTAGTTTGGTTTATATACCGCCCTTTCAAAGGTGGCTCATGGTGGTTTACATTAAAAACAACAACAACAACAATTAAACCCTAACCCTAAACAATTAAAAGCAGATTAAAATTACAATTAAAACTAGATAACATGAAAACCAAATATCATTAAAAGCCAGGGTAAAAAGAAAGGGCACCAGTGCACAAACTGGATGGACCTCCTCGTCTTAATGGCTGCGATGGCTTCATCATGTTCTCATCAAAAATTAGTTTTATCTCCTTCCAACCTATCTTGCAGGATAGAAACTACAAGTTTCTATCCTGCAATAAAGTTTTATACCCGCAATAAAATGTTGAAACATATTCCTGCTGTACGCGTAGCCTGTGCCTAAGCGCGGTGAAAGTTTTAGGCACCTTTCCCCCCCTCAGAAGCAGAAGGGGTTGTGACTGTTTTTGAGGGAGTATTCTTTAAGCTGAGAAATGTCCCACTCTTTTTGTTCAAGGCCCCACCCCACTCCCATCTCCTTGCCACTGAGTTCCATTAGTTCTGCCTATCTGATTGTTTGTTAACTGCTCTCCGAGCCCATGAACATTCTGTTCTATATTGAGTTACACTGGGGCAATTGCGGGAGCGGGGGCTTGACCCTTAGGGATTTTTCCCTTTTACATTTTTGTGAATGTAAATGATGTGTCTATGGGTTATCCCGGGTCAGCCAGTACCTCCCTCTCACTCGCAGGTGCTCCGCTTATGCATCCATAAGGTTCATAACATTTCCAGCTCTTTTTGAAAGATAGAAGACTAGGAAGGTGTTATTACTTGTCTGGAAACAGAGTGAGATGTCTTCCTCCCGACCCCATCTCCTCTTTTCTGGCAATGAGAGCAGAGACTGCAGCCACCTGGGAAAACACCAAGTGCCACTACTTTGGCAGACAAAGATATCTGGGAAGGACACAAGGGCTGAGGCATGCCCATGCACTGCCAGCTCTCTGTTCACCTGCGGCAAGGGCTTTTCACCCAAGGGGAGCAGAAGAGTGACTCTTCAGAGCGCCTTAAGCATTTCAGACACTTACTCTGTCATACTTGGCAACTATGTCGGCTCGCTCTTTGGATAGTTTGATAGCAGCATCCTGCTCAGCATCTGAACCTGCAAAAAGAGCGAATGTATTAGGCGATGACAGTTCCAATCCTTATGATGGGATCAGCTTTATAAAGGAATACATTAGAAGTTTCTTTTAAAAACAAGTTAACACACCATCAATATTATAAAATAATGAGATAGTTCATATTCATAGCATTTACACTAACAATTCCACAACACCAAATGTCACAGTATTCTTCCATATCTTCCTGAGCACTAACGATAAGCAACACCAAGTTTCCAAAGATTAAAGACTGCCTGCCCCGCCCCCCCCTCCGCAATTTTAACCCTTCTACACTCAGTGGGGGGCGGGGGAAATCACTGAATACTGATCAGAGTTTGCAATCAGGTGGTTTTTCATAAGCTTATTTTATCAGTAGTCAACCTGCAGAGGCTAAACAATACATGTAAAACACAGATGGGGAGAGGTATTTATTTATTTATTTCATTTCATTTCATTTCTATACCACCACATCCGAAGGCTCTGGGCAGTGCACAACAAGTAAAAAACAAATCCAAACTCGGTTTAAAGTAAACTGCTTAAAATAATATAAAAAACAAATTCAAAACTGTTCAAAGCAATTTAAAACCAATTAAAAATACTTTGAACAATTTAAAAACTTTGGAAGGCCAAGCCAAACAAGTATATTTTTAGGGTCTGTCTCAGATTAATCTAACTTTGCTCCCAGAAGTAAAATTGGCCCCTTGTACTACATAATTACATTTAATCGCAATTATGAGAGTCACCTTTTTACATTTTCAGCAGATGTCTACTGTGGTTTCAAATAGCTGTGATAGAGGTTATATCCAGTTTAAGATTCTGCATCTGTGAGGTTAATTAAGGGGAAGTTTACCCCTCTACTTGTTGGGTTGCCCTATTTATAAAGAAGCAAGACATATCTAAAACAGATTCTTGTCAAACACTTTTTTCCTGTCAACAACACGAAACTACATTTCTATTAGCCAACAGCAGAGATACATGACTGAAAACGTAGCCTTATCATCCCTTGTAGCAGAATACGTATGCAAAGGGTCCCCCCGCCCCTGCATATGTTTTAATGATTAACTATATATACTTTGAGAACTTCTATCCTGCTTATCTAATCATTGTTTGCCATGACTTGTGGCTCAAGCAAATCTATGAAGTTTTGTTACAGCTTATAGCCAAACACAAATTACTACTATTCTTATTACACAAATTTAGTATTGTATTTGGTATCCGTGTTATATACTTTGATTTTGAAAGACTTGCTGGGTGATTATTTTTTTTTTGGTTAACTCATGGAGCTAGAGATTTTATACTGTATTTCAGTTGTTGCAACCACTTTAAGGTAATTGACTTTGCAGTATGGTGTTGTTTGGGGCATTAAACCATGAACAAAGCATGTCAAAATACTAACATTTATTGATGATTGTTTATATTACAGGTATAGAGGAATTATTTAATTATGCAGGGGTGGTATCTGGGTATGAGGTGACTCCATTTTTAAAAACACAAAACATACCACAGCTGCTCACCAATTCGTGCCCATTCTAAAACCAGAGAGAGAATCAGAAAACTATATGTGGGAGGAACATTAGCATATTCATTGCATACCAATCAAGAAATAATCTACATACTAGGGGTGTGCCAAACCTGGTCCTGCACCAACTGGGCTAATTTGAGCTATTTGATCATGAACCAATTCGAGCCGATTCAGCAACCCAACTGGCCCAGCAAGTGGGTTCGACTGAACTGATTCGGGGACGCATGGCTTGGTTCGAATTCAGACCAAAGCGTGGCAACCAGTCCATGCACACCCCTACAACATACTATTTGCAACAGGAATGCATACTTAACAGATTTTGTGTAAGAAGAAGAAGCAAAACAAAACCACAGACAGCCGAAATGTTTCGTCAAAATAGTAGGGTCGATCTGGTTGTTTCGACGGAACAAATCCCCCAATGTTTCAAGTGTTTTGGCCATTGGGAACAATGGGAAAGCTTGAAATACCCCATTGCTCCCCATGGGAGCTCCTAGGGACACCAAAGTAGGTTGGGTGGTAGGGTGTAGGCACCCAATCCACAAGAGAAAAGAGCAAGCAGGCAGTTTTAAACAAATTTTTAACTTCCCCGCCAAACGCCCATAGGATCTCAAGCCAATCAGAAGCCAGTGCCAGAAAACCAATCAGCAAGGGGAAAACAGGCCTCCAAAATGGCACTCCAAACATCAAAATGGGGTGGTTATATTCAGAGCTTAAAACAGATTCTTTATTTAAAGGGTGCTTTGTTTCAAGCTGGAGACACTCAAAATGGCCCATTTCGAGATGAAATGTTTTGACATCAAAACGTTTTGCACATCCCTAGTTTGCAGTGTCAATTGCAGGTGGCGGTGGAGAGAACTGCAAACAGGACAAGCAGGACTCACAAATGGTGGAGACCTCCAACTAGGGACGTGCGATTCATTGTGCAGAACGTTTTGCCACTGGCTTCCATTCTGCACAGCAAACACCTTCTCAGTGGTTTCAGGGCCAAAGGGGAATGTGAGCTTCCTTGACTCCTTGCCCATTGTGGGTGTTACAGCACCTTGGAATCAAATAGATGGATGCAGTATGCAGTCTTCACCCTCTGAGCCCAAGACAAGCTCGGTGGTTGCTTCAAACTGCAGCGGGCCACGAAGAGGAGGGGGAGTACGCTTACCCCCACACCACCCCTTAGCCCTGATCTCCTTTGGGAGTTGTGACAGTTCCTGGGGTGCAATGATAGATTGCCCACAGTCCCCTTACCCACCTGGTGAGGAACTTGCTGGTTGGAGGAGGGTATGAGAAGAGGACCAACATGCCCTCCTCTTTTTGCTGTACTTCCTGTGCCCTGCAAGTTCATCCCAAGCTCTCACTTGTAACTTTCCAAGGAGTAAATGCTAGCAAGTAAATTATGGCATTAAAGTGATCTAAAGGTTATTGAAACACTGAACCACAGGAAAATCCAGGATTATTTATTTATGTATTTAACATGTTTGTATACCGCCCAAAACGCAAGTCTCTGGGCAGTTTACAACAAAACAATAAAAACAAGTAAAACGGTTAAAACATTACAACAATTTAAAACGCAAAACAATGTCAAAACTATTAAAAATCATCAAACTATTAAAACTATTAATGCATGAAGCGGCACAGGTTAGATCAATGGCTTTCCACCTGTGTTTCCAGGATCCTTCGGGGTTCCTTGGAAGGTCCTCAAGGGTTGCCTTTGTGAGAAGACAAAACTCCCCCTGTGGTGCTCAGCTGTACGGCAGCTCAGTGCATTAGGAAGGACTCATGGTGTGAGTCAGGTGACAGCTACTGTATTTACCCAAATCAAAAGATGACTCTGAAGTTAGGATGACCCCCTTTAAAAATAGTGGTTAAGTATCTGCATCTATTCAAAAGATACGGGACTCTGAATCTAAAACAGCTTCTTGATTTCTAACATCAAAAACTGGGAGGGTGGGGGCTAGTCTTGGATTAAGGTAAATACAGCAGGCTCAAAAGGCCTGATCTGTGCCCTGCGTGAGCTGAAAAAGTGTCCTACAATCCTCTGCAATGCACAGGGACTCTGTGGCTAACATGCTAGGATTGCTTGAAAGACAAGGTAACCTGGAACAAGTTCCTCTGAGGGGAGGGCATTCAGAAAGGTGTGTATATATACTTTTGTATTACTACTACTACTACTACTACTACTACATTTATATCCCACTCTTCCTCCAAGGAGCCCAGAGCGGTGTACTACATACTTGAGTTTCTCCTCACAACAACCCTGTGAAGTAGGTTAGGCTGAGAGAGAAGTGACTGGCCCAGAGTCACCCAGCTAGTCTCATGGCTGAATGGGGATTTGAACTCGGGTCTCCCCGGTCCTAGTCCTGCACTCTAGCCACTACACCACGCTGGCTCCATATTTCCTCCCCTTCTTTGGGGACAGCTACAAGTCCAAGCTCAATATCTATAGTTGAAACTGTGAGTCAGAATTCTTGCTTCGCTCATTTTAGCCGGGCATTTTATTTCTTTCTCAACCGACAGGCTCCCTATCTTTTCATAAAAGTGTGGTTTATTCTAAACCTCTTCTTGGTTACTGAGAAGGCAAGCTTATTGTTAATGTTATTCTTAACCGTCTCAACTAAGATCCACGCTGAGATATTAACTGCGCCCCAAAATTGCAAAACAAACCAGATCTGATTCATAAAGTGTGAAGAGCAGAAGTCATTTGAACAGCTAAAGAAACTCCTGTTGCTTTGCTTTCACCCTCGGGACACGTAATGAACATGGAGAATGCTGTGGGCAGCGGGGTGGGGGTGGGGAGACCATAGGTCATGTCAGGAAAAGCAGCAGGGGTGAGTAAAATCAATTAACAGAAGTAATGGCTTGACACCTCAGGGAAGAAGATGTGGCAGAGTAAATGGAGTAGAGAGGGATGATAAGGCATCAGGCACCAATATGGTATTGTGATTATCGACAGAGGCTAATGAAAGAGAAAGAGCGAGAGAATATGTTCAAAGAATGACATCAAGAAAAGGCAAAGAAGTGGATGATGCACTAGGACCTGGCAACTGGAAACCAATGGGCCAAATATGGCCCCATGAGGTACACTACTTTCCTGCCTCCCTACCCCTAGAGTTTCCATCTTGGAGAAGAATGGCATCTGTGACAATGGGGCTTGGCAGGAGTGGGTGTGGGGCAAGGAAGAGAAAGGGGCTCTTTGGCTGTCCGCCCTAAATTCCATTATCAAAGAGGACCTGCTCTGTTGACCTTCGCATTTTATATTTCTCTCCAGGAAGCTCAGAGCAGCATACATGTAGCTGTCCCATTTTGACCTCCCAACAGCTCCGTGAGGTAGGTTAGGCTGAGAATAACTGACTTGTCCAATCCCAGCATTAGACTTTGTGCCTGAAAGGGGACATGAACAAAGGTCTCTCTAGTCCAAGTCCAACAGGCTGGTTCACATAAAGACAGCAGGATGCAAGTGTTGAGCACGTATACACTATCGCATGCGTGTAAATGTCCAGAACTGGGTGGTTCCACTCTGACTTAAAAGTTGCAGAGGGCAATGCTTAGTGGAAACTGCATTTGCACAAATTTAAGTCAGCAGAATTGCCCTGATCTTCCTTGTCTCCACACTTGTGGGTTTGCACCTGCGCAGTATCCTCATATCAAAATGACTGACAGCTCCAAACAGCATTCCAAACCCACCTTCCATGTGTGTTATATGCTTTAGTACTCCTCAATCTCTTTCCAATCGCCAGTGATGATCCCTGAGTATTCACATGTCCCACCCACCTCCCCACTTGGGGTGTTGTGGAAGAACTTGATGTATTTAATGAATATATCTATATTAAATCACTTACCATGTATTACGTGATTTGGGTTAAACTGCCTTAGTACAGGTGGTCCTCATTATCCGCAGTGTCAGCACCCACGTTCATTATTCATGGATACGAACATACAGAAAATTTGTCTGTCCGTGGTTCTTGGGTAGCTGGAAATGACCTCCAAGGTAATTTCCAGTCACCATTTTGTTGAACAGAGCCATTTTGTGGCTCTTTCTTTATTTTATTTTTTAAAAATCCCCTGCAGCTTTCACAAAAAAACCCAGCAGAATTGTTGGGCTTGGGTGGCATTGCTGGACAGCTGGGGACCTGGAGAGCATAGCATGGTATATCATTTCACTTATTTCTGCCTCCTCCCTGCTTTTTTGCCCCCGAGGAACCTAAACCCTCAATTCCTATTGCCTCAAGGTCTCGTTATCTGCGATTTCTTTATCTGAGGTTGTAGCCAAGAACGGTACCCCGCTTGATAATGAGGGCCACCTGTATTGTGTTTTCTGGGAAGCTTCCACAGCTTCTCAAAGACTATTGTCTTCAGGGCAGTTGTCAAGAGACTGAGGAGTAACAGCATTCAACCACCAATACTAACAGACGCTGAAGGCAGGGTTGGAACATTGCTTGTAACTGTCAATCACTCCAATATGAGGCTAACATACAAGATATAAGCCCACAAATGTGAATGCACGAAGATCATCAGGTACAGGTAAGCAACCTATTTACACACACATAGCAGTGCGGACAACAATCCTCTATTGCTTGCTATTGCTGGGCAATACGTGGGCACCACACAGACTATGCATATCTCAAATTGCTTCAAACATTAAAGGAATGTGAACACTCCATATAATAAAGCAAGGAGAGGAGACAATTCTCTATTATTCACATGGCACATCAGTCACCAAAGTAATCTATGCATGACTGTGATGCAAACATATATTTAGCAACCGGGAGGCTGAGATATCAAATACGTAAAGATTTGAACGATGTCTTTTCACGATGAAATGCTCTTTTCATATTGAATGCTAGAAGCGCTTTTCTCTAGTAAAGAAAAGTTTATTTCATTTTACTGGAATAAGCGAACCCATGATTCAACACTTTTACTAACAACATGTCCTGTTCTTCTTTGTATCTTTCTTGTCATTATGCTGCTGCACAAAGTGTTAATTCCAGAGTAATAACTATTTACCTTTACCCAAAACTCTGTTTGCTTACTGCAGAGCAAGGTTAACTGGAATGCTTTCAGTCAACAAGCTGATCATGCAGATGGAGACGGCTGGAGGAAGTCAAGTTAAAAACTGCTTTAGAAAATGATGGGGTGAGTGAACAGGGAGGAAATGAAACATGCCTAACACCCGCCAGCAGTTTTGTTGTCTGCCCTTCAGGCAGTGGAAAGTTCAGAGCATTTTTTTCCTAAGGTCAATTTCCTTCAATAAAGTATTTCCAATTATGGGCAGATGAGAAGATGGAGAAGGGAGGGATGCAACACAGGCAATGATGTTCCCAAAGAAAGATCTGTGCTTCTCTTGGTGTTGGGGGGCTCTGAAGTTGGAGCTAGGAACCTCAGGGCCCAGTGCCTGGAACCAAGTGCTTATGCCTCAAAAGGTATTCCTGGCATGACTAGTCCAGTCGTATCATTAATTCAGATAGCAAGCAAGCTGTTTTCTGGCACCAAGAATACCTGATTATCCATTTCTGGGTTTATACCTGCACCTGCATCTTGTACATATATCAGTCCACGTCAAAAGGAGACAACTATGTGAAAAACAAGTATTACACATGGATCTCAGGGACCATATGTGCAAGAGCGCATGGTGGTGGGAGCTCTCCCACATCCAATGCCTTTGGTTGTACATCTGGTGCAGGGGTGTAGCGAGCTTCCGGGGGCCGGGGGACAAAGTGCAGGTGGAGGGGGGCTCCATCGTGCCCCAGTGCTCCAAACCACACCCCCTGTGTCTGACATCAGATATAAGGGGGTGGGGCAACCAACCCTGGGGCAACCCCTCCATCTAAACAGCATGCATCCATTGCCCATCTCCTGCCCCCAGCCCTTCCCAATGGTCCTCTCTCTCTGCCTTCCCCCCACAGCAGCAGCGACAACCCCCTGGCACACCTGTTAGCCGGCCAGCCCACAGCAAGTTGCCGCCTGCCTTTTCTCCCCGCAAGTACAGAGTAGCATAAGCCATGCCACGTCTTCCAGCTCCACACATGGACTGTGTCTTCTCCTCCCCCTCCTCCGGGAAGAGATGCAAATCCCCAAGAAGCCCAGGGTGGTAATCATGCTGCCCCCCACCCCAGGGATGTGAGTGGGACACACAGGCATGCACCAGCAGAAGTGACCAGGCCAGGGCCGCCGCAGCCATTAAAGCAAGCTGCCACCATCGGTGGGCGGGTGCCCTTTCCCCTCACTTCTTTGCCGGAAGAGCTTCTCAGCTACTGCGCCCTGCCCATCGCCCTCCACTCCAACTGCTGCTGGTTACTCCTTGCCTGCCCTGACTTAGTTGCTGCTGCTGCTTCTGAGTGGGATGTGGGCAGCAGCAGCAGTAAGCGGTGAGGAGAGCAAGCAAAGGGGCCACTCTTGCAGGCAGACACACATGCACCCGAGCCTTGTGGGGCCCCCAATTCTTTGGGCCTGGGGACATTTGTCCCCCCTTGTCCAATGAACACTACGCCCATGATCTGGTGGTTGATCTGCAAATTCAGCCATAATCTGATTGCAACCGTGCTTATGGAAGGGTCCATCACCACCATCTTTTTCCTCTCCGGACAATCACTTATTTGCCAGGGGCAAGGGAGAACTCACACATTTGCCTGCATTCCAAGACTTTTGGACTGAAATGATCACCTCTACAAGGTGACCGAGATCTAATCGTAAATGGTAAAGTTTAGATCAATAGCGCAAATTTCTATATATAATTCTCTAAGACGAACCCATTGCTAATCCCATGCATGGCAGCTCTCGCGAGAGTCTGTGAGCAAGCTGCCGGGAGGGGGAGAGGAAAGCGGTGGTGGGCAGGGGAGAAAGCAGTGGGTGGCTGCAAAAAAAAGGTGAACAGGTGGGCGGTGAAGAGAGGAAGCAGCGGGCAGTGGCAGCAGCTGGCTGGGCGGAGAAAGAGGAGACAGCTGAGCAGGCGGCAGAGAGGGCGGTGCAGCCTCCTTCTCTGGGCCCGCCTGCCGTCCAAATGGCAGGATGAATGGGCCCCAGTGCAACCTCACACCTGCAGCTGCCAGGCGAACGTGGGGGGGGGGGTGAACAGCTGAGTGACAAGTGGGTGGGGGGATGAACGGGTGAGCGGTGAACGGGGAGGGGGAGAACGGGGGCTGAGTGCACTAGTGCACAGATGGTCTGCACGAGATCAGCCAGTACTGAATTAAAATGAGTACGATGATAGTTTCACTAAAATAAAAGAGACTTATTTCAAAGTAGGATTTAGATAGATTTATGTTTTTGAGCTATTTAAGCACTGGGTTTTATAGACAGCACACGTGCCAAGTCCACAATGAAACAGCCCCCTCTTCCATTCTTTCTCTTGCTTTACAACGGGGGATGTCAGGAGCTCAGTAACTTTGGTTTCACTCCAGTAATGACAGCGGAACAATGAATTGTACTGTTTAGCTTATAAGTATCTGCACTGATGCTTGAATATAAAACTTAATACAGAAGACTATTCTTCCATGCAAAATATACATCAAAGGACATGGCTTATTTATAAAATATATTACAATCATTCTCCGCTTTCAAAGTAAAAAGATAAGGAGGTGATTCTCAAGATTGCCCAAAAGCAGGCTAAGGGAGTCTAGCCCGCTTTGTGGTGACCGTATGCCGTAACGGGAGCCGCGTGGCTCCTGGCAGCAAACTGCCCAGAGTACACCTCCCCTTAACCTCAGCATTTTGCTCGTGTGTCGCCACAGCACGCGGTGACACACGAGTAGACCCCCGACTGGGAGGCTGCAAGCAGCCTCCCGGGCTCGGGGGTCTCTCCAGGATGCCCCACGCACTTGCGCGAGGCATCCTGGAACTTCCAGGGGCCACACAGCCCCCGATCCCCACAGCCCCCGCCAGCTCTGTGACGGAGCCGGCAGTCGTGTGGGCGGCCAATCCGGCCACCCAGGGCTGCGTGGGCAATCGTCTGTGGGGACAGCGGACTAAGCCCGCTCTCCCCACAGACCTCATTTCGGTGAGTCTCACTGATCGTGAGACTCGCCTCAAATAATAACCAAAATAATAAAGCAATCAATAATCAATTAAAACAGCAACCATAGTAAAACGGCAGCCTCAGCCAAAGATAGAAAATATAAATCTTAAGGCAATCTCTAGAGGAAGTTTTAAGGATCAGCACTGCAGCAACATTAAATAATGAGATCCAGCAGCTAGCAAACGCCTCCCAACACACATTTTTAAGAAGTCTTTCTTTGATGGCAAAACAGCTGGAATATTGGCAAAACACTGCTGTGCCAAAGCAGGGTTGCTGCCAAGGAGAAGCCCTTCGCTGTGCCCAGAGACATGTAGCCCACTTAAATGAGGGGAGAAAGGAATCCACAACTTATCTCAACGAACAGCATGGCACATGGCTACAGTCACTGCAGCAGCCCAATTGCCCTCCCACCTGCTTCTCCTCTTCCCACAGAAGGTCTGGCAATACAACGTATGACATGCTATCATGGCGATGATAAGGGTCACTGAAGTGGACTAAAGCCACTTCAGCCACTGAGGTGGACTGGGGCAGGGGAGGGAAATCCACACCATGATGATGATGATGATGATGATGATGATGATGATGACATTTATATCCTGCTCTTCCTCCAAGGAGCCCAGAGAGGTGTACTACATACTTGAGTTTCTCCTTCACAACAACCCCGTGAAGTAGGTTAGGCTGAGAGATAAGTGACTGGCCCAGAGTCACCCAGCAAGTCTCGTGGCTGAATGGGGATTTGAACTTGGGTCTCCCCAGTCCTAGTCCAGCACTCTAACCACTACACCGTGCTAACCATGCTGGCTGACATTGCGTCCCTTGTGTTCTATTGCTACATGTTTCTGGGCTGGGCTGGGCTGGGCAGGGGGAAAGCGGAGACAATGAAGATGCGATGGCTGCTCTTTTAGGTAAATACCACCAAAAGTATTGCATGCACCATAACATCTAGTTCTAGACTAAGATACAGGGGACCCAGGCTAGGATTAGGCAACTGGCAGGTCAAAAAGATTCATTTGACTGGTCAAATACTGTCAAGTGATTTGATAGAGGGCGGAACTGTAGCTCAGTGATAGAGCACATGCTTTGCATGCAGAAGGCCTCGGGTTCAGTTCCAGCCATCTCCATGTAGGGCTGGGAGACATTCCTGCCTGAAACCTTGGAGAGCTGCTGCCAGTCAGTAGAGACCAGGACTGCTCAACTCTGGCCCTCCTGCAGAGGTTGGCCTACAACTCCCAGACTCCCTGACTATTGGCCACTGTGGCTGGGGATTATGGGAGTTGTAGTTCAAAGCAGCTTTGGGGTCAAAGTTGAGCAAGCCTGGTATAGACAATGCTGAGCTAGATGGACCAATGGTCTGACTCGGTAGAAGGCAGTTTCCTATGATCTTGATGGCTGAGTAGTTGTAAAGCATTGACTTTTTTAGAATGAGAGTCTTTAGTTATCAATAGGTTTGTGTTAATTATAAAAACAAATGAGTTTTTGATCCCATATTATGTAGGGGTTCTCACAACCCATATCTTTTTCACTCTTTCCCATCTCTTCCCCTTCTCTTCTTCAGAGTCCATCATTTTCTGAGTACACTCTGTTGTTGCATTCTTTTTCATGCCATAAGCTCTGCAGGGTCGGGAATGATTTTTCAAGGTGTACAAAGTCTCAGAGCTGGTAGAATTACAGAAATAATGGTTTTGCTGGAGAAAGGAAGCAGAGGTTAAGATTCAGCCTGCTAGCTTTTGATGCAGAATGGCAGAATAATTCAGGCTTCAACCTGTTACTTTGTATTTCCTGAATACTTACAGCCAGAGGGAGTCTGTGTCAATTGCGGAGATGGTCCATCTTTTGGGCAAGGGTGCCACAAGCTCAAAGCACGAGATGGCACCACTTTGGTGCAAAAGGCCAGCTAAAATGTGTGTGCACAGCCCTTGTTTCTGGAAAGTTCTGGAAGTAAACCTCACCATATTTAATAAAGCTAACTCCGAAGTAAAAGGCTGCAATGCTATAAGTAAGCTCTATGGGACATTAGTTTATTTCTTAAGATCGGGCTATTTGTCTGATACTGCTTAGTGTGATTTACAGAGATAGTCAACCAACATTTTTAAATTGTTCTAACCATCAACTACTAATCACGATGTGGAAATATATGATATACAAAATGAGAAGCTTGATTTAAATCAATTTAAATCAGTTACTTTTCTTGATTTAAAAATCAAGAAAACACAAATGAAAGGTTTGTCCAGATTCACAGCAAAACAAAACAAAAACACCTCAATGTTTTACAACTTTAACTTAAAATTTGTAACAAATATTTAGAATACACAACCCTTTCATTCACATATTTTTGAAAGTGTTTTTTTTTTTTTTAAAGCATAGATTTATAACAAGATTTGGTATTTTGGTCTTCTTTTTCCTAGATGTGTGGAACAGTAATAAAGTCTGACATGCTCCATAGCTTTTGATGACCTGCTACATTTATCACGAAAATCATCATACATTCACGGACAGGAAATAATCCTCCTTATTTTTGGCAATCATCAGCATAAGCTTTCTTGCAAGCCACTTTGACAGTTTAATATTATGTTAATCCAGCCTCACATGAGAATTATTAAAAGCAGCAAGAAGTGAACGGAAATTAAAATGGGTATTAGGAAAAGTGGGGGAAATTCCATTCTAACTTATAAAAAATGATTTACACATTTCTAGATTTAAAATTAATCAGTTTTCAAAGAGCTAGATCTAGGCCTTGAAGTCAAGTATTAAATGTTCTGTTAACACTTTCTTTTTTAACTTGCAAGTCTGGACCTATGAGGAGATTGCAGCTGTGGTACCACCACCATTTGCCATTTAAGGTTTTGTTTCTCTTGAGAAGAAAAGAGGAAAGCATGGAAGGACAAATTAGACAGAATCAGAAGAGGGAATTGAACAAGGCAGAGCTTTTGACAAACAGCAGCACGCAAGATTACTCATGGATACAGCCATTAAAAAGGTGTAGGAGCCCTCTCATGGGAACATAGGAAGCTGCCTTATACTGAGTCAGACCTTTGGTCCATCTAGCTTGGTATTGCCTACACTGATTGGCAGCAGATCTCCAGAGCTTCAGACGGGACTCTTTCCCAGCCCTACCTGGAGATGCCATGGATTGAATCTTCTGCAGATGCTTTACATGGAGCCACAACCCCATCCCCCATAAGATCCCTCCTCTTCCCACACAACCTAAAAGAGGATAACTGGTCATGTGGTAGCAAGCATGACTTGTCCCCTTAGCTAAGAAGGGTCTGCCCTGGTTGCATAGGAATGGGAGACTAGAAGTGTGAGCACTGTAAGATATACCCTTTAGGGGGTGCAGCCGCTCTGGGAAGAACAGAAGGTTTCAAGTTCCCTCCCTGGCAGCATCTCCAAGATAGGGCTGAAAGAGATTCCTGCCTGCAACCTTGGAGAAGCTGCTGCCAGTCTGTGTAGACAATACTGAGCTAGAGAGACCTATGGTCTGATGCAGTATATGGCCGCTTCCTACATTCCTAACCCTTGAACAACTATGCTGGATCAGACAAGAAGTCCATCTAGTCCACCATCTCATTGTGGCCAAGCAACCAGGTGCCTCTTGGAACCCCAGAAGCAGGATCTGAAGGCAATTACCCTGCCCCACTTTTGTTCCCCCGCAACTGGTATTCAGTGGCATACTGCCTCTGAACATGAAGGCTCCACTCAGTCATTATTATGACTAATAACTGTTGATAGATCTATCCTCTATGAATTTATCTAATCCTTTCCAAAGCAACTGGATCCATAAACTAATAATCATGAAGAGGTGCCATCCTCTGCATTTGGTCACCAAAGAGACAGAAGGAGAAAGGCAGGCATGTACAGTAGAATAAATAGCAGTTCGTCTTAAATGTCAGGGTTAAAGATGGATCCTGGGTCTGAAAGGTTGAAAACTATTTCTCTTTCTTTCTTAACTTCTTTCTTCCTTCAAAACATTGTCAGTATACATAAGAGATATTGGACTAACTCGAAAAGTCCAGACCAAAATGCAGCTGCTGTCTTGAAAAATACACACAAAAGATCCATAGTCCCCTGCTTAGCAGCTGCATGTAGCTCCTGTAAAAATGAAATACATCATGTCCTCTGGGACTGGGAGCCACAGCATGAGCAAAGGCTTCAGTATGGGTTGCAGCAATTTGTTCTTCTAAAACTATCCCATCGTCAGAGAAAGGTGGCTGAACCGACTTATAAATAGGGGCTAGATACTCCTTTGGCAGCTCACCTATTTTCTTTTAAATAAGTTAGGTGAAACATAAGACGTATTAAAGTGTGTGTTACAATGATTTTTGAAATAAGAGCTAAAATTTAGAAACAGCTGGGGGTTTACTGGGAGATGGTGACTGTCCTGAGTCAGTGCCTGGATGCACTAATGGACTGGAGGAGGGTGAGACTCAAACCGAGCAAGGCAGAAGTACTGTTGGTCGGTGGTTCCTCTGCCCGGGTGAATGATGTTCAGCCTGTTCCAGATGGGGTTGCACTCCCCCTGAAGGGCCAGGTTCGCAGTCTGGGGGTGCTCATCGATCCAGCATTTTCACTAGAGGCTCAAGTGGCCTCTGTGGCTTGGAGCGCCTTTTATCAGCTTTGGCTGATACTCCCAACTGCAACCATATTTGGAAAGAGATAGCTTGGCCACAGTTACTCATGCTCTGGTAACTTCTCACTTAGATTACTGCAATGCATTGTATGCAGGGCTGCCTTTGAAAATCGTCTGGCAACTGCAGTTGTTACAAAATAGGGCTGCAAGATTATGACCTGGGAGCTTTGATCATATTATGCCAATGCTTCACTGGCTCCCAGACCAATTCAAAGGGCTGGTTTTAACCTTTAAAGCTCTAAATGGCTTGGGACTGGGTTACCTGAGAGAGCACCTTGCCCCATATGTCCCTTAAGATCTTCTTTGGATCTTAAGACCTTCTTTGGAGGCCCTGCCAAACAAGGTGAGGTGGGTGGCTATGCAGGAGGGGACCTTTTTGGTAGCTGCACCCAGTTTATAGAGCAGCCTCCCCAGTGAGGTTCGCCTTGCACCATCACTTTGTTCTTTTAGACACCAGGTGAAGTTTTCTGTTCACTCAGGCTTTTTAAAATTTATTGTAAAAGTTTATTTTTAAGGTTTTTTGTTGTGGGGTTGTGTGTGTGTGTGTGTGTGTGTGTGTGTGTGATGATTTCTGAGTTTGGTGTGTTGCGTTTTTAGCAGATGTTTTAGTGTTGTGTTGTGTTGTGAGCCACCCAGAGAACAATTTCTTATGGGGCGGCTAAAAAATTACATTATTATTACATTATTTATTTATTATTATTAGATGCCCTGGGCTCACATAGCTAGTAGGCACATCATTTGCATTTGAAAGGAGAGAAAACTGGATGGACCCATCAGTAGGTATTATCAAAAGAATGATAAACATTGTTTGGGAATCATATTGTTACTTCCGTCAGGAACAGACACTGAGCCTAGACACACGTTCAGCCTGCTCAAGGCAGCCATGGGAAACTATCAGCCCATGCTGACTTGAGCAGTGTCATGCCCATGACAGAGATAAACATACTCTCCTACACAAAAGCTGCCTGTGCTCTCCTAGTTGCATCCACGAATGAATGCTTATACTTAAAAATGTGCTAGCTGACACATACATACACCTTTCCTCTGCATCAGCTTGGCTGAAACCTACGCAGAGCAGCTTGAAGTCTATAAGGCAGGGGCAGACAAACTTGGCTCTCCAGCTGCTGTTGAACTACAGCTCCTCCGGTCAGTTCCAGCCACAATAAATAAATGGCTGGGGATGATGGGAATTGTAGTTCAACAACAGCTGGAGGGTCCAGTTTGCCCACCAGTGCTGCAAGGTGTTCCTGGTAACCAATTCACTGCATTCTGGTAATGGGGGGGGCAAAGGTTCAAAACCCCAAACCCTGAAATGGGTCAGCCAACAGAACTGTTGCTACAGGATACTCTTGCAAGACTCCTCTTTCTCCTCTAGGTTAACACTGGAGGGGAGCAACACTTCTCAGGAATTAGAACTGGCCCAGGGCCTTCAGTTGCTAACTACTCCTTACACAGGAGATGCAAAGAAGAGGGGCATTGCTCCCAATTGCTCAAAGAAATAATTTACTCTGGCCATAAAGACATTTACAACTGTCAGGTTTACTAACATATGCACTGCCTCTAAGCACAGACATTTTGACACCTTCAATAACATTTAGTGTGTAGCTAAAAGAAGGAATCCTGTAACTTGGTTTTCTTCCTACGATGACTCATTTGGAGCTGCAAGGGTTACCTAGCAAACAGGAAATTATGGATTATGTTTTATTTCTCATCACCGCCTTCAAATTCCATCTTGTTTTCACATTCCACTGCACAACAAAATTCAGCTGGGTAAGCTGCTGACTGCAGGCACTATCCACAGATGTCTGTCTTCTGCAACAGCACATCAAAGGTTCTTACTTTAGACTGCTTACACAACAAGGATCACCACCACCACCGAGGACATAGTCTGAAGACACAAGATAGCTGAAAGACTGCTGGAGCTAAACAGGTCTGGCTCTGGCCAGTGTGTGGATGGGAGATTGCCTAGGAACCCAACATATACCAACTCAAGGTCTGTAGGACAGAAGTGTAATTTTAAAAAAAAAGTATATTCCTGTCAGAGAATCCCTAACAGAGAATTTATCAGTGGTCTTCCTAAAAATTTAGTTAATTATTCTTTATTTATTTAACATATTTATATTCTGCCCAAAGCTCACATCTCTGGGCAGTTTACAAAAACTTGCTTAATTTTATGCAACACCAATATACAAAATGGTTTATACAGAAATGTAAGCAAGAAAAAGACAAGTTCTTGCTTCTGTGTTAAGATTAACCACGGCATTATACTGAAAATAAAAGTACTGCTTGCCACCAAAAAAACCCCATGTAATTAAACAAATGTACATGAACATTTTAGTTTGATTTCTAAACCACCCAACGACAAGAAAAGATTAATGCAGCTCTCCAAACACACACACCAACTTCCCATTCTAGCTGAAACCTGGCCACAAAAGTCATCCTTTCCTAACAAGAGTTTTATAGAGCTTTACAAAGTATGCACGGTTACAGGAATAAATCATGATGCCACAAAGATATGCTATTTTAAAAATCCTGGAAGTTATTGAAATATTTGCTGCACTTTTAAAATCATATTTCAAACTTTTTAAAAAATCCGATTTCACTTTTGCAGTCAGTAGTAATGGAATAGAGTTACGTTTCCCAGTTTTTCAATGTGAGAAACAAGAGTGAAGCAATTCTAAAGTATTATGGATTATTTACCTAAAAGGTCAACTTGCACTTTCATCAATTAGAAGTACATTTACTTGAAAGCCAGACAATTATTTTAAGGAAAATTCATTTGAAGTCTATTTCTTTAGGGCTGGGATATTAAATGCTGTTAGTGTACCAAAATGTCCATAATCTCTTACAAACCCTTAAGATCAACAACAAAAAAGTGTGTAACCAAAAGTAATTTACCCTTCTTCCAGGTTTTTTTTCTTGTCCCATCATGAATGCTAGTTACAGCTTTGGTCCTCATTGAGCGAAATCCTTTATTCCCAGATCACCTCATCGTAAGCAGTAATAGAACGCCAGTCGTGTTCACACAACTAGAAAGCTTGAGGCAGAAGGGTGAAAGCACATCTTTTTCCTTTGCTTCAAACGGGAGCTTCAGATAACCCAACCAGTACCAATTCACATCTTTACATATTTTAACAGGAAGCTGAG
The DNA here is from genome assembly GCF_027244095.1 of Hemicordylus capensis. Classification (NCBI taxonomy): domain Eukaryota; kingdom Metazoa; phylum Chordata; class Lepidosauria; order Squamata; family Cordylidae; genus Hemicordylus; species Hemicordylus capensis. Next base: position 247,906,079 of record NC_069661.1, on the reverse strand, counting down.
AGTGGCCACAACACTGACTACAGTCTTCAAACAATGATGCTATTTGTTTAAAGCAAGTGTCTTTCAGGAGACATGCAAGTATTCTCCACTCCAGCCTACACTCCCAGCATTCCAAGCCATAAGAAGCCAGAAGATTTCAATAAACAGTTTCACAAAACACAGATGAAGCATATCAAGGACAGCAACAATGTTCCTAGCAGAGAACACCAAGTGGCATTTTGCTTGGCTACAGAGTATTTTAGTTTAAATTGTTAAATACAAGCATAGATCAGAATGTTCCTGTTCAAAAGTGGTGTTTGCTTGAAACAAGCTTCACTGAGACACAAAACAAGGAGGAATCTAGAAAATTACAGCTCTGTTTTAGTTGGAAATAGGCACACATTCCATGTTTAGCATTCACCCACTGTGTAGGGCTTATTATTTGTATGGGTTGCAACCATTTGACTCTCTTTAAAACACACATCATCAAGAGCTGGCATTTTTAGGCATTAAATGAAAATACAAGTCAACACATTAAAGAAGTTTTGTTAACAATTTCTTTAAAGTAGCACAGCCCAAGTACCATATAAAAACACATCTCTCTCTCTCTCTCTCTCTCTCTCTCTCTCTCTCTCACACACACACACACACACACACACACACACACACACACACACGGGAGCCAACAGTGGTAGAAAATGACAATGCAGCGGTAGGATATGAGCACAGTGGTTTTTTCTTTTTAAAGTGTGGTTGTGTTAGTGGTCTGTAAAACATAGGCTGAAGGTTTGAATTTAGACCCTGGTGGTCCACCAAGTGTCCATCTCTGAAGTATAACATCTGTGATCATACATGATCATTACGGGCAGCTTCTTATACCGGTTAAGAACAGATTACTCTTACCAAGTCTATTGCTTTGTTCAAAATGTCTTAAGTCAATGCCAACCAAAAAATGTGGGGGTTTCAAATGCAGGTAATTTTTCTAACTTTTTGGTCATTCATACATTAGATAAAGCCTAGGCCATTGTTCACCTGATCCTTTACACCAGAATGAAATGGGTTAATGAAAAGAAGCCCAACATCCTGGGATTACTGACTGTCTTTTATTTCATGTCACTTCAGTCTTCACTGCTTTAATATTTTAACAAGTTGCTCTAGTAAGAACTAATCTACCTACTTTCTGTTCACTATCCCTACAACTGGACTAAATTTGGTCCAAATCGCTTAGGTTCACAAGTGAACCTAAGTGATGTCGTCCACCCAAATTCACAATGGTGGAGGTGAAAAATGTTTACGGCACCTTAAACATTTTTCACCTCCACCATTGTGAATTGGGGTGGACGACATCATCACGAACTATACTGTTGAGGTGTTGCTGTGGGATTGGAGAGCTGGTCTTGTGGTAGCAAACATGACTTGTCCCCTTAGCTAAGCAGGGTCCACCCTGGTTGCATATGAAAGGGAGACTATAAGTGTGAGCACTGGAAGATATTCCCCTTAAGGGGATGGAGCTGCTCTGGGAAGAGCAGAAGGTTTCAAGTTCCCTCCCTGGCAGCATCTCCAAGATAGGGCTGAGAATGATTCCTGCCTGCAACCTTGGAGAAGCTGCTGCTAGTCTGTGAAGACAATACTGAGCTAGATAGACCAATGGTCTGACTCAGTATATGGCAACTTCCTATGTTCCTATGTCACTCACTACAACTGTACCAAATTAGGTTCAAATGGGTTAGACAGTCCACAAGTTAGCACACTTGTGCCTCAAATGTTCACGCTTCCACCACCTTAAACAGGAGTGGATGACATCAACACAAACTACACCATTTGAGCCGTCCCTATGTGTCCCTACAGCTGTACCAAATTTGGTTCAAATTTAGGCAGTTCACAACGTTAGCCCAGTTACGCCTTAAACATTTACGCATCCACCATCTTAAACTGGAGTGGATTACATCATCAAAAACTATGCCGCTGAAGTGTCCCTTTGTGTCTCTACAACTGTACCCAATTTGGTTCATATTGATCCAGGCACTGTGAAGTTGATAGGGAGATACACAAACACATGGACACACACATGGAATGCCGAGTGATCTCCTAAGCCTACTTAAAGTAGGCTAACAAAATCAGAACATGAAATTAATTCAATGTCCCGATCTCAGGAAAGATGAGAGCACAAACCAGTCCTCCACCAGAGGCACTCTTATACCTTTGGACTTCTGGGCTGATGTCCAAGGCCTCCACACCCCCTGGGGGCCCCCAAATTCTCAAAAAATAAAAATCCCAAATATATAGGATGGGAATATGTTGAGTTGTGTGGTGAAATGTTTCTGCTAATGCATATTGACACATATACCTGTTTTATACTCTTACATTCTTTTGAGTTCAGTTGCTGTTTGTGCTCTCAAGAACCCACGTGTTAAAAATACTGCGTGTTTCAGTGTGTGTGTGGGGGGGGAGAGAGAGAGAGAGGGAGGATGCTTAACTTGCAGCCAGGAGAGGGGGGCCTCCAAAGGCCTTTAGCTCCAGGCTCCAAAATTACATAAGTGTACCTCTGTAGTCCACAATGCTGCAATATATCAATGGGTTAACGGTGAACGTGCACAAACCATCCTGGCTCCGCCAACACACACATTTGTCTACATATTTCCTGTTTCCATATTCATGTCTAAACATTCACAAAATCACCCTTCTATCTTTTCCTTCCAATGTACATATGATAAACAAGCTGGAACAATTTTGTAAACCTACCTATCTTCCTGTTTGGTTATCTTCCATAGTTCTGAGGTTCTCATAGGTTCTTAAGATGGGCTATAACCAAGGTGATGTAATCATACCAATAGCCCGTGGACTCGTCATGCTGAACTACCAGTACACACACATTTTAAAAATACAAATACATAACACACATAAAATTACAAAGAAGACACAAAGTGTGAATCTGTATAGTGGTTCCCAAGCAAACATGTGTTGATATATTTAGCTTCCTTTAAGACAGGGGTTCCTAACAGGGGGTAATAGTACTCCTGGGGGTGCTTCGAGACCTTCTGCCTCCCCATGCTGGGTCCGCTGCAGAAGGGGAGCAAGGGGGATAAAGACCCTCTTCCTCTCCTCCTGAATGGCTGCCTATGTGCTGAAGCTCAGTGTAGTTCTCCTCAGCCTGACTGGCAGGCTTCAGAAAGTTAGGACTAAGTACTCCCATTGAAATGTAATGGCACAAGTACATTTGATGCAATAATTTCAATAAGAACGCTTATGAGTAACTCAGTAGGGATGTAAAGGAACCAGAGTCCATGCACTCGTTCAGAACCAAACCAGTGCCATGGGGAGGGGAGCGAGGAGTGCGGAGCTGGAGCCCCCCCCCCCGCTTTTTAAAAGGAGAGCAGGCCCTTACTACGGAAGTGCACGAACAGGTCTGGAGGCCCTTTTACGGGCCTCCGAACCAGTTCAAACGTTGCCCGGCTCGAGGGTTCAATGGGGGGGTGGCTTTAAGGGTGGGGGAGGATGCACTTACCCCACCCCTGCTGCGTTTTCCCTGCTGGTGCACGTCTCACTAGAAGCCCTTCGGGGCGGCAGCGCACCTCCCTGCTGCCCCGCTCCGACGTTATCCGGAAGTAACCAGAAGTAGCAGCTGCGACTGCGTGCATCGCTAGAGCGCACATTGGGTGCGTGTGCGTGACGTATGTGACGTATGCGCAGTCGCAGCCGCTACTTCTGGGTATGTCCGAATAACATCAGAGCAGGGTGGCAGGGAGGTACACTGACGCCCCCACGGGCTTCTAGTGAGACATGCACTGGTGGGGGAAATGCAGCTGGGGGGGGGAAGTGCATCCTCCCTCGCCCTTAAAGCCACCACCTCCCTGCCGCTTCCGTGCACATCCCTAGCCCTTACCTGCTCTCCGCCATCACATGCAACTTCCTGCTGCTGTGGTGTTTCTCCCAAGAACCTGTGCACAGCGCTGGGACACACATGGTATTCATGCATGCACGGGCGCCATTGGCGTGGTCAGCATGGTGTAGCTGACCATGCAAATGGCACCCACATGTGCACAAACGCCATGTACATCCCGGTGCCGCACGCAGGCTCTTGGGACAAGTGCTTGGGACAACACAGCTCCTTCTTTTGGTCAGAACTGAGAACAAACTTGGTCTGGAAAGCTTTTATAGGGATCAGGAAGCATCATCTTTTCTGCTCCGGACTACTGGAGGTAAGAGTTCTCCTTGCTGGGCTGGCCAGTTTCCCCACAGTTCTCTCTTTTGGCAGCAACTGTAGGATGATGCCCAAGCTCAGTCCGTGCCCACTATCCCTCAGATTCAGGACCCACTGTAGTCCTAACATTAAGCCCTTCTGACCCCAAACATGGGAGATACCAGTGGCAAGAGCAAGTCATCATCTTGATTTGCAAGCCCTTTCCTAAACTGATTATGGGCTACATGCTGGGTCCAGAATTTGACCCCAGCTGAAAGGGTGATTCTGAAGCTGCTTCAAGAAGCTAAATATACAAATGTGTGTAGTGCAGACTTGAAAGAGGATATAAGAATGCCAAGAACAACCAGCACAGGCAGGGTAGGTGAAGGGGAGGTGAAGCTGTGTATATAAACAAAGGCACGGCAGAGATTGAGATCTGCCCACAGGGAAGAGAAGGCTCACTTCCATAAAGAATCACATTGCACTAGAGCAGCAGGTTGAGACCTGTGAGAGTTCCTATGCGATCCTGCATATTAGTGTAGACAGTACTGAGCTAGATGGGCCAACAGTCTGACTGTGTATAAGTCAGCTTCCTATGTTCCTATGTGCACTGCAACAGCTTTTTATCGAATTGTCACTTCTAGGTAGTAGTGTCTTTCGTTTTTCTTTATTAAAATAGTTGGGTTTGGGTGGAGCAGCGGGAAATTGCTTGACTAACAAGCAGAAGATTGCTGGTACTATATCGGGCAGCAGCGATACAGGAAGATGCTGAAAGGCGTCATCTCATACTGTGCGAGAGAAGGCAATGGTAAACCCCTCCTGTATTCTACCAAAAGGAAACCACAGGGCTCTGTGGGCGAGATGAGACAAAATCACGTTGACGGCACACTTTACCTTTATGTACCTCATACAGATGTATCAGACAGAAATCCATCAGGTGGATCTCTTGCAAATTGCTACATAGGAAACTGCCTTATACCAAGTCAGACCATTGGTCCATCTAGCTCATTACTGTCTACACTGCCTGGCAGTGACTCTACAAGATTTCAGGGAGGAGAATCTCCCAGTCTTACTTGGAGATGCTGAGGAGTGAAACTGGGGTTGGGGAGCTATTTTGGAGGCTGCTGCCGCACATGTGCACTGGCCATTTGCATGGCCAGGTTATGACCCGGCCACGCAAATGGTCAGCGTACATGCACGGCGGCCTCCAAAATGGCCACAAGTAACCAGGAAAGGGCCGAAATGGCCCCAAAATGGACCAAGCTGGCCCTTTTAAGACTGGCGGGGGGGCCAGCAGTGGAGGGGGGACTGCAAGAGGACACGCACACCCCACCGCAGCACTCCCTCCGAGGGCCTGGCGGCGGTAACAATTTTTTAATGAAAACAAGTCCCTGGCACCCCGCAAACCGGCCCAAACTAGTTCTAAATCGAACTGAGCCCGGCCCCCTTCTGGGGTGCCAGAACCAAGCATGCCCAGTGCAGTTCGAATCCGGTTTGGATACAAACCGGGCAGATCAGCTCTTTTGCACATCCCTAGTCTACAATGACTGGCAGTTGCTCAAGCATGCAGATGATCTTCCACTGAGCTTTCGCCAAAGCAGAATACCTTACAGCACTTGCATGCAATCACCCATATAAATACATACCAAGGCAGACCCTGCTTAGCAAGGGGGTAATTTATGTTCGCTACTGCAAAACCAGCTCTATTCCCCAGAAAATTCTGAAAGTTGCCATAAATGCATTAATTCAGCAAACCCCTGCTGACTAGGCAAAGAGGGGCTCTCCTATCTATAGCATAGGGATATAAACTGTCCCTATTTCCCCTCGTCCTTATTATCAGCCCAAGCCCCTTTGGGACAAGGAACCATCTTCTCATTGCTTTTATTATGTAGAATGCTTCATGAACTTGTTGCTGAAAAGCAACATAATAATATTACATTAATAATGAGGAGGAGAAAAAAGGAATATTCAGATGCTATTCTTAGACCACAGTTTGTCATTCCTGAAAAGGACAAAAACAAAAACTTAAGTTGGGTGTGATGATGGGCTTGTCAGAATCTTGCGGACCAGGTTTGGCTTGTGTGACAGCCTCTCAACCTACTCTCCCTGCAGCAGAGATTAGGTCATCCCTTGCTCTATTTCACCCCCACCCCTCCCCGCCAAGTGGGTGTAGTCTGCATTTGCTCATATTAGCAGTCCATTCTTCTGTCAAGGACATGTAGGAATGAATGGCTCTTTATGAAGTAACCAAGTATCATTTCCTCATTTTGCTTTACACAGATAAATCACCCCTGTGACTACTAGCTGACGTGTCACTTAAAAAAATAATCACAACTCACTACAATCTTTAGAATGTGTACAGAGCCTGATTTATACTTTTATTTATTTAAGAGATATTTAGGTGCTATATAAAGATCTTGGGTGTAGCAGAGTCTACTCAGGGGCCAGCCCTATACGATGGAACCCTCTCCACACAGAGGTCTGTCAAAGCCATCCAGGTCATGCCTGCAGAAGACAAGGAAAGACCTTTTTAGAAATGAGTTCAGCCATTTGATCTAATAGCATGGATCCTAATAACTGCAGCTGGGGTTTATTTATTTATCGTATTTATATACTGCCTGCTATAGATCTCTTCTGCTTGGGCCAACCCTCTTCCCTTTGCAATGAGGCACAGCCTTCTGTGCCCCACTGCAAAAGCACTCTTGGGGTCAGGGAACCTTTGAAAAGGGTGCAAGATACTGTGCAGGGAGTCAGTGGCAACTGCATCACCCCCTCTTTCCGGGGCGAGTGGAAGTGCCCCCCGCTCACGCTACGGTCCCTTTGGATCCAGCCCATTAGCACCACTATGAGTTGTGTGTTTTACTGCACATCATTCATCTTTAATTCTTCAGTTAATGTAGTTATGTAACCCTACATTTATTTTTTTGTTCAGACAGAATTCGCTGCCTTGGTTCTGGAGAAAGCAGGATCATCTTCTTTATATATATATATTTCTTTAAGTCATACCCATTACTAATCCCATGTGTGGCAGCTCTCGCAAGAGTTCGTGAACAGCTGCCTGGATAGCGACAGGGACGGGGGAGAAAACACTGATGGCAGCTGGTGGCGGGCTGGAGGAGGCGGCGGGCTGGCCGGTGGGAGGAAGTGGCTGGTGGGCGGGAGGAAGTGGTGGGCTGGCCAGCCGGCAGGCAGGAAAGAGAAAGCAGCAGCCACAAACTAGAGGCTCAGATGCTCTGTGCCCAGCCCAGCTAGTTTAAAATAAGTTGCCTGGTCCGTTAAAAGTTGTTGCTGTATCAGAAGTACCTGCAAGGTCTCAAACTGTGTCTCTCAGCAGCCAGTCTCTGAGGTCTTACCTCCTGTGTCACCCACATCTTGGCCCATCAGTAAAATGGAGAGATTAAAACCTCTCAGACCAACAGAACCCTCTGGCATGCAATGCCAGGCTGAGCTCTGTCAGCCATATCCTTGGCTGTATAAAACATTTCTTTTTAGGCCAGCCTGGGCAACTTCTCAGACTAGCCAAGCAGTTTCACCTTGACCAACTCCCTTGGCACTCAACTGCAGCCCAGTTCTGGCCATGCTTTCTCCCTCAGGTCCTCTGTGCTATTACAACATGTACCCAACACTGCCCCATCCTAGACTGCTCCCCCTGCCTCTGGTCCATGCCTGAACTGGGCCTCCCTTTTGTAGCTCATCTTGGCCCTTAAGCCAAGGCATAACAGTCCCAGAAAACACACACACACACACACACACACACACACACATCAATTGCTTTCTCTATTTTGCACTGCAGCCTCTAAGCTAAACAGGAGCTTATTGTTAATATGCACCTGGAGAGCATAAAGAACCTTTTATTATTATACATCTAATTCTGGAAAGCAGAGCTTTAAGTATGAATTTCTTCCAATACCAGCTTGTGCCACTGCTTTTTGGAAAAACACAAAGCTTTCTGTACTTACTAAAAAATACATCATCTAGAAATACCACTGTATCTGGGGGGGTGGGGGGGTTTGAAACTGGTCATTGAAAATAGGAATTTGGTGAACTGACAGAATAAAAAACAAAAACAAAGCCATGAGTTATGATCCAGAGGGTTCCTCTACATCAGGCCTGCACAGCTTTGGACTTCCAGCTCTTGTTGAGCTTAGGAACATAAGAACAGCCCTGCTGGATCAGGCCCAAGGCCTATCTAGTCCAGCATCCTGTTTCACACAGTGGCCCACCAGATGCCTCTGAGGAGCCCACAGGCAAGAGGTATGTGCATGCCCTCTCTTCTGCTGTTGGTCCCCTGCAGCTGGTATTGAGAGGCATCTTGCCTCTGAGGCCAGAGATGGCCTACAGCCACCAGACTAGTAGCCATTGATAGACCTTTCCACCATGAATCTGTCTAAGCCCCTTTTAAAGCCATCCAAGCTGGTGGCCATCACCACATCCCATGGCAAAGAATTCCATAGATTAATTATGCGCTGTGTGAAAAAGTACTTCCTCTTGTCAGTCCTAAATTTCCCAACCTTCAGTTTCATGGGGTGGCCTCTGGTTCTAGCGTTGTGAGAGTGGGAGAAAAATTTCTCTCTGTCCACCCTCTCCACTCCATGCATAATTTTATACACCTCGATCATGTCTCCCCTTAGTCGCCTCTTTTCTAAACTAAGGAGCCCCAGATGCTGTAGCCTAGCCTCATAAGGAAGGTGCTCTAGGCCCCTCATCAGTAGTCCCTCTAATTTTTTTCATCTCAGTGTGAAATGAGTTTTGTTCTGGGCTGCAGTATCAAGCACTGTGTGTGCACATGCATTCAGAGTGGGGCCTTCCTGATTCAACCTGAGCGGGATCTAAAATGAACTGAGAGGACATCAGAAAACTTGTGAGTCCACACACGTGCGCACACCTTAGAGGGAACAGTGCCCCTGATCATCTTGGTTGCCCTCTTCTGCACCTTTTCCAATTCTACAATACCCTTCTTAAGATACAGTGACCAAAGCTGAACGCAGTTCTCCAGATGTGGCTGCACCATAGATTTGTATGAAGGTATTATAATATTAGCATTTTTTACCCTTCCTAATGACTCCATGCATGGAATTAGCCTTTTTCACAGCTGCCGCGCACTGTCGATGCTTTCAATGAGTTGTTCACCATGACCCCAAGATCTCTCTCTTCCCCACTTCCTACCTACCTCCATTGTGAATCTGTCCATTTATTCCTATCCTGTTTCCTGTCCTCCAGCCAGTTACCAATCCACACATGAACCTGCCCCCTTATTCCATGACTGCTAAGTTTACTCAAGAGCCTTTGGTGGGGAACTCTGTCAAAAGCTTTTTGGAAGTCCAAGTATACTATGTCAACTGGATCACTTTTATCCACATGCCTGTTGACACTCTCAAAGAACTCTAGAAGGTTAGTGAGGGAAGACTTGCCCTTGCAGAAGCCATGCTGGTTCTCCTTCAGCAAAGCCTTTTCTTCTATATTCTTAACAATTTTGTCCTTAAGTATGCTTTCTATCATATGACCCAGCACTAAAGTTAAGCTGACTGGCCAGTAATTTCCCAGATTCCCCCTGGATCCCTTTTTGAAAATCTTGAACTCCCATCATTCCTAGCTACAGTGGCCAAGAGTCAGGGATGATGAGAATTGTAGTCCAGCATCTGTAGGATGGCCAAAGTTGTATAGCCCTGCTCTACATATACCAGTGAGCTTGAAGACAACCAGTTCGATTGTTGAAAGCAGACCACCATACTGCATTAAGCACTAATTGCAACACATCCCTCGCCTTAAAAAGCATTTTCCATGAGGCACAGCAGACTGCAGTTCAATAACCATTCTTCCGAAATTCCCTTGAGCTTGCAGAACTAGCCATTCTTTGGAACCTAGTCAAGAGTGGTGTGGAAGAACCAATTAGCAATGAGGCTGTGGTTGGCAGTCAGTATGAGGAGGAATGAAAACCTGAACTGGAAGCAAAAGAGAGAGATGGGAAGAACAGATCTACCAGGCAACTGATGTGGGCCCTGTTCAGATAAGAAACAGAGAAATAAACACTTTCCCAAAGATGCAGTAAATCGGTCTTTAAAAGGGGCATATTCACAAGATATGTGAATGCCCTATGGGAAACTTGTGACAATTACCTTGTCAAAACATTTTGGATCCATTTCAGTCTGGATTTGGGCCTGGTGTTGGCACAAAAACTGCCTTGCTCTTCCTGAAGACCACCACTGGCAGGGGAAGAATGAGAGTGTATAACCCTGTACATTCTTGTAGACATCACAATGGCCTTCAACAGCATATCCTTCCAGATAGCCTCACTGGGTTGTGGTTTGGGCAACGGTGTTTTGGTGGTTATGTTTCTCCCTGGAGGACTGATTCCAGAAGGTGGTGCTAAGAGACCACCACTCAGCCACATGGGATTCAAATTATGGGGTCCCATTTTGTCCCATTTGCATAAAGCTGCCAAGCAGTAGGACTGCACATTGAATTGGAACAATAATCAGATCTGATACAGTCCCTGCCAGGACATTTTAAACAAAAACTATTTCAAAGAAAAATGTACCCAATATTGAAAAAATATTTGATGCAATGGTGTATCTCACTGGCATCACATCTAACCTAGCAGAGGATTGGGGAGCTTACTTTTCCTGAAGGTCCGACATTCCCCAAAGACAGCAGCTGTCCAGAAGGTAGTAGCAGCTATTCAAATAGCCACCTTGCCACCTTCCCACCAAGGCAGGCAATGGCATCATGATGTCGTACCCTTTTCCTAAATCATTCCTGGAAGAGGGGGTGCAGGTATAATGGTCACACCCTGTAACTATAGGATACAACCATTTTTTGCTCGCTCCCCAGCAATGGACCAGGTGCAATGTAACAATGTTGATTCCTACCCCGGTGGATTGTAGGGTGAGAAAATAGAGGGAAAGGGAGCAATTTGAATTGCTGCCACTGCTGCTGCCTTACGGCCAAACACCTTATTATGGGAATGCCAGATCTACAGGAAAGGAAAGGCCCCACCCCATCCCAATGCAATGAGCCCATACCAATATATCAGCTCAATGCAACACACACACACACACACACACACACACACACACAGAGATCAAAGCATGATTTGATCATTACTGGGATCAGGTTGATACCAATCCTGATAATAAGCGTGGTGCATAGACCTACTAAGCAAGGTCATCTGAGTATTTGGAGTGAGGTGTCACTAATTATATATATATATATATATATATAGATAGATAGATAGATAGATAGATAGATAGATAGATAGAGAGAGAGAGAGAGTGTGTGTGTGTGTGTGTGTGTGTGTGTGTGTGTGTACAAACACACACTCACACACACTCACACAGAGGAGGAAGAGATAAGGCCTGTTAGCAAGTGTTGGAATTTGTAGCCACATTAGTGATTTAAGGGATATCGGGCAGAGATTTGACCATATACCACTACCCAGCTTTAGCCAAAGAAGGGAATGAAAAAACAAACCAACCAAGAACCATACTACAGCCAGGAAAACCTTTTTGCACCTATAGGTCAGAGAGGATTAGATGACCACTCTAAAAGCTTCTGGGTTAAGGTTTGCTGATTGGTCTGAATGACGAGGAGGCCTACTCTTCTTGGTGCAGACCTCTGTCATCTTCAGCTCTTCCTCAACTAAACATGAGCCAGATCTGACAGTGGGGTGAATTTGTGGGGGCAGAAGCTTAGCCCACCAGCCCTCACCTTCATGTTAGTTGCTGACTTCTGCTATAGCAGACTGAACGGCTACTTGCATAGCTTCACAGATGAGCAATAACGTCTGTGCAATTTTCATCTCTCTCTCTCTCTCTCTCTCTCACTCACTCACTCACTCACACACCTACTTAGCATGCAACTAGTGTGAAAGCATTGCTACCAAAGCTGTCATATTTAAGTACACAATAAGTTCCCCTTCATAAACAAATGGAGGAAAATCCAACACATTTACTTTTATGTCTATTCCAGGAGCTATCATTTGCATGTTGCTTAGCAATATTTTATTAGCAACAGGGCCATGAATGCTTTACTAGCCTAAGATGCACAACATTATTACTTATCACGCTTCATATAAAAGCAGTTTTGACAGAAATACAACACTCAGAAGATGTCTTGCAGACACCTGTACAGCTTATTCGCCAAATTAATTGGAAGTAATAAGGATGGCAGTCAGGAGTTACGGGCTCAAAACTTCGTGAAATCGTGTTATGAATGACAAAAACCTCTACTTAGATAAGCAAAGTTAAGGAGTTTTTTTATTACAATGCTGATAATAGAATCAGAGATCTGGATGAACCTTATAGAACATGTGGTCTGCTAATTGGGCAAAGAGGCAATTCTCTTTATATTTAGCAGGGGGGAAGCAACCGGCCCTATTTGACTCCAGCAAAACATCCTTCCAGTGGCTGTTGCTGGTGTTTATCTTCTGTTTCTTTTTAGACTGTGAGCCCTTTGGGGACAGGGCACCATTCTGCTTTTATTCTTTTTCTATGTGAACCTCTTTGAGAACTATTTTAGTTGAAAAGCAACAGATAAAAATTAACAGAAACAGCACGGGCAAGAACAGGTAGATGCAGCAAAGAGCAAATTACTCCGTTTGTGTTCCATTCCAACACCACCTGTTGAGTGAGAAAGATTCATAAGAATCTTTGAAAAGAGGAGAGAAGAGGCACATCATGGAAAGACGTAAACATATTGCTTGTTGTATGGTTCTTTATTTATGCTTTTATGTAAACAACTTTGGGAGGATTGCTGGCAAAGTAGTCTATAAATGGCAATAAATAAATAAATACAAACAGGCTGAGCTTCACATGCATATGGTGCAGCTTGCAAAACCCTTCAAATTAAGAAAAAGCAGAACAGATTGGCATTTCCTATATTTTAGGAAGTTTATATAACGTAAACTGCCCTGAGCCTTTTGGAAGGGCGGTATAAAAGCTGTATAAAGAAAGAAAGAAAGAAAGAAAGAAAGAAAGAAAGAAAGAAAGAAAGAAAGAAAGAAAGAAAGAAAGGCCAGCCTTCCTCAGGAACAAGTGAAAGTATGTTTCCATTTCCTTTGCACACTTTTAAAACAATCTTCCTCTATTCAGTTGTCTTCATCTCAACCAATTGAATCAATTTTGCATTTGGGCCACTTTCTCTCTCTTTAAGTTCTGTTTTTATACCTAACATTTTACTTGAGCAAGTACAGCATTGGATAATGGTGCTGATATATTGCAATAACATTAGGAACTCAAGGCAACATGCAAGTGGAAGTGCCAGATTTTCCCACCACCCTTAATTTATGTATTAATGTATTAACTCTTTTGCAGAGTGGTTTACATAAAGGTTTCTAAAGCATCATCAGCATACATGGCCTTTTACATAGGAAGAGAGACTTCTGCCTCAGTGGAATGACACAAAATTTGACACAAGGGATGCAACAGGGAGAGGGGAGAAGATGGAGGCAAAGGCAAGCTGTACCATTCATGCACTGACTTAGCCTTCATTTTGAGGGGAGGGTGAGGATGAGGCGGTTGGGCTTCACGGAAAAGCTAAGGTTTGGATTATGCTGTCAATAAAATCATGGTCTTAAATTGTGCTATTGAAACAATGCAATATTGCATTAAGGTAAGGGGTGGGTGGGGAGAAACCCTTCCTCAAAACACAGTGCTCCTCAAAAGCTGTATTTGATACATATTAACAACAGTGGAGACCATCTAACTAAGCAAGATGTGAATGGAAAAGAGCAGGCTGGAGTATAGGAAAGGGCAACTCCTCCCAAAAATGTTACAGGAAGGGGAGAAACGGGCAAAACTCAAGTTGCAGCTCCAGCCTTTCTGCTGACAGAGAAAATAAGCCGACAGCACCAAGCCATCTGGAAAACCGTCCAAGCCTAGCCAAGACAGCATACCAGAGCAGGGATCTTGGCCTCCAAACAAGCTGGAGCACTTGAAAGATGCCCAATTAATATCTTGGTAAAGGTTCGCGTTTCCAAGTTTATCCACTAACCTGGGAGTGTTAACAAAGCTTGTTTCACACTCTGCCCAGGTGCCACGCATTTGCCAAGGATCTTGTCTCCCATGTTGTGGCAAGCAAGGCGATAACTCCCAGAACTAAAGATGCAGGAAAAGTGCAACCAAAATTATCATGGACCTGAAGGATCTTCCTTATAAGTGTTCTTGACTTTTTATATGTATGTATGGATTTATTTATTATTTACTTATTACATTTATATACCGCCTCATCCAAACAGCTCTGGGCAGTGCACAATAAAAATAAAACCCACAAATCAATCCTTTTTAAAACAAGCATTACAGAACAATGTAAAAACAGCATAAAACCTGTTTAAAAACAACCATTACAGAACAATTTTAAAACAGCATAAAACCATTATTAACAATTAAAACATTCAAAAGAGTTTAGAGAACAGGAGACAGGATCCCTTTAGAAAACAGCATCTCGTTAGAAAAAAGGGATATTATCTATTTTGAAGAATTTGTGGGTGTGCTTGTACAACAGAAAATCATACTTCCCGATTACCTATCTATCTATATAATTCTCCTGGGTGTGCTAGGGAAAATGCGTCCTGGCAGCCCAGCTGATTGGCTGGGCTGCGGAGGCCCCTGATTGGCTGGCACACCCAGGAGGAGGAGAATTGGCCGGCTGCGAGCCATGGCTGCTGGCAGGCCCAGCCTGGTGAGGCGGCAGGCGGGCAGTGGGCGGACGGCTGGCCCCGATACCGGGGCAGAAGGTGGGGGTGGGGGGAGAGGTAGCTGGCCTGCCGCTGGCCGCAAAGACTGGCAAGCGGCAGCAGCGGGCATGGCAGGCCACGGAGGTGGTACTTGGTGTGGCGGGCCTGCCGGCAGGCCCGCCAGCAGGACAGGCTGCGGAGGCGGCTCTCGGCCAGGCCAGGAGGAGCCTGTGGGAGACGGGTGGGAGGGAACCAGGCGCTGGGACTTTCTGGTTCACCGGCCAGGAGGAAGAGCAGTGGCAGTGGCCTGGTAAGTAGAACTTTTAAAAATGCAGGGGGAGGGCAGGGGAGAGTGGGGCAGGGGGAGGGGGCAGAGGAGGGGGAGGGCAGGAGAGAGGAGCAGGGGGAGGGGAGGGAGGGCAGAAGAGACTGGGGCAGGAGGGTGAGAGGGAGGGGAGGGTGAGAGAGAGGGGTGGGAGGGAGGGGAAGAGAAGCAAGATTGTGGGGCAGAAGGGAGGGAGGGAGGGAGGGAGAGTGGGGCAGGAGGAAGAAGGGAACAGCCAGAGCGCACAGATGCTCTGTGCGGGTTGGCTAGTAGATAATAAATTTTGAACACACACAATCCTGCCATTTTAAATGCACTACCTTTGACAATGGAATATGCTGGGGAAAGGTTTTTAAAAATGTATTTTTAAGAAGAAATTCTGATTAAAATCATCAGCTTTTAACTTTTATTGTTCTGAACAGGACTGCAAAATCAGATCAATAATTCAAAAATGATAACAGGTCCAAGATAAGCAGATCTTTCTGAGATTCAAATTTACTATGATTCAAACTTACCATATATAGCTGAATGTACTACTTTTTACACTGGCATATGCTGGGGGGCGGGGGGACTGTAAACAACATTTTTAATGCAAAGTGACTTCGCCTGGTCAATGATGGTCCTCACCTACTAGTGGGTTTATAAAACTATGCATGGTGTGGAGAAAACAGGCAGAAAAGTCTCTCTCTCTCTCTCTCTCTCTCTCAGGACACTAGTAGTACAAGTTGCTGGGAAGCAGCAGTGGGAGAAAACAAGTGATCCTGCTTCTGGATTTCCCAGATGTGTCCGGTTGGCTGCTATGGGAAACAGGATGCCGGACTAGAGACACTAGCAGGGCCATTCTTCTGTTCTAGAACCTGGGGTCATCCCATGAAACCAACTGCAGGAGACTCAGAAAAAATAAGTACATCTACTCAGAGCGCATAATTATGGAGAATCATTGTCGTGCAATGTGGTGATGGCCACTAACCTAGACAGCTTTAAACAGAGATTAGATAAATTCACAAGCCTATCAATGGCTAATAGTTATGATTATATTCAGAGGCAGAATGCTTCTGAATACCAGTTGCTGAAAAGTAACAGCAGGAAAGGGCTATGTGCATAACTGTCCTACTTCCAAGCTCCACATAAGCATTTGGTTGGCCACTGTGGGAAATGAGATGCTGGACTAGATGGGCCTTTGTTCAGATCCAGAAGGGTACTTATGTTCTTAAGAAATGCAAGAAACAAAATAAGGAGCTTAGAACCTTTACAAAATGTAAGGTATTGAATACAGATATATCTAAAGGAGTTACAGAGGAGAGCATACTTTATACTGTATTGATTTTTCTGGGAAATGAAAAAGTAGCTTGTCACATATAGATAAAATCAATAAAGGATTTGAATCAGCCAATTTTCATTTGAAATGTGGGAATATATTTAGGGGAAGGATCGAACTTTTCATTCTGTGTTAATTTAAAGGAAAAATAACTTTGCACATCATAGTTTCAATATTGTGATTTATGGTATCTTGAGACAGCTCAAATTTTAAATATTTAAAGTGATGCAATATTTTAACCAAGGAGGTAGATATAAAGTTGTCTGCCACTTCTTGGGTACTACTTCCAATTACTTTTGAGTGGGGTGAGTTGGGGGTCAAATCTGCCTTGCTTCCTTCCGAATTTCATACTACCACACTTTCATATCCTGTAAATGGGATTGTGAAATCAGAGGGAGGGGATTTGGGTCCTTGTCTTGCTTTTAGGATCCAAGCCTATGGAACTAACTAATTGCAAACAGAATCCATGGCATGATCTCCCTAAAAGTCAACTTCTAGCTTTCTGCTAAGGACCCAGATAAATGCAAACAATTATTGAAAGAGTTTAAAGAGTGTTGCTTTCATCTCCTCGGTACACACATTACCACAGTAGCTGTATAAATCCTGTGTTACTAACAAAGGGTGCGGAGGAATGGCACTCACCTCTCTCCAATGGCCTGGACGATTGGCCTGAACCAATGATTGCTAAGAGCACACAGAAAGCATTATAAGTACTTGGGAGGCAGAAAGTCTAGCATCAGAATAATTCAAAATGAAAAGGGAGACTTTGCAAGGTATTTATTTATTTATTTAGCTAGCATATTTGTATGCTGCCCACTACCGAAGTCTCTAGGCAGCTTACAATATTAAAACAAACTAAGAGATTTTAAAACATATAAAAGTTCAAATTAAAATAGCTACCCATAAAAACCACTAAATAGCTAAAATGCTTGGCTGAAGAGATGTGTCTTCAGCTGTTTCCTAAAGGTCAACAGGGATGGAGCTGCTCTAATCTCAGCTGCACTCAGCAGGAGGTGCATTCCACAGTCCTGGGGCAACTACAGAGAAGGCTCACCCCTGAGTCGTCAGCAGACGAGCTGGCAACACCCTTGAACGAACCTCCCTTGAAGATCTTAATAGGTGGCATGGTTCATAACGAAGAAGGCATTCTCTTAAATACCCTGGGCCTAAGCAATTAAGGGCTTTACAGGTAATAACCAGCACTTTGTACTTTGCCCAGAAACCTATTGGTAGCCAGTGCAGTTCTTTTAAAACCAGGATAATGTGGTTTCTCTGGGACATCCTGGAGACCAATTGGGCAGCCGCATTTGCACCAATTGCAGTTTCTGGACAATGTACAAAGGCAGCCCCACGTAGAGTACATTGCAGTAGTCAAGCCTGGAGTTTACCAAAATGTGCACCACCGTCTTAATGTGACTAGGCTGTAGAATTATTTTCAACAGCACTTACTCAAATGTGTGTCTGTCCATTTCTTGCATGCTGAGGGCCCAAGAGAAGACAAAAGCCACCTTTTTGCTAAAGGTTTTCATGCTGCATTTCCTCGAATTAATTCTTCCCTTGCCACGAGTCACTGGGCAAGTGGCCATTTACAAACCTGCTGCATTGTGATCTTTTCACGCAGGAGAGGCAAGGCTAAATTATCACCACCCATCTACATGAAGTAATGCCCACCCATGCTGGATGGCTCAGTAATAGAACCGGACAACATGGACACATCGAGATGCAACCTGGCTTTATCCATCCTGCCTAGCTGAGAGGAAGGTTGTCAGATACCACTTACCTCAAGTAACATCCTTTATTTTACTGTATTTATACTCTTTTTTAATTATACGATTGGCTCTCTAAGCAGCTTACAATTATATTGCACAAAGAGGTACAATCTATCAGGGAGATGTGGAGTGTTTATGGTATTCTCTTCTACTACCTGGCAGCTGAAGCATAATTCAGGTTCCAGGCTTTTCCCTCCAGAACTAAAAGGGGCTGAAGGAGCTTTGGCTAGAACCAGGCTTGGGTAATGGCAAAAATGCCAAGCAACAACAGCCTCTCTGTGCTAATCTGTGGGCTTTTCTGGTCTCTGGCAGCTGGGGAAAATACGGCCCAGGTTCTAGGCTCTTTTGTCCAGAGAGAGACAGCAGAAGGTGCTGCAGATGGACTCAAGAGGTTAGCAGATGGTAATTTTGAATGGAAAATCCCTTACTATAGAAAAATCACAGTCCCAAATGGCATGGCAGAGAGCCTCTTCCCTGTCCGCACCGCCTCCCTGGGAAAAACTGGCTTTCTGCAAGAACGCAGTGAAACTATAGCATAACAGGCACTTGGTGCCACAGAGGAAATTGGTCTCTGTTTGGATCAAACAGCAGTATCATGCAGAAACTGAACTGTTGCACTAGGTGCCTAGGAAGGGTAGCTTTCTCTCCACTTCACATGTATTTTTTATTAAGCTTGACTTCCTTATACAACAAAAGAAGTGCTAAAGGCATGTGAGCCTGGAGGAGCTTTTTGACTGTAAACACACCCAGTATGCAATCAAAATCGAGTCCCAAGTCAGTTAAGCAGATCTGGCAAAATAGAGCAGTTTTGTTCTGTGCTTCCTCTGGACAACCACAGTCACACTTACACTCTACCCAAGCCCCTTTGTACTTAAGTGTTTTCCTGTCTTTGGGATTTTGCAGGGAATAGGACCTTATAAAAGGCCATGTCTCCCCCAGACATGTGTGGCTTTTTGGTGATTTATCACCAAGCATTATTGCTGCTGCTACCATAGGAGTTGAGTGACTACTGCCTCAGAAGCTCACCTGGATGAGCATCCATGGCATACCAACACCTTTTCCCCTTTTCCAAGCCAAATAACTGGATTGCTGAACCCCAAGTTCAATGGACCACAGGGTCCAGAACAACTGCTAAGCTGAAATTGCTCACCTCAAGCAAGTCCTGCACTGGACAGCCCTGGACACGCTTGGAAAGAAGAGTCCTTGGTCACTTTCTCTGTGATCTCATGCCACCTAAATGCATGCTCCTCCTAACTGTTAAGCCCTTACTTGCATTATAAAGCTAGAGGGAAATTAGAATTTTCCCCAACCCCTAGATGAGTGTCTGGAGGACAGAATGGGCCCCAAGATTAAGTTTTGACTTGGGCAACTTTAGTAAACAATGAAGCTGCCCTCTAAATACACACCAAAAAGCCAGTCTATACATTACACCAGGGGTTCTCAAACTTGGGTCCCCAGATGTTGTTCGCCTCAACTGGGTAAACCCTTCTCTCTAATATACTGCATACTGGGCAATTTTCACATGGGGGAGAATGTAAAAGTACAGCTCAGAATTCAACTACTCATTCTGCATAATATGTAGACTGGCTAAGACAATGCATTGCTCTGTAAATTGCCCTGAGGCTTTCTATTCTAATATAAGATGGTAAATAAAACAGGTGCGGGCTCGTACACTGAAACCCAGATCTGAGAACAAGCTTAAATTGGAACACATTTCAACAGACTTCTCTGTCACACAGGAAAGTGCATTTTGAAAAGGAAACAATCCATCAGGAATTTAATTGCAAAAGAGGGGAAAATGAGGAAAACTAAACAGGGAACGGAATTCATTCCCACGTTGATATAACCTTTAAGCTTCACAAGAAGAGTTGCTCTTGCAGATCTTCTATTGAATGTATTGTTCTTTTAGGTAGAAACACCCGTTTTCCCTTAATAATGAGACTCATGAACTGAACTGACAGAAACCATGAAATACAAAAGGGAAAGAAATGATAACAGGACTCCAACACAAAAACCTCTTTTAAACTTAAGCCTTCCAATATCCCAGGAAAAGACTAACAAGTTAAATATAAAACTTGCTACTGATGAAATGGGGTCTTCTTTCCCCCTCACATTTATACAAAGTCACCAAATATCTTTGCCATAACTTAACATCCAAAGGTAGATTTATGCTTTAAAAAGGATCTTATTTATTTAGTTGACACTAGTATTTTCAAGCCCATTAAAATAACGGGCGCTAGTAGGGCGGCCTCTGTCGCTGTCTTTCCTCTCCCCGTGCTCGGCCGCCCTCTCCCCCTCGCCCGGCTTCCTCCACCGCCTCTGTTGTTTTCGGCGCCCAGGCCGGACCCGCTGCCACTGCCACCGCCTCTCCTCTTCCAGCGGCTGGGCTGGATCCGCCACCCCCACCTCTGCCCTCCTCGTGGCCACCTCTGGCCTTCCTGTGCCCGGGCCCCCGGCGTCTTTCCCTTCCCTGCAGCCACCGCTGCCCCTGTTCTTTTTGGCGGGCGGGCCAGACCTGCCGCCGCCTCTTCTATCCCCGCGGCTGGCCTGGACCCGCCGCCGCCTCTGCTGGTCCCGTTGCCGCCGTTTTTGCTCCACGCCGCCAGGCCTCAGCCGCGGCTTCGCCGCCGCCTCGGCCGGCTTCCCCCTCTGCCTCCTCCCCCCTCCATGTCCCCGCTTCTCCTTCTCAGTTCAGCAGCAGGGCCGTTCCCGCCGCCACCACCTCTGCCCTCCCCGGTCCCCGATTCCCACTTCTCCTTTCCCCTTTATGGGAGCCAACATGGCCGCCGTGTCTCTGCGGCCATATCTTTCTCGGACGGGCAGACACGGGATTACATCTAAAACACAGATTACACCAAAGACACAGGCAGACACGGGATTACACCTAACCATTTTATTATAGAGGATTCTTCTTTAAGCTAGATGAACAACATGCTTTCAAAGTACTTATAAATAGTTAAATTAGCTATTATGTTTATATCCTGAATTTCTTCCACAAAGCTCAAAGATGCATACACAGCGTGTATGTAGTGGTTAGAGTGCTGGACTAGGACCGGGGAGATCAGAGTTCAAATCCCCATTCAGCCATGAGACTTGCTGGGTGACTCTGAGCCATCCACTTATCTCTAGCCTAACCTACTTCACAGGGTTGTTGTGAGGAGAAACCTAAGTATGTAGTACACCACTCTGGGCTCCTTGGAGGAAGAGCGGGATATAAAATGAAACAAACAAACAAACAAATAACAAAACAAAACAAAACAAAACACAGTGCTCCCAGGTGATCCCCTGTACAGCGTCCCCTGTACAGATGCTGACCTACGGTCTAAACTAAGAGTTGTATGTGATAAACACTTCCGTGTACAGTGATCTCCCCCTTCCCTCTGTTGCCACTTGTCCCCAAAATATGTCCCCAAGGACTACAGGATCATCATGGACATATTTTTTGGGGACACAGGTGGCTGGAGAGTGATGCGAAGTGAGGAATTGCCCCAAACCATCCATCCATCCATCCATCCCCTCCATATGCATGTGGACATGTTCCCCATATACAACTCTTGGTTTGGACCAAGACCAACTCTGACCAGACTCTGATCTGCTTAGCTATACCATGATTGGAGCATAACCACAATGTAACAGCTGGTATGATATCAATTTAGAATTCATATCAAGCAGTATATGGTTGGTAAAACGACGAGAAGACATTTTAAAAGAAATGTGTCATATGCAAGATGGAGAAGCCTCCCTGGCTTCTCCAAGATAGGGCTGAGAGAGACTCCTGCCTGCAACCTTGGAGAAGCCGCTGCCGGTCTGTGAAGACAATACTGAGCTAGACAGACTAATGGTCTGACTCAGTATATGGCAGCTTCCTATGTTCCTATGTTTAATTGAATCCTCTTTAACATATTACATATGTATTGGCCACATAAGTACAGTATACCCTAGCGTCGGACATTTGGCTAGGCAAAAGAGATGTGTTCAATCAACCTAGTCCCACGGGGCCAGGTACACAAATAGTGGGATCAAATGATAAAGCTTTCCCTCTACTGTACAATTTCATGTGGCAAGGGATGGGAAAGAGTACAAACCTTCTCTCCCCTTCCCCATGGAAAAAGCACTTTGCAATTTGCATACAGAAAAGTGATATATGGGAGAGGAGGCTAGGCTGAACCCTTTGCCCCAAAGTGCCAGTTTCTCAGTGCCAAGAGTTTTACCAGGGAGGCAGATTCAACAATGCAAGGATACCCTCCCGATGCCTGAAGTGTTACAGTCCGTGGAGAGCTTTACCAGGGTGCAGGCAATGTCCTTACAGACCCCAGGAAGTAAGCGGCTCTGTATACATTTCCAGACTTGAAAACTGCTCAGTGATGCTCAGAATATCTCCAACCAGCTTTGTCTTTAAATATTCCCAAATTCCAATGAACCTCCTAGCTAAAACAACGTTATGTTGGACATTATCGGCACACTGCAAACATTTTTCACTCTCTCCTTTAAGAGGATAACGTTAATATTAGCCTGCGTTTTAATACCAAATCCATTCTCTTCAGAGTTGATATTTACTGCGAGTCAGCCTAATGGCAGAAACGTGAGAGCAATATGAAGTTCTTGATTCTAGCCCATGTGTTCAGCCAGTATAATTGGTGCAACTACTGTGCATATAAATTAACATTCGGTTGTACTGGTGGAGGCTGAGACTATCTCACTCAAGAGTCATTTGGAAGGATCTTTCCACAGAACAATAACACTTCCATTAACAACAGCAAGATTTAAAATGCTGTATTTAAACTCTTGATTCAGCCAAGCATAACAAACAAATTAGAACTAGAATTAGAAAGCTAAATATACGGACAAATGGCTGGCAAGAGATTTGAGTGGCTGGTCACATCCCTCTTCTCTCACAGATTCAGAGCTGGAGGGAGCTTGTAGGTCATCTAGTCTAACCCCCTGCTCATTGCAGGAAATCTAGAGCTAGAGCATCCACAACAGCTGGCTGTCAAGCCTCTTCTTCCAAGTTCTCCAGTGAGAGAGAACTCAGTACCAAAGTGTCCTGTAACAGGGATTCCCAGATGTTGATTACAACTCTCATAATTCTCAGCCAAAGGCCACTGCAGCTGGGGGTGATGGGAGTTGTAGTCAGCAACCTCTGGGAATTCCTGTTACAGGGAGCATTGCTCAGCACCCTAACTAGGAAACTGCCAACATGCCCTTATCTTAAGTTTAAGTCTTCCATTCATCCATGGGTAGAGGAAGAAGACCTGCCTATCAAGGGTTGGGAGGAGAGCTGGTCTTGTGGTAGCAAGCATGAATTTGCTTGCTACCACAAGTACAGTCCACCATGGTTTGCATTTGAATGGGAGATTAGATGTGTGAGAGCACTGTAAGATATTCCCTTCAGTGGATGGGGCTGCTCTGGAAAGAGCATCTGCCTGCTTGTATGCAAAAGGTTCCAAGTTCCCTCCCTGGCATCTCTAAGACAGGGCTGCGAGAGACTCTTGCTTACAGCCTTGGAGAAGCCACTGCCAGTCTGGGTAGATAATACTGAGCTAGATGGACCAATGGTCTGATTTGGTATAAGGCAGCTTCCTTTGTTCCTAAAACAAGTCTTTTGGAAATGAAGAGAGAATGTAACAACCACCTCTTAACCCTGAAAGAAGCCCCATATCTCTGAGATATACAGTAATTCAACAGAACACCTATGCTTAACTTTAGGCACCACTATTCCCTCTAAGGTGTGCACATATGCACACGCTCACAAGTTTTTGGATATCCACTCAGTTCACTTTAGATCCCGCTCAGGCTGAATCAGGAAAGCCCCATTCTGAACGCATGTGTGCACATGCTGCCTTGATACTGCCATCCAGAACAAAACTCAGAGATGGGGGGAAAATAGCAAGATAACTGTTAGGCACTACACAAACATTTGTTATCCCTCGTTTTTGGAGGCACTTGATTGGCATATTTTAATTTGTGATGTTGTCAGCTGCCATATATTCTTTATATCTTGTTTTATTACTCTTGGAAGTCTAGATCTGGTGGAAAGATACATATTTTAAATAATAATCCAATGCAGATCAGACAAACCTGCAATTCCAACCAAAGAATGACTCTAAACAGGTCCTGAGGCACTGATGGTAGCCAAGGACTAGAGCCAGGGTTTCCTGCATTTGATGGCATAAGAGCTAAAATAAAGTAAGCATGAATGGAATTACTCTGCTTATGTAAGGTAGGCAGTTGCCCAGCTAAACCTAGGAGCTGTTTATTGTGCTCTGTTATGAGCTATGACAGACAGCAGAGGAAGATACTCAAAGCTCATCTAACAATTTAATTTAATTTCCCCCCCTTTGGTAAGCTTTTTAATGCTGGGAAATGGAAACAGGCTTCTGCATTTATTCCTTCCCTCTCCTATTCTTACGTAGACTTTAATTAACTAATTGGAACAGAGATGAATGGTTGTCTAACATACAGCTTTTCTTTCCCTGGCTAGTGTAAGTCTAATCCTGTAAATTTTCTGGGAAAAGCAGGATGGCAACAGACTCCGCTTATGAAAAGGAACCTTTGTTCTTCTCGAGTGGTGTCCCAACCCACAAAATGGAACTTCTGTAGCCGCAGAGAAAAATGGTCTTCCATTATGAATTCCAATTTTTATTTTTGTTCCAGACCAGGCAGCTAACACTGGAGGCCGCTGTCTAGCAAACTGGGCTTTTGACCATTTTCAGGAACTAGGGTGACTGGCTGACTACCAGGCATAGAGCTCCTGGAGATGGGAGGATTTCTTTTCTTTTCTTTTTTGCAAAACCAAAAGAAGCAGCGGGCTGCATCAGGGATACATCTAGATGACAGATCAATACTAACCCACATATTCTAAACAATATAATCTGCATATATCATTTAAATATTCAAGCTGTATATCAAAGACAAATGATAGGTAACACCAAAAACATGTAATTGCCACATGCCTATTCCAAGAGGCCAAACAGCTTCTGCTGGGCTTGTTGGAAATGGAAATGGAAATCACCATTTCCACTAATGAGCGGGACTCAGTTTTTTTGCTACACAGAAGAAAAGTAGCTGCAACCCTTTTGAACTCACTGCCCAGCAAGGTGATTTCATACCTTGCTGGGCAGTAGGGGGGAGAGGCAGATCGCATGTCCATGCATTTGTAGCAACCCACAACCTCTAAATGACCTGACTGGAGACTGAGCCTGGTGCCATTTTGAAAGAGGCACTCTCTCCCCACCCTGTCCTTCCAGCAGTTTTTTGAAAACAGACTGTTTATATGGAGAAATCATAAGCAGCTCTTTGGGATCTGGTGGTAAGGTCCTCTCTTGTTTTTGCTCTCCTCTCACGTTCATTTTTAATGGCTCTTTTTCTTCCTCTTTCATTCGGGGTCCCTCAGGGCTCAATTTCTGCTCCCCTTCTGTTCACTCTTTATAGGCTTCCTCTTGCCAATCTGTTTCTTCTTTTAGCTTCCAAGATCACAGCTATCCTGCCACAATATCCTGCTCCTACCCTTTGATTCTTACTAATATTTCCAACTGTGCTACAATTCTTTCTGCCTAGGTGTCAGATTATTATTACAGATTTATTATGCAAAAAATCAGAAATCATTGTTTCTCCCCCTATATCTTCACTTTCACCTCCCTTTCAACTGGCAATATCTATAGTCCCAGGTGGACAAAAGTTTGGGCACTGTCTTTGATGCATCTTTCTCTGTCTCACTCGATAGTGCTGTTTTAGTGAAAGGGTCTGTCTGCTTTCTCCCTCACTCTAATATTTCTCTTTTCTCCCCCTATTTGGATTATCCTCCTGCTTTCTCCAACTTCTGGCCCTTAGCCCTTTGAAACCCAACATAGAAAGAGCCACAACAACCAGAAGCTAAAGAAAAGCAGCAAAGCAATAGGAGATGACCATGCCCCCTTCTCACTCTTTTGGCATCTAGGACATCGGCCACCACAGCACAACATTCTGACAGTTGTGGCCCTGCCGCTCTTGGTTGTGAAGGCCAGGAAAAGTTCAGAAGGCACTTGCCACAGCACGGAGCTGCAGAGCTGAGTTAAGTTAACTAATGTCTCATCATAGACACACACTTTATCTCTGCCAGCATTAAAACAAAAAGAAACGAGTCTGGCAATTGGTACAGGACAGCATTTCTCCAGTTGGGGAACTGCCGCTTCTGAAGAGATAGGAACAGAGGAAGTTGCCCTATACTGAGTCAGACCATAGGCCCATCTCGCTCAGTATTGTCTACACAGACTGGCAGCAGCTTCTCCAAGGTGGCAGGCAGGAATCATGCAGATGAGACAGTGAATCTCTTCTGGAAAAGTTTGTATGGTTATGTGCAAAAAGACAAGAGTATCTCTTCTAAACAGCAATGGGACAAATTGTGGAAATGGACGTTGAACATACCTACCCCCCCCACCCGATTACCTGATGTGCCTTGAAATCCCCCACCCCCGAGTTACAGTACTACCTGCATATACTTCATAACCTTGTGGGTTTCCAAATCCTTGTGTGTAAATCTTTGTAGATATATCATGTACAAACAACCACTTTGTATATAATTGTGCTTTGGCAACGTACTGTATGCTTTGGTAGTTTGTTGGTTCAATAAAAAAATCTTGTCCTATTAAAAAAATAAATAAAAATCTTGTCCTATCTTGGAGCTGCTGCCAGGGAGGGAACTCGGAGCCTAGATGGTAAAGAGGTGCAACAAAGTAAAAGCAAGAGAGGCCCCTGTGAATGTTTATGTCCAAGACAGGGCTCAGAGGTCTCAGACATTCATTTTCTGAAACTGTTGCTCCCGTATATTCTTTATGCCGGTCTTCAAATATTTCTGAGATGTGGAACCATGCGAGGTGTATAAATATCTTTTCAATATGGTTTGTTTATTCATCATATTTTTATACCACTTGGATATATACATCTCTAGGCAGTGTGCAAAATTTAAGATCTTTAAAAGTCACAAATTAAAATGCATGACAATAAAAACCATAGAATAAAATAATTATTTAAAAGAGTTTTTAAAATTATTACAATTAATTCTAATTAAAAGCCTGAAAAAACAGAGTCTTGAGCTCACTACAGACTAAAAGTGTAATTAAATTAATTTTGGGGGATGGATGGGTGAGATGAGGAAGTGTTTTCTCTGGAAGTTTTAACCAGATTTACAGCCTGTTTTCATACAAACTCTTGAGAAATGAATTAAAAAGGAAAAACCTGTGACTAAATGACTAAAGCTTGAGACCAAAATTGATATTTGAGGTATTAAATTCCAGATTCCTTCAGTTTGGATCTACATTGCTTCAAGAATGACAATAAAATGGATTATTTTTTTAAAATCAGGTCACCTCCAACTGTCTAGAAGTATGTACACCATTTTAACGTGTGAGTGAGAGACAGACAGACAGACATTGCAGGAGTCTTTTAATCATCTAACAAAAAAGCAGCCATCAAAAAACCCTAACTGTACATGATACAAACTGTCTATGTTTTTGTTTTTTTCCAAACTGCATCCATCCAGAACACACAGCCCGCTGCAGGCTGGGAAACAGAGCTAAGAGAGATTACTTCTCTGCCAAGACTGCCTGTCAGTAGCTCAACTCTCCCAGCAGTAAAATGTGTGCTCAACTGTCAGATGTTATGTCCATACTACAGAGGTTAACATCCATTTTGAAGTCTAGGATCTGTCAATTTGTCACTCAATAAGGGAAATCTTTTTAAAAACAAGGCAGACTGTTAGAACGACATTTTATACAACAGAGTGGAACCACATGTCCCAAGAAACAAAAATGGGGTTCCCAAATGCAGGGTTGGGGGACACTTGTTGGGGAGGATCAGAAGGTGGGAAAGGGATGGTTAAGGTCCACCACATCTGCCGATTCTCCCTAGCAAATGCCGCAGACCCATTTTTAGTAGTTCGCCTTTTCCACTGTGCTCATAAGCCAAACGGTAAGCCTGATTGAGGAGAACATGGGCCAGGAGGCACATTTGAAAGAGAGATTTTGGGAATCATTGGGGTATAGTGGCAACTAGGACCAAGAGAGGACCAGCTTCAAATCCCTGCTTAGCCATGAAGTTCACTAGGTGACCTTAAGCCACCTTCTCTCAGCTCTGCTAACTGAGCAAAGATACACCTTTTAAAGTAGTGATTCTCTTATATTTAGCAGGGGGAGAGCAGCTGGCCCTATCCAACCCCAGCCAGTGGCTGTTGCTGGTATCTGCCTTATGTTCCTTTTTAGACTGTGAGCCCTTTGCAGACGAGACCATCCTATTTATGTTTCTATGTAAACTGCTTTGAGAACTTTGTTTGAAGAGCAGTATATAAATATCCATTGTAAACTGGTATACAGGCAATGCAATATGCATGATAGATCTGCAACTATATTCCTCTCCAGACCTTCTTTATTGAGTAAAAATCAAATCAAATCATAAGCAAAACTTTTTAAAAAACATTTCGACATAAACACATCAGCCTCAGTGAGAACACTGAGGCTGATGTGTCTACGATGAAATGTTTATTTTAAATGTTACTTATGTTTTAATTTTATTTTTATACAATAAAGAAGGTCTGGAGAAGAATATAATATCCATAGTAGTAGCAGTCATTTTTTTAGTTTACCTCACAGGGTTGTGAGGATAGTGGGGAAAGAATAGTGTATGTCATCCTGAGCTCCTTGGAGGAAGTATGGAATAAAAATATAAGCAAGCAAGCACACACAGGAGGAGTGAAGCAATGTTCCTTCTTGCCAGCTCATTCTTTCCGTGAGTGCTCCTTCTCTCTCAGGTTCCCTCAGCAAAGGTGGGCTGGGGAACCCACATCTACCCAAGCAACATGTACAGTCCACCCTAATGCTCTGCACAAGAAAAATTAGCTTAAGACCAAATCCATGTAATTAAACTTTAATTAGATTAATTAATAAGATCAAAATCACCCCCTTGAATTACTGGATGAGGAGGGGTTGAGGGGGGAACTAGGAATAAAGATTCTGAAGCTCATGTAGGACCCTTTACGACACAAACTGATTAACCAGCGCTTTCCTTCCTGTGCCTCATGAAAAATAAATTTCAGACAGCTTTTCCTGCTAGTTGCTAAAGTTACCAGACATTCCAGCTTTCAGGCTGAAATGAGAATCAGTTTCCATTTAAGTGATGGGTGGCCACCCTGCAGCATGAGCGTGTTTGTGGTACCCCTGGACAGGAACCATGGGCTTGGCGGTAGCCAAGATCAGGAATCAAGTTTCCTTGTGTCTTAACGATAGTTAAAGAGACTGAGAGCACTTCAGGAAGGTTGGATCGATTTAAATCAAGTTTCCCATTTTGAAATGTATCTCTTTCCTGAACAAGCATGCATACTAACTGGTTGCTATAACAATTAACACCAAAGAAGCAGGATTGCAATCAAATATAACCTATATACAACCACAGAGCATAATCTAAAGTGTTTGGTCATGTAAATCTTGCTAAATTATATCTGCTTAGTGAAGAGAGGCAAGCTTTCTGTTTGTCCCTCTCTGTACACAAGCAAGGATAAAAAATTTTATTTATTTATTTATTGGATGTATATACTGCCCAATATCGTATATAATGCCCAATATATACATCCAATTGGATGTATATACTGCCCAATATTCTCTAGGATACAGAATTAAAAAATAATATAAAATATAACATTTAAAATTCATAAAAAGATACAAGTCATAATAGATAAAAACACATTAAAAATTAAAAGAAGAAGAAAGATCTTTTACTTAAGGGCTAATGCTGCAGTTGTATACATGTTTACTTGGAAGTAAGTCCTATTGAATAAAGAGATTTTACTTCTAAACAAAACAAAAAAATCAGGCTGTCAAGAACTTTTTTAAAAAGGAAGGGTTTGTCGTTATTAGCAAAATAGTCTTCCTCCTTTAGCTGGAAAGTAAAATGCTTGTGCTGTTTGGTTGGTAGCGTCATCAACATTCATACTTTGAAAGCGAACACACTGCAGAGTTAATGTAGTTGAGGGTATAAGAGCACAGCTCAATGGATGATCCTGGTCAAAGGATGGCATCTTCCGGAGCCTCACACCTGATGATGATTGTGGGGAGGGCTTTAATGTATTCATATTACAATCAGATTTTACACACAGATTAACGCTGTGCAAATGAACCAAATTTTTCCATCATGTAAGGGGGACACAATTTTCAGCTATCTCCCTTCCCCTCTACAGTCACCTGTGCCTTCTGATGCTATGTCCTTGAAGGATGGGGGGTGCTCGGGGACATCACTTTGGGAAGTACACAGGTGTTTATAGAGGAAATGGGAGCTCCTAAAAACCGCAGGACTCCCCTCACGTGATGGAAAACCCTGGTGCTTTGGGCACAGGATTAGTCTGGATCTTGGCCACTGTATCTTTTTAATCAAAATTAAAAGTTTAACTTTTAAAAAACAATAAAGCATCGATTTTGATCCATCCAGTTCTGCAGACTCCCACTCTTCGGCTGCTCTTCTATGCACATTCTATGCCCTGTTAGTTATAGCGGGGCTTATTTCTGAATTAACAAGCATCGGATCACACGAAGTCCCCTTCCCACCTTCTCTCTTCTATACAAGTTTCCTCCTCACTTCCTTTTTCAGCATTAACTGAGGCAGCACATTAAATGTGCACCGAGGATAACACTAACCCTCATTAAGAGTTAAAACCAGGGCGTAACCCAGCTTGGAAGTAAACAAATATAAAATTATTTCATTAATTATCAATAACTATTCTGTCCACTAAGCTGGGCATCATGTCCTAGGTTTGCCCTCTTGGGTTCTATTTTCATTATGCGTTCCTCAAAGCCAGCAGGCCCAGCCAGCATGGTTCCTTGGGGTTTCACGTCAGCAAAATTTACAGCCTCTGCTACATGTCTGTAAAAGAATGATGACAGTTTCATCTAGCAACAAATTAAATGAACCGCTCTCCCTGCTCAGGAGAAAACAAATGTCTGACCAAGACCAAAAGGAGAGTTGTGGGCGACAGTCTCCCTTCATCTCTCTCAGTCAAAACTGCTTGCAAGACAACACACACACACACACACACACACACACACACACACACACACACACCTGGGTTTGAGGGAGAAGGGAGGAAACTAAGGAGACATTTGTTTACTTGCAGCTGAATCCTGCTTAGGTGCACACACAGATGCAATGACGCTTCCCTTCAATTCAACGCTTCAACAGCCATCCCTCAAGTCCAAACTAGTTTCAGAAACGGTTGTATGGGTCAGGCTTCCACCTGCTGCAAGATGACATTTGTTGAAGTTGGATTCGGACTTTGCATGCCAAAGGCTTCATCTTGTCAGGCAATGCAAAAACTAAGTACAACAGTCTGTATATTTCTTAAAAGGTGACAGCAAAGTTTTAAATATCCTAGGTATTCACTTACGCAAGCAACTGAAAAACCAATGATCCCTAGGAATCTTTCCTTGCACACCCTCTTTTAACTGTTTGTTCAAACCAATGTGTGAAATTCAACCCCTCCCCAGCCCTTTAAGATGGTCAGGTCGCAATACTGCCCTGACAGTGGAAGTCACACCTGGCACAATCCTCCTGTCAGCCTGGAGACAAAAAAAAAAAAAAAACCCTCAGGGAACGGGGCTGTAGCTCAGTGGCCAGCCATCTGTTTCCCATGCTGAAGTTTCCAGGTTCAATCTCTGGCAGCATATCCAGGTAGAATTGGGAAAGACTCCTCCTTGAAACCTCAGAGAACTACTGACAGTGAAGTTGACAATACTGAGCTAGATGGACCAACAGTTTGACTCAATACAAGTAAAGTTCCTATGGAACCCTACACTCCCCAGGACCCCCAGATCGCCTGTCCACTTTCTTCAGGACAACATTGCACATCCTTTCTAATGTTGCTTTACCCAGAAATGTAGAAGCCCCCTCCAGGCCAGAGGTTCTTAAACTGGAGTCCATGGACTCCCCGCAAGGGCCCCAGGAGCAGGTACAAGCGGTTCTTAGAAGATCTTTGCTGTACTGAATTTAAATTTGTTTCCTGGTGAACCATAATAAAGTTCTTGAAAATGACTTCCCAGCTTCCCCCTTGTTCTCTAATTTTCACTGAAGCCTTATGAAAATGTATTATATAAATGGTGGGGAGGTGAGAAGCTGGGGGTTCATAGGTACAAAAAGATTAAGAACCCCTGCACTAGGCAATTAAGGGTTGAGCCATCATTTAAACCATCATTGACCATGATGCTTAGGGTCATCCTGAACAAGAAAGGCTACATCTCCGGACCATCCAGGATACCAATCGATGACAGTCATAACAATTTAAATGTATCATTTTTCTACAAAGGAAAGACAGACAAAATTGGAAAAACAATTAAGCTGGCTTCCAAAAGTGTTCCCATGAGACCAGAAAACCTACAAGCTCCATTAGGGCATTTCCAAAAGCTTAATAGCAGCTTTGTAGTCTTGCAAACTCAGTAAATGCTCCCTCACCATGTCAATATGTGCCAAGAAGGTGGAACAAAAAGGTCAACAAAAACAGATGAAACATAATTGGATTAGATTGTTTCATCCTTGCTAAGGGAAACCCATCATAGGCTTACTCTATCTTAGAGAGAATATGGAATGTTTCCAAGCATTCAACCATTAGTGGATTAAGAGAGTACCTTGGTATTATTTTCACAAAGGTACTCTTAAATTACTATCATTTATATACTGCTTTTCAACAAGAAAAAATAAATTTCAAAGCAGTTTAGATAGAAAAAGAAATTAGATGCTTCCCTGTTCCAGAAGGGCTCACAATCTAAGAGGAAACATAAGGTAGATACCAGCAATAGTTGGTGAAATGATGTTGTGCTGGGACTCAATAGGGTCACTTGCTCTCCCACTGCTAAATATAAGAGAATCGCCATTTTGAAAGGTGCCTTTGTCCAGTTAACAGGGCTGGCTGTATTTACACAAGTATGATCATTACTCCTTGCAGGAACAGTAATCTGATAGTTCCAATAAAATGGTAAATCATGATTTAACAGTACATGAATGAGCTTTGGTTTCACTTAAGCAAAGAGGAGAAGAGCAGGGAGCAAAAGCCAAAGATTTGGGTGAGAACAAGCCATGGTTCTGCATTACATATGAACTCAGAGAGCTGTGGCTTGCTATAGCACTAATTAAGCTTGTTAAAACAAGTTAGGATCAAATCATTGTTAAACTAGAAAGCTGGAACAAATTGTGGTTCTCTTTGCTCATAAGCTTTGCAGAACTGTGGTTTGTTCTTGTATGAAAGCAGAAGCTTTCACTTTCCTCTTCCTTGCATAACCAGCATAAGAGCGAGGAGAGCATACGCCCAACACTCGTTCATTCCTGTAATGCTAAACCAAGGCAAGCAACCTTGGCACCCCAGCTGCTGTTGAACTACAACTCCCATCATTCTTATCCACAATTTTTTGTGGCTGGGGATCATGGACGTTGTAGTCCAACAACAGCTGAAGTGCCAAGCTTGCCTACCTCTGCGCTAAATCATGGTTTGGCATTATGGATGAATCACACTTGCATTCTTCAGGTACATTTAATGGCTCCTTGTCTAGCAATTAATGCTTTCAAAACAAATTAGGGAAATCATTACGTGTTCCTATCAATGCATTTTGTGAACCATAATGAAAAAGCCCCGAAAACATTTTGGAAAGGGCTAGGGCTGCAAGATTAATTAGATTCACGAACAGATAATTCGTGGATTGGCTGGTTAGGCTATTTTGGTTCTGTAGTCTTAATGTGAAAGGGAATGAAAAAATATTAGAGATGACCTTCTCTTAGAATAAGGAGCCACAGCTTTTGTTTTATTCTATTTCAGAAAGCTTTCCCTTCTCTTTCAAAAAGGCACCAATACTAAAATGTATTTCAATAGAATTAATCCTTTCAACCAATCAGCTAAAAATCTTAATTAATGAGCTGACCTCTCCCGAAATGTTAGCTCTAGCGAAAGAAAAGCCCAAGAAATAGCAAGAACAATCAATAGAGAGAAATACAATGCCCATTTGGGTATTTGTCCCATGCATTTTTTTCATCACAGTCCAGTTCCAAACCAGCATAGCAGCTGGACACAACTTGCCTGGCTTAAGCCCAGTGGTTATACATCTTCACAATAAACTATCAACTTAATTACTTTTCCTTTTTGTTCTAAATTGGATTAGAAAGACTTAGACTTGAGGGGAAAGTACTCTTCCCCAGAACTAGGAAGTGTTAAGACAAGAGGGACTAAAGCACTAGTTTTCATTCCTTTGTATGTTATCGGTTTCTATGTCTGCATTGTGGGTATCAGTCCACTTAACAGTGGGCCCTGACCAACAGGGTTGAGCGCAAAGAGGTCAGGGAGATGGCCACATCACTTACCAGACACACCATACCAACTGTCAGTATTGGTCCACAGATAGATGACCCACACATAAACAAGACTGTCCAAACAATTAATGCCCAGGAACTATATGTTTGGGCATGCACATGTAAGTCATGGTCTAATCAACAATTAAACAGAGTCATGCTGGCATGGCCCAACTTGATTGGATTATGGCCACTGTCATCAAAAGAGAATACCAAATTCTTCAGTAGCTAAATACCAACAAAACAAAAACAACTATTCTCACCTTCAAGAGAATTCACAGTCACATTTGTTTTCTAGGATTCGCTGCTGCTCTGGAGTAACAGGACTGGCAAGACTACTTCTGTCCTGTCCACATTTAGCTTCCCTTTTCAGTCCTCCCTCCCAACATTTCATAAAGGATACACAAGCAAATTATGAACACAGGAGAGTGCCGGCCAAAATACTTTACTGCAGACTACTAATCAATTGGCAAATAGCACTGTATCACACACTTTGGGTAGCATCCAGACTAGTCTTGCATTAGCATAAATTCGGCTGTGCTAGTGTAAGAATGTAGGACATAGTGACTGCACAAAGGAATTCACCTCTTCCAGACTAGTTCTTGCACTAGCACAACCTCTTGTGCAAGCCTGTTTGTGCACGAATAAACTCCTTGGGTACCATGTACAGGTGAAACTCGGAAAATTAGAATATCGTGCAAAAGTCCATTAATTTCAGTAATGCAAATTAAAAGGTGAAACTGATATATGAGACAGACGCATTACATGCAAAGCGAGATAAGTCAAGCCTTAATTTGTTATAATTGTGATGATCATGTCGTACAGCTCATGAAAACCCCAAATCCACAGTCCCAGAAAATTAGAATATTACATGGAACCAAGAAGACAAGGATTGTAGAATAGAACAATATCGGACCTCTGAAAAGTATAAGCATGCATATGTATTCAGTACTTGGTTTGGGCCCCTTTTGCAGCAATTACTGCCTCAATGAGGCATGGCATGGATGCTATCAGCCTGTGGCACTGATGAGGTATTATGGAAGACCAGGATGCTTCATTAGCGGCCTTCAGCAATTCTGCATTGTTTGGTCTCATGTCTCTCATCCTTCTCTTGGCAATGCCCCATAGATTCTCTATGGGGTCAGGTCAGGCGTGTTTGCTGGCCAGTCAAGCACAGTACACTGTATACTTTTCAGAGGTCCGATATTGTTCTATTCTACAATCCTTGTCTTCTTGGTTCCATGTAATATTCTGATTTTCTGGGACTGTGGATTTGGGGTTTTCATGAGCTGTACGCCATGATCATCACAATTATAACAAATTAAGGCTTGACTTATCTCGCTTTGCATGTAATGCGTCTGTCTCATATATCAGTTTCACCTTTTTTATTTATTGATTGATTTGATTTGATTTGATTTGATTTGATTTATATACCGCCCTTCCAAAATGGCTCAGGGCGGTTTACAATTAAAACAAACTTATAAAACAATGAAAAGCTAAAACAAATTAAAAACAATAACACAACAACTAACAATTTAAAAACATTTTAAAACAAAAATTAAACATTGTCCCCAGACCCCAGCTCAAGAAGACACATAGACTTAGTATAGAAGAAAAGGGCCACAACTTTGTTAACTATTACACAAGGCATGGCAGACTGGAACACCAGGTGATTAATCACCCTTAGAGAACAGTGCGGGCCAATAGAAGCAGGTCAGAACTCTGAAGTCCTACCCAGCACCCTACTGGACGACACACCCTGGCTCGGGAATGGGCAGGTACACCCCACCCAATTCCTTCAAAGCCAACCCCCCCCTTCTGTAAGAGAGGATCTGGATACTTCTAGGCATTCGTCCACCCCGGACCACACAGCCCAAAGGTTGGAGAAGTCCTGAAGCAGGGTTCATGGCAATCATTCTCCCCGTGCCGCACAGGCTACAAAGGAGCGATTAACCAATCACCCCTTTTATATATCCAAGGGTGCTCACCGATGTTCTAACCCTCAAATTACCACCCCACCCACACTGTTCCTGCCATTGTGGCTGACCTAACTCTAACTACGCACCCAGGATACAGAACGGAGTAGGCAAATTGCATTACTGAAATTAATGGACTTTTGCACGATATTCTAATTTTCCGAGTTTCACCTGTATTCAGTTGGTTCCTCTTCTGCAAGCAGTAGCACAACGTTGCAGGGCACCACAACTGCAACATGTCTTCCCATGGGCGTCACTGTGGATGCTTCCACAGCACTCAACCAATGTACAAATATATGCTTAAATCATTTGAACTTACTTTAAAACTTATTGGTTGTGAAAATGCTTTATAATTTTCATCTCATTCTCATGCCATCAGACAAGACAACTGCATTAATACCCCACTTTGCAGATGGGGAACAGATTTGAGTGTATGGGAGGGCATCAGGGATTGGACCCATGTCTGCTTGACCAGAGAGTGACATTTTTATTTGGCATAGTGAACTGGATCCAGCCGACAAGGTTCTAACTGAATCTTCTAGCAGATGTATACTCTTAATATCTATTCTGTGCATTTAATTCAAGGTTTTTATAGACTGCCTTTGTGCTTCAGAATGGAGGTGTCATACATTTAAAAAACCAATAAATTTACATTACTCAAGAATACAGACAGATCCATAAAACCGCCCCAAACAGAAGTTAAACTAAAATTTAAAAGAGTCCAAACTAAACAAAATCTATCAATGCAACAGACAAGTTATAAGTTCATTGGAAAAGGAACAGTTTCAGTTGGGGTGCTAGAGTTGGGGACCAAAAAACATCCTGGAGCAGGGAGTTGCATATTATGGGTTACCCAAAAGAAAAAAAAGACTCTCTCCTGTGTCAAAAACCGTACCTTGGCAGGCAAAAGATAAGCAAAATGGCTCCAGAAGATTACTGTAGAATGGGCAGATCCACATGGGGAAGATTGTCTATTAGGTTTCATGATCCTAAACCAGGGATAGTCACTATTTTTCAAGCAGGGACCACTTTGGCAAAACATTCTTCAATGTGAGAGCCACTTCACATTGTGCTGACCTCTACTCAGTACTTTTTTTTTCTCAGCGCTGGGTAGGCCCTATAAGAGAGACTGATCCCCTCCCCCGCCCCACTAAGAGCTCAATGGGGAAAAGTGCAGAGAATATTTACATTTCCCAGCATTCTGTGCACACCTTCCAGGATGGTTCAGGGGCTCAAGAGGGCTCCATATTCCTTAAAGAATCCCACAGCAGCATTGCACAGTGAGAATAATCATCTCCACATATTGATTGATTGGTTGGTTGGTTGGTTGGTTGGTTGGTTGGATTTGATTTGATTTCGATACCGCCCTTCCAAAATTGGCTCAAGGAAGTTTACACAGAAAAAATACAAATAAATAAGATGGATCCCTGTCCCCAAAGGGCTCACAATCTAAAAAGAAACGCAAGACAGACACCAGCAACAGTCACTGGAGGTACTGTGCTGGGGGTGGATAGGGCCAGTTACTCTCCCCCTGCTAAATAAAGAGAATCACCATGTTCAAAGGTGCCTCTTTGCCAAGTTAGCAGGGACATAGTGCTGGGTTAGCAGGGGACACAGGGGACATAGTGCTGGGGGACTGCACAGATTATTCAGTTTTGGCCAAAACTGCACACAGGCCATACGTGAGCTTGCTCTGAGACAAAGGCTTTACTCCGCTACACAATCAAAGGCTTTTCTGTAGTCAATGAAGCACAAATTGACTTCTTTTTGGTATTCTTTGGCTTTCTCAATCATCCAGTGTGCATCAGTAATAATTATCTTGTTCCTCAGCCTTTCCTGAAACCAGCTTCAACAGCCGGCATTTCCCTTTCCACGCAGGGCTCTAATCTGTGTCTGAGCATTATTTTGTAAGCATGTGAAATTAAAGATATTGTGCAATGGTTTGGCACAACCTGTTAAGTCTCCTTTCGCTAGTATTGGTATGTATACTGACCTCTTCCAGTCTGTTGGCCACTGTATCGTTCTCCAAATTTGCTGGTATAGTTTGGTTAAAGCCTTGACTGATTCTTCTTCTGTTGCCTGCCATATTTCTATAATTATTCCATCCATTCCTATAGCCTTCCGCCTTCGTAATGACCAGAGTGCTGATCTAACTTTATCTTCCCATACTAGAGGTTCCTGCAAGTAGGGAATATCTTCTAGAGTATCTTGGATGTTGACATCCCTGCTGTACAGATTTTCAGTATACTCCTTCCTTCTCTGTTTGATCTTCTCTGAATCAGTTACTATATGTCCTTTGTCATCAACATACCAATTCGAGGTTGGAACCTCCTGAGTTCAAGGCAAGGTTTTCAAAAGATCTCTGTTTTTTCGTGTCTATTTCCATCCTCAAGGTGTTTATAGACATTGTTGTAGTACTGCTTCTTGTCTCTAACAGCTTTCTGAAATTCCCTATTAAGCTCCCTTCATGTGGTCTTTTTCTTGACTTTGGCTTTTCTCCTCTTCTTGGCAATTTCCACCATCTGTTCTGACATCCATTTTGCTTTCTTCTGTTTCTTGGTCTTTGGCAGTCTCTTTTTGCATTTGTCCTTAAGACCTTATTTGATTTCATTCCACAGTTCCTCTGGTTCCCTATCAATGAGATTCAGAACTTCAAAGTGGTTCCTAATGTTCTCCTTGAAAATGGTAGGTACATTCTCAAGATCCTGTCATGGAAACTGGGTAGCTTCCCCCCGCCCCACTTTAGCTTGACTTGGAGCTTGCACATGAGCAGTTTGTGATCTGTTCCACAATCGGCCCCTGGACACGTTTTTGCTGTTATAACTGAGCCACCTCATTGCACCAATAATGTTATCAATTTGATTTCTGTGTACTCCATCTGGTGATGTCAATGTGTATAGGCGCCGCTTTGGTTGTTTGTAGAATGTGTTAGCAATGAAGAGTTCTTGGATTGGCAGAAACTAATAAGTCGTTCTCCTGCTTCATTTCTGTTTCCTCGGCCATACAGTCCAACCATGTTTTCCTCCTTACCATTTCCAACTTTGGCATTCCAGTCTCCAACCACTACCAGCACATCTTGCTTGCATGTTCTGTCAATTTCAGACTGAACTTGAGCATAAAACTTATCAACTTCCTCTTACTCTGCATCAATCGTAGGGGCATAGACTTGAAAAACTGTCATGTTAAAGGGTTGTCCGTGAAATCTAATTGATATTAGTCATTCACTGAACACATTGTCCCCAAGTACTGTCATTGCTATATCTTTCTTGACTATGAAAGCAACCCTGT
Organism: Hemicordylus capensis; assembly: GCF_027244095.1. Taxonomy (NCBI): domain Eukaryota; kingdom Metazoa; phylum Chordata; class Lepidosauria; order Squamata; family Cordylidae; genus Hemicordylus; species Hemicordylus capensis. The sequence continues at coordinate 247,866,228 of NC_069661.1, read as the reverse complement.
TTCTTCTTTGCTTTTTGTGTCCTGAGTAGTTAACGGTATGATTTTTTGACTGAAGGTTTCCTATTCCAGGACATTTTAATTCGCTGATGCCCAAGATGTCAATCTGTAGTCGATTCATTTAATCTTTTCACCATGTCGAGCTTTCCCATATTCATGCTTCTTATGTTCCATGTACCCACTGTAATTCTGTCTTTGCAGCTTTGGATTTTCTTTTCCCACATGGCAACATCAGCAGCTAAATGTCCAAAAGGCTTTAACCTAACTGCATCATAAAACACCATAAGTACTATGAAATATCCTCAGCTCTTCCTCAGTAGCATGTTAAATACCATCTGACCTGAGGGACCCATCATCTAGCACTACATCAACAATCATTCCATTTTGTCTATCCATGTGGTTTTCTTGGTAAAATACAGGCCTGGTTTACCATTGCCTTCTCCCATGCAGTATGAAATGATGCCTTTGTCATTGTCACTAAAGTGACCGTCTGCCTCCAGCACCTTCCCCAAATCATTGCTGCTCAATATAGGTGCCTGCTTGCTTTAACTGGGCAGCTGGGATGACCTTCACATCTTGGGTGACCCTGCTGGGAGTATACCTCCTGGCGTACTTCGCACATCCCTCCCAGGAACTCACCACCACCATGATGAGGCAGCATAGCAGGATTTGCGGGGAGAACCAGTGGGATACTGTTGTTCTTGAATAGAAACTCTACAGAGAGGAAAGGAAGAGGTGAACCGGGGATGTTAAAGAAGGGATAGACTAAAGCTAGAAAACCTAGGCCGAAGTTCTCCACCAAAACTCTGAAAGCAAGTGTGCTATTGCCCTCCTGATCAAAACACTGACAGTGAGACAGTGACTGGGAGTTGCGGAAGAAAATCAGGGAGGCGTCAAAGAGAGACAGAGCTGTAATAATGGGCAATTTCAATTACCCACACATAGACTGGGTAAATTAACATTCAAGTAATGACAAAGAGGCCAAATTTCTAGATATGCTGAACAACTGTGCCCTAGAACAGTTGGTCATGGAACTAACCAGAGAGAAGCCAACCTTGGACTTAATCCTGAGTGGTGCACAGGACCTGGTGCGAGATGAGTGTGTTGTGGAACCTGTAACGAACAGTGACCATAGTGGGATCAAATTCAACATATGTGCAAGGAGAGAATCACCAAGGAAGTCTAACACAGACACTTTGAACTTCAGAAGAGGAAAATTCTCTAAAATAAGGAGTCTGGTGAAAAGAAAACAGAGGGGGAAATCAAGAGAGCCACTTCACTCCAGAATGCACAGAATGTATTTAAAACCACAATAATAGAAACCCAGTTAGAATGTATAACAAAAAGGAGGAATGCTACCCACCAAGTCCAGAAGGATGCCAGCATGGCTGACAAGTAAAGTCAAGGAAGCTATAATGGGGAAGAAGACTTCCTTAAGAAACTGGAAGGCTTACCCAAATGAAGAGAACAGCAAGGAACACAAACTCTGGCAAAAGAAATACAAGGAGACAATAAAGCAGGCAAAAAGAGACTTTGAGAAACATTTAGCTAAGAGCAAGAGGAATAACAAAAAACTCTTTAAATACATCAGAAGGATGAAACCTGCCACGGAGGTGGTTGGTCCCTTAGATGATGTGGGACTGAAAGGGATTATTAAGGAGGATATGTAGATTGCAGAGAAGCTAAATGAGTTCTTTGCACCTGTCTTCACAGTGAAGGATACGAAGTGTATACCTGTGCCTGAGTTGAGCTTTTTGGGGACAGAGGCTAAAGAACTGAGATAGTGGTGATGAGAGATGACCTAAACTGTCTGGAAAAATTAAGAATCAGGGCCTGATGGCATCCACCGAGAGCCCTCAAAGAACTCAAATCTGAAATTGCTGACTTCGTTGCAAAAAAATGTAACTTATCCCTACAATCAGGCTCTGTTCCAGATTTTTGGAAAGTAGCCAATGTAACACTGATTTTCAAAAAGAGATCCAGGAGGGATGCAGGAAATTACAGGACAGTTAGCTTAACATCTGTTCTGGACAAACTGATGGAAAGCATTCTGAATGATTAAATTGTTACACATATAGAAGAACAGGCCCTGCTAAAGGAGAATCAGCATGGCTTCTGCAAAGGTAAATCTTGCCCACCAATCTTTTGGCGTTTGAGAGTGTCAAGAGGCGTATGACAAAGTATACTTTGATTTTCAAAAAGCTTTCGACAAAGCTCCCCATCAAAGACTCTTGAGAAAAATCAGCAGTTATGAGACAAGGGGACAAGTTCATTTGTGGATTTGTAACTGAAAGACAGGAAATAGACGGTAGGTATAAATGGAGGAAAGTAAGAAGTGGGGTTCCGCGGGGATCTGTACTCAGACCGGGGCTTTTTAATTTATTCATAAATTATCTAGAAGTTGCGGTAAGAAGCGAGGTGGCCAAATTTGCAGATGACACCAATTAGGCTAGTAGAATCCACAACAGATTGTGAGGAGCTCCAAAACTGAGGGAGTGGTCAACAAAATGACAGGTGCAGTTCAAAGTAAGCAAGTGTAAAGTGATGCGTGTTAGGACAAACGATTCTAGTTTCACAGATATGCTGATGAGGTCTGCGATATTGGTGACTGACCAGGAAAGAGATCTTGGAGTCATGGAGGACATGCTGGTCTGTGACCGTAATAAAGATTGATTTTATTTGAGTCGAGTCATGGAGGACAGCTAATTGAAAATGTCGAGACAATGTGCAGCAGCTGTGAAAAAGGCCAATTCCATGCTTGTAATCATTAGCAAGGGGATTGACAATAAAACTGCTAATGTCATAATATACAAATCTATGGTGTGGCCACATTTGGAGTACTGTGTACTCTGGTCAACCCTCAAGAAGGACATTATGGAACTGGAGAAGGTGCAGAAGAGGGCAAGCAAGATGATCAGGGGCCTAGAGCACCTTCCTTATGAGGCAAGGCTAAACACCACCTAGAGCTTTTTAGTTTAGGGAGAAGGGAAACGACTGAGGGACAACATGATAGAGGTCTATAAATTATGCATGATGTGGAGAGAGAGAATTTTTTCTCCCTTTCACATAACACTAGGAACAGTGGTTATCCCATGAAATCGATTGCCAAGAAGTTTAGGACCGATAAAAGAAAGTACTTTTTCACACAACACATAATTAACCTATGGAATTCTCTGCCACAATCCTGGATGGCTTTAAGAAAGACTTAGATAAATTCATAGAGGACAAGTCTATCAGTGGCTACCAGTGTTGCCTCCAATTTGTAAACTCAGTGAGCGGAAAGAGTTTTGTTCTGGGCAGCAGTATAAAGGCAGTGTGTGTGCACATAACACTCTCTCTCTCACACACACACACACACACACCAGTTAATAATTATTGTGCTGCACAAAGCTCAGCACGCATTTTTTTTATCAAGTCATGTATGTGCCTGGTTGTTTCATACATCTTAAAACATTTGCTTTTTACGCAAGTTTTAGAAATACCTTCTTTTATAATTAAATGCCTAATGATTCTGATTTATCTATTATACAAGGTCCGTGTATAGTTTTAGCTTCTCTGTGCCAGCCAGGCTTAGATGTTCTGTTGTGATATCTTTTTACTGCTAAACAAATTGTTTGAATTTATATGAGAAATGGAAGCATCCTCAAATGCTGAGAGGATTAAACAAAATCCTGTTTGAAATGATGGCAAGTGATAACTGCCTCTTTTTTTAACCTTTCCACTGCCCCCTGCTCCGGTCTCTCTGGGCTCCAGCTCTGTCTGCCAGAAGTCTCACAAGATCTGCAGCCAGAACTGGAGGAGGAAGCCCGGCCAGGGGGGAGGGAGGGAGGGAGGAGGCAGTGTGATGGTGACCAGGCCGGGGAGAGGGGGAAATGGGGTACCGGGCGCAGCAGAGACTGCACACCCGCCAGAAACTGCGGCACACGGGCCTGGGGCTTGGTGTGCACACCTTAGAGGGAACAGTGATGGCTACTATTCTGAGGGCTATAGACCACCTCTAGCCTTAGAGGCAGGATGCTTCTGAATACGAGTTGCAAGGGAGCAGCAGCAGGAGAGAGGGCGTGCCTCAGCTCTTGCCTGTAGGCTTCCCAGAGGCATCTGGTGGGCCACTGTGTGAAACAGGATGCTGGACTAGGTGGGCCTCCTTGGGCCTGATCCAGCAGGGCTGTTCTTATGAGGATTGCCACTGGCCCCCAGACCCCGAAATAAAAAACACTGTCTTAAATCATTTAGGGCTATAAAGGAAAATAGCCAACACACTTGAGTTACACCCAGAAATTGACCTGTGACTAGTGCAGCTGAAACGGGCATAACATATTATTATTATTATTTCTTGTTTACACAGACAAGTGTTATTGACTGGTTTGTTTTATCCAGACATCGAGTCCTTCCCAAGGACCTGGGATGCCAGAATTTTATTGTCAATGGTTATAGATATTGTCGCAGAATATAGGCTGTTCCCAGTAAAGCTGCTTTTTGTAATTGGCTGATGGTGATTTCTGTGGCCCCTATGGTGTTGAGGTGCTCTTCAAGGTCTTTTGGAATTGCACCCAGGGCGCCAATTACCACTGGGATGATTTTGGTCTTCTTCTGCCACAGCCTTTCTATTTCAATTTGTAGATCTTTGTATTTGGTGATTTTTTCTATTTCTTTTTCTTCTATTCTGCTATCCCCTGGTATTGCTATATTGATTATTTTCACTTGTTTTTCTTTCTTCTCGACTACAGTGATATCTGGTGTATTGTGTAGCAGATGTTTGTCTGTTTGTAGTCGGAAGTCCCATAATATTTTTACGTCTTCATTTTCTTCAACTTTTTCAATTTTATGGTCCCACCAATTCTTGGCTACAGGTAGCTTGTATTTTTTGCAGATGTTCCAGTGTATCATCCCTGCTACCTTGTCATGCCTTTGTTTGTAGTCAGTCTGTGCGATCTTCTTACAACAGCTGATCAGGTGGTCCACTGTTTCATCTGCTTCTTTACAAAGGCGTCACTTGCTGTTTGTGGTGGATTTTTCTACTTTTGCTCTTATTGCATTTGTTCTTAGTGCCTGTTCTTGTGCAGCCAGTATTAAACCCTCTGTTTCTTTCTTCAAGTTGCCATTCTTAAGCCATTGCCAGGTCCTGGTGATGTCTGATTTTCCACTTATATTGTGTAAATATTGACCATGCAGGGGCTTATTTCTCCATTTTTCTGCTCTGTTCTTGACTTGTTCTTTCTTGTAGGCCTGCTTTGTTTGATTGGTGCTGAATAGTTTCTCGTTCTTTACCATTTGAAGTGCATCTTCTTCACTGTCCTTGATATATTCTTCAAGGCCTCTTTTCTCCTCCTCTACTGTTTGATGGACTTGCAGCATTCCTCTTCCACCTGAGCTGCGAGGGAGGTAGAGCCTATCTACATCACTGCGGGGGTGCAGAGCATGATTGATGGTCATGATTTTCCTGGTCTTACGATCTAGCGTCTCTAGCTCTGCCTGGGTCCAGTCTATTAATAATAATAATAATTATTATTATAATTATTATTATTATTATTATTATTATTATTATTATTTATCATCATCATCATCAACATTTATATCTAGCTCTTCCTCCAAGGAGCCCAGAGCGGTGTACTACATACTTGAGTTTCTCTTTCACAACAACCCTATGAAGTAGGTTAGCCTGAGATGAGAAAGAAGCGACTGGCCCAGAGTCACCCAGCAAGTCTCATGGCTGAATGGGGATTTGAACTCGGGTCTCCCCGGTCCTAGTCCAGCACTCTAACCACTACACCACACATGCAAGCATGCATACAAACATATACACTTAATTAGTCTGCTAGCTCAGTGCTTTGACTAACAGAGGTTCTTCAGGGTGTTTCCTTAACCAGAGATACCACTGGTTGGTCCTTGTCCTTCAAGATGAAAAGCATGCACCCTACCACCAAGCTATGGCTTCTCCCCACCTGTGAGCCAGGCAACTGAAATACATTACATGCAACTTAGTTTTATTAAGACTTTTCTGAAAACCTGGTGTCTGATAAAGAAATCAAAACAGATATAAAGGTAAAGTGTGCAGTTGAGTCAACTCCTGGCGACCAAGAGGCCTGTGGTTGTCTTTGGTAGAATACAGGAGGGGTTTACCATTGCCGCCTCCCGCGCAGTTTGAGATGAGCATCTTCCTATATCGCTGCTGCCCGATACAGTAGCAGTGGGGATTTGAACCAGCAACCTTCTGCTTGTTAGTCAAGCATTTTCCCACTGCGCCAAAGAAATCAAAACAGATATACTGTAGGTCCAAGAAGTCAATTTTAACTAGAATATTCAGTGACTAGGGTACTCCAGAGATTGTACTGCCCTTAAAAAATTGTCTTTGTGGCCATGACTAACTGGTACAGTATTCAAAATAAAAAGTTGCTAGATGCCAGCAGTGCTTATCACTTGAAATAAAACAGAATAATAACAAAGGGACAGTTCCCCCAGTAAATTATAACATTTGTTTTAATTCTCAAATGACCAAACTGTTTACATAGCTGTCTAAATATCATAATCAAATAATACGGCAACTGCACAATAATCCAAAGGTAGATCTACTTGGCTGGCAAAGGCCTGTCAGGAGACACTTAGAACATGGTTTAATTTTGTAACTCTGGAAGAATATTAGCTGTGTTAAACCAACAAGTTTAGTGGCCAGGGACACAGGCTTCATCTGTGTGAAATTGTTTTATATTTTATTACTCTGCTCTCCCGACACCTCATCAAGGGAATAGGGTAGATTAGAAATCTAAGACATAGGATTTTGTTTACGTGCTGAGCACAATACTAATTGAGTCCTTTTGGAAATGCTAGGGAAGGGAAGGCCGATTTCACTGATCCACTGTTCAGGTATCAAGATAGGAATAAGGAAATATATTTTTCACATGCCAACTGAGCAAAGAGGCACCTTTTAAAGTGGCGATTCCCTTATATTTAGTGGGGAGAGAGCAACTGGTTCTTTCCATTGGTTGCTGCTAGGGTCTACCCTATGTTTCCTTTAGACTGTGAGCCCTTTGGGGACAGGGAACTACCGTATTTTATGGACTATAAGACTCACTTTTTTCCTCAAAAAATATCCGCCAAAATTCAGGAGCGTCTTATATGTTTTAACAGTTTAATATGTTAAAACTCTGAAAAACTGGATTAAAATTAAGGTGCGTCTTATAGTCCGTAGCGTCTTATAGTCCGTAAAATACGGTATCTTGTGTATTTTTCTATAAACTGCTTCGGGAACTTTGTTGAGAAGCAGGATATAAATAATTGTAGTTTGTAGTGTATTTGCACAGTTAAAACATTTGTATGCCACTGTTCCATGAAAAAAGTTTTCTCCCCACCCCCTGGAAGAAAGAAAAATGGATGAAAAAGGAGGAGAAGGCTGTTTCTCACCCAACTGGAAGGAGGCAGGTGTCGGCATAGATACGAGGACAACTATTTCTATACCGCTTTTCACCAAAAGTTTCCAAAGTGGTTTACATAGATATAAATAAATAAATAAATAAAATGGCTCACTGTCCCCAAAGAGCTCACAATCTAAAATAAACCCCATAAGACAGACACCAGCAACAGCCACTGGAGGGATGCTGGGCGGGGGATGGATAGGGGCAATTGCTCTCCCCCTGCTCAATAAAAAGAATCCCCACTTTTACAAGGTGCCACCTTAGATTAGGATAGAAGGCTGGAAGCAAGACCGTGGAAGAAGCCCTCCTGCTTGGAGTAAGACAGGTATGGAACTGGGAAAAGCCTGCTCCCGCTACCTGCTGGGTAAGCAGACTGGACTACCTGAAGCTAGTCCCATCTAATTGGAGCAAGTTGAGGGACACAACCCAGAATCAAGGAGGACCTACTGGGTCCTATTCCTGTGAGGAATATTTATTTATGTATTTATTATATTATATTATATTATACTTATATCCCACTCCTCCTCTCAGGAGCTCATAAACATGGTTATTTTTATCCTCACAACAGCCCTCTGAGGTAGGTTAGGCTGAGAGATACATGACTGACCCAGAATCACCCAGTGAGTTTCGTGGTTGAATGGAGATTCAAACTCGGGCCTTCCCAGTCCTAATCAATTAATAATAATAATAATAATAATAATAATAATAATAATATAATAAAGTATGTGTGTATGTATGCATGCAAGCAAGCAAGCAAGCAGCAGGTTGCAAAATAACTATCTGTCCCTTCAGTGATTTGGCAAAAAACAGTCTTTACCTGCCATTTAACACTTTATGGAGGAAGAGGCCTAGAGGAGTTCCTGAGGGAGCTCCAAAGTCTGGGTGCCACCAAGGAGAAGATTTCATCTCTTCCAACTATCTAGACCTTTCAATTTGCTGTATATAAATATTCATCATAGTCTTATGGGACTGAAATTTCCTTGGTCACTCTAGTGGGTGACCTATACCAGGAGCTTGACAGGGGGAATGAGTCCCTGGTGGTTCTCCTGGACTTCTTAGCAGTGTTCAGTACTTTTGACCGTGGTATCCTTATTTATTTATTTAAAACATTTATACCCTGCTCCTCCAGTACATTACTGCTCGGGGTGGCTCACAACATTTATAAAACAGCTACAATATAAAATCAGACTAATAAAATTAACCAAACTGAACAAGTTAAAAATCCAAGTTAAAACCACAATCAAAATTAACTTTTAAAATTCTAAATTAAAATCTTAAAGCTAAAAACTAAGAATTATAAAAACTAAATAACCTGCCAGATATACACAACAGGTGAAACATGAAAAAGCCTCTTTAAAAAGATGTGTTTTTAATTGTTTCTTAAAAACACTGAGAGAGGGAGCATGGCGAAGCTCTTCAGAGAGCACATTCCAAAGCCGAGGTGTCACAACCGAAAAGGCCCTGTTTCTTGTCCCCGCCAATCTCTGTTAATGGCGGAGCCATGAGCAGGGCCTGAGATGATGAGTGGAGGGCCCTGGCAGGTTCATATGGGTGAATGTGGTCCGACAGGTACCCCGGCCCCAAGCCGTGTACTGCTTTAAAGGTCAATACCAGCATCTTGTATCTAACCCGGAAGTGGACTGGTAGCCAACGAAGCTGATGCAGGATGGGTGTGATATTCATGAAGCAATTTGCACCCACGAGCATCTTTGCGGCAGCATTCTGAACCAGCTGAAGCTTCCGAACAGTCTTCAAGGGCAACCCCACGTAGAGCACATTGTAGCAGTCCAATCTAGACATTATCAAAGCATGAGTGACTGAGGTCAGGTCCAACTTCTCCAAGTAGGGTCGTAGCTAGTAAAAGGCACTTCTGCACACTGCTGCCACCTGTGCCTCCAAGGACAGCATTGGGTCCAGAAGCATCCCCAAACTGCAGACTTTGTCTTTCAGAGGAGGCGTGACCCCGTCCAAGACCAGATTTATCTCACTACTCGGATAATGAGTTTTACCAACCCAGAGCACTTCAGTCATCTGGATTAAGTTTCAGCTTGTTTGCCCCCATCCAGTCTAGAACAGCCTCCAAACCATGGTTCAGAGCATCTACTGCCTCCCTGGTGTCTGCTGACTGAAAAGATAGGTAGAGCTGGGTGTCATCAGCATACTGATGGCACCACAGCCCACAACTATGGATGATCTCTTCCAGAGGTTTCATGTAGATGTTAAACAGCATGGGGGACAAAACAGATCCCTGTGGCACCCCATAGGCCAAAGACCAAGGAGTGGAATAGGCATCCCCCAGCACCACTTTCTAAGTACGACTCCGAAGGTAGGAATAGAGCCACTGTTTAACCGTGCCCCCAAGTCCCAACCCATAGAGACATCCCAGAAAGATACCATGGTCAATATTATTGAAAGCAGCTGAGAGGTCCAGGAGAATCAACAGAGTCACACTCCCTCTATCTCTCAGCGTAGGTCATCCACCAGGGCGACCAAGTTTCCGTCCCATATCCAGATTGGAAACCAGACTGGAAAGGATCTAAGTAATCAGTTTCATCCAAGGCAGCCTGGAGCAGAGATGCCACCACGCTCTCCAACACCTTGCCCAAGGAGGGGAGGTTAGAAACTGGTTGGAAGTGATTCAGATCATCTGGGTCCAATGAGGGCTTTTTTAGGAGGGGCCTGATGACTACCTCATTCAGCTGAGGGAGCACCACCCCTTCCTTAGAGAGGAATTCACCACCCCCACCACCCGTGGACCCATGAAGGGCAAGGGTCGAGCACGCACGTGGTAGGTCTCAGCCTTCCAAGCAGCCTGTCCGCTTCCTCAGGAAATTCTTCTGGACCGCCTCTGGAGTATGGGGATTGGAGGCACTGCTGTGGAGTGGCTTTGGTCCTTTCTTGAGGGAAGGGTCCAGAAGGCAGGGTGGATTTGATTTAAATCAAACTGATTTAAATCACGATTTAAATCACTAGCAGGGTGGATAAAAATCAAAAAAATCTGATTTAAATCAAAAAAATAGGATTTTTTTTATTTAAATAGGATTTTTTTTATTTAAATAGGATTTTTTTTATTTAAATAGGATTTTTTAAATTTTTATCCACCCTGCTAGTGATTTAAATCATGATTTAAATCAGTTTGATTTAAATCAAATCCACCCTGACAGAAGGTAGTGCTGGGCAACTACTGCTCAGCTCCATGGCCATTGGCCTGAGGGGTGCCGCAAAGTTCAGCATGAAATAGAATTTAATATCTATTTAACATCTACATGAAACCGCTGGGAGAGGTCTGCAATATGCAGATGAAACTCAGCTCTATCTCTCCTTATGACTTGATCCTAGGGAGGCAGTAGATGTCCTGAATTGGGGGGTGGAGGCAGTGATGAGTTGGATGTGGGCTAATAAACAGAGATTGAATCCAGGCAAGATGGAGGAGCTGGTCAATAGAAGAACCAATCAGGATGTGGGGATTTGATGGGTTCTAGATGGGTTTGCACTCCCCTTGAAAGAGCAAGTGGGCAGCTTGGGGGTATTGCTGGACCTAGCTCTGTTTTTGGAGGCTCAGGTGGAGGCGGTGGCCCAGGGGTGCCTTTACACACCTTTGGCGAGTGCGCCAGCTGCATCCCTTTCTCAAGAAGTCAGATCTGGCCACAGTTACCCACACCTTAGAAACATGACGGCTGGATTACTGTAAAGCACTCTACATAGGACTGCCCTTGAAGAATATCCAGAACCTGCAGCTATTGCAAAATGAGGCAGCTAGGATTTTATCCGGAGCTGCCCACTGGGATCATATTGCACCCATTTTGAAAAAGCTACACTGGCTGCCAATTTGCTTCCAGAAATCCAGATCCAATTCAATGCTGGTTTTTAACTTTAAAGTCCTAAACAATTTGGGCCCTGGATATCTGAAGGACCGCCTGCTCCCAAGGGTTTCTGCCCACTTGACAAGGTCATTGGAGGGGGCTCTGCTCCATGTGCCGATAAGGAGGGAGACTCGGTTGTCATGCAAACAGGACAGGGCCTTCTCAGTTATTGCTCCCCGTCGTTGTAATGCTCTCTCGGTGGGCATCTGCTCCATCACAGTTTTTAGAAAGCTGCTTCTTCGTATTCGATGGTTTTATTGTGTACGCTTTTTAAACTTTTAATTAGATTTGTATTTTTCTATTCCAGTTTAATATCTGTATTGTCTGTCTAATAGCTTTATATTGTTTTAAATGTTTTGAAAACTGCCTTGAGATTGTTTTAATGAAGGGTGGTCTAAAAATCTAACAAATAAATAAACAAAACAACTAGCCCCTGTATCCCAGGTTAAGGGGATATGTGGAACAGGACCTCTGAAGAGGACCTCAGCAACCAGGCAGGTTCCTATGCGAAGAGGAAGTCTTTGAGTTATCCTAGCTCCACAAAATTAGGGCTGTAAGCACCCATAAAGTTGTCAGGATCTAAAGAGCTTCTTCAGACAAGCTCAAAGACTTGGGCATGCCCCATCAGTGGAACAGCCAACTCTTTTCCTTTGAATGGCAGACAGACACAGACCACGCCATACTGCAAGCTGCTTTAGAAACTGCTGCTCTATTTCAAAACAAGCACATCACATTGGGGAGAGGGCTACTGTTTGAAAAAACATGTCCAAAGTTTTCCTGACAGACAAGAAATAATCACAGAGTACTTTGGACTTACAAGGCTATAATGAGCTACCTGACAAAATCCCCTCAAGTTCTTTAAAAGGAAATTGGAAGAACACCCTTTGCCAGAGCAGCCGAAGAGTGTGGGTCATGGTCTTTTAGAGATAGAATGGGATGCCAAACCTTGGATCCTCAGAGGTTGCTCGACAGCAACTCCCATCATTCTCGGCCGCTATGTCTGAAGGTCATTGGGAATGATGGGAGTCGAACACCATCAGAGGACCAGAAGTTGATTACCCCGAGGTAGAGGGTTGGGCTACACATGTCTTTAAGATACATCTGCTAGTTGATGAACCAACATCAGATGTGGACTGGCAACATCACAGAAGGCAGGTTTTTCTTTGCTTATTTAATTATCTTTTAAAGATATACAATCTGGACAATACCAACAACCACAACCACAAATGGAGGCTATTCCCATGATCCCTGGAAAGCAGGCTAAGGGAGCTTAGCCCGCTTTCCAGGGATTGTGGGAACTAGGAGTGTGCACGGTTTTGGTCCGGCGCCATGGGAAAGACCGCCGGACCAGTCCGGATGTGTGGGGGACTGTTACTTTAAGCGGGGGGGGGAGTACTTACCCCGCCCCCCGCCGCTCTTCCCCCTCCGGAGCTGGTCCATGGAAAAACTGGGCTTGCCTGCGAGCCCGGTGGTTCCCACTAGGGGTGTGCATGGTCCGGAGTCCCCCCCGGTCCGGCAGGGGGGGACTGTTACTTTAAGCGGGGAGGTGGTAGTACTTATACCCAGAGGCGTAACTAGGGAAAACGGCGCCCAGGGCAAGCACTTAAATTGCGCCCCCCCCGCGCCCCCCACCCCGCCCCCAACATACATCTGACTGTCACGTAATCTACTCTTCCACCAGTGCCTGCCTATGCTCACATTCTGCCTGGTACAGAAAGTGATCCTCTATAAACACAAACTCAGCTATCTGGCCTCAAGCCACACCCCTGTGATTAGGGCTATTACAAAATATCTGTGTATTCAGAAGGCCATGCAATTTTGAAGGTACACCATAAATTCAAATATTAATTTATCTGAAAGTTATGCTTGTTAATCTGTTAATCTGTTTGAGCAACAATTAGAAGCCACTGTTGCTAAAAGAGATTTGAATGTGTTTTTATTTTAACTTTTTATATTATTCATTAGATAGCACTCTACGTATAGGTATTTCTTCATAGTAGTCACTTAGTGCTTCCTCCATTTGTATGCCTTTCACTAAGTGACAGTGTAATGAGAAAAACTACAGTAAGTGAAAGTAGGAGGCAGGTGTAGGAGTAGTATCGGGAGTCATTGTAAATTCTTCTTGGAGAAGGCGCTGCCAGTCTGTGAAGACAATAGTGAGCTAGAAAGACCAATGGTCTGACTCAGTATATGGCAGCTTCCTATGTTCCTATGTTCTTTTTAAGTAGCCAGATATCTGGATGACAGCAGTATTCCATTAAATTTCATGGCAATTACTGTCTTTAATAAACACAGTGTTGGTAGCACTAAATCCCCACTCACTGCCATACAATCACTGCAAAGAGTAACCCTGTACTCTTTATGAATACTTCAGCCTGTGTTTAAAGCAACAAAATCACTTTCTGGGAAAATGCACCTAGCAGCAATCAGTACACATCATATTAAAACCAAGATATACTGAGCAGCACCTTCATAATTTTTAGTGACACATTTTGGGTTATAGTGGATAGATTGCAGGTTTGTATGCGCATTAACTTGTGCCAGTTATGGCTAAAGAACAATCTTAAAGCCCCACAATAACTAAACCACAAAGAGACATTTGTTAATACAGGTCACATACCACTTTGTTTCCATATGTAGTTGCTTGAATATATCAATGACAAGGACACTGATATAGTAAAATAATATGAAGCCTTATAGTAAAATAATATATTTAGCTCATTAACTATAGTTAATGGTGGGCTATGAACTGAAGCCCTCATAAACATTGCCGCCACCCCCCCCCTTACTCCACAGTCTTACCACACTCAGCTAAGCCAGTGGAATAAATATCTATCTTCTGCCCACAGAAAGCAAGACAAGTGTTATTTTTTTAATACTTTCCAAGCATTTAAGTTCCAGAACATGCAAGCCAGTAAAGTTTGGAGTGCTCCCTCTAGATTTATTCGAGTTTCTAAGTGCTTTTACAAATCACTGGCTGAGCTTATTTTAACCATTGCTCATGAGGTCTGAGCCCTGGTGCCTGTTTTTCATGGCAAAGCTCAGCCAAGAACAAATGAAATTAAACAGACTGCCTTGGAGCATACACAGAGTGCATTTGATCTGGAACTCAAAAATGTGTAATGCTCCCTTCCTTCTGTCCTTTACGAAGCTTCTGAAAACGTATCTATTTTGCCAGGCTTTTTATTTTTAGTGTGGGGGTGGGTGGGTTGTGTTGGGTTTTTTTGTTTGTTTATGGCTGCTCCAACAAATGCAAACACGGTTCTGCAGCAGGCAGGCTCCCTGCTTCTGCCCCCTTTTCCGCCCTTTCGCAGAAGATTTGGGAATCTAGACAGCGGGGAGTGGGTAGGTTGCTCCCTCCGCCAGCCCCTGTGCGGATTACATAGGGGCGCCGCCAGGGCTCCCTTACTTACTGCTCCTGGACTGGGCTTTGCCTCCGAGCGAGCAGCTTCTCTCTCCTGCCTCCAGCTGGAGGACTCTCAGCGTTCCCGCCGCCTTGTCTTGTCTCCCGACGCGCCCAGGCAACCCTCACTTCCGGCTTCCATGCGACTTCCCCCCCACATACAGAGTGGCTGCATTCTGCCACTCTGTATGCGGGGGGGGGGAGTCGCATGGAAGCCGGAAGTGATGCAATCATCACTTCCGGCTTCCATGCGACTTTCCCCCACATACAGAGTGGCTGCATTCTGCCACTCTGTATGCGGGGGGAGAGTCGCATGGAAGCCGGAAGTGAGGGTTGCCTGGGCGCCGCGGCGCGTTTTTTGCATTTTTAAAAATTTGGGATCGGCAGGGGTCATGGCAGCGCCCCCCACGTGACCAGCAAAGATGGCGCCGGGGGCACATGCCCCCCCTGCCCCCCCTATCGTTACGCCTTTGCTTATACCCCCCCACCGCTCTTCCCCCTCCGGCGCTGGTCCATGGAAAAATCTTCTTGGGGCGGCAGAGTCCCTCCCTGCCGCCCCTGCCCCCGTCGTTGTTTGTAAAGCCTTAAAAGAGACGAGCGTTAGCTGCGTGCATGCGCCCTGCGCGGCGCGCTCGTCTCTGACGCTGCCGCGCGCGCTGCATACGTCACACATGACGTATGCGGCGTGCGCGCGGCAGCATCAGAGACGAGCACGCGCGCCGTGCAGGGCACATGCACACCGCTAGCGCTCATCTCTTTTAAGGCTTTACAAACAACGACGGGGGCAGGGGCGGCAGGGAGGGACTCTGCCGCCCCAAGAAGATTTTTCCATGGACCAGCGCCGGAGGGTGAAGAGCGGCGGGGGGGGAGTACTACCACCTCCCCGCTTAAAGTAATAGTCCCCCCCGCCGGACCGGGGGGGACTCCGGACCATGCACACCCCTAGTGGGAACCACCGGGCTCGCAGGCAAGCCCAGTGCTCCCAAGGCGGCTAGCCCACTTAATTCCACCTCCCCTTAAATGAGTGCTCCAATAACCTCATTTTTTGGTTCATGTGTCACCACAGCGCCTGGCAACATACAAGTAGACCCCCAACTGTGAGGCTGCAAGCAGCCTCCTGGGCTCAGGGGTCTCTCGAGGATGCCCTGCGCACTCACACAGGGCATCCTGGAACTTCGGGGAACCACACAGCCCCCAATCCCCGCAGCCCCTGCCGGCTCTGTGACGGAGTCATCAGTCATGTGGGTGGCCGATCCAGCCACCCAGGGCTGCCTTTTGATTGTCTGTGGGGAGAGCAGGCTAAGCCCGCTCTCCCCGCAGACCCAGAAGAAGCTGTTCTCACTGGTTGCGAGAACAGCTTCATGGTTTAACAAAGATAACCAGGTTGCTTATGACAAGTGAGAACTAGAAGGCATAGGAGGAAAAAAATCACAAAAATCCCCATGGTAAACTTCACACACACACTTCATTCCATATCAACCCAAACATCACACATAAGCCATCAAACCTCATTACATTCACTGTACATTCCAATATACTGGGATTCTTAACATCACACCATGGTTTGCAATCTTCCCCACCCTCCACCGCCCGCACTTGCTGAAAAATGCTAACAAGATTGACTCATTCTGCACAATACAGTCTTTTGACATACACCATCCGCCCAAGGTCACATTCAATTATGGCGCCAAGAGAAAATATTGAATCTAAGCATTGTTTACAAGTTCTGCTACAAACATTTCACTTATGGTAGCATTCTTTTGGAAATGTTATACAGTGCTTTCCAAAACTGTTCAATACACTTTGACTTTTTAAAAGTCTCCATACGTTAGGTCACAATTCTGGCCAAAGTTAAACACATTTAAAATCCATTCCTTTAAAATCTTGGAGTGTTAAACATGTGCTTAACTCTCCACCAGTGAAATTAATAGGATTTTAAACAGCTCTGGCTGGATTGTGCCCATATTCTACATTAATAAAATCAGAGAATACACAGTCCAGATAAATCTCTAAATCTAGTTACTGGCTGATTGAATGCAGGCTAAGCATAACAGTAGTTCTGAAGAGAAAGACAGAGTGCAGATAACTAAATTCTTATTTCTTCCCATATATAAGATGGCAAGGGAGAGTCAACCTTGATTCTAATTCAGTGTGGGGGCAGAAAGAGGAGGATACAGCCAGTATTCTCTGTTTTACATCATCAACACATCAAACCCAATTATTGTATGTGCACGTACATGCATGCACAGACACTCTCTATCCTTCAATCAAGCATACAATGGAGAAAATGCTCATGGTACAATGAAGAAAATATAAGCTATACCAGATTTGACAAGAAGCAATCCAAAAGCACAAAAATTGAACTTCAAAACTTCCAGCTTGAACATTTCATTGCTGCAAGTGAATCATTTGGGTACAAAGTTAGTTAAGGCTTCAGTCTTACGGGCACACTTACTTAAAAGTGGGTGCTGCTGAAACTAATGGGTCTCACTTCATGTACAAGACTGGGGCATACAAATGTACAGTGGTAGTCACTGATTGGAGACGAGACCCACAAAGTTGCCATGTAATCAAAGCAAATGCAGTACAGTAATTTTTGCTTCAAGTTCCAAGACAGACAGGATTTTAGCACTAAATGAAGGGTTCAAGGTTACTTCTTTCCACTAGAGAACACAATACCGAATTTACACAACAATTCACTGCAAATTCACACACTTTCCAAAGGTGGCTGCAGTTTCACGATGAACACAAAACATTTCACTAAGCCCTTGGGAGATGGTGAGACCAGTATCTTATAAAACAGACACACATACAAAACAGCAAGTGGGATTGTATCAGAAACTGCAGAACTACGGTGGGATCAAGAGAGAGTACTTTTGAGCAAAATTTCTTTAGAAGACCTAATCTTAAAGCTAAACATGCTAAATATAAGCCACTTTTAAAAATGAATGCTCAGCGGACTTTTAAATCTCTTATTCCCTAGCAGCACTGACATCTATTTTCTCTCACTCATGTATAGTATTCCGGTTACAAGATTATCTGCATGGCAGTCTAGCATGCTAATGCTATTTTAAACACTGTTGCACAGAAAGGAATTCCTTTTCATTTGGAATGGAGGGGAGGAGAGAATAAGGTCCTTGAAATAAAGTATCTACATATCAAATTCAGTCTTTAGTTATTGAAGATGTTCAGAATTTTCTTCAAGGCTGCCGCTGCTGATCAGATTGAGTTTAGCATCACTCAAAGCAAGGCTGTGGCAGCTGAACATCAGCGTACAACAAGCAGCCTCACCATAAAGACGGAATAGGCTTCTGGCAGTCACCCAAGTGCCTATTTGCAGGATACCGCGCGTGCAAAAACAAATTACTTGAATGGTTAAGGACGACTGTTTCAGCGCTGCTCCTACCTTTCTTTGCAGCATCTGCTCTACGTCGCGCTGGCGAGACCAGCTCCTTCACAATCTGCAAGACTTGAATCATTGCTAGTTAGCAGCATCAAAGCCACCAGCTGCTCCCCTGGAATTCCAACAGGTTTCATCCCTACAGATCATTACGCATCTGCCTTCCAATAAGCTCGAGCAAGAGCGACGCAGCAGCAACTCAGTCACCTTTCTGAGGAGACGCTCGAGGGTGCCGAACAACTGTACAGCAAGAGGTGATGGATTTAAAGTGGCTCCAGCACATGGATGCAGAAAACAGCAGCAACCAGGCATCTCTTATGTCACCATGAAGCATTTACCAAACTGAGCCGAAGTTTAGCATGGCAGCTTCTTAGTTAGTTTAGGCAAGAGATGTAGGCATGTTTGTGCCTGTTCACAGCATACATTTCTGCTCTTTTCAGAGTCACAGTCCAAAGATACATGAAATTTTCCAGTAATGAAGGAGGCATCAGGTCGACCAATGAGGTTTTTAAAGGAGGCAGAGAGCTTGCTGAACTTCAAGCCCTTTGCAATACTACAATAAATCAACAGTGTTCTCAAGTACCCCGATAAGAGCCCTCCAGCTCCCACTTTGGTCCCTTTATGCACACCTGCCTCTGACATTTGGACACACAAGAAAATCTGATGAGGATTTCAGCCACTACTGGGTCTTACCACCAGAGGCAGAAAACCCACTTTAGTCTGAAGTCTTCATATGGCTTCTGTCAGGTAAATTTAGCTGAAATCCAGCAATTAATGTTCTTTACCGCTACACAAGCTATATGCTCTGTCCATGACACACACACTTATTAAAGTAACCCACAAATGCAAATATGAATTTTCCTTCTCTCTCTGGACCTCCAAAATAAAGCCAGTTAGCTCTCCTCTCCACCAACCCCCTCGTTCCAAAGGTAAAAGCTTTTAAAGAGCTGGATCCCCGCAGAGGCCTTTGTAGCCTAGATTCTGAAAGAGGCAACAGTGAAGGCAATGACATTCCGGGGAAAGTGAAACATTATGATGAACTACCAGCCATATTTACACTGATATTCTCTGGCCTTTTGACCCATTTCCCCCCCCCCCCACAAAATAATAAATGTTGACGTGCTCTGGTTAGTAGGCGGCGGGGCTGGATGGCAAGCAGAAAACCTTTCAGATAGCAGCTACAGTGGCACATCATGTTCAGGTGTGCACATATTTCTGTCTCAGCCCCTGCCAGAAAGAAAAGACTAAGCTGGCAACTAGTCTGTTCCCCTTACGCCTAGTTAGAACAGATCAGCAAGATTCGGCTGGGAATAAGCAAAAAAATTGCATGCATTAAAGCAATCCTGGGAAACTGTCAGCGTGTTATCTTGACGTCCTGCTTGTGACAAGCATGGGAGGAAATGAGTGAAAAAGCCAATGTGGAGAAAAAGCAAAGCCACATTAGTATTCATGATAAACAAAGTGATGAATAATTTAGGCATGCTCAGACTCAAGCTTTGCTGAATCACACAACAGCGTTATTGGATGCCGTTCTGCTAGTTTGCTGAATGAGTAGCATCCAGTGTTCTCTCTAATTTTTTTCGTCAGTCTGCGGAATACGTTTTGTTCTGGGTGGCAGTTTCAAAACAGTATGTGCACATGTGCATTCAGAGTGGGACCTTCCTGATTCAGCCTGAGCGGCAATTAAAATTAACTGAGCGGACATCAAAAAATGTGTGAGTGCCTGTGCACATACCTTAGAAGGAACACTGGTTGCATTACACAACAATCTATGGAGCAGACACCAATCTATGGGCTTCATATCACCATCAGTAGTTTTGGGGTGTATTTTTTTTTTAAACAAGTCAGAGAATGGTGGAGTTAAAGACCCTCAGTGAAGTAATCACTTTTCACTCACCAAATGAAAGGACACTGCACTAGTTCAGCTCTACTTCCCACTATTCAAGTTCTCTGTCACTGGTAGTTTTCCGTGAAATATATACCAGGTACAGGCAGATAAGAACATTTGTCAGAGTACTAATAGACAGGACAACAGCACGTTAGAGGAACTGAGAACATTCCACAGTCAAATAGATTTTCACAAATTAAAGGGTACTGCGTTTTACTGGGATTCTGAGTCAAATGCACTCAATGCTTCAAGACCAGCCAAGTCAAGACATCGTGCACCCATGCCTGGGTAATATGGGTCACAACTAAGAACTCTACAAACCCAACTCTTGGTTAGGATAGTGCAAAAAGAGCTGCATACCTATACTTTATCCTGGAATAGAGGAATTTTAGGTTTGGTTTGGTTTTAAACATAGTTTTCAAAAAATAGGTATCTTCTTATTATGGGCAAATTGCTACAAACAAGGGTGAAAACTACTAGGACTCGTGTAACATATCACATCTGAAATTTCTTCAGCCTCCAAATAGTTTCAAATCACATCTTCAGATTCATGAGATCCACTCATATTCCTCCCTGTTTTCTAAGAAACCATAGCTGATTGTTACATGTGTCCTGGGTAGATAATGGTTTATATCAGCACTTGTATAGTTTATATCAGCACTTAGGGATAGGAAGAAATAGCTACCTCTTACCCACTGTTTATAGAGGGTGATTATTTAACTAAAGTTGTGGGGGAGTTAGGCTTGAGGATTCTCACTCAATGTCCCACTAGCTCTCCCCCGCCCCACCCCCAATAATTCAAGTTATGATTTGCACAAGCCATAGTTTGCCTGAAAACCAGAATTCGGAACCGCGGTCAATAGTTTGTCCCGTTCCTGAAGGGGAAACAATGGTTTGCTAAAACAACAGAGAGGGAATTGTAGAATGCAACAGAAGAACATCAAACTCATATGTGTCTCATATGAACTAAACCAGGTGATTTCTTTCTCACAACTGAGTAATCACTGCCAGCTTCTGCTTGTTCCTGCTTTCTTCTAGCATCAGTAATTAAAACATTTTCTCCAAAACCACAAGGGCTAGAAACCTGTTTTCCCCCCTCAAAAAAATGAGACATCCTGCTTTGGAATTCCAGAGAGGCAAGCAAGTTATGCAAGGAGGGGCCATATACTGAATCTTGTGGTGCAACTGCAGCTATGCAGATTTTGAATTCTTCTTGTATTGCACAAAGAGAGAGAAATTGAACACAGGTAGTCAGTTGCTATTGCTGGCAACAACTAACTGTCCTACTTATACAGCTAAAGTCTTACGCCAGATAACATTAGTTCAGACTAGCATCTTCAGTGTTAGGTGGCTACACTTGAACAAAAACATACCTCTGAAAAAGTTGACAATGAACATCTTTCTTTAACCTGAATAGAAGAAGAAGAAACCCTGAGATTAACAGCAGATTAAAATAACTCAGTGAATCTATTCAGGCTACTACAGAACTACAATCTTGAGCATCACTATGTTCGATACCCTGCAGCATAAGAAAGAGTGACCTCAATTCTGATTACTCAGCTGTCATCAGTCAAGTTCAAAAATGTCTCCATTAGCGTAATTAGAATTAGCAGTTCTTTGAAAAACAGCTTTTATGAAGTCTGTTGCCAGAAGGCAACACATTTACAGCACAAAATGAAGCCAAAAATCTGCCACTCAAACCCACCACTCAAGGGGCATCTGCTTCAAATACTCCCAGGGTTGACTCTACACGTTTGAGGATATCCCAGCCAGGCTTCTCCCACACTCTGCCTTCCCAATAACTGCAATGTTTTAAACAGCAGTTTTCTATTGCTGGGTACTTAGAAAAATGACCAAAGGTCTCATTACAATGACCAACACACAAGCTGGAGGAAGTACATCTGTTGGTAGTGCAGCTCCACAAAAGTGTGCATCTGCTAGCAGTACTGTTAACTCACCCCCCCACACACACACTCTAACAATGTGCAACCAAACCACACAAACAAGAGTCAATAGTACCATCTGCATGTTTTAGGAAAAAGAAGTGCTTCTCCATGCCACAGGAGCACAAGAGGTACCGCTACATATTGCAGAAAGGGAATTCAGGAGAAGCAGTGTACATGTACACACACACACAAACACTTCTGTGTTCTATGCATTCCCTACAAAATATCACCAGCACTAGTTTCCACTTCAACTGATGTTTAGATTTGCATACATTCTACCCTTGTTCAAGCCACATGAGACTATGTTCTATGCGATGTTCTAACCTTATTGTAAAGCAGGAAATTTGAGGCAGAACCATCTGTCCCTTTCATCACTGGTTTTACATAGTCTCATTAATAAATATCCTGACTCTTCAAATGTTACAAAGATCCAAGCATTTGGCATGTTTTTTCCCTTCCCTTGGTATTATCCAAAGGAACTTTCAACAAAGAGCTGCTTAAGATTTAAAAAATAAAATAAAGTCACTTCACAGGGGTGCTCCAATTCAGTGTTTCTCAACCGCCGGTCCGCGGACTGGTGCCGGTCCGCAAGGCATTTGGTACTGGTCTGTGAGACATCACTAATAAAAACCACCTCCCAAAAACCCAATTTCAGGCTGGCAGGGGCCAGTGGGAGCTTTCCAGAGCCCATTTCCTGGAAGCCCTCGCTGCTGGATAATATCCATTTCGATTCCTTGAAATGAACATTATCCAGCAGTGAGGGCTGTCTGGAAATGAGCTCCAGAGAGCTGCCCAAAATTGTTGGGTGTGGTGGTGCCTGGGGGTGGGGATGGGGGTGAGGGGGGCAACCCCCTTGCTAACTGTGCACAAATAATGTACTGGTCCATGACTCCAAAAACGCTGAGAAACACTGCTCCAATTCATTCACCACACTGACCAACTGCCAGGGCCAGAAGAGCCTGTCATAACACACCTCCACATATACCTAGCATATTGTGTCTTTGGGAGAATTTTAGTTGAGAGCCAACCCAAGAAACCCAGAGCATAAACAAATAATTTCTGTCTGGCACAACTGAAGGAAATAGCTGTTGAAATTCACACAAAAATTATAAACCAGCCGTAAAATAATAGTACATAATAATCTAGATATGTCTCAGAGGTTCAGTTACTAACCCTCAATTTAAAAGTGAATTTAACTCATAGCTGCCAATCTTACCATTCTCCAAGTTCCCCTGACCCAGATCTGAGATTGAATCAATCACATTTGCCAACCGCATCTTTTGCAATCAGCATCATGGTTCACTGGGAAAGCTGCAGAGTTGACAGGTATAAGATAGGCTTTCACATTAGAAAGAAACTGAAAGTTTCTGTCTGTTCACCTTTGTCTATTTTAAGCAATATGTACCTGTGTAATCTTCATTTCCCTTTCCTTCCATTCATAGTCATTACTGGCCTTATTTTATAAAAGAAACTACAGGCCGTTGTAGAATCTGTCGCTGACCACATTGGCTGAGAAGTCATAAAGTCTGAAAAACATCTCTGGCCGTTTTTTAAAAAAACCCTTAAGAGGCACCTGTTTTCTCAGATTTAATTAATTTTATATCATAACTGTTTTAATCATTTTATCCTGTTTTTATATTGTATTTTAACTTATGTACACTGCCTAGGGATGCACATGTCAGGCGGTATAGAAATATAATAGATGAATAGTCTGTGGTGCAAGAACTATTATCTTTTGTATACTCGATTGCTTATTAATGGATACTCATGAGCCAGCGTGGTGTAGTGGTTAGAGTGCTGGACTAGGACCAGGGAGACCCGAGTTCAAATCCCCATTCAACCAAATACTTGCTGGGTGACTCTGGGCCAGTCACTTCTCTCTCAGCCTAACCTACTTCACAGGGTTGTTGTGAGGAGAAACTTAAGTATATAGTACATTGCTTTGGGCTCCTTGTAGGAAGAACGGGATATAAAATGTAAGTAAGTAAGTAAATAAATAAAATACTGAGGATCGGTAGATGTCTCTAGGGCTTGTTGAAGGTGCTTGCTCAATGAACTTTGATGGCTAAAAGATTTTTACTGAATAAAGTATAAATGACTGGAGGCTAGATCCATGTAAAGGCTGGAGAAGCAGTAGGTGGCCAGGTAGGAAATTTGCAACTGGAGGGAAACTGCTGCCTTAAGGGGACTCCAAGAGACTGCAGCTGGCTTTACGGGCAACTGATGCTGCTTTACAGACCAGTGCTAGAAATCCTGGAGCCCATCTGCACATCCTTGCTCCACAACAGGGCTCAGGAAATCCACTAGGCTACTTGTCTGTGACAAGTGAAAAATAATGCCTGACAAGTGAAAATAATACTGACAAGTATTGTACCAACATAGCTCTACGAGTAAAATATCTGTCTGGCTGGTGAACAGAGCCAATATTTCTTGACCCCTGCTCCACAAGTATATTTGAAAACAGGTATCACAAGTATAGTGGGCTCCCATTAGCAGCCAGCATTCTGCAGCTTAGAAGAGGGAGCATGAGTGAGAGCAAGGCCCTTTCAATGAGCCTAGTAGCCACTCAGTTTCTCCCCTCTTGGTATCTAGCAGCAGTCAAATGTTCTGCATAGCTTGGAGGGGAATTGAGACCCTCTCACCGGCCTCTTTTCACAGCTATTCACCATGGCTTCCCTCTCCCCAAAAGGATCCATTTACTCTCATCTTCTGCTTTTGCTGATGCGGAATTATCTTTACCGTAAATGAGAGAGCAGAGCCTCTGCTATTTCTAATTTTTTAACAGCATTCTGCAATTTTAGGAGCATAACATCTAATAGGGAGAATAGGGACAGGTATTTTGGGAAAGCCTCTGATCTACTATTTAGGAACAAAGAAAGCTGTCTTATTTTACAACCAGGCCACTGGTCCATCTAGCTCAGTATTGTCAACACTGCCTGGCAGCAGATCTCCAAGGTTTCAGGCAGGAGTCTTCTCCAGCCCTACCTGGAGATGCCAGGGATTGAACCTGGGACCTTCTGCATGCAGAGCATTTGCTCTACCACTGAGCTATGGCTCCATCCCTTTACCTGTCATATTAGATGCACCTTACAAATTCAGAGTTTATATAGCTGTACACGGCAGAGCAGAAGCATCCAAAGTAGTGCCAAATCGCAAATAAAAACATTGAACAGCAGCCTTGAGCTATGCAAGGAAATCTTTTGAAATACATATTGCCAAAGCCCACTCCAAAGGCAGACGTGAAAGCAGCTTGCCTGTTTCCCTGGCAGCCTCTCACACTCCAGAAGATGCAGCCCTGAGGAAGTCCTCAGATGAAAGCCTCACAAACAGCAGTCACTGCCCTGCAAACATGCCAGCCACGGCCCCAAAATACAACATCGCTCAATTCGGTCAAGCCCCACCCAGGCTGAGGTTTGTTAGAACTAATACTAGACTTTGCTCTCTCCTCTGCTGTAGGAAGCGCCTTGTTTTCATTAATTTGCAATCTGTAAGTGTCATTTTAAATGACTAGAAGCAGATGTGCAATCCAAAGCCCCCTTTTTAAATGATTCTATTTGATCAAGAGCTGGCACAAGCCCTACTCAGGCAGTAGGTTGAACAGTCGCATGATGAATGTGCAGTGTACACAGGGACAGATCTGCACACAGGCACACAGTTATTCTCAGGTTATGCAGAACACAGGTACAGCAGTACACTTCTTATCTGGATAGCACATTTGAGGGGTCTGAACCCAGGTTAATTTCAACATGAACAGAGGTACAGTCATCCACACAAAAACATGTACAAAACATGTACAAGTGTATAAATGTCTGTACAACATAGTGTTTGAATAGGGCTATAGTGTGTTGGCTAAGGGAGTAGGAAGCAAGAAATTCCCAATTCGAATCTCATCTCTGCCATGAACTCATGGCCAATTATTCTCAGCTTTCATCTGCTCTGCAACATGGAGGATACAAAACACAACAATGTGAGGTAGGTCAGTAAGAATTATAAACCATATATAGTGTAATTTTTAAGAATTAGAAAGCCATAAAAACTGGCTTTGCATATAGTGTATGCAAAACCAGCCACACACTCAAAAGAGCCAAGTACTCTTATCGTAGAAGCCCAAGGCTACACTTCAGTGTTGATGTATGTGGGAGGAAGCATCATTAGGGAGCTGCTTTCTGACAAGTCAGACCACTGGCCAACTGGCTCAGTACTGTCTACACCAGGGCTGTTCTGCAGGAGGGCTGGAGCTGATGTTGACCTACAACTCCCATAATCCCTGGCTATTGGCCACTGTGGCTGGGGATTATGGGAGTGGTAGTCCAAAAACAGTTGGGTGGTGCCTAAGTTGAGCAGGCCTGGTCTACATTGACCGGCAGCAGCTCTCCAGGATTTCAGACAGAGAGGAGACTTTCCCAGCCCTACCTGGAGACTGAACCTGGGGGGTGGGGTCATTTGCGACTGAGCTATGGCCCTCCTCCCACTGAATCTAGTGGGGCTAACCTCTGAACAAACACATGCAGAACTGAACTGCAACTGTGGTAACACCACACTCGGCAGCAATAAAATACAACCCTTTAAAGTCAGTCAACACCGTAGTTACAAGGACAGCAAAAGCCACTATTAACCTCCATATGCTAACAGTGAAAAGCAAAGTGGTTCTGTCAGAAGTAAATGAATCAGTGAAAGTTTAGGTTTCGTTTCACCTCAATCCAATTCAAAGTGACAACAGAGAAAGTGGCTTTGCTGCTGCCCTTATACATCAACGTTCTTCAAATTTATTCCAGGATAAAGGGGCGGGGGAGAAAAGACATGAATGAGACACAATTACCTGCTTTCACATCACCCAGAAACATGAAGGTAACCACACAATCCCATCTGTCACAGTTTGTTAGCAAGATCAAATACTTCACTGCATGCAACATGTCTGTGGCGATATTTAATCCAAGACATAATGGAACGCCGCCTCTACAAGGAGGACATCAGCCCTTATTACTACTGGAAGGAACGTGGATTCATTAGAAGCACAGAGCAAACAGACAGCAGTAATAAATTCTAGCTAGTAAAGTGTGCATTTTACTTTAGCCAATAAAACCCTGATGCATTAAGAGACATAGCGTCAAAAGCCTTCAGTTTAAATACATTTTATCCCAGGCTCTTATTAGGCTATGGAAGTTTCTCTTTCAACAATAATTCAAGTGCTACCATCAACTGCGCTAGTTATAATAAAAGGAAGGAGACTGGTGGAAACAGCAAAGAGCTGCAGATTTTATCTAATCTGAAAAGATATGGGGTCCAGTGAATGTATGGGAACAACAGATGCTGCAGCATTACTGATCCTAACAGGAGTACTTGTTCTGAAATCTAGAGGAGGATCCACGGGATGTCTCATGTAAAATCAAGGTACATGTTTTGAAAAGATATTTTTCATAAGATCCAATGAGCAGTGGTTCACAATTCATGGCTGGAGTGCACCATAATGGACTTGCATTTCAGGAGGAAAACAGAGATATCAAGCTATCTAGCTGCCATTATTTGGATTGTGCCACCCTCTAAATGTGCACTGTTCATCAAAGGGGTGAGGCTTCAAAAAATGTCCTCCTGTGTCCACCCCCGCCCATTGCATCTATATAAGATGAGCTGCCCCACTCCACATGTTGCTCAAATGATAGAAAATCAGATCACAAACCACAGTAAGAAGTCAGGTCCTGGTTTCAGACAACATGCGGAGTTGCAATGTAAATAAGCCAAGTTGTTTGCATCACAGCTGAGAAGCTAAAAAGGAGAGGGTGTGAGCAGGCTGAGCAGGCTTTGGGTCATCTGAATCAGCCTTTCGTGTATAATTTTAGAGAAAAGTGACTATGTCTATATGCCCCAAAGTCTCAAATGGCCAAATAAGTCTCCATGCTACAGTCCCCAGATGAGAATTTTAACAGCTGCTTGTTTAAACACTGTGAAAGAATCTGTCATGCACACAAGCAAAGGGCAGAAGCCAAAAACCATTTCAAGTACCACCTGGGACCCTGCCAAGAAGCCCCTTATGAATACAATACACAGTATGTTGCTGACAAATGAAGCAGCCTTTGGAAATGGCCACTAAACACCAGACCAAACTGTTTGCAGTCAGTGAGCTTCTCATGCGGCACAGTCAAGTACTCGGTTCAAACAAAAGCACTTTGTTATAATCACGTATTACACTGGAAATGCCAGAGCACTGAAGACTCAGAGAACCACTGGTCACCCAATAAGATTACTACCAAAGACAACCACAGGGCTCTGTGGTCGCCAGGAGTCAACACTGACTCCACTTTAGCTTTAAGTAGTAGATGACTCTACTACTACTCAGTTTAAAAGTCAATGTGGTTTCTCATCTGCAAGTCAACTTGAAAGAACTGCACGCTTATCTGTTAGCTTTATTGCTTATTGCT
This sequence comes from Hemicordylus capensis, assembly GCF_027244095.1. Classification (NCBI taxonomy): domain Eukaryota; kingdom Metazoa; phylum Chordata; class Lepidosauria; order Squamata; family Cordylidae; genus Hemicordylus; species Hemicordylus capensis. The sequence goes on along the minus strand of NC_069661.1, from coordinate 247,837,906 downwards.
GCTTTGGCATTTCCCCCCCCCCCCCGCAAAAGTGGGCTGAGTTATCAGACAACAAAGGGCTATCCAATTTTATCTCAGCAACCCCGTCAGGTACATTGGGAGGTCAATCTTGCTCAACTGAGAACCTCCCAGTGAGATTCATGGCTATGTGGAAGTTGTTAATGAAGGTCTCCCTGGTCCAAGCTCAAACACTTTAACCAGCTTAAAACAGGGCTGCAACGTTTAAATCTACAGAACACACACACACTTTTAATCTACTAAAAAGGCATCACTGATTAATCAGGCAACGCATTATTTTAAAGTGTTAATTATTTTTAAGGTAAGTAGTAAAAAAAAAGTCAAGAGGCATTCCCTCTCACTCAGGAGGGAATGGGTCTTCTGCAATAGGTGCCTGCTATCCCATTTAAAAACTGTTTGTTCCTTCAAAACTCTAGTTTTAGTTATATGCAAAATTATGCAGATTTAATCAAATTGATCATTCAACTAAATTATTTAATTAGTTGATGGCCTAATTTAAAATATTGGAGGGTGGGGTGGGGTGGCATGTATAGACAAGCCTATCATTTTGAAAACCTTGTAAAGATTGTCAAGTTTCTATTACAGCATTTAAAATAAGGTATTTACATAGGTTTGCTCTGGGCCGGTCCACAAAACAGCATAGAAAAGAAATATTTGTAAATCATCAATTAAACAACAGAAGTACCAAAACAGCAGGCTGGATTGCCTGAACAAAGAGAGAGATTTTAAACCAACTCCATAGCCAGTAGTGGATTCCTGCTGGAACTGCTTGCAAACATGGACCATTTCCCCCCAGAACTTCCATCTGCTCTTCAAACGAAAAGCAGTTGTCTCCAATCAGAAACGACGTCAAGCCTAGGAACACAGAAATGTGACGCAAAAGATTCTTAACTAAAAATCAATTACTGCAGCTAAAAATAGCTGCAAGACATTTCACATGGCCTTCTAACACACACAAGAACAAGAGTTAAGCATTGGAGACTGAAAATAACTGTGTGGCCATGAATTATTCAGAAGGGGGGGGGATATTCTGCACTGTGCATGCGTGCTGTTTCCTTCCAAAATTGGTTGCATTGGCTCAATACGAGGATCAGGGCCACACTGTGTGCTATGTGGTCAATATTTGCCAAGCATTATGGCAAAGACGGTTGAATCAATTGCCCCAGGAAAGCCATTTTCAGTAGCACACCTGCGGCAATCAACATGCACAAGGTTAAAGCTGCCCCATGTTAAGTGCGTGCATGAAACAGCAACTTGTCAGTTCCTAATCCAGCTCCATCTTCTTATCATCAGTGCCTGGCATACAATCTAAAGCCTCTGGGCAGAGACCAATTCAATCCTGTCATCTTTAGGCACCCAGCACACCAGTTATAGTAGCAGCAGTAAATATTTTTCTGATATCATTATTCCAAATGATTCCTCTTTGTTTCCCCCAGATGGGGAACCGCAACAGGATTGCGCTTTCAAATCATTTTGGATACTCATATCCTTACGTCTTGGGCTCAAGTGCACTTTAATGAGGATGGACACACTATATTCCTTCTGTGGATATACAGAATACAACAGAAAAGGTTCATAAGCTTTTGATCCATTGGTACTACAGGGCAGGAGTTTTCAAGCTCAGTTTTAGCCAGCTCTGAGTTCCCTGTAAACTCATTGTCAAGAGTTCCTCAACGAGATCAGTCATGGCAGACAAGCTTCTCCAACAGGCAGTGTGCCCACCGCTACCCAACTTTCCTGGCAATGTCCATTTTAGAGCACATTATTTGTTCATTCGGTGCCACAATGAGACCTGATAGGCCTGGCCAAGTGACCTGTGTGAAGAGAAAGTGTGGCCTAGGCAATTTAATGCTTTATATAATATTGTTTACATCTCACTTGTCTTCCATAATGGCACTCAAGGGAGTGTACATGGGGTTTCCACATAGGCTCCCATCCAAGAACTGATCAGAGCCAGACATGCTTAGCTTCAGTATGGTGGCTGCATCATGTGCCTCACCCTAGAACCCCAGAAACTTCTGCAACAAACTGGGGTTCTATGACAGAAGTCAAACTCAAAAATGTCCCCTAAACATCTGAAAGACCACTGCTATGGGAAAGTTATTGTGCATTATACTGTACTAGGATTTGTTAAAACAGATGCAATTGTGCCCAATTATCTTTGGACATAACCTGCAAAGTACATGAAAAGAGGCAAGAGCTACTGCCATACAGTTCAGTTTTCCACTCATTTCTGCTGCCTCCAGATGCCCCCAATATGTGCTGGATCAGCCCACCATGTTCTCTGCTATATGACCAGCACAAGAGGGATCCGAGCGGAAGCTGCAGGAAGGCTGAGCTGGAGTGGAGGCTGCCCTCTGGACTAAACTGGAACTTAGGTCAAAACTATTCAGTTACGGACTTTCTTTTCTTTTCTTTTTTGAAGTGTGGGAAAGAGACAGACCAAGGAGAAGCTCTGAGCTGTAATTAGGAAATGTGACATTTGGAGAGTACAGCACTCCAGAAAGGCACAATTACTATTATACGAGTACAGGCGCCACTTTTTTAAAGGCCAGGTCCTGTGTTTCTTCATTTTTGATAGATGGGACAGTAGATTATTTTTCTAGATGGGGTGGGAAGAAAGTTTGACACTGAATGATACATATAGCAGAAGATAACTTAAATGTTTGATTTATTTATTTATTTTTAAAGCATGGGGTAGTTAGCAATTAGTAAGAGTGGCCAGGGCTGTTGCACACCAGTAGCCATTACTGACCACCTGTGGGGCAGCACCGGAACCGATACTTCTGTGCAGAGTCTTTGCACACCCTGAGAAAACCACTCAGAGGAACATAGGAAGGTCCCTTATACCCATTCAGACTACTGGTCCATTTAGCTCAGTAGCTGTCTATTAGCAGCTGCCAGTCAGTACTGTCTACACTGACTGGCAGCAGCTCTTCAGGGTTTTGGGTAGGGGTCTTTCCCAGCCCGACCTAAACCTGATACCTCCTGTGTACAAAACAGATGCTCTAACAACGAGCTGCAGCCCCACCCCTAGAGCCAGGGGCAAAAGCAACAACCCTGCAATGGTGGTCCCACAATTGGCTCATGCAACATAGATGGGGCTTCTTCCAAGAAGTGAACAAAACTATTGTCCAGAATTCTGCACCTTGAAGGCCAGGCAAGTTGCCATCAGCTGGAGAGGCAATGGGTAGATAGAAGCAGAGGTGGCAGATAGGGTCAGAGCTTGTAGCCAAGACAAGCCCAAGTCAAACACTGGTCTCCCTATGATTGAAAGCTGAAGCAGGAGAGAGGAGGCTAGGAAAGACCATGGAACATCTAGGAGACTTTGAGAGAGAGAAGCAGGGGCATAGAATGGAACATGGAAGAGGTAGCCGAATGCCTTCAGGCAAACTGCCTAGATCAGGCCTGCTCAACTTAGGCCCCCGCAGCTGTTTTTGGACTACGACTCCCATAATCCCCAGCCTCAATGGCCAATATTTATTTATTTATTTATTTGATTTATATACCGCCCTTCCAAAATGGCTCAGGGCGGTTCACAATTAAAACAACTTATAAAACAGTAAAAAGCTAAAACAAATTAAAACAATAAAACAACAGCTAACAATCTAAAACATTTTAAAACAAAAATAAAACATTATCCCCAGACCCCAGCTCAAGAAAACGTAGACTCAGTATAGAGGAAAAGGGCCACAACTTTGTTAACTATTACACACAGCATGGCAGACTGGAACACCAGGTGATTAATCACCCTTAAAGAACAGTGCGGGCCAATAGAAGCAGGTCAGAACTCTGAAATCCTACCCAGCACCCTACTGGGGGGGGAGACACCCTGGCTCGGGAATGGGCAGGTACATCCCACCCAATTCCTTCAAAGCCAACCCCCCCTTCTGTAAGAGAGGGTCTGGATACTTCTAGGCATTCGTCCACCCCGGACCGCACAGCCCAAAGGTTAGAGAAGTCCTGAAGCAGGGTTCATGGCAATCATTCTCCCCGTGCCGCACAGGCTACAAAGGAGCGATTAACCAATCACCCCTTTTACATATCCAAGGGTGCTCACCAATGTTCTAACCCTCAAATTACCACCCCGCCCGCACTGTTCCTGCCATTGTGGTTGACCTAACTCTAAATACGCACCCAGGACACAGAACGGAGTAGGCGAAAAAAACCCCAACAGTGGCCAATGCGTTGGGAGCAAAAAATTCCTACTCGGCCCCCTCAGGCGGCCAGTCGCTAGACCCGCTCTGCACCGGGGAGGGAGGGAGGGGAAAGCCGCTTCTCCTGTGATTGCCTGACCCCAACTGAAGAGAGAATGGAAAATGGAGGATGGGGCCGGGATCGGTCAATCCTGGCCGAAGCCCCGCCCCTTGACCAAAGAGGTCAAACGGAACCCTTCCTGGGCTTCGCGCAGGACAGGCTGTGACAAACTCCCTCCCATCTGCACAAGGCGGGGGGGGGGGTTATTAAGTCATTAAAAACACTAAATCAAGTTAAAAATTAAAAAATTAAAAGATTAAAATATATACATATATATATACATACATATATATACACATACATACATACACACAAACACACATACACATATATATACATATATATACACACACACACGCATATATATATACACATATATACACATACACACATATACATTTTAAAAGCCCTGAAAATAGCCAGTGATTATGGGAATTGTAGGCCAACATCTGCAGGAGAGCAGAGGCTGAGCAGCCCTGGCCTAGACAGAAGAAGTCCAGCAAGCCATGGGGGCTACAGAGTAGGCAGGCAGTAGTACGTGTGGTGTTGAAGCATTCGCATTTGAAAAGCTGAATTGCTTTTCCACCCCACAAAGAGAGTCTATAAAGCAACACACCCATAAAGCCATTCAGTTCATAAGAGCCAAGTACCACAAACACACACAAAGTCAGAAGAACAGCAGTCAATAAAGCCAGGAGACAGTAGGAGCATAAATCATTTAAAAGTCTTGGCAAATAGAACTGTCATAACCTGGTGGCTCAACAACAATAGTGTAAGTGCCTCATGAATCTGCTTGAGGGGGTGATCCAAAGACAATGCATTTCCACTGAGAAGGCCTTCTCTGTGGTTACCAGCTGGCTTAACTCTGGTGGCAGGGACACATAGAGGCCCACCTCTGAAGGCAGGCTTATATGGGATAAGGTGATCCTTCAGGTACTTTGCACCTGAAAGATGCAGATGGACGTAAGCCCATAGGACAGTTTAGTTGTGGTAACTGTGTTGTGTTCAAAAACTGTGTAAAAGTTTGTTCATTTGTTAACCCAGTAAATGGAAAGGTAAATCAGAGGGTTTTTTACATGCAATAGTAAGGGCGTGGTATACAATATCAGATGCTCTTGCTCGTTATTATATGTAGGTAAAACCATTTAGAGCCATCAAAACACAGATTGCAGAGCACAAGAGTTGTATCAAGAGAAAAATATTACAAGGCCCATTGGTTAAGCATTTTTTGGACTATGTTCATGAGTTGTAGTTCAGCAACATCTGGAGTGTCACAGGTTGGGAACCCCTGAGTTATATAATTTACATCCTGCTCATCTTGGAACTCAAGATGGTGCACATGCAGCAAGGAAACAGACTGGTATCCAATGTACAGATTTTAATATTGTCAAGGTGTGAGCAAATTAACAGTCCAGATGCTGCATACTGTATCAGCTGAAATTTCTGAACAGTCCTCAAGGGATTGAGGACAGCAACCTACCCTGTTATGACTTTCCCCTCTACAGAAGCAAATTTAAAAATAAAACCAAAAGATGTCTGCCCCAAACTTGGGGAGAGAAAACACAACACCACAAGAACAGCTATATTTTAGGGATGGGCCAAACGTTCCAAGCCTGAAACAGGCTGTTTCAAGTGTTCCAAACGTGAAACAACACACCCTTCAAATAAAGGGTCTGTTTTGAGTTTGAAACGGAATGACCCCATTCTGAATCAGAATGTTTCAAGTGTTCTGAGCACCATTTTGGAGGGCTGTTTTTCCAGGGAGAGTTGGTCTACTTATTGGGGTCAGTGTGTAGACCAGGCCTCCACTCCAGACTTATTGTATTGGCCTGCTTCCGAGGGCTGATCTACTCGCTATGTGAGGTGGGTAGATCCAGCCTCTGCCCTGGACTTAGCGCGTCAGCCTGCCTCGGACCAGTAGACCAGTTCTCTGAGAAGGGCAGACACACTAAGTCCAGGGTGGAGGCTGGGTCTACCTGCCTCACGCAGTGGGTAGACTAGTCTTCCAAGGTGGATCAATGCACCACGTCTGGAGCAGAGGCCTGGTCTACCTGCCAGCCCCAATATGTAGACCAGCTATCCCCAGAAAAACAGTCCTCCCAAATGGCACAGAATGTTCGAAACGTTCCAAGCTTATTCTGTTGGAACAACCAGCTTGACTAGTTGTTCCGACGAAACGTTCCAGGGATTTGTGTTTCATTTCAAGCTCAAAACAAAATGGAAAATCTACAATATAGTATCTGTTGATATAATCACACTTATTGAACTTATTGTTCTGGATCATTGGAAGGAAGAGTCCTGCTCACTTCATTGTTGCTCAGTTTTTAGTTAGGCTTGATACAGGTAACTTGGGTTGAACAGAGATGGGGAGGTGGGGGACAGACCTGGGGCAGCTATACCAGTTGTGGTGGGTAATCAAGAAAGATATGGCACTGGTAGGCCAGCGGGTCATTATAAGGGAAGGGAATTCAGAAATTTAATTGCTGTTGCCCCTTCCGGCAGGCCTACTACCTCTCTGATTTTGGAGAGCAATGCCAACCACCCGCAGAAGCTCACCTTATTACTCCTCTGTAATGCCAGGTTGATTCACAATAAGTCTGAGATAATGCATGATATGATCATGGATGAAGGAGCTGACTTGGTATGTATCACAGAGACCTGGTTGAGAGAGCCAAACTAGTGGTCCAGATTGGTCCAGCTTCTCCCAGAGGGTTACTCCATGGTGGCGCAGGTGAGAGGATGTGGAAAGGGATATAAGGTAGCTGTGGTCTAGAATAATACCATCTCCCTTACCAGGATCCCTGTCAGGGATTTGGCCTATATTGAATGTGAGTACCTAAGTCTAGGGATTGGGGATAAATTGGGACTTCTGCTGGTGATTACCCTGCTGCCCAGTGGAATCCCTAATTGAGCTGATGGACCTGGTTGCTGAGTTGGCATTGGAGTGGCCCAGGTTGCTGGTGGTGGGGGACCGGGTACATTTTGGAACAGGGTTGTTGGGAGAGGCTCAAGAGTTCATAGCGGCCATGATGACTGTGGGCCTATCCCAATTGGTCTCTGGACCGACACATGATGCTGGACACATGCTCGATTTGGTCTTTTGCTCTGCTCAAGGTGGTGTTCTGCGGGTGGGGACTCCTCCTCATTTTCATGGATAGATCACCATCTGGTTAAGGTAGAACCGACAGCCTCGACCCACCTCTGCAGGGGTCAAGGACCTATTAGATTAGTCCTCCTGAGGAGGTTATTGGATCCGAAACGATTCCAAAGAGCTTTGGAATTGTTTAGGATTGGCTCTGCTAGTGATTCTGTTGATGCTCTGATGCAAACATGGAATAATGAACTCACTAGAGCAGTAGACACAATTGCTCCTAAGCATCCCTGCTAACTTGGAGAAGAGCACCTTTTTAACATGTGGTGAGTATATTTAGCAGGAGGAAGAGTAACTGGCCCTATCCATCCCCAGCATAGTACCTCTAGTGCCTGTTGCTGGTGTCTATCTAATGTTTCTTTTTAGATTGTGAGCCCTTTGTGGACAGGGATCCATCTTATTTATTTATTATTTCTCTGTGTGAACTGCTTTGGAAACTTTTGTTGAAAAGCGGTATATAAATATTTGTTGTTGTACTGACTGTACGGGGTCGGGACCTCAGAGAAGTTTTAGATCTGCCTGTTCTGGATGGGGTTACACTCCCCCTGAAATATCAGGTACGTAGCTTGGGAGTGCTCCTGGACCCAAAGCTCTCCCTGGTTTCTCAGGCTGAAGCAGTGGCCAGGAGCACTTTTTATCAGCTTTGACTGATATGTCAGATATGTCCATTTCTAGAGGTGAGTGACCTTAAAACAGTGGTACATATGCTGGTAACCTCCAGACTGGACTACTGTAATGCACTCTACATAGGACTGCCTTCGTACATAGTCTAGAAACTATAATTGGTACAGAATGTGGCAGCCAGATTGGTCTCTGGGACAACATGAAAGGACCATATAAGACCAGTTTTAAAAGAACTGCACTGGCTGCCAATATGTTTCTGGGTGAAATACAAAGTGCTAGTTATTACCTAGCTTGGGTCCAGGCTATTTAAGAGAGTGCCTCCTTTGTCATGAACCCTGCCACTTGTTACAATCTTCTGGAGAGGTCATGTTACAGTTGCCACCAGCTCGTCTGGTGGCGACTCAGGACTGGGCTTTTTCCGTGACTGCCCCAGGGCTTTGGAATATGCTCCCTGCTGCAATTAGAGCATCTCCTTCTCTGTTTCTTTTCAGGAAGACCTTCAAGACTCTCCTGTTCTCTCAAGCTTTTAATTAGAATTAATTTCAATAGTTTGTTTTATAATGTTTTATTGTATTTTATGTATGTTTTATGTATTTTAACCTGTGATTTTTAATATTAAAATTTGTATACTGCCTAGAGGTGTACACATCAGTAAGTTTAAAAAAATATGATTGATAAATAAATAAGAATTGACAGTATATGCTCACCATCAAGCCCACCCATTTTCAGCAATTAAAGCTCATCCTGGCAAGGTAAAATCACATTAAGGAACAATGCAAGCAAGACAACTGGATGCGACCGACATGGAGGAACCACTGACGGCTCTCTTACTTCACCTTCCCCATCAGTATGAACACTGTGACCCTAAGACTAGATACCTAAACTGTGGTTAAAGATGGATCACAAACCATGATGCAGACTAGTAGGTTTGAAATGAGTTTGCAAACCATGGTTAAGTGTTACATGCACCTATAACAACCAAACCATGGTTATGACAGCGCCTCCTGCCTCTGCTTACAAGGCGGCAACCAGGTCTCACTGGTGTTTCCTTATACAAACCCACCCAAAGCATGACTTTGTTCAGGAAGCTAGATCGTGGTTTCATAGTACATTTGAAAACTTTTAAACAAAAGTTAAGGCAAAAACCCACAGTTGGCATTATATCTACAACAGGCCTGTATGGTTGACAGAACTATGGGTATCAGCTGCTCTTTACAATATGCAAACAAGCTTTAATAACATGGTTTAAGTCCACATTCAAGCTCCCTCTGCTCAGATGATAAAGCTTTTTAAAAAATTGCTATCTTCAAAAAGACATTTATGAACAATGACAAAGCCAACACTGGAAATGTCTTAGCCGCTGTATTATTCATCTTTTGTCTAAATGTTTGTTGTTAACACTTTCACTTACAGTCCAAAAAGTTATTAAGTTTTCCAAGTACCATATAATTACTATACAAATTGCCAGACTGAAAACTGGTTAGAGGCTGTGTTTCTATGTCTGCAAAAACAGTGATAACGATATATTAGCAGCTGACCTTTCCATGAAGGAGCAGTGCCTACTAGGTTCCTATGCAATTTCAGACATATTGTTTTAACGAAAGGTCAGACTACTTCATATTAGGAAGGATGAAACTCACTTTTTGGAAAAGTTATGGTTTCTATTGCATTTTTCCTTCCTCCACCACAGAAGGAGCAGTGCCTCCTTTTTCAGTCCTTTCTGGAGGCATTGGCAATGAAGATGTTGTATCCCAACTTCTTCTGCAAACAGAAGGCACTTTTCACTTGCTTAGGGAGGGGAATTCCCCCCTTTTTCTGCAGGGTTCCATGTCACCCTGTTCCAGAGGGTCCCCCATCCCTCAGACGTCCTTTCTCAGTGGACCCAGGAGGCTGCAGAGGGTAGAAGGGATTGGCAAAGTCGCTGACCATGAGTTCATGAAGAGGAACTTAGGATATAACCTGCTCTGCCACTTCATCTTACTTATGTAACAACCAGCAAATAATTGTTCATTGTTGCAAGCTCACTAGGATGTCAAAGTTCATCTTGCTTTCCACAGGGCAGTCCTGGTTCTTACTTGGGGTGGGGGCAAGCAAGCAGCACAGAAGCTCCCTCCTGTCATTTGACTACCCAGCTGCATCAAGGATGGATGCAAGAGTATCCTGCCGTTCTTCCCAATGAAGATCATCCATTCCATCCTAGGAACAACACTCACAACTAGTTGTAATGCTGTCCCTCTGCCAAGCCGACAAAGGGAGACAATACGTACACACACTTATCCAAGCTTTGTACTCTCCAAGCAACCACCACTTGCGGGCTGCTAGATTTGCCACAACAGAGATGGATCTGGTTGTTGGCTGGAACTGAGGACCAGACAAGAACGGAAAAGCCTTCTCAGACCAAGAAAGAGAGCTTACTGTATATGCAAGAATAAGCTCTGTATATTGTTGTATGAGGCTAGCTGAATTCCCACCAACACTATTAATGCAGAGAATCCTTTCTGATGTTACCTTTCAAGAAGGTGGGAGCCACTGCAGCATGGCTCCTTCCTGCACGGCTTGGAAGTCATGTGGGAGAAGTCATTCCGCTCCCTGCAGCTCATTTCCATACAAGCATCACCTCTCCCAGTAACGGCAGCCATGCTAACAAGGGAGGGTGCTGTGGTATCTGCTCCTCCCACATGACCTGACCTGACCAAGTGGCAGAGGAAGCAGCCAAAGTGCCATCGCTCCTTCCTATACCACTCAAGGAAACACTGAAAGGGATTGCTTAAAAACCATTGTCACTTACTTGGTTGACTACTGTTGGGCAAGTACAAGATATATGCACCACAGCAAACCGATAACTGCAACAGTCAACAAAATCCTTACCCCATACAATTCAGACGGTGCTAGCAAAACATTCCTTAAAGCACAAGAGGCAGTTTCAACACATATTCCAAAGAAAAGGTGGCTCTTTTTTCAGAATCAGAACACAGTCCAAGCTCAGGAGTGGGAAAATAATTCAGCATGAAACAGCGCACTGAACATTTTTGCTATTGTATTTATCTCTGCCGCCTTAAGAACCACTATCAGGCTATCTTGCACAACCCCCATTCACTTCAATGGGGCTTCTGCAGGAAAACTATGTGGATTATGGATTGTGTCCCCATTCAAACCAACCAACCAACAGAAGTGAAATCAAGACATCAGTTTCATTTGGGGGGGAAAGTTATGACAGAGAAACTTTCAAATGCTAATGCAGAGGTTTGCTTTTAACAGCTCAAGCTTAATATGCCATTTTGTTTTGCATCCAGGCTTTGTGTATTCTCTGAAGAACATCTACTCACTCATGACTGGTAGCCTCCTCGCATATAGTCCCAGACAGGTATTAAACTAAGGTATCTTGTCCAAGAAGCTCTCTCAGAGGTATACATGTCCTATCCAAAGTGGGAGGGGGGAAAAACAGAAAAGGCAATATTAGTCTCAGAATACATCCATTATCATTATATGTAGTGCTCTTAGCAACAAATATAACACTTGTACCAAACCCTGAAGACCTATCAGGAAGGGAAAAGGGAAAAAAACATTCTAAAGCTATAATCGCTCCTTTAGGAATGAGACGTTTTCATCAATCTTTATACACAATAAATAATGACATTTTTAGAGTCTCTGTGGCATTAAAGAGGGGAAATATTCGCAGTAAATGTAAAAACCTTAGCAAACCATTTTTTAGCATTCTCAAATTCCTCCAGGGTCACAGAGCTTAGGATCAGGCCTTCCCCTCCCAACTGATATTCCAGACCCTTTCTCTGTTTTTTTCAGTGTTTTTTTTTTTTTAAGTAAGCCTTTACTTTTATCCTTAGGCTGCAATCTTCTGCACATCTAGGAGTAAATCCCAAAGACAGCAGCACTTATTTCTGAATAAGCGTGAACAGGCTCAGGATGCTCAAGATATAAGGCACTCTTCTACTCAAAACGTTCAGTGAAGAGCACAGGAATGTTAACTTAAGCTACCGGTAGTACCCAAGTAACACAGGATACAGACTATAAAAGGCATTTGTATAGATGACACCAAGCCTGCTCTTTAGGAGTAGAAATCTTTATGCCTTGTTCACACTAAGCAACTACCACAACATTCTCTCTCTAGGAAACAGCCACAACTTGCATCTTAACTTTTTTCACATGGTAGACGTTTATAAAACTGTGCACCGAGCAGAGAGAGTGGACCAAAAGAAATTTTTCTCCTCCTCACAAGAACCAGGAGTCATTCCATGAAACTGAAGACTGAGAATTTTAGGACCAAGAAGAGGAAGTACTTTTTCACACAGAGCATAATTAATCTATGGAATTATCTGCCATGGGATGTGGTGATGGCCACTAGCTTGAATGGCTTTAGTCAATGGCTACTAGTCTGGCTACTATAGGCCACCTCCAGCCTCAGAGGCAAGATGCCTCTAAATACCAGTTGCAGGGGAGAGAGCATGCTCTCACCTCCTTCCTGTGGGCTTCTCAAGGCATCAGAGAGGGTAAAACAGGATGCTGGACTAGATGGGCCTTGGGCCTGATCCAGCAGGGATCTTCTTATGTTCTTGGAGGCACAGAATTTTAGGGTGAGACGGTTACTTGGAAGCCTTCTAGTCCACCATATGCTCAGACCAGGGATCTGCATGTGCAGAGGCTGTTGAACTTAGGCCCCCAGATGATGCTGGACTACAACTCCCATCATCCCCAGCCATAATGGCCTAGTGTCATTGTGGTTGTGTATGATGGGAGTTGTAGTCCAGCTACATCTGGAGACCCAGGTTTGAGAACCCCTGCGTTACAGCATCCCTAACAGGTGGCCACCCAACCTCTGTTTGACAAATTTTAGAGAAGGTCATGTGAGGCAGATAGTTCCACTACCAAACATTTTAAACACATCATTAAAATTGCATCTTATTGAATTAAAATTTGTTAATAGGCTGGATGTCCAAATTAACAGCAGCACCCTTTCATCTCTGAAGTGTTAGTGTTTTGCCCCATAATAGACAGTGTATAATCCCAAATCAATTAAAAATTTCCACCCTGTTTATAACACCCCGGACCAATTCACTAGGCAGACACCTAGGGTGCCAACACTTGGCGGGGGGGGGGAACCAGGGCAGGCTGCTCATTTACCTTGCAAGCGAGTAGTCCAAGTGGCTCAAGTTAAAGCCAGGGCTCTGCATTTCTTGGCAGGTGGGGCACCAAAACCAACCTTTGCATAAGTCACCAAAAACTCTAGGGCAGGCCCTGATGCTTTGGGTACTTTGTGCCCTCTGTCTCAACAAGCTTTTTCCATTACAGACCAAAATCCTTCCCAACCTCCAAGAAAAGGATCAAGACTCAAAAGAAAAAGAAAAAGCCCTCTTAGTAAGAGTTTACATAGCAGCTGTCCAAAGCAATATGTAAATCCTAATATGAACACGGCCACAGCTAAGTTGGGTATGATCATTCGTTAATCATTAATCAATAATACGATCTTCCCATAGACAGACATGTGGCATCAAGCTCACTTATATGTGCCCCCCGCCCTGGACACAAGTCTGAACCAACTTACAAGGCTCCTGCACCCCAACCACAAAGTCCGATTGTTCCATTTGGAAATAATCATTGTGTACATCAAGAAAACATTCACTAATTTGATAACAGAAGAAAACAGAGAAGCAAATGTGGCTTAGAAAACCCCACCATCTGTACAAACCTAGCCAGCCAATTCCATATACTGCCTTCTCCGCCCTGGTTCCAAAAAGCTTAAAGAGGATAAGACGACAGAGAAAGTAATTATCCAACTTCCTTTAAAATGTGACTGAGCATAATATTTGCAGATCCAAAAGCAAATGCCAGAAAGAAAGGTGGAAAGCCACTGGATTTCTCAAAGAACTGCTGCTGCTTAATCAGTTGTACAACCTAGAAAGTAGACTGCTGCTCTTAGGGGAACCCTGAATATTTTAGGCCAAAGGTAGTCCCCAGAGCAGCTTTGATGGCCTGCTGCCACCCCATATTTTAACCGAGGAATGATAGAAGACCCCTTGCCAGAGTTTCATTCATAGGGAAAAGAAAGACACCCTCAAACCAAAAGAGATAGATTTTGCACCTAAGTTATATATATATGTCTCTATTAGATTGCTCCTTAGAGAACCCCATAGCTGAAGCTGGGGGAAAGCAACAAACAAGAGAGGTAATGTGGCAGGAGCCAACTACTCCATCACCATGACCATGACAGTATTACCAATATTTATATACCACTTTTCAGCTACTACTACTACAATATTTATATACTACTTGTCAACCAAAGTTATCAAAGCGGTTTACATAGAAAAATAAATAATACATCAAGAAGCTGGTCCCCTGTCCCCAAAGGGCTCACAACGTAAAAAGAAACATAAGGCAGACCCCAGGAACAGCCACTGGAGGGATGATGTGCTGGGGATGGATAGGGCCAATTGCTCTCCCTCTGCTAAATAAAGAGAATCACCACTTTGAAAGATGTCTCTTTGCTTAGCATAGGGACAACAACAAAAAGCTCTCAAAGTAGTTTACATAGGAAAAGGAAAGAGAGGGGTCCCTGTCCCAAGAGGGCTCATAATCTAAAATGAAACAGAAGCGAGACATCAGCAACAGCCAGTGGAGGGATGCTGTGCTGGGGATGGATAGGGCCAGCTGCTCTCCCCCTGCTAAATATAAGAGAATCGCTACTTGTAAAAGGTGCTTTTGTCCAGTTAGCAGGGACTAGAGGGGCAGCCCTCCCATCCCAGTAGATGATATCAGAGCAATATCAACCCTGTCTCCATGTTACAGAAAGACATTCCCCAGGCTTGCAAAGAGAGACCTGGGGAGACATTCCCTAGTTTGCAATAAGAGATCTGGGAAGGGTTGGGTTAGCTGGGCCAAAGAAGATTCCTCCGGAGATCAGCTAGATGCCTACGGTGCGTAGAAGCAGAATTGGATGAGGAAGTGGAGGTAGAAGAGGAATAGTAATTATAATTACTGGGCTCCGTTTAATGACCTGTCCAGTTTGAGACCCAAGCAGGAACCCCAGGATAAAAACCTTACACTCTCTGTCAAATCTTCCCACAGATTGTATATGCAACATGTGAACATACATGTTCGTAAGCAATGCTATGCCCGCCCTTCAGGGGCGTAAAGATAGGGGGGCAGGCAGGGCACGTGCCCTGGGCGCCACTTTGGTGGGTCACGTGGGGGGGTGCCAAAAAGTGCCACGACCCACCCCGATCCCCCCCTGGATTGCACGGCGGTGGCGGTGGATCGTCATAGTGTGCCCTGATCATGGCTTGTGGCAGTGAGTGCGGCAGTGGCGGGCGGCGGCGGATCGCACGGCGGTGGCGGTGGTGGGAGTGAGCGCAGCGGTGGCGGGCGGCGGCGGATCGCCGAGTGCAGCAGAGCGATGCCGAGGCCTGCCGTCTGGCCCGGCGTCGCAGACGGCAGGCCTCGGCGTCGCTCTGCTGCACTCGGCGATCCGCCGCCGCCTGACACCGCCGCGTTCACTCCCGCCGCCGCCCGCCACTGCCGCGCGATCCGCTACAAGCCATGATCAGGGCACACAATGACAATCCGCCGCCGGCCGCCACGCGATCCGCCGCCGCCTGCCACCGCCGCACGATCTGCCGCCGCCCGCCACCGCCGCGCTCACTCCGGCCAGGGCACGGGTATGTGGGGGGGCGGGGGGGCGGGCGCAATTTCAGGGGCAGAGCTTGCCCTGGGCGCCGTTTTCCCCAGCTACGCCTCTGCCGCCCTCTGCAGCTTCAGAGCCCTGAATGGCAGATGGTGCCCACTTCATTATGGAGGCTGATCATCCATGCAGTAGTCAATTTTTGTAGTAAAATATACTTGCAGATATTGGACCAGTGTCTAGAAATGAGAGTGCCCCCCCCCTGCAAAAAACCCCAGGCAAGTTAGCATAAGCCAGATATGGTCACCATATGGGGTGCTGGGAGTGGGGGGGGGGGGAGAGGGGACAAATGTTTTGATGTGGCAGACAGCAGAAGAGAAGAAAATCTTGTCACTTCTGTGACTGATTGCTAAGCTTACACAATTCTGAAGCTGCCTAATCAAAGATAAAACGCTTCAAAACGATTTGCCTGATTGCAACAGCCATCTTTTGACTTGACCGATGTTATCCACACAACTTTCATTGCTCTGAACCAATTACTATGTTAATTACAGTCATTACATGATTGGCTCACAATAATGTGTCACTAGTGCTATTAAGGAGCTTCCAAAGGGATGCTTCACACAGCAACAGCAGCAAAAGGTACACACTAAAAACTTAGCATCCACCTACAGCTACCCTGAACATGTCTACTGAATGCACCCCATTTTTTTCACCACAGTGTATAACATGGCAAAATCTATTAGGCAAACACGGCCAACTGTAGCTCCTGGAAACATACTTCCACAGCATACATATAGCTGTCCTACATATTAAAGCAGTAGTCTTCAAATTCTGTTCCAGGAAGTTCTGGATTTCTTTGAAAGTTTATCACAGAGTCCTCCATCAGAAGACAACTAATAACAATATAGGAACATAGCAAGCTGCCTTATACTGAGTCAGACCCTTGGTCCATCTAGCTCAGTATTGTCTACACAGACTGGCAGTGGCTTCTCCAAGGTTACAGGCAGGAGTCTTTCAGCACTACCTGGAGATGCTAGGGAGGGAACTTGGAACCTTCTGCATGCAAATTTTCTTCCCAGAGTGGCCCCATCCCTTAAGGGGAATATCTTACAGTGCTCACATGCAGTCTCCCATTCAATTGCAAACCAGGGCAAACTCTGCTTAGCAAAGACTCTGCTTATCACATACATGCTTGCTGCCACACAGCCAGCTCTTCCAGATGTTGCAGAACTACAACTCCCATCATCCCCTACCACAATAAATTGTAGCGGAGAATTATGGGAGTTATAGTTCTGCAACATCTCGAGTACCACAGGCTGAGAACCCCTGCCGTAAGGGGAATATCTTACAGTGCTCACATGTAGTCTCCCATCCAAATGCAAAGGTGGATCCTGCTTAGCAAAGTGGACAATTTATGCTTGCTACCACATGACCAGATAGACAAATTTCCCTGAAAGGCCACATGCACACACGGAGTTGCAGGAGAGCCCTGGGTGTGCTGATCTAGACCATGCTCTCTGTTCACACAGGTCAAAAGTGAAGCTCAAAATGCCTGGCTGATACACTGTATGAATTGAGCATGTGTGCCTAGAACACACACACACACACCCCACCAAATCCTCTGCAACACTTTGGGTTTCTATGCAGAAGTTCAGGACTTGGAAGACAGATTAACAGACTGAATGTTTCCCGAAGATGGAAAGTTTAAAAGTCACCGTGGTGGTTGGCAGAAGCACAAGCAGGGTCAATCATCTTTTGAAGTCCACGGAACCACCCTCCAGGTGGGAATCCTGAGGAAGGGGCTTGAGAATGGAGCAGAGGGTGACAGAGTGGGAGTTAGGGCTTGGACAGAGCCAGTGACAGAAACGGCTAGTAATAGGGTCTCTAGTGAAGGTCTCTGGGGCACTTTCCAGATTGCATGCTATCACAGTTTTGCAACAGGTCCCCTAAGTGTGCTTCCATATTGCCTGTGTTTTGACATCGCAGCCCCTGCGTTTTCATATTTCCAGCACCTTCTTTCAGATTTTATTGCTGCATCACAGACCTATAATGTCACATCTGAGTTGCAAAAAAGAAAAAATAGCTGTATTTGCCCATTGCAGGAGGCTTGCCCCCTTACAACAGATCTCTAATGCGGTTTGAATTTCGCACCACAAAACAATGTAGTTACACCACTTTTTGCGGTGTAAGGCTCGCAATCTGGAAAGTGCCTGAGTTAGTGAGTTGGATATTGGGAAGTGGGCAGTGTGGGTGGCAGTATCAAGGCAGTGTGTGTGCACGTGCATTCAGAATGGGGCCTTCCCAATTCAACCTGAGCGGGATCTAAAATTAACTGAACGGACATCCAAAAACTAGATGTGAATGCTGGATGTGTATGGTATATATACAGATTTTCAACCCGGGTGGCTGTTTCCAGTAAAAGAGTTGGGGAATGCTTGTTGAATCCAACACAGGCACCTCAGTAACACAGAAGTCTAGCTTCTGTTACAGGACTACTTTTGATACAGTGTTATAGAAAACATTACGCTTGTATAGCCCTGCTTTGGCAGAGAAAAACCTCTAAAGCTACTGTACATAAACAAACATAAATTTGTTTTATTTTAAAGTTCACTCAGTTGGCAAATCAGTTTGTTCTAAAAAGGGAGGAAGAGAAAAGGACACCATCTATCTGTATACATATAATTCTCTAAGGCGTACCCATGGCTAATCCCATGGGTGGCAACTCTTGCGAGAGTTTGCGAGCAGAAGCACCATGGTGATTGGGCAGTGGAGATTCTATATGTAGACAGGGAGGCGCCTGTGGAACTGCGTTGATTGGGCCGTGGGTATTGCAGGGGTCTGCAAAGAGAGGGGTTGTGAGGGAGGAATGAGCCCCTTCAGGAGGAGGCTGCCGTTGTGTGAATTAGATGAGGAAACAAGATGAACAAGATCTGTTAACTCAGGAAGGGAGAGAGAGAAAGAAAGGTTAAAAAAGAAGAGAGGAAGAAGCAAGGGTGAGGGACCAGTGCAAGCCTGTCAGCAGCCTGAGGGGAACGAGCAGCCATGGCGGTGCATATTGGCAGCAAGAAAGGACCCAGTCAACCACTAGTAGTGTGCCCGAACCGGTCCGGCGGCCATTCCAAAGAATGGCCGAACTGCCGGACCGGTCCGGCCCTGCCTGGTTCGGGTCCGGGTGGGGGGTATGCCTTTAAGGGCGGGAGGGCTTGCTTAGCCCTCCCGCATCCTTGCCCCCGCCAGCGCCCGTATTTTCTAGTATAGGGGCGCTGGAAACCAGCTGCCCCCCCCCGCCGCGGCGGCGGCGGCGAAAGAACTCGCAATGCCAGCCCTCCCTCCCTCCCAGCTAGCTGCCCGCCCGCCCGCCCGCTCGCTCACCCGATAGGAAACGAGAGGAGCTCCGGCACAGAGCTCCTCTCGTTTGGAAGGCCTCCAGCATAATGGTGTTTTGCGCGCGCGCGCATGCATGCGCGCACCACAAAGCACACCATTCGCCGGAGGCCCGGTCTACCCGCCGGGAAAGGGCCGGGTAGACCGGGCCTCCGATCGCTGGGTAGACCGGGCCTCCGGCGATCGGAGGCCCGGTCTACCCAGCGATCGGAGGCCCGGTCTACCCGGCCCTTTCCCGGCGGGTAGACCGGGCCTCCGGCGAATGGCGTGCTTTGCGGTGCGCGCATGCGCGCGCGCAAAACACCATTATGCTGGAGGCCTTCCAAACGAGAGAAGCTCTGTGCTGGAGCTCCTCTCGTTTCCTATCGGGTGAGCGGGTGAGCGGGCGGGCGGGCAGCTAGCTGGGAGGGAGGGAGGGCTGGCATTGCGAGTTCTTTCGCCGCGGCCGCGGCGGCGGGGGGGGCGGCTGGTTTCCAGCGCCCCTATACTAGAAAATACAGGCGCTGGCGGGGGCAAGGAGGCGGGAGGGCTAAGCAAGCCCTCCCCACCCTAAAAACAAGGCCCCCCTTCGGTGCCGGTCCGGACTTCTCCGGACCGTGCACATCACTATCAACCACTGCTGTTTGGGGCTACCGAGGCCATTGTCAGATGGAGGGAGGCAGGCAGGCAAGGGATGGGCCCAGGCTTGTCAGTGGCCTGAGGGGAACAAGAGGCCATGGCGGTGGTGGCAGTGAGGAAGGGCCCGGTCAACTGCTGCTGCTGCTAAAAAATGGAGTGCCATAGGGGGGAAAGCAGTGGGAGGGGTAAGTACAACCCCCCGGTCCTTAAAGAGCCCCCCCCCAGCGTCAAACCGCCGGACCGGGCCACTTGCAAACCAGTTCGCAGGCCTCTAACATGGCCTGCAGACCGGTTCATGCACATCCCTACTGAGTAATAAAGCAGGGGCTGTGGCAGATGGAAAGGAGAGCAACAAAGTCCTATCACACAGATGCTCTGTGCAAGCGAGTTCCACTAGTTCTCTATAAAATTGGTCCCCAAAATCGTAATCATTAACCTCCCAGGTTTTGGGAACAGACCCCACTCATTAGCAGTGTCTTAGAGTGGTGAGCAGGGTACAGCTCGTCACATGTGGTGGGTTTCAGCGGTGGGATAAAATCTGTTAAAGGGACCATTAACAAGTAGAACACATTTTGGTTTGACATACAAGAAAGTCCTGAGGTAAGAGTTGTCAGAGAAAGTGTATTTAACATCTATAACAACAAAAGCACTTAAAGTAGCAGCAAATACAAGAAGCAGAAAACAGTTATGGCAGCTGAAGTTTGGACAATGAGCAAGTCAGCTCTTATAACGAGCTGGTCACTTCCAGACTTGATTACTGCAATGTGCTCTATGTGGGGCTGCCTTTGTACATAGTCCGGAAACTACAGCTGGTTCAGAATGCGGCAGACAGGTTGGTCTCTGGATCATTTCGGAGAGACCATATCACTCCTATCTTAAAAGATCTACACTGGTTGCCATTAAGTTTCCAGGCAAAATACAAGGTTTTGGCTATAACGTATAAAGCCCTAAACAGCTTGGGCCCTGGGTATTTAAGAGAACGTCTTCTTCGCTATGAACCACACCACCCATTGAGATCATCTGGAGAGGTTCGTCTGGTGGCTACTTGGGGACGGGCCTTCTCCATTGCTGCGCTGAGGCTTTGGAACACACTTCCTGCTGAAATAAGAGCCTCCCCATCTCTTACAAGTTTTAAAAGGGCAGTCAAGACGCATTTGTTCACCCAGGCTTTTAATTAGATATTGTTTTAATTGTGTTTTTAATAGTTTTAATACGGCAATTTTAATTCTTGTACTGTTTTAATCTTTTTATCTGTTGTTTTCATTAATTTGTTGTAAACCGCCCAGAGACTTGCATTTTGGACAGCATATACATGTGCTAAATAAATAAATAAATAAATAAATAAATGTGAGGAGAGAGGTATAGCTCATGAGGGGTTAAGTGTTGAAGACCTGAGATTCTCTCTCTCATTAAATTCATTGTGTTGCAGGAACGTGCTGTCAAGGAAGCAGAAAAACCTGTAGAGTTAAGTGGCGAATACTTGGAAAATCTAAAGTGTCATGCTGTTTTGTGCTATTTTATTGACAAATACAACACAAACAAATAGCCCCTTTTATTAGCTGTCATTAGCTAATAATTAGGTTGTACAGATTTTTTTTTAATCTTGATTATCTTTTAACTGACCAGAATGACTTGAGATCTTATAATGTGGATAAGTTCTGTTTAGTAGCCATTCATTCATTCATTCATTCATTCGTTCATTTGCATTGTATATCCCACTTTTCCTCCAAGGAGCCCAGAGCAGTGTACTACATACTTAAGTTTCTCCTCACAACAACCCTGTGAAGTAGGTTAGGCTGAGAGAGAAGTGATTGGCCCAGAGTCACCCAGTAAGTATCACGGCTGAATGGGGATTTGAACTCGGGTCTCCCTGGTCCTAGTCTGACACTCTAACCACTATACCACGCTGGCTCTTAAATTAGCCAGGAGTTCATTAAGAATCATTGTAAACTGATCTTTATGCTAAACTATGTACTTAACTACTGTATCATAACCCTGCAGGTTATTTTGGTTGGGCTTCTGGTTGTAAACTGTGCTGGTCTTTGACTGTAATAAAGGAATCGATTGATGGCGATTGTTTTTATTGTGTCTTGTGTGTTTTAATCTGTATTGATTTATAAATATTTTAAATTTTATACACTGCCTAAAGATGTACATATCAGGCAGTATAGAAATATGATAAATAAATAATAAAAGAGAAATTGCACTCAGAGCTTCAGGAAAAAGCTGCCCAGAGACCTTCACTAGAGACCCTATCCCTAGCCTTCTCTATCATTGGCCCTTTAAGCCATATCTACTCCTCTCAGCTGATCTTGTGGTAACAAGCATGACTTGTCCCCATAGCTAAGCATGGTCCACCCTGGCTGCATATGAATGGGAGACTTGATGTGTGAGCACTGGAAGATATTCCCCTCAGGGGATGGAGCCGCTCTGGGAAGAGCAGAAGGTTCCAAGTTCCCTCCCTGGCAGCATCTCCAAGATAGGGCTGAGAGAGATTCCTGCCTGCAACCTTGGAGAAGCCACTGCCAGTCTGTGAAGACAATACTGAGCTAGATAGACCAATAGTCTGACTCAGTATAGGGCAGCTTCTTATGTTCCTAACTGTTACCCTCTGCTCCATTCTCAAGCTCCTCCCTCAGCAATCCCACCTGGAGGGCAGCTCCTTAGACATTAAAAGATGACTGACAGAACTGGTAGTGCTGTCGTCAACCGTGCACAGTCAAGGTTTGAGCCCAGGATCCATGAGGGACCGCCTGCTCCCAAGGGTTGTTGCCCACTTGACAAGGTCATCTGAGGGGACTCTGCTCTGGGCGCCAACAATGAGGGAGGCTCGGTTGTCATGCACGCAGGACAGGGCCTTCTCTGTTGCTGCCCCCAGACTCTGGAATGCTCTCCCAGTAGCCATTCGTTCCTCAGTCTCCATCACAGCTTTCAGAAAGCATGTTAAATCTTGGCTTTTTACTCAGGCTTGTATATGATTGTCTCTGCTGCTGCTCTTTGTACTTTGTATTGTTTTTATGCTTGTGTTTTAAATTTTTAAAATCAGATTTGACATATGTATTTTAGCTTAATATTTCAACTGTGTCATTTTTGTAATTTTGTTTTTAAATTTTGCTGTAAACTGCCTTGGGATTGTTTTAATGAAAGGCGGTATATAAATTTAACAATAATACAAAACAATAAATAAAGACAACGGGTCCGCAGCTTCACCGGCCACATTCAAGACGGCAAGTCTTCCGTTGCCCTCTAGGGTGAGCACTCGGAGCACCTTGGAAGTTTTGCACCATGGCTGCCTCCTCTCCAGCTTCAAGCTTAGAGCTGGGAAGGACAACAGGGGGGTCTTGACCTTGTGTAGGATTTTGGAGGTGTCGCGCAAGGTGAGAGACAAAAGCCCACCAACTGGGAGAGGTGGCAGGGTCCTGGCGACCAAGGCCAGCCCAGGTTTGTGGGTCTTGGGAGTAGAACCTACATTTTCACACACAACTACGTCGGCTGTAATGTGCAAAGATTCCTTCCCTGGCAGCACCTTCAAGATAGGGCTGAGAGAGACTCCTGCCTGCGACCTTGAAGAAGCCGCTGCCAGACTGGGTAGACCATGCTGAGTTAGACGGACCAATGGTCTGACTCAATATATGGCAGCTGCCCATGAGAAGCAGCCCCTAAGACTGGCAATTCCAAGGTGCAGTTCAGCTGCCAAAGCTTGAAGTTCAAAAGCATTTGGGAGGCACTTTACCCCTTTACAAGAATAATGGATCAAAGGATTAGTCTTGAAAGTCCTTTGGCTTGGTCCAAAAATCTATTTCCATATGCATATAAATATTTGTGTGCACAGAGAATCCCAAATTCAGTATATTTATTACCTGGAAACTACCTATGCTCTTGAATAGTGTCTTCTCCACAAGAGTAATCATGTATTATGATGATGATCACATTCATATTCTGCCTTTCTTCCATGACAGAACTCAAAGTATACAATATTTCAATTAGCCCCTGAGATGGTAGAGACGGGACTGTATCAGGTTATCTCCCATCCAGGCACTGACCAGACCTAAATCTTCATAGCTTCAGCAAGGCTGCTTTGTCATATGTGTTCAGACAGTACATTCAGGACTTTTTGTTTACCTTGAATTTACTGAAATTATTCTGCTGTGTAATTTTCTGCTGGCTTTTATGATGTTTCTGTAGTGCTTTGTTCTTAACATATATTTTTATTGATATTATTGCATTGTAATTTTAAAATCTGTGGTGAGCTGCCTTGGGGCCATAAGTTGGCCTATAAATCAAACAAACAAACAAACAAATAAATAAATAAATAAATAAATAAATAAATAAATAATGCTATTTATCAGTTTAATGAGGCAACACAAAATATGGAAGTGCCTTTAACCAGGATGCTGTATTTGGAAGTTCCACCTCCAGCATTAACTCACTGCTGTTCTCCACCAGTAAGAGGGATGGATTAGTACTATGCTTTACAATATGACTGTTGCAATGCTACAAATAAGGAATTTATTTCCAATTACATTTTGAATTCTGGACCCTCTTGTATTTTGCAAATATTGGCATTGCACTTTTATAGTTCCTTCTTTATTATGGGCTGTATGTTTCACTACTGCACTACGGTGCTTTTAAAATGTTAAGCCAGCTTGAGCATGGGGTTGTTTTTTTTAATGGAAAGGCACCAGAGCACTTGTTGAAAACAAACAGTAGCGTGTCCATTTCTTTTCACTGTGAGGCTTTTGTGGCACTTGCATACAACCTTTTGCAGAAACAGGCTAATCATTAGGGACTTTTTCAGTGGAAAAAATGGACTTCAATGGGACTAATCCTGTGTCAAAAGTCAATGAATTGTCACCAGACAGTAACAGATACATTTGAAAGAGGGTTTACATCACGGTAGGATTTATTTATTTATTTAATAAGCTTCTGAAATTAAAGAAGGATTGATTGACACAAGGAAGGCAGTAAGGTTGAACTATGGTTGAACTATGAAACTACAACTGGGGAAATCTGGGTTCAGTTCTCCACACAGTCATAAGGTTTATAGGGTGACCTTGGCCAGTCTCAATCCCTCAGACTAACCTACCTCTCAGGGTTGTTGTGAAGATGAGGGGAGATGCGGAGCAGAACCATAAATGCCCTCCTAAGGGCATTCACACCCTCTTCCTTGGAAGGAAAATGAATGTCCTCTTCCTTGGAGGAAGAGTGGGATACATGCTGTATGTCATTAAATAAAAATGACTGACATGTTGGACTACAGTTAAGTTGGCTAACCATGTGCCACAGGGACAGTTTGCCCTAGACACTGCTGTCTGCCCCGGCTACATTGCGACCTGCACCTATGTAGGCACACTAGAGACAGAACTGTACACAAGCATCAGGGATGCTACTGTACAGGTGCAGCCTTCTTTCTCAAGACCACTTTATACTCTCAGCAATATTCAGGGGGTGAGGCTTTGCCTAAATTATAGCACTTCAGGCTGTCAGTAGGTAGTTGACTGCCCCATATGTAAATACTTTCCCATCTAATCACTAAATAAATAATCCTTACCTGTAGAAAAACACCATGCCAGGGAGAAGGGTTTAGCCTACAACACTACATTTCTATAGACACTGAAAGTGTATTTGTCTTTAAGATGAGAAAGCATTCAGACACAAAACCACCTACTTGCAGCTTGACATGCTGAAATTTAGGCAAAGCTTCATCCCCTGAAATTTTCTTCCTATAAGAGAACTACACAACACCCGCCCCCCATAGTCTAATTTTCAGTCCACAGAAGCAGAGCCCAAAAGAGACTGTATTCTGCTGAATATAAAAACTTGCTCTCTCTATTTGCGATTTGCAGCAAACTAACCAAAAAGACAGGCTTCAACTTACTCACAACCCTTGCTTTGAAAGGAGGTTCAGCTTATTCCAGAGGTGGGGAAACGGTACTTATTGTACAGACCACATTCAGAGCTGTAAGGGTTTGGCAGAGACACCACACAACACCTGATCTCTGCATCAGCATTTACACCAACAGGTCATTCCTGAGCTGTAATTTTGACACAGACATGATAAATGTCAAGAGAGCTCTAGCTAAATTATATGATGCTAAAACAGTACTCTTTTGCGAGCCTTGGTTACTATCCTTATTAGAAATTCCAATCTAATTACAGCTCCACCCAGTATGAAGACAGGTCTATTTTAGCATAGGAAGCCTCTTTGCGAGCCATAGTTTCAGGGGGAGCAGTGCTGCTCATGACTCTAGCCAATAAAACATAAGTAAGACATTTCTTAATTGTGTTCTTATAGAACATAAGAACAGCCCTGCTGGATCAGGCCCAAGAGCCATCAAGCCCAGCATCTCATTTCACACACTGGCCCACCAGATGTTTCTGGGAAGCCCACAGGCAAGAGCTGAGGGCATGCACTCTCTCCTACTGCTACTCCCCTGCAACTGGTAATCGGAGGTATCCTGTCTCTGAACCTGGAGAACTCTATAGCCATAGCTGCCACTGATAGACTGTCCTCCATGAATTTATCTAAGCCCCATTTAAAGCCATCCAAGCTGGTGTCCATCACCTGATCCCATGGCACACAAAAGTACTTCCTTTTGCCAGTCCTAGATTTCCTGTCTGGTCTCTGTTCTAGTTTTGTGAAAGAAGAAGAAAATTTTTTCTCTCTCCACGCCATGCATAATTTTAGAAACCTCTATCACATCCCCGCTTAGTTGCCTTTTTCCTAAACTAAAAAGCCCCAGATGCTGTAGCCTTGCCTCATAAGGAAGGTACTCTAGACCAAGGTTTCTTAACCTTGGGCCCCCAGATGCTGTTGGACTACAACTCTCAGAATCCCCAGACATTGCCTTTGTGGCTGAGGATTCTGGGAGTTGTAGTCCAACAACATCTGGGGGCCCAAGGTTGAGAAACCCTGCTCTAGACCAGTGTTCCCTCTTACAGGGATTTCCAGTTGTTGACTACAACTCCCAGAATCCCCAAAGCAAAAGCCATTGCAGCTGGGGGTTCTGGGAGTTGTAGTCAACAACATCTGGGAGTCCCTGTTAGCCGGAACACTGCTCTAGACCAGGGTTTCTCAACGTGTGGGTCCCCAGATGTTATTGTACTTCAACTCCCATAATTCCCAGCCCCAGTGGCCTTTGGTTGGGAATTATGGGAGTTGAAGTCCAATTACATCTGGGGACCCACACGTTGAGAATCCCTGCTCTAGACCCTTTCCTGAACTGTAATTTTGACACACACAATTACTTACAGTACATTCAGAGCATTAGTTGAAATCATTGAACTTTCATCTATTGCCATAGGAATGACTGACTACATCAAGAAAAGCTGGATTCAGCAGCATATACAAACGATGCAAAGTGAGTTTTCTTATTTTACATGTTGTGTTGTACTTCCGCTTCTCATAAGAGCCCTGCTAGATCAGACCAAAGGTCAATCTACTCCAACATCCTGCTTCCCACAGTGGTCAACCAGATGCCACCAAGTATTCAACAATGATGCAAAGACAATAGTACATCCCTTCAGAGCATGCCATCTCTGGACGTGGAGATTCCATTTAGTGTCATGCCTAAAAGCCACTGAGAGTAGAAGATAGCTGCCAGTACTATCCTCTAATTGGTCCCATCCCCTCTTAAAGTCATCTGAACACATGGTTATTGACACATCTGGTGGCAGTGAGTTCCATCAGTTAAGTGTATTGTGTGAAAAATTAGTTCCTTTTGTATGGCCTGGATCTCCTGCCAATTTCATTCGATTATTCCAGTATTATAAGAGAGATTTACCTCCATCTACTTTCTCCAGGATGTGCAAGATTTTACGAACTATCATGTTCCCCCTTAAGTGCCTTTATTCTAACTAAGAGAGGCCTTATAGGGAAAAGCCTGTTGTTGCCCTTTCCTCAATCTACCATACCCTTTTTGCAGTAATGTATATATTAGTCAGCCACCTCTTCTGAGCCGTCTACACTCATACTTTCAGGCACTGTTTTCAAAACTAGAAGGGCTATGAACTTGCTTTTAATATTCTAAAAAGTGGTGTTTTTTAATGTATTTATTTATGTATTTTGTACATTTATATATCACCCTGTACAAACGTCCCTGGGCAGTTCACAATATAAAAATGATTAAAACATTAATGTAATTAAAACAATTTAAAATATAATAAAAGCTCTAAAAACCAAAGCTTTAACATTATAAACTGAAAGCCTGACTAAACGGGTATGTTTTAGGTGCTTCTTAAAAACATTCAGAGAAGGGGAAACTCTAATTTCATTAGGAAGCACTGTCCAGAGTCCTGTGGCAACTCTAGAAAAGGCCGGTCACCAACCGAGCCGGTGGCACCTCCACAGATGATCTTAACAGGTGGTGGGGTTGGTGAAGAAGAAAGCGCTCTCTCAAATACCTTGGACTCAAGCCATTTAGGGCTTTATAAGTAATAACCAACACTTTGCATTTCACCTGGAAACTGATTGGCAACCAATGTAATTATTTTAAAATGGGCTTAATATGATCTCTTTGGGCAACCCCGGAGACCAACCTAGTTGCTGCATTCTGTACTAACCAGTTTAGGAAACATAGGAAACTGCCATATACTGAGTCAGACCATTGGTCTATCTAGCTTAGTACTGTCTTCACAGACTGGCAGTGGCTTCTCCAAGGTTACAGGCAGGAATCCCTCTCAGCCCTATCTTGGAGCTGCTGCCAGGGAGGGAACTTGAAACTTTCTGCTCTTCCCAGAGCGGATCCATCCCCTGAGGGGAATATCTTGAAGTGCTCACACATCAAGTCTCCCATTCATATGCAACCAGGGCAGACCCTGCTTAGCTATGGGGACAAGTCATGCTTGCTACCACAAGACCAGCTCTCCTCTCCTTTAGTTTCCGAACTGCGTAATCAAACGTAGAGTGCATTGGAGTAGTCAAGCCTGGATGTTTCCAGCATATGCACCAGTGTTTTAAGGTCGTTTATCTCCAGAAATGGATGTAGCTGGAGAATCAGCTGAAACTGATAGAAAGCACTACTGGCCACTGCTTCAACCTGAGAAATCAGGGAGATGTTTGGGTTCAGAAGTACTCCCAGACTATGTACCTTCTCTTTCTGGGGGAGTGCAACCCCATCCAGAACAGGCAGATCTAAACTACTTCCTAAGTCTCAACCTCCCACGAGTACCTCTGTCTTGCTTGTATTCAACCTCAGTTTGTTCTCCCTCATCCAGCCTATTACAGCCTTAAGGCAGGCATTTAGGGAAGTTAGGACATTTCCTGATGAAGCTGACATGGAGAAATAGATTTGGGTGTCATCAGCATACTGATAACTCCCAGCACCAAATCCCCTGATTATTTTTCCCAGCGATTTCATGTAGATGTTAAAAAGCATTGGAGACAGTATGGAGCCTTGTGGAACTCCATACCGGAGCTCTTGTCTGAAGAGCAACCGTCTCCAAGCAACACAATCTGGAACCCACCACTGCAAAGCCGTGCCTTCCACTCCCAATCCCTTCCAGGCGCCCCAGAAGAATACCATGGTAGATGGTATCAAAAGCTGCCAAGAGATCTAATAATAACCAAAATAAGTGTTTGTTTTGTTTACCTGGCTCCTAATAAGTCACAGCAACACAGGAAGATTCCATATACCGAGTCAGACCATTGGTCCATCTATCTCAGTATTGTCTACACAGACTGGCAGTTGCTTCTCCAAGGTTACAGGCAGGAGACTCTCTCAGCCCTATTTGGAGATGCTGCCAGGGAGGGAACCTAGAACCTTCTGCACACAAGCATGCAGATGCTCTTCCCAGAGCGGCCCCATTCCCTAACAGAAATACCTTAAAGTGCTCACACATGTAGTCTCCCATCCAAATGCAAACCAAGGCAGACCCTGCTTAGCCAATGGGGCAATTCATGCTTGCTACCACAAGACCAGCTCTCCTCCCTGTCTAAGTGCTCCTGCATGTATTGGAGAGAAGCCTTCAAAGCAAGGGATTCTGCAGCCAATGCCACATACAGTTGATTTTCCGCACTCCCATGGAATAGCCGCACACAATAACTCTGTGTATGATAGGCCATGCTTGGCCAAACATTAAACAAACAAGGCAGGTGGGGTGGGGGAGTTACAGGCCATAAGATTGCCTTTTCCTGAACAGTAGCAACAACTGCTTGCTTCTGACTGAACTCCAGCTTCCGTTATAACTAAGTTGATTTTAGAAACACACAAAACACAATATTGTCACGTTTTTCCGTCTCAAAACATCCCCTAGGACATCAATGCCCAAGCTCTAATTCTCCTAATCAACAGACCAAACAACTATCAAAGCGGAGATAATTCTAAAAGAATGAGGACCTTCTGTTGCCCTCAGTTCAAATCTGAGACAGAGAGTTAATTAAGCAACAGGCTTCAGGGGAAAGTAGCAACACAAGCAAAGAATTTAGAGAGCTATCCTGTGAGTTTTCCACCATGGAAGTTTAAGTAAAGCTCAAGTTACTGCAAAAGCAAATCACTTCCTACCTTTTAAAAACCCTTCCTGAATCGCTGACAAATGAGGCAAAGAATAGTAGACTCAGAGATCAAATACTCATGACACACCCACTTCCTTATTCACAGTTTCAATATATTTACATCTCAAAGAATCACTCAGCAAACTGCTTCTGGTGCTCAGTGATTGGCTGTAGGTTTTATCCAACACAAAATATGAAGAGCATCAGGTTAGGGCAGCTATCACTGAAATCACTACTCATATAAATAAACGTATGCATACAATACAAAGCTTGCTGGAGCACCTGCAAACCGAGCCTATGAGTGTTTACTCAGAAATGAGTCGCAATGTTTTCAACCAGGCTAATAGGTAAATGCACAAGACTTTAGCCTTACTTGGGAGCAGTAAGTTGCTTGAACTCACTAAGACCTACCTCTGAGTAAACAAGACTCAGTCTGAAAGAGCTCTTTGTTAAGCTCTACTGAACACACTTTAGTTCCACCTATAAAAAAAGGCAGAGCAGCCAACCAGTAAGCCAAGTTTCATGGGCAGTTCCAGACTTTTAACAAAGAAAGTCATCTGGAAGGGGCTGGTAATAGGATACAGGGACTTTCAGGTCACTCTCTGGACCAGTCATTCAGTTAACAGAGAGTTCATTGGTTTCAGCCTAGTTCCCAGCAGACGGAGTGACCACATCAAGGAAGCAACTGTACAATTTAACAATCAGTTCTTCCCAAAGTGACCAGGCAGTGCTGGCTGGAAGGTGAGGAGCGAGAGAAAGCTAAACTGCAGTGGCAGATTTTTTTGTAGAAGTCACAGAAAGTGCTGAAGCAGCCCTGCCAGATGGATCTTTTCCTATTATCAGCTCACTCCAGGAAGGGGCAGGGGGAGATACAGCCACAATTAGCCCCAAGTCCTTTGTGCCCCAAGTTAGCGACTCCCTTTCATTATCCTAACCCTCCAACTTCCACACACAGGATAGAGGCCCAAGGCTGTAACAAGAGGGGCATAGGCTTTCATTGATGAGTTATTCTTTCTGATAGGTTGATACCACCCAAAATGTCAATTTATCTGTTTTGCAAAACTCAGTTTCGATTCTAGTTTCAGTTATAGCTCTTTTCCATTTCTATTATGCATTGCTCTAATTAATGAACAATCTTAATAAACTACTGACAAGGCAGACACACAGAATAAGACAGGAGTCTTCAAGCGTAACCTGCCAGAATTTTGTCAGAGCAATGAAGAATTGCTACCCTCGAATGCAGGAATATCTACCAGCCCTCCCCAGGAACACACAGACTGCAGGACAAAGGCTCGCATGGTGGATTTCCCGCGTTTTCACAGATGCCCACGATCGGAGGATCCCCTCCAAACCTCAGAAGCCCCACAATGCCACATTCCACCCCTACCGTCCTACCCACATTTAGCACCTATTGTGTGTTACCTT
The DNA here is from genome assembly GCF_027244095.1 of Hemicordylus capensis. Classification (NCBI taxonomy): domain Eukaryota; kingdom Metazoa; phylum Chordata; class Lepidosauria; order Squamata; family Cordylidae; genus Hemicordylus; species Hemicordylus capensis. The sequence continues at coordinate 247,806,304 of NC_069661.1, read as the reverse complement.
ACTGTGTGTCACCCACAGTCCTACCCACATCTAACACCTACTGTGCACACACTTACCTGCAAGTAAGCAAGCCTCCCCACAACTGAGAAAAGGGTAGTTTACTTCCGAGGAAAGATACATAGAACTGGGCTGCAAGTTTACCAGCTGAGATGCTCCAAGCCCCGCTTCTCTTCCCTCCCTCCGGCTCTGATCCCTCTGCAGAACTTTCCCATCCACTCCCCCCTCCCATTTCCCTCCTCCATACACTCCCCAACATACCCCCCAACTCCCAGCCTCTCCCCAGGGACAGATCTTTTCAAGAGGGGTCAGAGATCGGGGGGGGGACTATTCCTCTACCACGATACAAAGAAAAGCCCTGCTGCTATTGTCCCCCCACTCCCCAGATTCAACCCACCATGAATGAAAGGAGGAGGGAACACACCACCCCCTTTGTCTCCACGAGCAGCGAGGGTCCCGCCTCCCACCCCCCCCCCCCACGCAAGGACAAGTGGGACAGTCCAGTCCACCACCAGCAGGAGCAACCCTGACATGTCACCTTCTCCCCTGGCTTGCAAGACTGGAAGGTCCCAACCCCCTCAAGTATATATATACACACACATATACATATAAGCAGACCCTAAAATCAAGAAGCCTTCATGCTTCTTCTCCCCACCCCCGCGTAAAATCAAAATGAGCCAGTCCCCACCTCCCCCTTCCCATGGAATGGAGCAGTCCACGAGCCGCCTATGGGAGGCCTCAGGCCCTCACACTCCCCCAGGATGGAGGACCCCAGCCACTGGGGGTCGGGGAAGGGGAGAAGCCCCCAGCCCAGCGCCCCTTCCCTGCTCACCTCGCCGCCTCGGCCTCCTGCCCTTCCCGGGGCCTCGTTCCGCCTCCTCCCCGCGGCGCTTTTCCCAGCTTAGTGCTCGGGACATTGGCCTCCAACCAGGAAGTGGCCCGGTGTGACACCTACTCGCCGCTACCATGGCAACGCTCCCCCGCCCGGCCGCCTTCGGGACAGGAGTTGTAGTCTCCTCTCTTAGGCACACGCCGCCCAAGGCAAAGCATAGGGCGGTCCCGAGACGGGCGCCATCTTGCGCACAGAACGAGGCTACGGGAGCCGTAAGGCCACGAAATGCTGCCCCATCGCCGCAAAGCTCTCCAAAGGCGAGCGCATAGGGCTTTCCCAGGACTACCGCCATCTTGGTCTGAAAACGAGGCGGGGTTCTTCCCATTTAGGGGAGGGGCTTTGACAGAAGGGTAGCTATTTTTGTCTCAAGAGCGAAACGGCAGGTGTTGCTTTTGCTTAGGTAGCGGGTTGCTTTGCTGGGCTTGGGATTTCTGCTTTTCTACAGGGCGGGGGAAGCTGCTTGACCTCGCGATGCGGATTTTGACGGTGGAGTTTTGAGGCTGCACACTGCGTACTTACCTGGGAGTAAGCCCCGTGGAGCACAGTGCAGCTTACTTTTAAGTAGTTGTGCAAGCAAGGCATATCAGGAAAATGCCCATTCAAAATTCCTTCCTAGTGTCAAATTCTAGACTGTAAGCACCTCGTGGGCAGGGATCCTTCTGGTATTTTGTAAAGCATCGTGACAATTGATAACTGTTGTATAAAATGTTTAGCATTTTTGTATTGCTTAAGTGTTGAAATGCTTTGGGTACATTGCCTTCACAACAACCCTAGGAGGTAGACCACTCTTACTATTCCTCATGTTACAAAGGAGGGACTTGCTTTATGGACACAAGTGACTTTCTGGTTTGACAATACAATCTATGTACGATTACTCAGCAAGCACTATTGTATTTAGTGGAACTTACTCCCAGGTAAAGGTGCTTTGGATTGTGGTCTTGCACTGCAGTCTTACACATGGCTGCTAAGAAGTCCCATTGAGTTCATTTAACAGCAGATTCAACTTCACATATATGCTGATGGGGTCTGAGCTGTCATTACTGACCAGGAGTGAGATCTTGGGGTTGTGGTGGACAGCTCATTGAAAGTGTCAATTCAGTGCATGGCAGCTGTGAAAAAGGCAAATTCCATGCTAGGGATCCTTAGGAAGGGGACTGAAAATAAAAATGCTAGTATTATAATACCCTTCTACAAATCTATGGTGCGGCCACGTTTAGAGTATCTCATGCAGTCCTGGCCACTGTATCTTAAGGATATGATAGAACTGGAAAACTTGCAAGATGATCAGGGGACCAACAAACGGAAGTACTTTTTCACACAACGCATAATCAACTTGCGGAATTCTCTGCCACAAGATATGGTGACAGCCAACAACCTGGATGGCTTTAAGAGGCGCTTGGATAACTTCATAGAGGAGAGGTCTATCAACAACTACTAGTTGGAGGGCTATAGGCCACCTCTAGCCACAAAGGCGGGATACCTCTGAGTACCAGTTGCAGGGGAGTAAAATCAGGAGAGAGGGCATGCCCTCAACTCCTGCCTGTAGGCTTCTCAGAAGCATCTGGTGGGCCACTGTGTGAAGAAACAGGATGCTGGACTAGATGGGCATTGGGCCATATCCAGCAGGGCTGTTCTTACAGCTTTAACGTAGTTCCGAGCAGATATGTTGTATAGAACAGCAGCCTTAAGAACATAAGAACAGCCCTGCTGGATCAGGCCCAAGGCCCATCTAGTCCAGCATCCCGTTTCGCACAGTGGCCCACCAGATGCCACTGGAAGCCACAGGCAGGAGTTGAGGGCATGTCCTCTCTCCTGCTGTCACTCCCCTCAACTGGTACTCAGAAGCATCCTGCTGCCTTAATTTACCTTTTCAGTTCTCCTGCTGCTACTAAGTTATACTGTCTCCCGCCACCCACCTCACCAAATGGAGCATCTACTTTACATTCAGAAGGTCCCAGGTTCAATCCCTGACATCTCCAGGTAGGGCTGGGATAAACTGAAACCTTGGAGACCTGCTCCCAGTCAGTGTTAGACAATACTGAACTGGATGGACCAAGGGTCTGACTTGGTATAAGGCAACTTCCTATGTTCCTACCTACTGATCATTGTCTTCAGTAGCTGTGGGACAGAAAGTTCTCAAATTAATGAAATAAAACCTGCAAGGTCCTATTTGGATTGAGGACTTTTCCTCTCACCCTGATCATATGTAGCCTTAGCTACTCTAGGATCTCGGCTTCAGCTTTCCTTTGCAATCTCCTGCTCTAGTGCATCAGTTGTTCCCACTGGGGTAAGAAGAGGGTGATTTCTGCTTCTACCTGCTTGGGAGTTCTGCAGCCAGAGACTGACAGGATGCTTCATATTTAACTTCTCCCCTGGGAAGACCTGGTGCATGATCAGTCTGGGGTGCAATGAAATGCTCAGTTGTTATTTCTCACTCATTGTGCATAGCCTGTGTGTCTGGTTGTGCTCCTGCCTGCCTCCCGTTCATTGCAACAAGATTTGTGCAAGGAAATAGGCCCGAGGAGGGGTGCGCCCATGCCCTTTGGTTCTATTCTGCCAGTACTATTAGGCTGCGCTTACTAGGGAGGAAGCCCTCACTAGGGAGGAAGCCCAAGCTCTTCTGAGTAAGCATGCATAGGATTGCACTGCTAAACTGTTGTCCAGTTTGCTTCCTAACTGGTCCCCTTTTTACTCTACTTTTTGTTCATTTGTCCTCTCATTCTCTTTGGAGTTGCATGGCTCTGCTCAGCTGGTACGGACACCATTCGTATTAGTTCCTGTCTTCTAATCTGTTCTGAATGCACACTGTTGCTTAGCCTTTCTTGGCAGACTGATAAACGCATCTCTCTCTGTCCATACAGCTGTTCCCCACCTCCCTGCCTCCTGCCCCACTTTCCAATTATCTCTCTCCTCCTTATGTGCTCTTTTTTCTCTATTAATTCCCTCTTGCCTACTCCCCCACCCCACCCCTGCTCCCTGCCCTGATATCTCCACTTCATATCCTCTCCAGTTTCTGTGTTCTTCGTAGAACCCTGTTTGAATTACACTCTACAGTGCAAGTGATGTCTAAATCCAGGACAAGGCCGAGCTAGGTCAGAGACAGGTACCGCAGAAAGAGAAAGGTGTGATTCCATTCTGGAAGAGGTAGAAAGAGCAAGTAGAACCAGTCAAGGGACCAGCAGAGGGGTGGTTTCACGTTCTGTCTGTAGCACAAGCCCTGTTATTAGGCAGGGTGAGTTGAGAGAGACCGTGAGACCCGGTTTCATTTGGTGAGCGGGAAGGGAGCCCTGGGTGGCCGGATCAGCCACCCACACGATGGCTGGCTCCAAGACGGAGCAGGCAGGGGCTGGGGAGCTCGGGGGCCGCGTGGCCCCCGGAAGCCCCAGTATGCCCTGCGCAAGCATGCAGGGCATACTGGGGAGACCCCCGAGTCGGGAGGCTGCTTTTAAGCCTCCCGGCTGGGGGTCTACTCGCAAGTAGCCGCAGTGCGGAGCCGCACCGCGGCTACTCACAAACAGTTAGCCCAGGTTTGCGGAGCGCTCGCTCTGAAAACCCAGGCTAAGAGGTGGGCTACAGGAGTGGGTTAGCCGCTCTGGAACCATCGGGCTCGGCTGCGGGCCCGGTGGTTCTAACAATCACAAAAATGAGGCCAGGATTTTCCTAGCCCGATTTTTGTGATCGTAAGAATAGCCCCATTGTTTAGTTCATGGCTTGTTATCACTGAGGAAGGGGGTGGTGCTTAGATTTTCTGCCTCCAGGCCAAAACGCCTTGAGCCATATCGGTTCAACTGTGGGCATGAATAATAATTAAAATAACATTCACGCCCACTTTTCCAAATGTGCAAAGTACATTATCTTGCAATCCTTACTACAGCCCTGGAAGGTAGATCAGTAATACCGCCATATTCCTGGGGTGGGCTGAGTAGAATAAGGAACAAAGGAAGCTTCCTCAGACTGAGTCAGACTACTGGTCCATCTAAGCTTAGTACAGTCTACACTGACAGGCAGCAGCTTTGTAGGGTGTCAGACAGGAATATTTCCCTGCCATCCTGGAAAAGATGCTAGGGATTCTGCATGCAAAGCAGTTGCTCTCCATAGGATGCATGTTGCTGTATACCGAATCAGACCATTGTCCAGCTAGCCCATAATGCAACCACCATTGAGCAACAGGGTTCAAAGAACCCGGGCCGCCAAGGAAAATGGCTGCCCAAGCTTCCGTTGCACATGACGTAACGTGCAAAGGGGGCATTGCCTGATTTCCAGAGGTCATTTCTCCCAAGCTCACTCCTAGCCAGTGCTGGCTGTCTGGCAGCTGCTATTTCTCTTCCTCTCCCTCCGGAGAGGGAGAGGGAGGGAAATAAATGCTGTCAGCCAGCAAGCGCTAGCTAGAAATGAGCTCAGGAGAGTTTGCACAGGCTCTACGGAGCTCAGGCCACACCACTTTTGCATGTGATGTCATGCTCACGGGGCGTCACTGGCGGGGCTGGAGACGGGCCGCCGTTTTGTACGCTCACTATTGTACGCAGAGTGGCAGCGACTTCTCCAGGGTTACAGGCAAGAATCTCTCTCAGTCCTATCTGGAGATGCCAGGGTGGGAACCTGGAACCTTTTGAATGTAAGCATACAGATGCTACTCCCAGAGCAGCCCCATCCCTTCAGGGGAATATCATGCAGTGTTCACATGTATTCTCCCATTCAAATGCAAACCTGGGTGGATCCTGCTTAGCAAAGTGGACAATTCATGCTTGCTACCACAAGACCAGCTCTCCTCCTCCTCCTCCTCTACTATTGAGCCACAGTCCTTCCCTGACAGAGTAGAGAAAGACACTTCCCTAAAGCCACCTAGTGGGTCCATGGCAGAGTTCAGATTCAACCCAAGGATACACCATGCAATCCTGGGCATGTTTACTCAGAAGAGCTCCCAGTGTGTAAAGTGAGGCCTGGGTCAAACAGGAGCTGTAACTTTGTGGCAAAGCACATCCCTTGTGTGCACAAGGTCCCTGGTATAATCCTTGGCTTCTCCAGTTATGGCGGAGAAAGACCCTCTCCCAGAAGTCTGGAAAACCACAGCCTGTCAGTGTAGATCAGGGGTCCCCACACCGATCAAGGCCAAAGGCCATTGTGGCTGGGGAGGATGGGAGTTGTAGTCCAACAACACCTAGGGTCCCAGATTTGGGAACCTTGGTATAGACCAGGGATTCCCAGCCTTGGGTCCCCAGATGTTGTTGGACTTCAACTCCCATAATCCCCAGCCCCAATGGCCTTTGGTTGGGGATTACGGGAGCTGAAGTCCAACAACATCTGGGGACCCAAGGCTGAGAATCCCTGGAATATAGGCAATACTGAGCTAGATGGACCAGTGGTCTGAGTCAGTCGAGGGCAGGGGGCATCCTGTGCTCAAGTCTGCGTAGAACTGTAATCTCCGCCTTTCAACATCTCTGCTACATTGCTCCTCCGAAGCTGGTAGGTTTTAAAGTGTTTTAGTCCTCTTCTATCTGATAGGTTTTTCAGTTGTTGTTTTTTAGCCTTTTATTAATAACTTTTAATCTGAAAATTTTAAAATGTGTAATTTTAAATGTGGTTCTAGCCTGGTCTTTTAACTTGCTTAACTTTATTAATCTTTTACTCTGTTTTGTATCTGTTGTGAGCTGCCCCGAGCAGCAGTGTACTGGAGGGCTCTCCAGCAGCTTGTGAACTCTCGCGAGAGTTGCCACACATGGGATTAGTGAGAGTATGCCATAGATAGATAGATAGATAAGCTGGGGTTCTTGCTGGTGTGAGAGGCTCATGGGCAGTGGGAGGCTTCAGCTAATGTGGTGTAGTCTTCGGTTCAAGTTTCCCCTCTGCTGTAAACTCACTAGATGGCCTAAGGGAAATCTCAGCCTCCCGCCCTGCCGTCTCCAATTTGAGGATGGCAATACTGGCCTACCATGCAGGGTTACTGTAATGTTTACTGAGATAATGTAAGTGAAGTCAGGCTTATGAGTGAAAAACTCAGTATTAATGTTAAGTCTATCTTCGCCCTACGGTATTTACCAGAATTCAAGACTAGGTTTTTCCCAAGTTCTTTGATGTTAGAAATCAGGGGGTCATCTTAAATTCATAGTCCTCTTCCTTTTGGGTAAATATAGGTTTAACCTGCATCTAACCTCTGTTGTCTTTTTAAGGGGCTCGTCTTCGATTCAGAGTTGTCTTGTATTTGGGTAAATGCAGTAAATACAGGTCAGTGTTTCTTGGGCACCCATGAAATGATCAACATTCGTTCTAATAAAGCTAAGCATGCATGGAGTGGAGAAGGGAAGCTTAGTAAACAGCTGGGTACCCACCAGCTGGCATGCCAGGGACAGCCTGAAGGTCAGGGGATTATTCAGCACCTTCTTGATGTAGGAAAAGGAATAGTACTGGCGATATCAACCAAAAGATCTTTCACTACAACTCTCAAGGGCACGGTATTGCTCCTTTTTTCTCACAGGAAGAAAAAGATACCAGTTTGTAGCGGAGCATAGGCAGGAGAAGGGACATGCCTTCATCTCCTGGTCATGGGCTCCACAAGGCATCTGATGGGCTGACTGGATAGGCCTTAGGTCTGATGTAAGACAGGAGCTAAAGAGGGAGATTTTTCCCTCTGGGAAAAAATTTCCTGCTGGGCACAAGCTTGTTGCCTTTAGCTAGGGAAGAACTCTTCCTCCCTTTATCATCTCCACTAAAAACAACACAGAGAAATTCCTCTGGGTGCGTGGATGCAATGCAGCTCCTCTTGCATGAATCAGTGGGCGCTGCAGCTGTATCACCGAAAGCAGAATACAGCCCTCAGGCCAGAACCTTTTGCACACTCTAGATGTGGCCTCATCGCTGAAGAAAGGTAAACATGAAGGAGCTAGTCAAAAAACCAGTTCATGCCTACTGTCTTGAGTCTCAGTGATGTCACTATCAGGTTGATATCTGTGGCCTAGTTCTCATAGGCACCAGATGGCAATGTACCTGGACTATACCACTTTAGATTCCTGGTGGGGGCTTAGATGACCAAATGCTCCTCCCTATGTAATTTTTTCTTTAAAATCCCTTCCCATAGAAGTCTAGATCAGGGATTCTCAACATTGGGTCCCCAGCTGTTTTTGGACTTCAACTCCCATAATCCCCAACCAAAGGCCACTGGGACTGGGGATTATGGGAGCTGAAGTCCAAAAATATCTGGGGACCCAACGTTGAGAATCTTTGGTCTAGAAGATAGGGAGAAGGGTTCAAGCCTAGCCTTTCCCCCTGACATGCTACTTTTCTGTGTGCAGGGTTGTTTTTGTGGAGTTGCATTCAGCCACGTGAGCCTCCAAATTGATAATCAGATGCTCCTGCTAATTGACCCCTGCTAACTGAGCACAGAAGCATTTTTTAAAGTGATGGTTCTCTTACATTTAGCAGGGGGAGAGCAACTGGCTCTATCCAACCCCCGCACAGCATCCCCCTAGACAGTGGTGGTTGATGGTATCTACCTTACGTTTCTTTTTAGATTGTGAGCATGTTTGGGACAGGGAAACGTCTTATTTGTTTCTATGTGAACTACTTTGAGAACTGTTGTTGAAAAACAAATATTTATATACTACAACAGTAGTAGTTTATAATAGGAGGCGGAACAGCCCAGAAACAGGATTGCCTTCTTCTTTGAAATTTGTTAGCTCAGTCCTATGTATGTTTACTCAGATGTAATTCCTACTGAGTACAATGGTGCTTACACATACACACACACGCACACACTTTTTAAAAATATCCTACTCTTCCTCCAAGGAGCCCAGAGAGGTGTACTACATATTTAGGTTTCTACTCACAGCAACCCTGTGAAGTAGGTTAGGCTGAGAGAGAAGTGACTGGCCCAGAGTATCATGGCTGAATGGGGATTTGAACTTGGGTTTTCCCGGTCCTAGACCAACACTCTAATCACTACATCACGCTGGCTCATTTACTCCCAAGTAAGTGTGCACATGATTGCAGCTTGGAGCTTGGCCTGGCAGCCTGGGTTTAGGATTCTGTGGACATGAACTGAAGTTAAGAGACCAGTTTGCATTAAGGCCGGGGTTACCAAACTGGGCTCCCCCAGATGGTGTTGGACTACAACTCCCATCATCTCCAGATCCCAACCACAATGGCTGGGTATGATGGGATTATATCCAATAACATTCGAGGACCTGAACTGGTTGGTTTGCAGTGGGGGAGTGAGCAACAACAACTAATCTTTATTACGACCAATGACCAGTTACCAAAAAGAAAAGAAAAATATATAACATAAATACATAGGGAAAAACAAATATCTGACTATCATTCTAAGAATTATTGTCATTGGCAGTAAGATCCTGCCAAATTTTACACACTGCTGCAGAAAATCTGGCGACATTATGTGCAGGGGTCAAGAAATGTTGGCTCTGTTCACCAGCTGGATAAAATTTTTACTCATTGAGAGCTATGTTGGTACATTACTTGTCAAGGGTTTTTTTCCCCACTCAAACCCGCCTTGCGGTTTTCTTTTAATGAAAGGCGGTATAGAAATGTAAAAATAAATAAATAAATAAAGTTAGGCATCATTTTTCACTCGTCACAGACAAGTAGACTGATGGATTTTCTGAGCTCCAATTATTAGAATTCTTATCAGATATCAAAAGGGAGGCATAGATGTTGATCAGACCATCCTGGCAACTTAACTAAAAAAGCAGTAATAAGGTCATTACAAATTTATACAATCTGCTGTATAGTAAAACATGTCCTGTTGTCTCAGCAGCATCCACACTGCAAGGACATTTATGCTCTGAAAGGGGGATTTTGCTAAACCTACCTTCCATTAATGCTAACTGAAGTGCATTACAGAGTGCATCTGTGTAAAAGCCCCCCTATATCTGGGGACCACTAGCTGCATAAAATAATTGACAGGTGTTACACCAGGGCTCTTCCCCCCAGGAATAATGAAATTTGATACTGCCCCTAGGTTGTTGTGGCATTCCAAAATTTGCTGCTTAAGGGGTGTCTTGGCTCAATCATAGTCTAAGTTGAACAAAATTCCAGGAGAAAACCCATAGAATGAAAGTTTCACCACCAGGCCTTGCTTCCATACAGACTGAAAGTCGAGAAGCTGCAGTTTGAGATGAAACCCTTCCTTAAGGTGTATTGTCTACGTATCACATTTTTATCCTGCCTAATGCCAGATGGCCTTAAGGTGGCTTACAACGTAAAACACTAAAGCACAATAAAAAACAAGAAGCAGCAAGTAAGACAGCAGATAAAGCAACAGAGCCAGTAATTAAAAGCCCAAATAAAGCAGCCAAATAAAAGGCAATTAAAAGGATTTCCGATAGCATTAAAGCCACAAGAGGACAGACGTTGCCTGGTGCCTAAGGGCCAAGCAAGATGTGGCCGGAGAGCTCTGTGAGTGCAGCTCCTAACATCTTTTCCAAAAAGCAGTATCAGGGGTGGATGCAGGGGGCTACAACAAGGGTTACAAGGGAAAGAGGATTTTCCCTGAGCACATCCTCAGCTTAAATATCTTATATCCCTCCGCGGGCTATAAAATGTAAACAATAAATAAAAATTGCCTCGTTGCAACAGCTAGTTGCCATGGAAGGAAAAACTCACAGGCAAATTATGGGCTGCTTCTCAGGACCCAAACCAGGGCAGGACTAGCGTCCAGCCAGGCTCCAAGCCCCGTGCATGCTCCCGAGAAATGGTCATGTGTCAGCAAAAACGGAGGGAGGAGGAGAACAAGTAATCGTGTGCTAGCTGTGATCTGGGTGGGATGGGGCAGGATGTGCTTTTCCTTTTTCCCTTTGATACTGGGCACACAATGTGGGTTGGCTGCTGCCATCCTACCCAGATTGCAGCTAGCAGACAATCACGTCCCCCTCCTCCTACCTCGATTTTTGCTGACACATGGCCATTTCTTCAGAGTGCTGGTGGGGTTTGGGGCCTGGCTGGACACTGCTGCTACCCAGCTGCCAGTCCTGAGAATCAACCTTATGTTTGTAGGTTTTTGACTCCATGACTAATAGCTGGGGCGGCCCTTCCTTGAAGCGAGGTGAGGCAGTTGCCTTGGGCGGCAGATTATTTTGGAGCCAGTGAGGCAGCAAGATACCCTCCTACACCCCAATTTTTTAAAACATGGGGGAAAGGGGAAGGAGGGTGGATACATTGCGGGGGGGGCAGTATTTAGTACCCTGTTGCAGGTACACAGAAGTCTTGAGCCACACTATGACAATGACAATGAATATTTATATACTGCTTTTCAACAAAGGATTTTAGAGCAGTTTGCCTAGAAAAGTAATAATATGAAAAGAGAGTTCCATGTCCCAGAAGGACTCACAATCTTAAAGCCACATAAGATAGACACAGCCATAATGACTGGAAGGATGCTATGCATCTTTGAGAAGGCCCTTTGCTTACAGTGGACCGGGTCTCACGATCAGTGAGACCCAGTTTTTCTGAGTGCGCGGGGAGGGAGCCTTGGGAGGCCTGATCGGCCGCCCACAGGATTGCCGGCTCTGTGACGAGGCTGGGGAGCTCAGGGCTGTGCGGCCCCCGGAAGCCCAGTATGCCCTGCGTGAGCGCGCAGGGCATACTGGAGAGACCCCCAGAGCCGGGAGGCAGCTTTTCACCTCCCACTGGGGTCTACTCACGAGTAGCCATGGCGCGGGCAGAGCGCTCGCTCTGCAAACCCGGGCTAAGGGGAGGGGTACTTGAGCAGGTTACCCGCTCTAGAACCACCGGGCTCGTAGCCGAGCCTGGTGGTTCTCACGATCAGCAAAAATCAGGCCAGCAGAGGCTAGCCCGATTTTTGCTGATCATGAGAACAGACCCAGTGTCTTCTTTTTAAGAGGAAAAAGAAAGACATTTGGAGTTCCAGATCATGTCTAGCTTGGCAACTACAGGAGCCTCAACAACTGCAGGAGCCGCCTACCTCCTGGTTGGAGGTCTGGGGAGACTCAAAGAAGCGAAGTGACAGGTTGGAGGGCAGGTCTATCAATGGCTACTAGTCTGGTGGCTATGGGCCACCTCCAGCCTCAGAGGCACGATGCCTCTCAATCCCAGTTGCAGGGGAGCAACAGCAAGAGAGAAGGCATGCCCTCACCTCTTGCCTGTGGGCTTCCCAGAAGCATCTGATGGGTCACTGGGTGAATCAGGATGCTGGACTAGATAGGCCTCCTTGGGCCTGATCCAGCTGGGCTGCTCTTATGACACGTTCTATAGAAAGCAACGTGCCAGCCAGACAGGTACACCTGGCAGGTATATTCAGTGTATAGTAGTACTGCATTACTTATCAGGATATGGTAGAAGGAAAGCTTGCCGTGTTTTACAAAGACTGACCGCATAATCACCCTTATTCACATTTGCATTTAAAAAAATCTCAACACAGAGATTAATTTCCACTGCTTATTAAAGTTTTCCTTTGGGTGCAAACAGGAACTGCAAGCAGCCTGACAGGATGTTTCTCCGCAGCATCATGCAGCTGTGCTGGATCTGTCCATCGGCCTTTCCTGATGACGGTGCCAGCTGATCTTTTTGCATGCAATGTCTGAGAAAGCAAAGAAAACCTCTGCTTCAGCTTCTAGGCGGGCCATCTAGTGGGCTGCAGCTTATGGCAGAGCTGTGGCCCTGCAGAGGGATCCTGTAGAGCAGGGATTCTCAATGTTGGGTCCCCAGATGTGATTGGACTTCAGCTCCCATAATCCCCAACCAAAGGCCACTGGGGCTGGGGATTATGGGAGCTGAAGTCCAATCACATCTGGGGACCCAACATTGAGAATCTCTGCTGTAGAGCAGGGGTTCCTGAATATGGGTCCCCAAATGTTGGACTACATCTCCCATCACCCCCCCACTACAATGGACAAAGTTTGCACGCAAAGGAAAACTTTAATAAGCAGTGGAAATTAATCTCTGCATATATATATATATAGAGAGAGAGAGAGAGAGAGAGAGAGAGAGAGAGAGAGTAATGCAAAGGTGAACGGGGGTCTTTATGCTGTTAGTCTTCATAAAACACAACAAGCTTCCCTTCTACCGCCTCCTGATAAGTAATGCTGTATGTTGTTAGACTACAATGCCCATCATCCCCCACCACATTGGGCAAAGGTCATTGTGGGGGGGGGTTGATAGGCATTGTAGTCTAACAACATATGGGGACCCAAGCTGTGGAATCCCGGCAGCAGAGGTCTGGGTCCCGCAAGGAAAAATCCAGACCCATGTTCTTTCTTTTTAGAATGTGTGCCCCTAACAGTTTTGCTTGCCGAGACAGGTGGCTCGCCCCTGAGGCACAGTGAGGTGAAGGCCTCAGATGGTGCCTGTGCTATGGGGCAGAGAGTGTGGGCCTCCCAGCCCCCACTAGTGTCGCCTAACATGCCCATTGCTGAGGCCACTGTGCCCTGCTGCCCTCCCTTTCTGCTCCCCCCCCCACCTTGTTTCCAGGCCCAGCTGTCTGGCACCAAGGCCAGTGTGAAGGGTGGAGCCAGCCCCGCCTCTCTCAAATATTTTTGGGACTCCGCTGCAATGGCCACCCCACCCCACCCTGCCACCATGAGGCTGAACAGCCGCTCTTTACAATTATTCTAGCTGCCATGTGAGCCGAGCACCTGCCTGTGGCAGCAGCAGTGGGCGGAGCAGGAGCAGCCACCGTGCCTGACGGTCTGGTCCAGTGGCCCTTGAGAACTGCGAGGCACTCCCGCGTGGCCGCACAGTTCGAATAGAGCGCCGACGCTTTATTCAAACGGCGCGGGGACGCTGGAGCACCTTGCGGTTCTCAAGGGCTGCCGGGCCAGCCGGTCAGGTTCAGCGGCCACTCAGGACAAAAACGCATGCAACATAGTCTGTACGGGCTCCCATCCCCTCCCCCTGTCGGCCCTGGCTGGGTCACTCGTCCCACCCACACCCACCGTGCCTTTCACCAACAGGCTTGTGTTCTGTGCTCTGCTCTTGAAAAGCAGCAGGCAAAAAGCGCATCACCTCCCTGACCGCTGCTGCTGATCTGTAGACCAGAGAACAGCACAGACGGTGCTGATGTTGGCGTCAGGGGGCTGGGCCGGCATCAGCAGCAGCAGCGCCATCTCATCTTGTACGCGTCTCAACTCCTCCAGTGAACACTGTGCTGAGATGTATGGGGAAACCATATGGGCAGCGCTGTGCCTAGTTTCTCCTCTGCAAGTGAGCCAGGCCCCGATTTCCAATCAGTGAGTACAAATGTATGGCACTAATTTTAAAATGCTGTTGACGGTATTTAACAAATTAAGTCTGCAGCCTTATAAACACTTCTCTGGGCCTAAGCCCCATTGAGCACAGTGGGATTTGCTTCTGAGTAAACATGCACAGAACTGCGGTGCAAATAACTTTAAACATGTTGGACAACTTGGATTCCAGTTGTAGCTGTCTCCGTTTTACAGAAGACTGGATGACATACATAGCCACAAGTCATCCAGTTAATGCTATCTTAGTTACGAATATGATGAATATTTATATATCGCTTTTCAACAAAAGTTCCCAAAGCAGATCCCATAGATATACATAAATAAACAAACAAATTAATTAATTAATTAATTAAAATGGCTTCCTGACCCCAAAGGGCTCACAATCTTAAAAAAAAAGAAACATAAGATAGACACCAGCAAAAGTCACTGGAGGGATGCTTTACTGGGGGTGGAAACTTAATCAAATTGTATTCATTTTAGTTGATTAATTCAGGGGGTCCCAGCCCGTGGTACTCTAGATGTTGATGAACAACAACTCCCATCATCCCCAGCTATCATATATTATGGCTGGGGATGATGGGAGTTGTAGTTCATCAACATCTAGAGTACCACAGGCTGGAAACCCCTGGATTAATTAATCAATCAATTGTGCTTGCATATGAGTAAAAACTACCATCCTGAAGCAAAAATAATATTTTCTGTGGTTTTATTAATTGATGCACCTTCATTTTTGAAGAAGCATTCTTTCCTGCATGAGAAAGGGGGATGTCTCTTTTTAAATGTTTGTTATAAAGCATACTGTTGTTTCCAATAGAAGTTAGAAGAGGCTACTTTGTAAGAAAGTCAGTTCTATTATCAGTTGATTTTGAGGAACCCAAACTGTCAACGTGTCCATATTGGCTTTTAGAAGCCACTCTTTTATAGCTGGAAGAGTCTTTTCCCAGCAATGAAGCAAGGGAATGCCTCTTTTGAGATGGTGATTGCGTCTGTAGGCTTTCTACTACATGCTTATACTAAAATGATATATACTGTTGCCTAGCTGATTAAAAAAATGTTCATTGGAACATGGGGAGCTGCCTTATACTGAGTTAGACCATTACACCATCTTGCTCAGTGTTGTCTACACCTAACCTGCTCAACTTTGCCCCCCCCCATCTGTTTTTGGACTACAACTTGCATAATCCCAGTGGCCAATAGCCAGGGATTATGGGAGTTGTAGGCCAACATCTGCAGGAGGGCTGAAGCTGAGCAGCCCTAGTCTACACCAGGGATTCTCAGCCTTGGATTGCCAGACGCTGTTGGACTTCAACTCCCATAATCCCCACCTAAACGCCATTGGGGCTGGGGATTATGGGAGTTGAAGTCCAATAACATCTGGAGACCCAAGGTTTAGAATCTCTGGTCTACACCATCTAGTATTGTCTACACTGACCAGCAGCAGCTGCCCAAGGTGTCAGCCAGGAGTCTCTCCCAGTCCTACCTGGAGATGCTGCCAGGGATTGAACCTGGGATTGGTTCAGGGATTGAACCTGGGATTCTACCAGGGATTGAACCTGGGACCTTCTGCATGCAAAGCAGATGCTCTCTCACTGAGCTACAGCCTCATCTCCCAGATGCAGATGGTTTCTTTCAGCAAATGGTCAATTCACCACTGCAGCCTGCCTGTGTCACACAATGCACATCTCCCAGTATTTCACAGCTAAAAATAGGATTGTGGTTATAATTCTCATATCAAGGATTCCTGCCTGAGCTCTTCCTCCAATTAAGACATGTTGCTAAAGGCTCTGCTCCACCTGCTGGATGCTGCATTCATTTAATCAGCAAAAGAAAGCCCTCTCCTCCACTCATTTAAAAGCAAAGAATGTTGGCTCTTTTGGTTAATGCAGGGGTTCTCCAACTTGGGACCCTACAAGTTGTTGGACTACAACTCCCACAATCCTTTGCCCATTGTGGCTAGGTACAAGGGAGTTGTAGCCCAACAACATCTGGGGGCCCAAGTTTGTGAACCCCTGGGTTAATGGAATACTAGAAACAGATAAGTGGAAAAGTCCGATTCCATGCTAGGGATAATTAGGAAGGGGATTGAAAATAAAACGGCTAACATTATAATGCCCGTATACAAAACTATGGTGCAACCACACCTGGAGTACTGCGTACAATTCTGGTCACCACATTTTAAAAAGGACATTGTAGAACTGGAAAAGGTACAGAAGAGGGCAACCAAGATGATCAGGGGCCTAGAGCACCTTTTTTATGAGGCAAGGCTACAACACCTGGGGCTATTTAGTTTAGACAAAAGACGACTGCGGGGAGACATGATAGAGGTCTATAAAATCATGCATGGTGTGGAGAAAGTGGAGAGAGAAATTATTTTCCCTCTCACACAACACTAGAACCAGGAGTCACTCCATGAAATTGATTGCCAGGAGGTCTAGGACCAACAAACGGAAGTACTTTTTCCACACAGCGCGTGATCCACTTGTGGAACTCTCTGCCACAGGATGTGGTGACAGCCAACAACCTGGATGGTCTTAGGAGGGGTTTGGATCACTTCATGGAGGAGAGGTCTATCAATGGCTACCAGTCGGAGGGCTGTGGGCCACCTCCAGCCTCAAAGGCAGGATTACTCTGAGTACCAGTTGCAGGGGAGTAATAGCATGAGAGAGGGCATGCCCTAAACTTCTGCCTGTGGCTTCCAGCTTCATCTGGTGGGCCACTGTGTGAAACAGGATGCTGGACTAGATGGGCCTTGGGCCTGATCCAGCAGGGCTGTTCTTATGTTCTAAGCCTATTCTTACATTAGGATCAATGAATGTGCAGTGTACAAAAGTCCAGATCTGCACACAGGTACAGATACAATGCATTTCAGCACTGCTGTGTGAGTGAAATGACAGCCTATGCAGTACCGGATATCTTGTACATGCATTAGAAATAAGACACATCCACTTGCCCTCCCAGAGATTTAGCTCCTAAAGATTTTGAGGAAGGAGCTGAACCACGAAGGATGGCAACTCTCACTGCTCACACACATGACATTTTAAAAAGGCATCTCCAAAAGGCAAAAATAGGTGAAGCTATTTACCAGGGACAAGTCTAGAGACTGCACCTCGTGCACAAGGGTGATTGGTGCACGTGACAATGGAAAGCGAAAGATCAATGTCAGCACTTTTTGGTCATGGCCGCAGAGTTTGGAACATTCTCCTATCATCCTCTGCTGTCTATAGGAAACAATCAATCCTGGTTGTTCAGGCTACTGCGTCTCCCTCTGCTGACGGATTTTGGTGGAATTGATGATATCTGATTTACTGATTTTGATGGAGTTTTTGTTTTTAACTTGTTTATGCAAACCTCCTTGGGATGATTTTATGAAAAGTGATATAGACATTTAACTATAAATGAATAGAACTGTACAGCTTCTCTCCGGAATAACTTCCTAGGAAAACAGCAGTTCTTGCAATCAGTATCAAGCCGAGAACTGATATGCTCATCAGAGCAACGTGGTTTGCAACTCCTACAAACCACAGAAAAAATACTCGCCGAAGATCAAATAACTGTGCGGATCTTGAAAAGTAACCAGTTATCTACAACTCTTGCTGGTTCAGGGCTGAAAAATGGAAAAAGTAACTTTGTTAACAAGAAAGGTCAGCTGGAAAGGAATAGCTAAAACATGGGAAGACGATTAAGAATGGGGCAAAGTGCAAAGGTCTAGTGACAGAACAGATTTGGTCCTATGGGGTGCCTTCCAGACTAGACCCTGCAATGGGGTCAGGACGCACCTCGGAAGTGTGCTTCCACACTTCCTGCATCCTGACACCATAGTCCCTACACGGACAGCAGGGTGCCGTTCGCATTTCCAATGCCTTGTTTCGAATTTAATGGCTGGGAAATGGAGCTACAACGTTGATGTTGTACGTCCAGCATGGAACAGTTGTTGTTTTGTCGGGTTGTTAGTTGCTGCGAGACTGCATCCCCCTGCTGTTTCCGTTCCGAATGCAACTTGCCCGAACCGAGGCATTTTGCTACTAATGAGCAGCTGGTCTGGAAAGCGCCTGGGTGTCACTGAGAGCAAATCAAAAGAGCCAAGTTTTTATTTTATTGTAAAATGCTGCTGCCTAGTGGCAAAGTGTGGTACAGAGTGAGCAGAAAAAGAACTCTGTGAAAAAGAAAAACTAAAGTGTGCTGTCAAGTTGATTTTGACTCCTGGCGCCCACAGAACTCTGTGGTTTTCTTTTGGTAGAATACAGGAGGGCTTTACCATTGCCTCCTCCCACACAGTATGAGATGATGCCTTTCAGCATCTTCCTATATCGCTGCTGCCCGATATAGCCGGGATTCGAACCGGCAACCTTTTGCATTTCCCCACTGCGACCCTTGAGGTGACTTGTGAAAAAGAATGTGGTTCTTTCTAGTTCTCACCATTCTTTAGTTAACATGGTATTGCCTGTTAGGAGAGGAGAGCTGGTCTTGTGGTAGCAAGCATGACTTGTCCCCTTAGCTAAGCAGGGTCTGCCCTGGTTGCATATGAATGGGAGACTTGATGTGTGAGCACTGCAAGAAATTCTCCTCAGGGGATGGAGCCGCTCTGGGAAGAGCAGAAGGTTCCAGGTTCCCTCCCTGGCAGTATCTCCAAGATAGGGCTGAGAGAGATTCCTACCTGCAGCCTTGGAGAAGCCACTGCCAGTCTGTGAAGACAATACTGAGTTAGATAGACCAATGGTCTGACTCAGTACATGGAGGCATCCTATGTTCCTATATCCACAAATCATTTGGGTCCTCCTGATCTCTGTGTTTGCACATTTCTTACCAACCGTGGTTGCTGTTGAAAAAACTCTGTTCTTACAATCAGCCCAAACTGGGCTAAGGAAGCCAAGGGTGCTTGCAAACCTGCCTTTGCAGCCACCCTCTTAAATGAGGTTAAGGTTTTTGTTGCTTGTCTGTAGCGCCAGGCGCCTGCCCATCACTGCTGGGATACCCATGGGAGTTCTGGGATGACGCGCCCCAGTCCCTGACCCTCCATGCTGCCAGGAACTGCTGGTGATGGTCTGGAAATTCTGCCTGCATTTGAAGCAATGTATTCTGGCATGTTTCCCAGAATATATTTCCCAGACTATGGGAAACACCTATATCAGGCAGCAGCGATATCGGAAAGATGATGAGAGGCATCATCTCATACTGCGCAGGAGGAGGCAATGGCAAACTCCTCCTGTATCCTACCAAAAGAACACCGCAGGGCTCTGTGGGCGCCAGGAGTTGACACCGATTTGACCGCACGCACAAGCCAGCATGGTATAGTGGTTAGAGTGCTGGACTAGGACCAGGGTGACCTGAGTTCAATTCTCCATTCAGCCATGATACTTGCTGGGTGACTCTGGGCCAGTCACTTCTCTCTCAGCCTAGCCTACTTCACAGGGTTGTTGTGAGGAGGAACTTAAGGATGTAGTACACTGCTCTGGGCTCCTTGGAGGAAGAGCGGGATATAAATGTATAAATAAATAAATAAACTTTACATGACGGTTGTACATTACTGTTTAGGGAGCAGGCCTGCCCTAGGGCCCTGTTGAGATACAATCCTCCCCATCTCTGGCAATTTTTAAAAAAACATCTGAAAACCCATATTTTGACCCAAGCTTTCCCAGCTTTTTAAAATTATCTGTTTTAATTTTATGGTTGATTTTAAATTGTTGAATTGTTTTAACTTTTTAAATGTGTTTTAATTGTTTTATGTTAACCGCCCAGAGACAAAAGTTTGGGCGGCATAGAAGTTTGATAAAAAAATAAATAAGTGGAACTGACTGTGGTGTTGGTAACTCAACGGCAACTCTGCTATACGTCAGAAGTGCCTTGTATCTGAGTCCCTGATCCATCAAGCTCGGTACTGTCGACACTAACTGGCAGCACCTCTTCAGAGTTTCAAGCAGGGGTCTTTCCCTGACCTACCCGGAGATGCTGCCAGGGACTGAACCTGGGACATTATGCATGCAAAGCATATTTTCTTCCACTGAGCTACAGCCTCAACCTCAAGGGTGAGCCATAAGTAGCATAAAAGGCCAATTCTACTGGGTCAGACTGTTGTTGTTAGCATTATTTATTTATTTATTTATTTAAAAAACATTATTTGTTAGCAAATAACAAATTGTTCTCACAATACAACAGTAAAAAACATCCAGTAAAAACACATAGGAAGCTACCATATACTGAGTCGGACCATTGGTCTATCTAGCTCAGGATTGTCTTCACAGACTGGCAGCGGCTTCTCCAAGGTTGCAGGCAGGAATCTCTCTCAGTCAGCTCTATCTTGGAGATGCTGCCAGGGAGGAAACTTGAAACCTTCTGCTCTTCCCAGAGCGTCTTCATTCCTTAAGGGAATATCTTGCAGTGCTCACACATCAAGTCTCCCATTCATATGCAACCAGGGCAGACCCTGCTTAGCTACAGGGACAAGTCATGCTTGCTACCACAAGACCAGCTCTCCTAGCTCAGTATTGTCTACACAGACTGGCAGCAGCTTCTCCAAGGTTGCAGGCAGGAATCAATCTCAGCCCTATCTTGGAGATGCTGCCAGGGAGGGAACTTGGAACCTTCTGCTCTTCCCAGAGTGGCTCTATCCCTTAAGGGGAATACAGGTATCTTGCAGTGCTCACACTTCTAGTCTCCCATTCTTATGCAACCAGGGCAGGCTCTGCTTAGCTAAGGGGCTAAGTCATGCTTGTTACCACAAGACCAGCTCTCCTCCCTGGTACAAATAAGACAAACAAATTACAACAGACAAATACAAAACCCTGTAATACAAAACCCTTAAAACAGTCAATTTGTAAAAGCCGGAGTGAACAGAAAGGTCTTCACCTGGCATTTGAAAGAACAAAGTGATGATGCCCGGCGACGTGCCTCCATTCTGTAGCCAGGGGGCGCCACTACCCCAAAGGCCCGTCGAATGTAGTTGTCTACACACTGACTGGCAGCAGCTCCCCAGAGCTTTCAGGCCGCAAAGTGATCTTTCCCAGCCCTGCTGCCTGGAGATGCTGCCAGGTAGGGAGTCCTAGGGTTGCCAACTGTCCCTCATTGCGTAGGGTGTCCCTCGTTTCAAGGATGAAATGTTGGTCCCTAGAGGGACAAATGCTGTCCCTCATGTATTCAATAGCATATAACAGGGTTTCTTAACCTTGGGCCACCCAGATGTTGTTGGACTACAACTCCCATCATCCCCAGCCACAAAGGCCATGTCTGGGGATGATGGGAGTTGTAGTCCGACAACATCTGGGGGCCCAAGGTTAAGAAACCCTGCCATATAATTCAATGACATAGACGTCAATGATACTCAGGCACTTGATTCCCACTGCATGCACCTCCCTGCCAGCCCCCTACAAACTTCTGCCGCTCATTCTGGCAATGAAATGCTGGGCACCCTAGCAGGGACTCTGCACCCGGGACCTTCTGCAGGCAAAGCAGAGACGCTCTCCCACCCAGCGGAGAACCCCACCCCTAAGCCGCCTGGAGCACCTTTAAAGCGCCAGCCGACACAGCGACAAATCTCTTGCTGGGCTCTCTGAGCGAGAGCCAGCCCTGCCCCACGGGAGACGCGTGGAGTCCACACCATCGGGACGCGGCAGGGGGCAGCAGAGAGCAGCGCCGCCGTCTCCCCTTCGGCGGCCCCAAGACCGAGAGCAATGGCTGCGGGCTTGAGGCTCTGGCGAGGCGCCTTCGCTCGGCCCCCGGTGGGCTGGCAGCTGCTGGGCGCGTCTCCTTACAGCAGCGGCGCCCCGAACAAGTCTGGGCAGCCGGAGCAGCCGCAGCGAGAGGAGGCGACGCAGAAGCGGCTCACCCGCACGTGGCAGCTGCACGGCATCAGGTGGGGCTGCTTGCAGTACACAGGGCAGAATCCAGTGGCGGGCGCGGGGTGGGGGTCCGCTGGCGCTCCTCCCTTGGCTCGGAACAGGCCCCTTTCCTCTGGACCCTTGCCCTGGCCAAGCACGGCCCTGATCTGCCCTTTGAGGGCTTCTCGGGGTTGGGTCCTCTCTCTGAACTGTTTGTAGGCTAACAGCAGTCCATACAGGGAAAGAGGAGGGAAGCTGGTCTGGTGGGAGTGAGTGCGAATTGGCTAAGCAGGCTCCACCCTAGTTTGCATTTGAATGGGAGACTCCATGTGTGAGCACTGGAAGATCTTCCGCTTAGGGGGTGGGGCTGCTCTGGGAAGAACACCCACCTGCTGGCATGCAGAAGGTTAAGAACAGCGCTGCTGGATCAGGCCCAAGGAGGCCCATCTCGTCCAGCATCCTGTTTCTTCACACAGTGGGCCACCAGATGCTGCTGGAAGCCACAGGCAGGAGTTGAGGGCATGCCCTCTCTCCTGCTGTTACTCCCCTGCAACTTGGACACCTGCCCCCCCCCAGGCAAATCACATGACTGACTCCCCCAGCCGGGCACCCACCCAGGCTTCCTTCAGTTGTATTCATCCTCCAAAATTGATGTGAGTGTTAAGACCTGGAGCTACCAGAACAGCATGTCTTTCTCTAGTACCATTAAATGACTTGCACCGTCCAAAATTTACAAAACTTAAAAAAAAAAATTTAGGATGATGTTCTGCTGATATATACATACATTTTACTATGCTTTTTTGTTACCACTATTCAGCCTCATTTAAGAGTTCTTTACTTCATGAGCTGAGCTTCAGTGTGGGGGGGTGCATTTTAAAATTTTGTCCCTGGGCCCACTCCAACCTTGCTACGCCCCTGGAGGGCCTGCCCTCTCTCTTGTTGTTACTCCCCTTCAACTGGTACTCAGAGGCATCCTGCCTTTGAGGCTGGAGGTGGCCCACAGCCCTCCAACTAGTAGCTGTTGACAAACCTCTCTTCCATGAAGTGATCCAAACCCCTCTTAAAGACATCCAGGTTGTTGGCTGTCACCACATCTTGTGGCAGAGAATTGCACAAGTTGATGGTGCGTTGTGTGAAAAAATACTTCCGTTTGCTGGTCCTAGATTTCCCGGCAATCAGTTTCATGGGATGACCCCTGGTTCTAGTGTTATGTGTGAGAGAGAATAATTTCTCTCTCTCCACTTTCTCCACACCATGCATGATTTTATAGACCTCTATCGTGTCTCCCCACAGTCGTCTTTTTTCTAAACTAAAAAGCCCCAGGTGTTGTAGCCTTGCCTCGTAAGAAAGGTGCTCTAGGCCCCTGATCATCTTGGTTGCCCTCTTCTGCACCTTTTCCAGTTCTACAATGTACTTGTTTTAGATGTGGTGACCAGAATTGTACACAGTACTCCAGGTGTGGTCGCACCATAGTTTTGTATAAGGGCATTATAATATTAGCAGTTTTATTTTCAATCCCCTTCCTAATGATCCCTAGCATGGAATTGGCCTCTTTCACAGCTGCTGCACACTGAGTCGACACTTTCAATGAGCTGTCCACCATGACCCCAAGATCCCCCTCCTGGTCAGTCACCGACAGCTCAGATCCCATCAGTTTATACTTGAAGTTGGGGTTTTTCGTCCCATTATGCTTCACTTCACACTTGCCAACATTGAAGTGCTTTTGCCATTTTGTCACCCACTTCCCCAGTTTGGAGAGACCCTTTTGGAGCTCCTCACAATCCATTTTGGATTTCACTACCTGAAAGAGTTTGGTATTGTCTGCAAATCTGGCCACATCGCTGCTTACCCCTGCTTCTAGATCATTTATGAATAAATTAAAAAGCACCGGTCCCAGTACAGATCCCTGGGGGACCCCACTTCTTACTTCCCAACATTTCGAAAACTCTCCATTTATCCCTACCCTCTGTTTCCTGGCTTTCAACCAGTTAGCAATCCACATATGTACTTGTCCCCTTATCCCTTGACTGCTAAGTTTCCTCAGGAGTTGTAATCCTGCCTTCAGTCCAAACCAAACACCAATCTAGAAACTTAAAGCGAATGTGCAAAAAATATGCAGGATATATATTATATATTTGTTTATCATATTTGTATACCGCCTGATATATGTACATCTTTTGGCGGTGTACAGAATTTAAAACACAATATAGGAGAGTAAAAACAGATGGTTTTTATTGTGTTTTGTGGAATTTTAATCTCATAAAACAGGTTATTAAAATTAATTCCAGTTAAAAGACTGGAAAAACAGGTGAGGCTTGGAGGTCTTCCTGAAAACAAACTGAGAAGGAGATGCTCTTATTTCAACAGGGAACATATTCCAAATCCCTGGGAAAGCCACACAGAGAGCCTGGTCCTGAGTTGCCACCAGACGAGCCAGCAGCCACTGTAACTGGACTTCTCCAGAAGATCGTAATCGGTGGCAGGGTTCATGACAAAGAAGGCACTCTCTTAAATATCCTAGGCTCAAGCCCATATTTTAAATCTTATTGGCAAATATAGATTTTTGCATGATTTTGCCAAGCTTAATTTTAAATAAAGATTATGCGAAACTAATGTGTAATTAGCATTTAGCATGTACCGGGAAATTCCTTGTTGGAGTGCAAAGAAATTATAGTCCATGGCATTGGCAGGTCAGATGTGTTGAACTGGGGTGAGGGGTGAAGAGAAGGAGTTTAGAAGTGGACTTTGCCTAGAGCAGATTAAGCAATCTCTTGGTTTAAAAAATAAAATAAAATAAAGGATAGGCGGGGAGCCAAAATTAGCCCTGGTCTCTTTTTCCTCTGTATGGGGAAAGCCCTATGAAGTTCTGCCAGCAAGTAACTTTAATTTTGATAATTGTGAAAATTAGGTGATTACATATTCTGACATCTGACAGTGCAGGCTCTGACTTGTGACAGCTCTTGCCATAATAAATTGGTTGGCCTTTAAGAGGCTGCAAGATTGTGGTTTTTAAATTTACGTGTTATATATCCCAGAGGCAAAATTATGAATTTGATTGTTGAATTGGATATTTGCTACCAAGAGCACAGAAATATAGCACCATAGGCTTTCTTAAGCAGATGGGTCTGTATAGCATCTACAGATCTACCTGCCAGCTTTCCAGTGGCAAGTTGGTCTTGTGGTAACAAGCATGAATTGTCCACTTTGCTAAGCAGGGTTTGTGCTGGTTTGCATTTGAATGGGAGACTACATGTGTGAGCACTTTAAGATATTCCCCTCAGAGAACGGAGCCACTCTGGGAAGAGCATCTAGGTTCCAAGTTTCTTCCCTGATACCTCCAAGATAGGGCTGAGAGAGATTCCTGCCTGCAACTTTGGAAAAGCCGCTGCCAGCCTGGGTAGACAATACTGAACTAGATGGACCAATGGTCTGACTCAGTAAATGGCAGCTTCCTATGTCCCTATGAGTGCCCCCAGCCCTCTGATGAGCAGGGCACCCAGCATTGCACAGATATTTTCACCTGAGGTTTCCTTTCCATTTTCATTTCTGAGAAGGTAAGATACAGCAGGAGTCCTTTCTGGGCAGCAGGAAAGGGCTCCCGCTGTGTCCTACCATCTTCATATGCCAGTGCAAATGACAGAAGAGACGCTTCTCTCCTAAGCCCTCTGTCTGTTTGCCAGAAAAGGATCTGAGTGAAGAGAAGGGACTGGGGGCAATCTCTACTAATGGCTGTCTAAAGAACTAAGCCTAAATTTGTGGATCCCTGGTTCTGTACAGCGGTTCTTGATGATCTGGTGCAGTCCTGTCTTGGGGATCAATGCAGCTTGTCTGTATCTTAAGAACATAAGAGCAGCCCTGCTGGATCAGGCCCAAGGATGCCCATCTAGTTCAGCTTCCTGTTTCACACAGTGGCCCACCAGATGCCGCTGGAAGCCACAGGCAGGAGTTGAGGGCATGCCCTCTCTCCTGCTGTTACTCCCCCGCAAATGGTACTCAGAGGCATCCTGCCTTTGAGGCTGGAGGTGGCCTGTAGCCCTCCAACTAGTAGCCGTTGATAGACCTCTCCTCCATGAAGTGATCCAAACCCCTCTTAAAGCTATCCAGGTTGTTGGCTGTCACCACATCTTGATTCCACAAGTTGATGGTGCGTTGTGTGAAAAAGTACTTCCGTTTGCTGGTCCTAGATTTCCCAGCAATTAATTTCATAGGATGACCCCTGGTTCTAGTGTTACGTGAGAGGAAGAAGACTTTCTCTCTCTCCACTTTCTCCACACCATGCATGATTTTATAGACCTCTATCATGTCTCCCCACAGTCGTCTTTTTTCTAAACTAAAAATCCCCAGGTGTTGTAGCCTTGCCAGTGAAGTGACTGGAATGGAATGAGGAGTTGCTTCTAGATGGGTGTGAATGGGATCATCGCTCTCTGGTGTCAAAGTTACACTGCAAGTCAGAATGCCTTCTAAGGCAGCAAAATGTGTCATGCCACCTGAAATTGAGAGGCTGAAGGGTTGTGTTGTGTCTCTGTCTGGCAACACAGGGAAAAATACATTTTGTCCTCATCAGATTTTGTACTGGTGGTATATGCTGCGTAGGCTACGTCCACTTCCACGTCCAGAAATCTTTGCCGAGATGCTGAGCAAAGTGGGCGGCCAGCCGTCTCCCAAGGCCTCTCTCGTAAATGTTTCTCTTCACAGGAACATCGTCTTGAACAACCCTCAGAAAAGAAATGCTCTTTCGCTCGCCATGCTGAAGTCTCTGCGTGAGGACATTCTGCACGATATCGAAAGCACCGATCTCCGAGTCATTATCATCTCAGGTATTTTGTTGTGCGGAGCGGGGAGCGGGCTGGAACCTGGGTGCCCTGCAAAACGAACAGGTTTGTTCTATCTCGGGGATGGCCAACCTGAGACTAGGGCTGTGCACAAAACCGGTTCGGAGGCCCTTTATGGGCCTCCGAACCGGTTTGAACAACTGGCTGGTTCGAATGCGGAGGGCATACCTTTAAGGGCAAGGGATGGTGCCCTTACCTCTCCTACTGCGTTTCCCCCACCGGCGCTCCATTTTAAAAGTCTCTGTTGGGACAGCCGAGTACCTCCCTGCCACCCCAATGTCCTCCGCAGCTGGAAGTAAAAGGAAGTACCTGTTGCATGCCGCTACTTCCTTTTACTTCTGGCCGAGGAGGACACCGGGGTGGCAGAGAGCTACGCTGCCGTCCCGACGGAGACTTTTTAAATGGAGTGCCGGTGGGGAAAATGCAGTGGGAGGGGTAAGGGCACCCTCCCCCGCCCTTAAAGGTATGCCCCCCGCCCGCCTTCAAACCACCCCCTGCCAGTTCTGTGCACATCCCTACCTGAGACTCACTAGCTATTGTTGGACTACAACACCCATCACCCCCAGCTGCAATACATTGCAGCAGTGGGTGATGGGAGTTGTAGTCCAACAGCTGGAGAATCTCGGGTTGGCCACTGCTGCTCTTTCTTGTCGTCCTGCCTCGACTCAGAATGGGCTCATCTCCCTACCTCTGCTCACATGAGCCTTGTTCAGACACTATGTTGCACGAGTGTACAGTTGCCTGTACACTTGTACATGTGTTTGTGTGAATGGCTGTACTTGTGTTCATTTTTAAAGTGAACCTGAGTACAGGTCCCTCAAATGCAGTGGATAGATAGGAAGTGTACTGCTGTACCTGCATTCAACATGACATCCATAACTTTGCCTTTGTCTAGATCTGTACCTGTGTAAGCTGTATGAGAGTTGAACACAATGTGTGAATAGGGCTCCCGTCTTTCTCCTGATCCATTCTCCCCAATCTCATTGCCTCCATTTCTTCTTCTCACGCTCCTTTGCTCTCAACCATCTTTTCTTTCTCCTGATCTTCAGGCTCTTTCCCCCTCTAGTTCAGGGCTGCACGACTTTGGCCCCTTCAGCTGCTTTTGGACTACAACTCCCATCATCTCCAGCCATACTGGCCAGTAGCCAGGGATTATGGGAGCTGTCGGCCAGGAGGGCTTGCAGGAGGGCCAAAGTTGTGCATCCCTGCTCTTGTTTAAGGCATGCTTCAATTTCTCTTGTCAATCCCTTTCTTCAGTTACTGGCCCATTTCCAGTAATTACAGGTTCTGCATGATGCTTCCATCTTTTGGGCTCCAAATTGCTTTTAATTATTGCCAACTTTTGCCATTTCCCCCCCTCCCCCCCACACCTTGTCTCTGAACTTGCTCATGATCTTACAGACCGCTTTTATGCTGACTCCCAAATCTCTGGTAGAAGGAGATAACCCATTTTTAGCTTTTATTATTATTATTTTATTTTATTTTTTACATATATATCCTGCTCTTCCTCCAAGGAGCCCAGAGGAGGTTTCTCCTCACAACAACCCTGTGAAGTAGGTTAGGCTGAGAGAGAAGTGACTGGCCCAGAGTCATCCAGCTAGTATCATGGCTGAATGGGGATTTGAACTCGGGTCTCCCCAGTCCTAGTCCAGCAATCTCACCACTACACCACGCTGACTCTCATGATTTTAACAACCACGATTTAACAATCTTGATTTTAACAATCAAGGCAAATGTTGACAGCAGCGGACTGGATTTGTATGTCCTCCCATTTATGTGTAAACTGGCCCTTAGGTCTACTGGTGAGAACTTGGTCAGTTCTACGCCCAGTACAGCGTTTTTAAAATGGTGTGTGTTTCTTTTGCTTGCTTTCACACCACTCCTCCAAGGTGAAGGGCCTGTTTTCTCCTCTGGACATGACTTAAAGGAACTGACTCACAGGGAAGGCGAGAAGCACCACGCAGAAGTCTTTGAGATCTGCTCCGAGGTGAGTTCCTGAACGGGTGCTGTTGGGGCTACAGAGATTGCTTGCCCACTGTCCTTCACAGATTCTCCATATTTCAAGAGCTTAACTGGATGGTGTGATTTCAGGACTTCAGACATTGCTGAAGCTTTCTGATGGATTTTCCTGCAAGTCCGGATCAAAAGAATGACTTGAGCCTAAATCAGGGTTCTCTCTAATTTTTTCCATCTCTGTACGGAATGAGTTTTGTTCTGGGTGGCAGCATCAAGGCAGTGATGGGCAGTGTGCGCAGCTGCATTCAGAGTGGGGGCTTCCTGATTCAACCTGAGTGGGATCTAAAATTAACTGAGTGGACATCAAACAATGTGTGAGTGCACACAGGTGCGCATGCCTTAAAAGGAACACTGGTCTAAATGTTGGCAAATGTGTAGTCAGGCAAACTTCAAAATGACCTCTCTAATGCATAAAAGATGTTTAAATGACTTACGGATTTTTACATGACACATATTAGCTAAAATAATGCTGAGCAAACATCTCGGCCTGAAACATCAAGCTCAGTGCTGCATTTAGCATGCCACCTGAAGGTGTAAGGTGTATACAATTGAATGTGTGGGATGTGCAGCGTTCTGTATTGGGGGAAACAGGAAGGCCACTAATGAAAAGATATAAAGAACATCTGGCTGATCTGCAGCATAAGGAAAGTCGAAGAAAACTGTGGGCGAAGAACACAATAGAAAAGTGACCCAAACCAAAAAAAAGTATCAATATTGGCTGTTGAAGGGAATTTAATAAGATGTAAGATCAAGGAAGCAATGTTCATAGAACAACTGAAAGCTAATATTACATAGGAAGCTGTCATATCCTGAGTCAGACCATGGGTCCATCTAGCTCAGTATTGTCTTCACAGACTGGCAGTGGGTTCTCCAAGGTACAGGCAGGTATCTCTCTCAGCCCTGTCTTGGAGATGCTGCCAGGGAGGGAACTTGGAACCTAGATGCTCGTCCAGAGTGGCTCTATCCCCTAAGGGGAATATCTTCCAGTGCTCACACATGTAGTCTCCCATTCAAATGCAAACCAGGGCAGACCCTGCTTAGCAAAGGGGACAAGCCATGCCTGCTAGTTGTATTGTGCCACCCACATCTATGGCCCTTTGCAAAGGACTGGAGGGCAAGTTCCGCTGGAAGCAAGAGCCCTAAATGTTAGAGTGCTGGACTAGGACCGGGGAGACCCAAGTTCCAATCCCCATTCAGCCATGATACTAGCTGGGTGACTCTGGGCCAGTCACTTTTCTCTCAGCCTAACCTACTTCACAGGGTTGTTGTGAAAGAGAAACTCCTGGGCTCCTTGGAGGAAGAGCGGGATATAAATGTAAACATAATAATAATGATAATAATAATGTAAGTAATCCCAGTGGTAATTGGCGCCCTAGGTGCAGTTCCAAAAGACCTTGAAGAGCACCTCAACACCATAGGGGCCACAGAAATCACCACCAGCCAATTACAAAAAGCAGCTTTACTGGGAACAGCCTATATTCTTCAACAATATCTATAACAATTGACAATAAAATTCTGGCATCCCAGGTCCTTGGGAAGGACTCAATGTCTGGATAAAACAAACCAGTCAATAACACCTGTCTGACTGTGAATAAGTACTCTGTGAGTACCCAGAAATGTTGGGGGCAATATGCTAAATCATTGTAAACCGCTTAGAGAGCTCCGGCTATAGAGCGGTATATAAATGTAAGTGCTATTGCTATTGCTATTGCTAATAAATAAATAAATAATAACAAATAATAAATAAATGGGAGCTGCTGAACCAGCAGAAGGCTGGTGACTGCTGCATGGAGCCAGTGAGAGCCTCGACCCTTCCTGGATCCCCATGCCAGGAGGCTCCCAAGCTGGCCTCCTCCCCGCCCCCCAGCAAATAAGCCCATCAGGAAGCAGGCCCCCAGCAACCAGAGCTTGGCCCTGCTGCGGCATCACCTCCGCTCCCGCAGCCTCGGCAATGAAGGAAGGGCAGGAGCCCCTCTGGAGAGCACTGGGGTGGCAGTACCCCAGCGCTCTTCGGAGGGAGTGCCTAGCTCAGGCTGTTCTAGCACTTCAGACCTCGGGGGCGGCGATCGGACCCAAGGACCCACGCCAGGATGCAAAATGGTTCCTATCCATGGAAGGACCCACTTCCATTGACCTATCAAGGTCACTTGGGGGTCACTTCCTATCAGAGTCACTTGGGGTCACTTCCATTGACCTATCCTTGAAGGACCCACTTCCATTGACCTACAGTATCAAGGTCACTTCCTAACAAGGTCACTTCCATTGACTTATCAATGGTTCCTATCAATGGAAGGACCCAAGTCAGGATGATGAAATCTCCTCTGGGTTGGTGTGCAGGCGAACCCCAACCCAAGGGGCTTACAGTTTCGAAAGAGACATGGTGGGAGGAACAGAAGCAGGCGTAAGCAGGGGGAAGTGTGTAATTGTTTCAGACACATGTGTTTATGCTACGTTACCAGAGGTTGCCGGTTCGAATCCCCACTAGGATGTTCCCCAGACTACGAGAAACACCCATATCAGGCAGCAGCGATATAAGAAGATGCTGGAAGGCATCATCTCATACTGCGCAGGAGGTGGCAATGGTCAACCTCTCCTGTATTCTACCAAAGACAACCACATGGCTCTGTAGGCACCATGAGTCGACACCGACTCGACGGCACACATTACCTTTACAACAGGATATAGGGATGGAGGGCTGCGTCAAAGGCTCCAGGGGAAAGGTGAGTTTTGAGGAGGGATCTGAGGAGGGAGGAGGCATCATGGAGGCATTTCAGGAAGCGGTTGCAGGCACCAGGGATAGCAAGGGCAGAGTTGCCTGAGGACCTTCAGGCGGCTGGAAGCAAAGGCAAGGGCAGACTACAGCTCCCATCATGCCCAGCCACAAAGACCAAAAGAATGATGGGCGTTCTCCTCTTGTCATTTGGCTTAGGCACCGGCAACATTGGCTTATACCCAGCCAGACAATTGGTCCACCTAGACCAACTCCTGTCTACACCCAGACTGCAGAACTCCAGCCCTCGAGCTGTTTGGAGTACAACTCCCATCATCCCCTGTTGGCCGCTGTGGTTGGGGATGATGGGAGCTGTAGTCCAACAGCAGACGGAGGGCTGAAGTTGTGCAGAGACAGATTCATGGCTATTCACGGCTGCCAGTCTTGATGGCCAAAGATCAAGCGGCGGCCCTCCCGCTGTTGCTGAACTACAACTCCTAGCATACCCAGCCACAATAATGGCTAGGGATGCTGGGAGTTGTAGTTCAGCAACATCTGGAGGGCCGCAGGTTGGGGAAGCCTGCTATAGATTATTTCCAGGCTCAGAGGCAGGGTGCCTCTCAATACCAATTGCAGGGGAACGACTGCAGGGAAGGGGGCATTCCTTCACTTCTGGCCTGTGGGCTTCCCAGAGACACTTGGTGGGCCACTGTGGGAAACAGGACGCAGGACCAGATGGGCCTTGGGCCCGATCCAGGAGGGTTGTTCTTATGTACACTGACTGGTAGAAGCTCTCCAGGGTTTCAGGCAGGGGTCTTCCCCGGCCCTTTTGAGAGATGCCAGGGATTGAACTTGGGGACGTGCACTCTCAACAGAGCTTATAGCTGGGGTCTATAGCTGCAGATATTGTCTATAGATATTCCCCTCAGGGGATGGAGCCACTCTGGGAAGAGCATCTAGGTTCCAAGTTCCCTCCCTGGCAGCAGCTCCAAGACAGAGCTGAGAGACATTCCTCCCTGCCACCTTGGAGGAGCCGCTGCCAGTCTGTGTAGACAATACTGAGGTAGAGAGACCAGTGGTCTGACTCTGCAGAAGGCAGCTTCCTATGTTCCTAACAGCTCCAAAGCTGCCGCAGGACTCTCGTGTACCCATGCCCCTGCCATTTTGGGGGATGACCATTTTCTCTCTTCTCCCCACAACAGGTCATGGCCTTGCTTCCAAAGCTGCCGGTGCCCGTCATTGCCCAGGTCAACGGCCTCGCCACTGCAGCTGGCTGCCAGCTGGTCGCAAGCTGCGATCTGGCCGTGGCCAGCGAGAAGTCCAGATTCGCCACCCCCGGGGTGAACGTTGGGCTGTTCTGCTCTACGCCAGCAGTAGCCGTGGGGAGATCCCTCCCTAGAAAGGTAAACACTGTGCAAGGCGGATGCGCCCCTTGCCTTACTTGGTGGCTCCTCACTTTGGCCTCGTTGGGCTTGGGCGCAAGGTATTTAAGAGAACTCCTCCTTCTTCATGAACCCTGCTAAGGTCATTGGGGAGGTCCAGTTACAGTTGCGACTCAAACCCAGGCCTTTTCTGGGGTTGCTCCGGGATTTTTGAATGTGCTCCCTCCTCTTCCTCCACCACTACGTCTCCTTTCTTCTTCCTTTCTTCTTTTCTTTACTGCCCTTCAACCAAAATTCTCAGAGCGGTTTACATAGAAAAATGAATAATATATAAATAAGATGGTCCTCTGTCCCCAAAGGGCTCACAATCTAAAAAGTCTCGCACAGTCCCTAACAAAATTAGAGCCTTCCCTTCTCTGGATGCTTTAAAGAAAAATCTGAAAACATCCCTGTTTAACCCATCTTTTAATTTATAGCCTTAAAATGTTAAGTTTTAGAGTTTTTATCTTGATTTTAAATTGTTGTACTTGTGTTTGTGTTCTAATTATTGTTGTGTTTTGAATGGTAAACCTCCTGGAGATTTGTCGATGGGGCAGTATAGAAATGTGCCAAATAAATAAACAATGCATGGTTGTGATCATGATTATTTGTGTGTGTGGCGGGGTTCCCAAGCTTGGGTTTTCCAGATGCTGTTGGACTACGACTCCTATCATTCCCAGGAACATTGTGGCCAGGAATGATGGGAATTGTAGTCCTACTGCAAGAATTTCCTCCTCCCACAAGACCTTGGGAGTTCTCCCAAGAATGCCCCTGTTCCCTTGGTAGCAGAGATGTCAATCATCCCTTCTCCTTCCAGGTGACTCCCCTGTACCTCTGCCACCACTGGCTTCTACCTGGCCTCCTGTTTGCCCCGGGGGAGTCATGGGTTGTGTGTGAGCAAACCATATCCTGGCTACTCAATCCCCCACAAGAATTAATTTCTTCCCGTTGCAAATATTCTGTCCAGGTTGCCCTGGAGATGCTGTTCACGGGGGAGCCTATGACTGCTCAGGCAGCTCTTCAGCACGGGCTGGTCAGCAGGGTGGTTCCAGAGGACAAGTTGGAAGCGGAGACGCTGCGGATCGCCCACAGGATCTGCGAGAGCAGCCGGTCTGTGCTGGCTCTGGGGAAAGCCACCTTTTACAAGCAGATGGAGCAAGACCTTGTCACAGCCTACAGAATGACCTCGCGGGCCATGGTGGACAACCTTGCCCTGAAGGACGGGCAGGAAGGAATCGAGGCCTTCATCTCTAAACGCAAGCCTGTCTGGACACACTTCTGAAACAGCTTCCCCAAGGGACTCCATCCACATTTGCCAATCAAACCAAGATCCTTCATGCTGGTGCCTTCTCTCTTGGAAAGTCAGAATGACCGCTAGACGCTTGTTTCAAGTGATCTCTTCATTGTACAGTGGATCCTGCTTTGACAAGGCATAATTGCCTTGTTTTGATTACTAACAATTGTTTTAGTTGCTTTAATGTTGTTTTAGAATATTGTTTTAAATTTTTTTAATTGTGATTTAAATTTCTTGTTTGTGTTAACTAATGTTTTTTTTTAATCTTGTATAAAAATATGTTAAATAAATAAATCTGTACTGCTGTTTTGCCTGTACAGAATGGCCATGCAGCGCACCTTGATTTTCTAATTAATTATTTGCTACTCATGGCACATCATTCAGGAAAGTGAATGATGTGAGAAGTGCAAACTAAAGAAGGATTGTGACGTGGACTGAATTTGATGCTATAGAGCTTTGGTTCAATTATAAAGAAAAGAGCCTTATACAGAGTCAGACCACTGGAACATAGGAAGCTGCCTTATACTGAGTCAGACCATTGGTCCATCTGGCTCAGGATCGTCTACACTGACTGGCAGCGGCTTTTCCAAGGATTCAGGCAGGAATTTTTCTGAGCCCTACCTGGAGATGCTGGGGATTGAACCTGGGACCTCCTGCATGCAAAGCAGGTGCTTTACCACTGACAGTCCCCTAAAGGGCTGTCTTACAGAGCTCCTATCCAATGTCGTCTTGTCTCCCATCCAAATGCAAACCAAGGCAAACCCTTCTTAGCAGAAGGGGCAAAACACGCTTGCTACCACAGCCCAGTTCTCAGACATTCCAAGCTTGCCTTTTCCCTGGTTGAGATTCTTTACCTGGGGCTGCCAGGGATTTTCTCCAGAAGACACAGCACATTCTGAGCCACTGAATATTAGCCTCTTCTGGATTTCGTCAGGAGCCACAATTGGTGCCTTAAAGAATAATTCCATCATGCATTAGTCCGTTATCCCTCACTGACAACTGGGCAGGGAAAGTTCCCAATTGGAAAGGGTTGCAAAATCCCGAGGATCGTCGTCCAAACTGTCCCCCTCGTTTTCTAGAGCTGTTGATCCATCATCTGTTTGTACAGAGTCACTTCTGGATTTGGAGAAGCAGACGCTACAGTCAGCAGCTGGCTGATATTTGAATGCCCCGAGTGTAGGGATGTGCGTGAGCTGTTCGTGTACTCCCTTGCGGGACGGGAAGGGGTGCCTTTTTAAGATGCAGGTAAGGAGCTCCTTAAAAGCCAACTAATGGCCCAGCGGGGAAATGACTTGACTAGCAAGCCAGAGGTTGCCGGTTCGAATCCCCACTGGTATGTTTCCCAGACTATGGGAAGCACCTTTTATCAGGCAGCAGCGATATAGGAAGATGCTGAAAGGCATCATCTCATACTGTGTGGGAGATGGCAATGGTCAACCCCTCCTATACAGGTGAAACTCGGAAAATTAGAATATCGTGCAAAAGTCCACTAATTTCAGTAATGCAAATTAAAAGGTGAAACTGATATATGAGATAGACGCATTACATGCAAAGCGAGATAAGTCAAGCCTTAATTTGTTATAATTGTGATGATCATGGCGTACAGCTCATGAAAACCCCAAATCCACAATCTCAGAAAACTAGAATATTACATGGAACCAAGAAGACAAGGATTGAAGAATAGAACAATATCGGACCTCTGAAAAGTATAAGCATGCATATGTATTCAGTACTTGGTTTGGGCCCCTTTTGCAGCAATTACTGCCTCAGTGCGGCGTGGCATGGATGCTATCAGCCTGTGGCACTGATGAGGTATTATGGAAGACCAGGATGCTTCATTAGCGGCCTTCAGCTCTTCTGCATTGTTTGGTCTCATGTCTCTCATCCTTCTCTTGGCAATGCCCCATAGATTCTCTATGGGGTCAGGTCAGGCGAGTTTGCTGGCCAATCAAGCACAGTACACTGTATACTTTTCAGAGGTCTGATATTGTTCTATTCTTCAATCCTTGTCTTCTTGGTTCCATGTAATATTCTAATTTTCTGAGATTGTGGATTTGGGGTTTTCATGAGCTGTACGCCATGATCACCACAATTATAACAAATTAAGGCTTGACTTACCTCGCTTTGCATGTAATGCGTCTGTCTCATATATCAGATTCACCTTTTAATTTGCATTACTGAAATTAATGGACTTTTGCACGATATTCTAATTTTCCGAGTTTCACCTGTATTCTACCAAAGACAACCACAGGGCTCTGTGCTTGCCAGGGGTCGATACCGACTCGACGGCACACTTTAAGGAGCTCCTAACCTGCTTGCTCCCACCCTGCCGGCTGGTTGCTTTGGAAACAGCCTCGTGGGGCTGCAGCGCGGCTTCCTGCAACCCCACACGACAGCGGCACACCTGCACGCCAGCAGGGGGGAAGCGGCAGGCATTTGAGCCTGTTTCCTTTTTCGAGCGCGGAAAGGCTCATACTCATCCCTACCTGAGTGGTCCCTGCTCTGCTGCTTATATGGCCACTTCCTGATGTTACACCAGCATTTGTGCTCAGTGAATCTTTGCCAAAATGAAACTTAGACATGATTAAGGACTGGAGACACTGCCCAGCATCACTGCCCACCCCACCCCACCCCAACCACGACTGCCAGAAACAATAAAATATGTACATGAGTTTGCAAGACATATTGATTGGTCTGCATTTGTATTTTATTTTATTTATTTAACATATGTGTATACCACCCTCTACCAAAGTTTCTAGGTGGTTTATAGTAACAAAACCAAGAAATTTCAACAATTAAAACATAAATCAAATCAAAATACCCACTAAAACAACCAAACAGCTAAAAAGCTTGGCTGTATTTTTATTGGTTTATTTTTTATAACACGGTGAGCATAAGATAACACATCTGTTTGCCATAAGACTGTTGGCTGTGTTTTAAGAAAGAACCTTGTGAAGTTTTTTCTAGTTCAGTTAGCGTATTCTTAAGTTTATAGCCAGCACTGAACACTGGATCAATGGATCCAAGATCCAACATTAGATGTTGTTGGACTACAACTCCCATCAGCCACAAAGGCCAAGTCTGGGAATGATGAATGATGAGAGTTGTAGTCCAACAACATCTGCACCTTCCTGCAACCATGCAGATGGTTTTCCACCAAGCTATGGCCCATCCCCTACAACTCCCATCCTCTCCAGCTGTAATATGTTGTGGCTTGGGGTGATGGGAATTGTAGTCTGTCAACATCTAGAGAGTCGCACATTGCCTAGCCCTGCTAAGGGAATATCACACAGTGCTGAGTCACCCATCCAAATGCAAACCAGGGCAGACCTGCTTAGCAAAGTGGCCAAGTCACGCTTGCTACCCCAAGACCAGCTCTCCTCCCCGAGTTTGTCCCTTGCTACAGTCCTACAGGGGAAGTGGGGAGGCAGCAGGTCATGAGCTGTGGAATGAGACTCCTGAAGAGTGTCTGGAGAAGTCCGGGTGGGGGTGACCAAATCATATGTGGTCAGAGTCCAGATCAGTAAATCTACCACAACGGAGTCAGACTTGACCTCTTACCCTGCATTTTCAGCAGAGCGGTTTACAGCGGTATCAGTAAGAAGGCAGGGCTCCAAAAACACTGGGCAGGCGGCTTTTTTGGAAGGAGTGATGATGAGCCCCAGACTCTCCATCCCTTTCCTTGATATTTATGGGGTTTGGGATGAACTGTAGGGCCATTTTACTGCCAATGCTTTCTCATGAGAAGCCCTGCTGTGATCTTTCTGACCACCACACTGCATCGGGCTCTGCAGCAGGGCAGAGAATATCCATAGACAAACCATTTATTGCTGCAGCCACGAAACCTTCCTAGAAGCCTCCATTTCGGTAACCATGGGGGACTGCTGGCACCATCACCCTCTCCTGGTCCTTATGGGCAGCTCTAGAACTTGCCCTCTGGGTGTTTTGCATCATGCACTTACTCCTGGCCCAGATGGGCTGATAGGCCCCATCAGACAGGAGAAAATAGGAAACTGCCTTATACTGAGTCAGACTGTTGACCCATCAAGCTCAGCATTGTCTGCTCTGACTGGCAGTGGCTTTCCGGCAGGAGTCTCCCCCAGCCAGGCCAATGTGGAAATGCCATGAGGAATTAAGGTGTATAGCAAAGCCTGTGAGTTTATCCCAAGGGCACCAGACAGGCCACAAGAAATGCCAGGAATTGCACTAGTTGTTGGTCTGTGAACTGCATCCCTGTGGAGTCCTCCAAATGGGAAGTATTCACTGGAGCATCTGGGACAGTTGGCTTCTATTCTGAACGGGTGAATCAAACTATTCTATGTGCTACCACCGGGGGGCAATCTCCACCCATTTTTAAATGCATATTAACTTTTTGCGTTCTTTACGGTTCTGTCTCTATTGTGAACTCACACCAAAACACTCCCACATATTTTTACATGGCCTTTGAATGCATGATATAGTTAATCATTAGTTCTTCTTCAATTATAACATTTGTGGGAAGGATCTCTATTAAAAAAAAAAAAAAAAACCTTAGACCTCTGCAATGTTAAAATGTGGTGTGTGATGCATATTCTCCCTCTGTTTACTTCTGCCTCTGTTGCTCTCCCCTTTCTCTGCTGCCTCCCCTATGTCACGTTTAAGACTGTAAGCTTCTCCGAGCAGGGATCGGCCATACTTTGTAAAGTGTCATACGCATTGATGGAGCTATAGAAAATGAGCTGCAGGACAGAGGAGACCTTGTTCCACGGAGTTCAATGGAGTTTACAGCCAAGGTTCTTTCGGTAAGGTGGCAGCCAAGCAGTCTAATTCCATGCGTGTTTACTCAGGAGTACATTCCAGAGGGTTCGATATAGTCAGCAACAGCGGTTAGGAACACAGGAAGCTGCCACCTGCTGAGTAGGACCATTGGTTCATCAAGCTCAGTACTCTGACTGGCAGCGGCTTCTCCCAAGGTTTCAGGCAGGGATTTTTCTGAGCCCTGTCACCTCACACTGCACGGGAGGAGGCCATGGTCAACCCCTCCTGTATTCTGCCAAAGTCAACCAAAGGGCTCTGTGGTTGCCAGGAGTCGACACCGACTCGACAGCACAACTTTACCTTTACCTGGAGATCTTGGGGATTGAACCTGGGACCTTCTGCATGCCAAGCAGATCCTCTGCCTCTGAGCTACCACCCCATCTCCAAGGTTAGGATCATAGCCTAAACAGACTGGTGGCGGCATCGCCAAGGTTTCAGGCAGGAGTCTCTCTCAGTCCTATCTTGGTGATGCCAAGGAGGGATCCTGGGACCTTCTGCATACAAGCATGCGGATGCATTTCCCAGAGTGGCCCCATCCCCTGAGGGGAATATTTTACTGTGCTCACACACGTATTCTCCCATCCAAATGCAAACCAGGGCAGACCATGCTTAGCAAAGGGGACAATTCTTGCTTGCTGCCAGAAGACCAGCTCTCCTGGTGGTTCTCAGCCATGGGTTCCTCGATTATGTTGGACTACAACTCCCACCATCCACAGCCACTTCAGCCCAAGAATGATTGGCAGTTGTATATATGGATGATGGGAGTTGTACTCCAACATCATCTGGGAACCCAAGGTTGAGAACCCCTGCTTTACAGCCATAGGCTGCAGTCCCAGAGACACCATCAGTAAGGGTCCCATTCCCAAAAGCTTTATGCCAGGAATCTGTGTTCATCTGCAACACGGGCTGAGGATGATGGGCGTTGTAGTTCAACAACAGCTGGAGAGCCAAGGTGGCCTCCCCCTGGCCTACAAGGGGCTGCAAATCTTTCGGTGTTTTTTTCTGCAACAGCCGAACCCCCATCTATCCCTCTGGAAGTTGTTCCCAGGACGTTCATCCCATTGGACTAAGTGGGATTACTCCTGAGCAAACGCGCTGAGGATTTGGGTTGATTAATGGCACCCACATTGATGGGTTAAACTTGCTCCCATTGTGCCCAGTGTGCAAGGTGCCACCTCTGGGTCCGAATTGGCAAGAGGCAAGGGGAATAGGTGTCAGGTGAACTGATTCTATCCGCTGCCCTTGCCACTCGGTCTGAAAAAGAACAATGCCCTGCTTGTAATTCAATTTTTCTGCAGTCATTCTGATTCTTCGGGGAAGGAAGAAAACTCGCAGCTGCCTTTATCAGCCATAATCTGCTCTTTGCACATATAAAACAATACCAGTGTCTGATATCTTTGCATCTGAGCTGGAACGGCTTTTCCTCGGTGCTCCATAAACACATGCGGACAATATATTTGTGTTGTCTGTTGAACCTTGACGAGTGGATTCAGGTATGTCGTAGAGGGTGGTCACCAACAGGTGCATTTGGCAGGGTTATATACAACTCTTTGGCAGGGCTCCAAACACACACCTGCAGCACAATTTCTCCTACTAGACAAAGGAACGAGAGAGTGAAAGTATCTGGCTTGTCCTTAAGGGGACAGTGCACAGGTAAGTCACTGTGGAAAATACCACACAGTCTGGGTGCAGTGATTGCTGCTGAGAATTCTCAGTGTTATGAAAGGCTGAATGATTGGGAACAAAACTCTTCATGGCTTCCGAACATCGGAAACTGCCTTATGCCAAGTCAGACCATTGGTCCATCTAGTATTGTCTACACCAGGGATTCTCAATGTTGGGTCTCTAGATGTTATTGGACTTCAGCTCCCATAATCCCCAGCCCCAGTGGTCTTTGGTTGGGGATTATGGGAGTTGAAGTCCAATATCATCTGGAGACCCAACATTGAGAATCCCTGGTCTACACTGACAGGCAATGGCTCTCTAAGGTTACAGGCAGGAGTCTTTCTCAGCCCTATCGAAAGATGCTGCCAGGAAATGCACCTGGGCCTTTCTGCATGCGAGCATGAAGATGCTCTTCCACTGAGTTACGCCCTCATCTCCTAAGGGGAATATTCTACAATGTTCACATGTAGTCTCCCATCTAAATGCACACCTGGACACGGCTTCACCAAAGGGACAATTCATGCATGCCGCCACAAGTCCAGCATCCCTCCCCATGGCAAAGGTGGGTGGTACATAGAGCAAGGAGTCCAGCGATGTTTGCAGTTGCAATCAAATGTTCAGCGGCAGAGTTATGGCCAAGGACCGGAATGACCTGCTTGTGAACATAAGAACAGCGCTGCTGGATCAGGCCTAAGGCCCATCTAGTCCAGCATCCTGTTTCGCACAGTGGCCCACCAGATGCTTCTGGAAGCCACAGGCAGGAGTTAAGAACATGCCCTCTCTCCTGCTGTTATTCCCCTGCAACTGTTACTCAGAGGTTCAAGCTCCAGCCGCCATTTGGAACCAGACAAAGCTCCAAACATTTTCCAGAGGCAGACCCATAGGAACATAGGAAGCTGCCATATACTGAGTCAGACCATTGGTCTATCTAGCTCAGGATTGTCTTCACAGACTGGCAGCGGCTTCTCCAAGGTTGTAGGCAGGAGTCTCTCTCAGCCCGATCTTAGAGATGTTGCCAGGGAGGGAACTTGAACTTAGATGCTCTTCCCAGAGCAGCGCCACCCCCTGAGGGGAATATCTTGCAGTGCTCACACATCACGTCTCCCATTCATATACAACCAGGGTAGACCCTGCTTAGCTAAGTGGACAAGTCATGCTTGCTACCACAAGACCAGCTCTCCTCTCCTCACCCATGCAAGACGTGTTTTAAAAATTCAGCCTTCGGAACCTAGGAAGTTGTCTTATGCCAAGTCAGACCATTGGTTCGTTTAGCTCAGCATTGTCTACACTGACTGTTAGCAGCTCTCAGGCAGGACTCTCTCCCATCCCTACCTGGGAGTTATTCACACATGGCTTCATGCCACAGGGCATCTGAAGAGCGAATCTGCTTCGCAGCAGATTTGCAAGATGTTTAATTTGGGGGACTGAAGTGGCAGTTCACATAGCCTTCGGCTCCTCCCTGCACTCCATGGCAGATTTTTTCCCTGCGCGTTCCCACCTACTTGCACCGGGTTTTTCCTCCAACCAATCACAAACCACACCACAGAGGAAGAGGCAAGAGACAAGAGTGGTTTGGTTTTCTTTTTTTTAGTTTGACAGCTAAGAGTAGAAAGGACAGCATGAGGAGTTGCCAAGTGGCCCCTGGATCAAACAGCAGGACGCTTAACCCTGGCCTCTGTGCGTGACTGCCTTCATCACCTCATGCCCAACCACCACACACACACACACCTAATGGAACCAGATCAGACAAAAAAAGGGCTCAGGTTACATCCATTTTGCATATCTAAAGCCTATGTAAAAGATAGGAAGACACACATTTTGCAGTTTGCGTTTAACTCAGGAATTTCTCCGTCCCCCTCCCCTTCTGGACTCCCTCAACAGAGTATCACCAATCTGCAACACCACCACCCCCCGCCACCATACCACTTACGGTTGCAAATCACTTAGAGCCAGGGGCGCAGCAAGGTTGGAGTAGGCCCAGAGACAAGATTTTAAAATCCCCCCCCACCTTACTGAAGCTCAGCTCATGAAGTAAAGACATCTTAAATGAGGCTGAATAGTGGTAACAAAAAGCATAGTAATATCTATATCTATATCTGCTATGTGCCACAATAGAACATCATCCTGAAGGAAGCCCGGGCGGGTGCGCGGCTGGGGGAGTCAGTCATGTGACTTGCTTCTGGGGGGCCCCCCAAGGCAGGGGGCCCCCAGACAACTGTCTCCCCTTGCCCTATTATAGTTACGCCCCTGCTTCAATCAATCAATCATTTTATTTATGGCCATAAGCCAAACAAAATTAAAACATTAGAAAGTTACCATAGATAAATATACAGCATAAAATAACTAAAAGATACCCAATCAGCCTCATAAAACCCCATGACGAGAGGTCAGTTTCATAGCCCCATATAAAAATTTGGCAACCAGTTTAGTAATACCCACATTAACACCAGCAAGACATAAATTAAGATAATTAAGATTAGAGCAGACTATACCTAAAACAGCGGTTAAACTCCCCTTCATTGAGTTTTGGAAAATGCTGATCTACTGGCATGCCCACCCTACACATCACAGAGAAACTGGGGGGCAAAACAGAAGCCCCGTTTTGTTTTTCCAAAAGCTGCTGAAACCAGAGGATTTTTAAAAGGCAGACATACTTTGGGCTAAGCCAGAATGCACAGCCTCCAATTGAGGAAAAACAAAGTCCTATCTGTCCTGGTCCCTGATAGCCCACAGGGATTTCAGGGTAAATCCCGTTAATATGTGGACTGGCACACTCCATTCCGGAGGAGATTCGAAATAAAATCCCTGTCTGGAAAGGAGATGCTGCCAGGAGCATTCCCAAATGGGGCTTTTAGCCCGCATCTCCTGCAGAATGGAGGGTGTGCATTCACATATTGGCCAGATTTACTCCGAAGTCCCTGCGAGCTATCAGAGCACTCCAGACACAATTCGGGTTTTTCATTGTGCATTAAAGCGTAGCCCAATTTATGTCCAGGGTAAAAAAAAAAATCCACTTTTTGCATAGGTTTTTTGGGGGTAAATTCAAACTTGCAGTAAACCCACAGTAAAGCCTGCTGTCTGGAAATGTTCCAGGGAATGAACCTGGGCCCTTCTGCAGGAGGTTTTACAGACAGGGCTCCCCCCCCTCCCCAAATCCACTCCTGATTGGAGTGTCCAGTCCACATATTTGCTGGATTTAACCTGACCTCCCTGCAGGCTATCAGGAACCAGGACAGGCAGGGCTTTGTTTTCCTCTGAAGGGAGGCTGCGAATTCTAGCTTAGCCCGAGTTATGTCCGGAGTGAAAAAAATCCTCTATTTCCAGCAGCTTTTGGAAAAAAATCCAGGGCTTCTGCTTTCTCAGAAGGTGTTGATGGAGGTGTTGATGGCTCTGCGAATAGTCCAGCTAATCCCTCGAATTAAAATGCTTCGAATCTGCTGCAAAACAGATTCGCTCTTCAGATACCCCGAGGCATAGAGCCATGTGTGAAAAACCTCCAGGCAAAGCAGATGTTCTAGCACTCAGCTAAGGCCTGTACGATCACAGCCAGGGTCTTGAGATTTTTACCAACTTTCCCCCCAGCACACATTTCAAATGCTTGTTAGAGTAGAACTTGTTGTTGGCTATTTTTTAAAGGTGTTTTTTTTAAAAAAAGTTTTTTGGAGCATTTCAAAACTTTTTGCTGGAAAGCAAGAATGCTGCGGTTTACTTATGTGACTACTGCAG
Source organism: Hemicordylus capensis (assembly GCF_027244095.1). Classification (NCBI taxonomy): domain Eukaryota; kingdom Metazoa; phylum Chordata; class Lepidosauria; order Squamata; family Cordylidae; genus Hemicordylus; species Hemicordylus capensis. The sequence continues at coordinate 247,761,935 of NC_069661.1, read as the reverse complement.
CTAAGAAAAAGAGGCGGCCGGTTTCAGTAGGCATCCTGTGACTCTGCATCAAAAAGAGCTTGTAAGATGCCAAGTGTTCAAATAATCAAACCTTTGGGAAACAAAGGTGTGGCCAATCATTCTAAGCTGTTCTAGCTCCGCAGAGTTCTTGCCAGTGTGAAAAAAGGAAAAGGAAAACAGCTGATAACTGGAGCTGGGAGAAGAATTCAACAAAAGGGTTTCTTTTTAAAAGAATCATGTGTATGGTGGATGGGCTCGTGATGGAAGGATTTTTCCATCAGGTTTTCCTGCCTCCATAAAAAAATGCAGTCAGGTTTATTAAAAATATCCTGGCTTAACCACAAAAGTTATTCCACCTAATGGTGCAGCGGGGAAATGACTTGACGAGCAAGCCAGAGGTTGCCAGTTCGAATCCCTGCTGGTATGTTTCCAAGATGATGAATCATGAGAAACACCTCCATCAGCCAGCAGTGATATAGGAAGATGCTGAAAGGCATCATCTCATACTGTGCAGGAAGAAGCAATGGTCAACCCCTCCTGTATTCTACCAAAGAAAACCACAGGGCTCTGTGGGTGCCAAGAGTCAACACTGACTCAATGGCACACTTTACTTTAGATGCTGCATATGGATAGGTCTCCCTTCTTGAGGAGGTTTGCCAGATCCTTAGCCTAAGCATGTTTCTGAAGCATTGTAAGACAGGTATTGGAGGTTGGGATTAAGCAAATAGGGATGAGGGGTCATTTTAATTCACTAACATCCTTCCCAATAAGCCTTGTGCAGAACGGAGACTGTGTGTAAAAATCACTGTTCTGTGTATGGCATCACACACAGAAACACAAGCAGAGATCCACTATCTCTTGCCAAGATATCTCTCTTGGGGAGGAGAGCTGGTCTTCTGGTAGTAAGCATGAATTGTCCCCCTTTGCTAAGCAGGGCCTGCCTTGGTTTGCATTTGGATGGGTGACTGCATGTAACAACTGTCTGCTGTGCTGTCAGATACCCCCCCCCCCCTTGAAGATGGTGCCGTATCTCAGTGGTAGAGTATCTACTTGCATGCAGAAAAGTCCCAGGTTCAATCCCTTGCAGCATCTCCAGGTAGGGCTGGAAGAAACTCCTGCTTGAAAATGTAGAGAGCTACTGCCAGTCAGTGTAGGCAATACTGAGCTAAAGGGATCAAGGGTCTGATTCTGGCAGCTTCCTGTGTTGCTAATCTAACCAAGAGTTGGGTAGGTTTTGATGTGAAAGTACGCCACTCATACTTAATGATTTCAGTTTCTAATTTCTTTCTGGGCAGCATCTGGAGCGAGACGGTTTTGTTCAAGGGCCTGGCCTCCCATCTTCTGGTGCAGTGCAGGTGGCAGAGGAGCAGGAACCTCCCCCCACCCCTGCAGTCCCGGCTCTTCTGCCTGCTGCCCCGAGGGGGCTGCACATCTCTCACTTTCTGGGCCTGTTTGTGCTGCAGCCGCCCTGCGGCAACTCAAGCCCCCCACATGGAGGGCAGCATCTGGGGCTACCTCGGTGATGACTGCTGCTCAGGCTCTGTGATGTACATAGGAAGCTGCCATTTACTGAGTCAGACCCTTGGTCCATCTAGCTCACTGTTGTCTACACAGACTGGCAGCGGCTTCTCCAAGGTTGCAGGCAGCAGAAATCTCTCTCAGCCCTCTCTTGGAGAAGCCAGAGGGACAACTTGGAACCTTCTGCTCTTCCCAGAGCGGCCGCATCCCTGCAGCGGGATATCTTCTAGTGCTCACACACGTAGTCTCCCATTCAAATGCAAACCAGGGCAGACCCTGCTTAGGATCCGTGGATCCAGTGCTCAAAGTTGCCATAAATGTGGCTGGCCAGACCAGACACTCACTCCCGAGCAGGGTTAGGGCTAACCTGTGGTCTTCAACATCTGGAGACCACCGCTTGGGAACCCCTCCTCTAGTCGCAGGTAGTATTCAGTGGCCGGGCCGTCCCTTGCAGGGTGCGGGGCACAGGACATTGGTCACATTGGACACAGGCCTCAACGGCATGGAGGCTCCTGCCTGGCATCTCCCTGCCCCCAGCCCCACTGGCCCCCCAAGGGGCAGCTCTCCCATTGCAACTGCTTTCAGATCCACCTGGATCTCTCCGAAAAGATTTCTCATCTCGGTACAGAATGAGTTTTGTTCTGAGCGGCAGTATTAAGCACACATGTATTCAGAGTGGGGCCTTCCTGATTCAACCGGCGCGGGATTGAAGAGGAACTGAGTGGACTTCAAGAAATGTGTGAGTGCACACACATGCGCATGCCTTAGAGGGAACACTGCCCCACAGCGCGCTCCGCTCGGCCGTGGACAGTACCAGCTCTGGCTGGGCCGCTCGTCTCGCTGGAAGCCAGAAAGGGGCCCGGCCCAGCCGGAGCCAGCACTGCCACTAGGCGGAGCACACCTTGGGGCCGGCGGGATCTCCAAGCGGCTACTCCGGTGGAAGCCAAGCTTCAGGGGCCGGCGGCTGTAGGGACAGGGAGGTCCCTGGCCGGAGTTTCCATGCCGCTGGCAAAGGGCCAGGGCATGGCATGTGGCTCGGGGCAATGATCCAGTCTGCCACCCCCAAAGGACAGTGCTCCCCTATTCACCAGACTGGAACTTTACAGCAAAGAGTCCAGCAATGCAGTCGTCGTATAGCCTGGTCTTGTAGCTTAGGAACATAGGAACATAGGAAGCTGCCTAATACTGAGTCAGACCATTGGTCTGTCTAGCTCAGTATTGTCTTCACAGATTGGCAGCGGCTTCTTCAAGGTTGCAGGCAGGAATCTCTCTCAGCCCCATCTTGGAGATGCTTCCAGGGAGGGAACTGGGAACCTTCTGCTCTTCCCAGAATGGCACCATCCCCTGAGGGGAATATCTTGCAGTGCTCACACATCAAGTCTCCCTTTCATATGCAACCAAGGCAGACCCTGCTTAGCTATGGGAACAAGTCATGCTTGCTATCACAAGACCAGCTCTCCTCCTCAGCTTGAATGAACTATTTTTAAAGCTCGGGCTTTAAAAGCCCTATCCACCCCCAGCACAGTACTTCCAGTGACTGTTGCTGCTGTGTGTCTTATGTTTCTTTTTAGAATGTGAGCCCTTAGGGGACAGGGAGCCATTTTATTTGTTATTTCTCTTTGTAAACCGCCCTGAGCCATTTTTGGAAGGGCGGTATAGAAATTGAATTATTTATTAATTGATGATGATGATGATGATGATGATGATGATGATGGGTGGGGGTCATCTCCCCTGCAGATTTCAGCTGGCCTGGGACTGACGGACTGACCTCTCTCCTCACCCCAGTCTTTCCTGCCACATGATCTTGGACCAGAAGAGGAAAATGGCAAAGCAGACTGGAAGGTTTCTACCCCAAAATACAGTATTTTAGAATCTGGACCATTTCCTGAATCATTTAGAAAATGTTAGGCAAGTTTCATTACAAAGGTAAATAAACTAAAGGTAAATAGCAATAGCAATAGCACTTACATTTATATACCACTCTACAGCTGGAAGCTCTCTAAGCGGTTTACAATGATTTAGCATATTGCCCCCAACATTCTGGGTACTCATTTTACCGACCTCGGAAGGATGGAAGGCTGAGTCAACCTTGAGCCCCTGGTCAGGATCGAACTTGTAACCATACCACTGCGCCACCAGGGGCTCTCTAAAGTGTGCCTTCGAGTCAGTGTCGACTCTTGGTGACCACAGATCCCTGTGGTTTTCTTTGGCAGAATACAGGAGGAGTTTATCATTGCCTCCTCCTGCACAGTATGAAATGGTGCCTTTCAGCATCTTCCGATATCGCTGATTAATTACCTTACCTCTATGAGTATTTAAGGGACAGCAAAACCATTGCTCCCCATCACTGTCCCCTCTAACAGGGATTCGCAGATGTTGTTGACCACAGTTCCCATCAGGGGTGTAACTATCATAGGGCAAGGGGAGACAGTTGTCTGGGGGCCCACTGCCTTGGGGGGGTCCCCAGAGGCAAATCACATGACTGACTCCCCCAGCCATGCAGCTGCCCGAGCTTCCTTCAGTTGTATTCATCCTCCGAAATGGATGTGAGTGTTAAGACCTGGAGCTACCAGAACAGCATGTCTTTCTCTAGTACCATTACATGACTTGCATCGTCCACAATTTACAAAGCCTTTTAAAAAATAACTTAGGATGATGTTCTATTGTGGCACATAGGTGTTATATATATGAGTGTGTGTGTGTGTGTGTGTGTGTGTGTATTACTATGCTTTTTGTTACCACTATTCAGCCTCATTTAAGATTTCTTTACTTCATGAGCTGAACTTCAGTGGCGGGGGGCATTTTAAAATCTTGTCTCTGGGCCCACTCCAACCTTGCTACGTCCCTGGTTCCCATCATCCCCAAGCAAAAGCCATTGCAGCTGGGGATTCTGGGAGTTGTAGTCAAACAACATCTGGGAATCCCTCTTAGAGGGAACACTGCTCCTCATTATCATTCATTGCAATCTCTTTGCTCCCCGAACCTAGTTGTCCTACAGTCGCCTCTGCTGCTGCCAGTCAGTGGGAACAGTACCGCGCAGTGGGACCAGTGATGTGAATCTGAACAAGGCAGCTTCGTACATCTCAGGGCTGGACATTACAGATGAAATTCTGAGTTCCCCTGGACACTCCCCCCTGCCCCTCTGAGCCCGCTTTCCTGAGAGCCTGCGAAATCCAGCAAAAGCTTGCAAGGACCTGGTAGAGAGTATGTCAACAATGCCCAAGCAGCATTTACGAGGAGGGATCACGTTGCACACGGCTTCCTGAACAGAGCCACAGGTCAGCAGGAGTTCTGCCTGGCGCAATTGCTCCATCCTCCTGCCTTCCAGCAAAGCGCTGTATGTCACTGCAGGGTTATTACTGTGCTGGCAATTTCCTCAGTCTTATTGCCTCTGTCCCAGGGACTCCATGAGACACAGAGTAAAGCAAATTGACTCTGGCCCCTGCTAACTGAGCCAAGAGGCACCTTTTAAAAGTGGTGATTCTCTTTATTGAACAGGGGGAGAGCAACGGGCCCTATCCATCCCTGGCACTGCATCCCTCTAGTGGCTGTTGCTGGTGTCTATCTTATGTTTATTTTTTAGATTGTGAGCCTTTGGGGACAGGGAACATTCATCCATCCATCCATCCACCTATCTACCTATCACACTCTTCCTCCAAAGAGCCCAGAACGGCAAACATGGTTATGTTTATCCTCACAACAACCCTGTGAGGTAGGTTAGGCTAAGAGATACGTGACTGGCCGAGTCACCCAACTAGCACTGAGAACAGGCTGTTACAGAGGAACACAGATAGCTGCCTTATACCAAATCAATTCCTTCATAGCATCTAGTCATTTTCCTCCAGCTATATATTATTATTGCTCATCGCCTATGCATCCCTTCTCCTTCAGCCTTTACTCCAGTACATGTGAGAAATAAACAAGAAATGTCAGGGGGAGAGAGGAAAGGGGCCATAGCTGCCAATCCGTTCAGACAATACTGAGCTAGATGGACCAATGGTCTGACTGGGCAGAAGGCAACTATTCCTATCTTCCTATGTGTGTGTTTATAGTGGCTGATATAATGAAGAACCGGTGCTACATGAGATACCCCAGTGCTGCTGAGAAATGCCTAACTAATGCTGCATTGGTGCTCACACGGTTGGGTGGGTGTGGATTTTGAAGCCTTCCCCTGGAAGCCCTCTCTGCTACTAAAAAATATATCCCTGAGGATTCCATAACCCTCAGGGACATATATTTAGGTGGCACAGAGGGCTTCGGGGGAAGGGAAGGTCTTCAAAATCTCCCTCCACTGTGTGAGGCGAGTTGGCCTTGTGGTAGCAAGCATGAACTGTCCCCTTTGCTAAGCAGGGCCTGCCCTGGTTTGCATTCGAATGGGAGACTCCATGTGTGAGCCCTGTAAGATATTCCCCTTCGGGGATGGGGCTGCTCATGGAAGAGCAGCTGCATGCTTGTATGCAGAAGGTTCCAAGTTCCCTCCCTGGCGGCATCTCCAGATAGGGCTGGGAGAGACTCCTGCCTGCAACTTTGGAGAAGCCGCTGCCGGTCTGTGAAGACAATACTGAACTAGATGGACCAATGGTCTGACTCAGTATATGGCAGCTTCCTATGTTCTTTTCCTCAGCAGCACTGGCACACATCTCACATAGAACCACCACTTCATTAATCTAAATGTCAGGCCATATATTTTGTGTATGTGCAGAGAACTACAAAGACTCATGATAGTTTGTCTTCTCCTTTTATGTGAAATAATCTCTTTTAAAATGTTTGAAAACAGGGTTTGTAAAAAGGAAAATTCTGAACTGCACAATGGTATAATTATTATTAATTGTTATTATTATTTTGCATTTATATCCCGCTCTTCGTCCAAGGAGCCCAGAGCGGTGTGCTACATACTTGAGTTTCTCCTCACAATAACCCTGTGAAGTAGGTTAGGCTGAGAGAGAGGTGACTGGCCCAGAGTCACCCAGCTAGTTTCCTCATGGCTGAATGGGGATTTGAACTTGGGTCTCCCCAGTCTGAGTCCAGCACTCTAACCACTATACCACGCTGGCTCAGTGAGTGTAATTCATGCATGTAACATGTCCCACTACAGTACATACCTGGGCATTTTCCTTTTCTGCACAAAAATACTTGGTCACCTAGATTCACATTCCCCGACATTTAGAAGCCTACATAAAGTGGGATGAAATCCTCAGAACTGGGAACTCGACAGCACAAATTGCAGAAGAGTGTTCTGTTCGTTGGGTAAGATTCTAGGTGTGTGTGTGGGGAGTGGGTAGCAATGGAGTTTGTGGGAAGTGGCTTTGGCAGGAGGAGGAGAAATTATGCGCTTGATCAGGCTCTGAGTTTCAGAGGAACCTAGATGACTCACTTTGCTTTTCTCATGGTTATCAGTCACTCTTGACATCATCTAGCCCAGGGCTACCCAACTCTGACCCTTCAGCTGTCATCATTGGACTACAACTCCTATCATCCTCGACTAATGGCCCCTGTGGCTGAGGATGATGGGAATTGTAGTCCACCAACAGCCAGAGGATCAAACCTTGATCTAACATTACACAACTTTTGTGTGACTTAAATTTTTTGCACTGCACAAATGTTCTTTTAGAAATGCACATTACCATTTTTACCTGAATCCAAGACTAGGTTTATTCCAAGTTCTTTCCTGTTAAAAATCGGGTGTTGTCTTATATTTAAAGTTCTCTTCCCTTATATTAACTACAGATATAACCTATTTAACATCTATTTTTAAAGGGGGTCATCTTAAATTCAGAGACATCTCCTATAAAGGTAAATATGATATTCTGGGGAAAACTGCATGTTTTGTGTTTGGTTGTGCTCAAAAGCCCTGGTTGAAAATAGTCTTCTCCAGGATCTCCCCAGTGGCTTCCAGGCTATTCTACCATGATGATTAACACCCCCCAGGCCTTTGTGGTGTGACATTAAGAAGCCAAGATAAAGGCACCAGGCTCTCCTGGAAATCCTTCTCTGCAGAATGTAGGAACACAGGAAGCTGCCATATACCGAGTCAGACCATCGGTCTATCTAGCTTAGTATTGTCTTCACAGACTGGCAGCGGCTTCTCCAAGGTTGCAGGCAGGAATCTCTCTCTGTCCTATCTTGGAAATGCTGCCAGGGAGGAAACTTGAAAGCTTCTGCTCTTCCCAGAGCGGCTCCATCCCCTGTGGGGAATCTCTTCCAGTGCTCACACTTCTAGTCTCCCATTCATACACAACCAGGGCAGACCCTGCTTAGATAAAGGGACAAGTCATGCTTGCTACCACAAGACCAGCTCTCCTCTCTTGAGGCTGTTCTCACACGCAGCCTAACCCAGGCTAGGGAAGCCCAACCTGGGTTAGACAGTACATGAGAATTGCTGGGATCAGGGTTAGCACCACCTAGCCTAGCTTTTTAACCTGGCTTTGAGCTGGAGCTAAAGGCTCGAGCACGCCCTTAGCTCTGTCTCTGAGACTGTGTGTTCGTTTGGGTGGCGTTCAGCCCAAGCGGACACAGAGATGGGTTCCTAGAGTGTCTAGGGGATTCCGCCGAGGCACTGCATATGTTGCATGGTGCATTTTGGGATATCCCAAGAAGGTTGGGAGGCATGGTCCTGATCTCCAGAGCTCTGCAGTGTGGTCATCTAGGAGCGCAGTCCACACTCCCAGCCACACTGGGTCACTCGTCTGGGGGGAAGATGAGCTGGCCCAGCCTTCCCACCTGTCCACCTGCCCACCCACGCGATCATGTGTAGCCAGCGTGGTGTAGTGGTTAGAGTGCTGGACTAGGACCGGGGAGACCTGGGTTTAAATCCCCGTTCAGCCATGATGCTTGCTGGGTGACTCTGGGCCAGTCACTTCTCTCAATCTTCCCAATCTTCTTTGAAAGATTCCAAATTTTATCCCTTATAAGTGCTATAAACTTTGCCATCTCAGCATATTCCAAAATTTTTATCAACCAGTCTTCTTTTGAGGGCATTTTAGTGTCTTTCCATTTCTGTGCATATACTATCCTAGCCGCCGTGGTTGCATACATTAAAAATGTTAAGTTTCTTCTGGAAAACTCTCCTTGGTTTATTCCCAGCAGGAAGGATTCTGGCCTCTTAGGAAATGTCAATTTAAAAATTTTCTTCAACTCATTATATATCATATCTCAAAAGGCCTTTGCCTTCCTGCATGGCCACCACATATGGAAAAAAGTTCCTTCACATTGTCCACATTTCCAACATTTGTTTGAAACATTTTTATACATTAATGCTAATTTTTTCAGTGTCAGATACCACCTATACATCATCTTATAATAATTTGCTTTTGAAGTATAACATGCAGTAAACTTTAAATGTTTTCCATAATTTTTCCCAAGCAGCCATATCTATATTATGACCCACATCTTTAGCCCATTTTATCATAGTTGTTTTAACCACTTCATCTCTTGTCTCCTCCAAAAGCAACAACTTATACATCTTTCATCATTTTCACCTTCTATCAAATCCTTCCAAATCAAGTATTCTGGGATTTCTTAATGTTATCAATTCCTTTAATCCTTGGTCTTTTCCCTTGCCATACAAATTTAGTTATGTCCTTTTGCCATTGCTTGAAGCAGGTTAGCGTATTGATTATAGGAATAGTCTGAAAAAGAAACAACATTTTAGGTATGACATTCATCTTCACAGCTGAAATTCTTCCCATTAAAGATAAGTTCATTCTAGTCCATCTTTGCAAATCAATTTTTACTGTATTCCATATTTTAATATAATTATTTGAAAACAACAAAGAGTTTTTATTTGTCAACTAGACACCCAATATTTAATTTTCTTTTCCACTTTCAGTTCACTTATTTCATAAAGTCTGTCATTGGATTTCTGGTCCATATGTTTTGTCAACACCTTCGTTTTACTCTTATGTATATAAAACCCGTGTTTCCTGAGCCCCCCCAAAGGCAGAATTTTACATTGGAAAATCGGCCGCACCTGCCTTTAGCCCGAGAACAAGCCATGCTCAGAAAAGACAGCTTCGACTCCATTCTGCCCCAGACAGCTGCGATCAGTTATTGTGAGCTTACAATGCAGCCACTTACACAAAGTGACTAGTTCATTAAACAATTAAGCAACTGAGACCAACAAAGGCTGCAGTTGCCATGTTGTAATCTGTAGTTATATGCCAGAGTCTTAGAAGGGAGTGAGATCAAGAAAAGGGTGGAAGGAATAGCTGCTAATCACCTCCAGCCAATGATAAATCTGTAATCTCTTCCTCCTTTATGATCAGGCAGCCAGCTACAGTGGATGTTTTCCGAGATGGTTTCTTTTCTTTTTCAAAACCAGTTGGCCTGTGTGAGGGGGTGGGGAAGAGAGAGCCAACAGATTGACCCATGGGGCAGGAATGCTTGACTTGAATGGTTAGGATGAATAACATAGTATATTAGTTTCTCCTTTTGAATTCAGGAGAGCCTGTTTACATCCAGGACCCTGTTAGGTCCCAGCTGCAAGGAATCAGACTGAGGAGGCAAGTATGTAGTCCAGGTCAGGCCAAAGCCAAGGTCTTGAAAGAGGAAATTCAGAAGAGGAGAGTCAAGGCTCAGACAGCACATGAGCCTGCTGGGGTGGTCAGTAACATCTGGAGGGAGGCATGCTCAGAGCAAGAGCTGAAAAGGAGCTGCGGCTTGCAGCAAAGACCCAGGGGCAGAAAGCAGCTTACGTATCTGGGGAAAGGGCCATACCCTTTCCTCCCTGTCTGCCGTAAAGCAAGCCTTATGCCCAAGTAGGCCTTCTGTGGTTGCTTTACTCCTCCTCCTGAGAAGACCCACGGAAGGGCAGCCATCGTGCAGCTAGACAGGCACTTCTGCTTGTCAGGGGACTTGAAGCGTCTCTTTGATGGGTGGTGCTTCTGTTTTGGGGGGCTTGGAGAGAAACCCCTGAGGGGCTGAGGTGTGTAATTGGGGTGCTTAGGGTGTAGGCCTGTGACTCCCAACCCTCCAGATGTTGCTGAACTACAACTCCCATCAGGCCCAGCTACAATTTATCGTGGCAGGGGCTGATGGGAGATGTAGTTCATCAGCATCTGGAGGCCCCCAGGTTGGGAACCATTGGTGTAGTCCTCCTCCTCGGATAGCACCATGGCAGTGGGAACTGTGGTGGAGTCGGGTGGGCTCAGGAACTCTCTTGAGGGGTCTGGTAAGTGCACGATCCCTGCAGTGCCCTGGATGGGAGATGCAAGGGGTTTCCTGCAGTGGCCCTGCATGCTGGGACTCTGCAGGGGCTGCTTCCAGTTCTGGGGGTGCTGAGGTGATCTCTCTGGGCTCTTCCAGCTGGGCCTCATCATCTGAGAACATCTCAGCTCCTTTGGACTGGGGATCCTGACCCTGCCCTGGGGTGGGCTGCCCTTTTGTCCGGTGAGCAGGGCTAGGTCTCACCAAACCCACCAGTTGAAGACAAATGGAGTACTTAGTCCTAGGCTAAATGGACCATTGGTTTGTCTTATTGTAAGGCACCAGGGGGAACGCACCAGGGAAGCTGAAAGGAGGGCCCAGGTACCTCTTCCCTGTGCCACTGGGGTAGCTCCTTGGTCTCTGCTGCACTACAGCACCGCTCAGCTTCTGGTCAAAGAGGGCACTGCAGCTCATCAGCCTAGCCAAATTAGCTGAGCTGGGGAGCCCAGAGGGGCCTCGTTGACTCTAAATTACTGTTGGTTCAGTTATAGGTCCTCAGTATGAGTAGCCTATTGCCAGATTAGCCATGAGTCAGGCCCACATATTTTGGCCACTGGTACCATCTTAGGGGACAAATGCTCAGAGTGAGTTGTGGCAACATGTGCTTCCCTAAAGATGGAAAAACAGGTGATAACATTGTTGTACTTGCAGTTTTTTTCTGTGTTATCACCCTTTCTTTATCCCTACCTCCAAACAATTTGGGTAAAATTGCAGTCATTTTTTCACAGAGGAAAGGGTTAGGGTTGCGGTCAGTCTAGGGTTAGGGTCAAGGTTAGGGTACCAATGAACAAATAGTTGTACTTTCTCCGTGCAGTAATCTTTGGGGGATATTCCCTCCCGTTTTAGATTGTGAGCCCTTTTGGGACAGGGACCCATTTTGTTTGTTTGTTTGTTTGTTTATATCTATGTAAACCGTTTGGGAACTTTTGTTGAAAAGCATTATATCAATATGCGTCGTATTCATATTCGTGTCTTCGTTTCCATTCCTCAGACAACACTGATAGGTTTTTTTATAGTAGTCTTTGTGTACTGGAATCCTTTTAAAAATACCATTGCATATTTGGTTGCTGCAGGTCAGGACAATGCAAGCACGAGAACACACTCAAAGCTGAAAGTCTTGTGATGCTATCTTGTAGACCTTGTCAGAAACCAGAGTGAGAGATGCTGTAATGTTATGCCAGCCCTCTCTAGAATCCTGCTCACTTACGCTTCCTGACCCCTGGGAGTTGGTTACAGTCCCCAAGTAAGGCTGTGCACCAGCAATCTCTTTGGTCTCCTAAGCCTCTGCTAACCAAGGCTGCTCCAACTTCCAGTTCTGGCTGTGCCCGAATGATCCCAGTCGGTGTGACAAGCATTTAAAAGATGTTGTGCAAGTTCTTGGAGCCCTGTACTGAGAATCTGTGGAGTTTTTTTTTTCCACAGATTGCCAATAGATAGCACTACGAACTTACCCAACACCCTTTAAGGTCATCTGCCGGTCACATTAAATTCCCCATGGAGCTAAGAACACGTGTGGTGTCCTTTAACATCATCTGTGTGCTCCAATGAATCCCCCATCGTCAGAATCTGTGCAGAAGTTGGAATAAATGACCATTTGGAAGAGTTCTCAATTGAATGGCTTACAGAAGTCTTTCTAACACCTAGTCTTCTTTGCATCCCAGATCTGAAGACATTTTGGGGAAATATTAGGAAAGGGGGCAGATCTCAGCACCCCCTAGGAACCCATTGGCTTTTTACTTTAAGAAAGTGGAAATTGGTCTGTTCCTCAGTATTCCCGCACTGGCTAACATCATCTGATGAGTGCCATTGTGATGAAAAAGCTGACATCAGTTAATAGAGGTGCCAAATCCAATTATTCTGCCATTTGGCTCTTTGTGAGAAGCTTACGCATGAATCTATATTTAGATCCAGCTCTGGAGAGCCTCTCGTCTTCATTTTGGGAAGCATGAATAAAGAAAGACATTACTTGGTCATAGGCATTGCAGCCAGTCATGGGGTGGAGCTAACATGATAACCTGGACACAGACTTTTAGATTCCCACCCCCTACTGCCAGGGTTCCCAACTGTGAGTCCCCAGATGCTTTTGGACTACAACTCCCATCATCCCCAGCCACCCAATGGCCTTCATCTTTTATTCTAGTAAATCAGCGAGAGCCAGCGTGGTGTAGTGGTTAGAGTGCTGGACTAGGACTGGGGAGACCCAAGTTCAAATCCCCATTCAGCCATGAGGAAACCAGCTGGGTGACTCTGGGCCAGTCACTTCTCTCTCAGCCTAACCTACTTCACAGGGTTGTTGTGAAAGAGAAACTCAAGTATATAGTACACCGCTCTGGGCTCCTTGGAGGAAGAGTGGGATATAAATGTAATAATAATACTAATAAAATAATAATAATCAGGGTTTCCCAACCTTGGGCTCTCAACTGTTTTTGGACTACAACTCCCATCATCCTCAGTGGCTGTGGCCTTCACCATACATCCGTGTAAATTCCCAACCTTGGTCCCCAGCTGTTGTTGGACCAGAATTCCCATCATCCCCAGCCATAATGTCATTCATTCATTCATTCATGTAATTAGGGGTTTCCATTTGTAACCTGGGAACCCCAGCTGTTGTTAGACTTTGACTCCCATGATCTTCAGCCACAATGGCTTTCAACATTCATTCATGTGTAAATCAAGGATAGGGATGTGCACGGAACCAGATCGAATGACTGGCGGTTCTGTCGGTTCGAAGGCGGGGGCAGGTTTGACTAAGAGCTGGGGAGGGTGCACTTACCCCTCCCTCCGCTTTCCCCCCACCGGCCCTCCATTTGGAAAGGGACCGTCGGAGCGGCAGTATACCTCCCTGCTGCCCCGTTGCCTCCTTTGTCCTGACATCACCGGAAGTACCCAACTCGTGCACCCAAAGTCCAAACAGAGCGCCGATGGGGGGGAAAGCGGAGGGAGGGGTAAGTGTACCCTTCCACGCCCTTAAAGTCAACCCCCCTGCCTTTGAGCTTCCCCTGCCCGGTTCCGTGCACATCCCTAATCAAGGATTCCTAGCCTTAGGTCCCCAGATGTTTTTGGACTACAGCTCCCATGATCTCCAGCCACAATGGTATTCCAAGGCAGAGCAATGCAATGGCCACTAGCTTTAAACAAAAGGATTAGTCAAAGTTCTGGAGGTTGGGGGCACAGCCTGTTCCCCCTCCCCTCGCTCCTGTACATGCATTCGTTCTATCCAGGGTAGCCAACCTTGGCTTTCTCAGTCACAATTTTGTGGCTGGGGATAATGGGAGTTGTAGTTCAGCAACAACTGGAGTCAAGGTTGAGTGCTCTACACAAATGAGCAACTGAACACGGAGTCCATTTGTTCACAGAATTTCAGATTTCACAGAATTACAGATGCCACATGCAGCCATGAGATCTTTGAACCACTTTTAATCCTCTCATTTCTCTTTCTCTTTCTCTCTCTCTTCCAGTCACAGGCATGGCGGGAAGGATTTTAGAAAATGCTTGCTTAGTTGCTGCTTCTTTCTCTTCCTATTTCCCTTCCCTTTCACATTCTTGGCACACAGCACCTATTTCCACATGTTGTTCACAGAAAGGTGTGTGAAGATGTGTCACCCGTTTGGTCTTGAAATTGAGGCCCTGCGAATGGGTTGCCTCTGTATTGGAGGCGGTGTGTGTGTGTGTGTGTGTGTGTGTGTGTGTATGCATCACAGTCCTGAGAACGGGTAAGGCCGGTTTCAAGGCATCTAAAGTATGCACCTCTTTCCTGTCCCACAGTTTGCCAGGAGGCACGGACTCTGGTTGGTTGGTTGTTAGCTTTGGCATGTGATTATCAGAAGCAGAAGTACTGTACTCATTGCAACAGCAGGCCCACTGCTGAAAGGTTAGGCTTGTGAGAAAGTATTTCCTTTGTTTGGAGATGTAAGTAAGTTTGCTTCGAGCTGATTGTGTCATATCATTTGCTTTTTCGCTATATTTTATCAAGAATTATAAAATTCTCAACTTTGGGTCCACAGATGCAGTTGGACTACAGCTCCCATTGTCCCCTAGCACTGTGGTATTTGGCCACTGTGGCTGTGGATGATGGGGGTTGTAGTCCAACATCTGGGGTCCCCAGGGTGATAAGCCTGGGTGTACAGCAGGGCTGCTCAATTTAGGCCCTCCTGCAGATGTTGGCCTACAACTCCCATAATCTCTGGCTATTGGCCACTGTGGCTGGGGATTATGGGAGTTGCAGTCCAAAAACAGCTGGGGGGCCTAAGTTGAGCAGGCCTGGTGTAGAGAGTAGGAAATGCTTCTCTCTCTCTCAGAATACAGGGGGCCACCCAATGAAGCTGACGGCTAATCCGTTTGATCAACATTTCTGCGTTGCACAGGATGAGAATTGCCTTACTCTCTGCCAGAAATATTCAAGTCACAGGGATAAAGAGCATCAGCATTGTGCTCTGGGCTGGCAAAAAGAAATATTTATTTGTGCAGCACGAGTGAGTGGAATTTGTTACTTCAGGGCTGCACAACTTCAGCCCTCCAGTTGGTTTTGGACTACAGTGCCCATCATCGCTAGACACAGTGGCCAATGGATGGGGATGGGGATGATAGGAGTTGGAGTCCAACATCTGCAGGAGGGCCAAAGCTGTGCAGCCCTCCCTCAAGACATAGTGATGGGCACTGAAGACAAAGCATTAGTCAAAGTTGTGGAGTTCAGATATATCGACAGTTATTAGGCACGGCGGCAGAAAAGAGAACCTCCATATCCAGGCACAGTCTACCTTGGAATATAATTTGCTGAGTACAAACAAAAGGAGAAGGCAGTACGATAGCCCTATTACATGTTGTATTCCAAGTACATACTAGATCTGTACGTGTGGGCACGTACGGTTATTCAGACATGATGTCCCATGCATGTACAGTAGTACATTTCCTGTCTGTACCCTGCATTTGAGGGGACCTGTACCCAGGTTCACTTTTAAAATGTATGCCTGTAGAGTCATTCACACAAACACATGCACATGTGTACAGACCCCTGTATGCAAGCACCACATCATGTCTGAATAGGACTAGATACCCTTTCTTGTCTTCTGCTAAATGAGCCTTGTAACTGGAGATGCTGGGAATCCAGCCTCGGACTTTCTGCATAACAGGCATGTGTTCCTCCACTGAGCTGAGTTCTCATGTGCTTTTAACTAGACATGACTTTGATCACATCATTGGCCTGGGGGTGCTTCCTTTTTTAATTTAATAAGCATGTGTGGTGATGCTGGGAGGTGGGCAATACAGACAACGTGACCATAGCAGGAGTGGGTTTAAGAGATTTAATGCCCCCCCTGCGACGGTCCCATTCTGGATCACCCCCTGCATGGGCAATTTGCTGTGGGGGAGGGGGAAATCAATGTGTTCAATGGAAGATTTCCCCCCAGGTAAAATAGCATATGTGGGGCCAGGGTGGGGGTGGCTATCCAGATCAACACTGCCGTCGTGGGATAGGCTTCAAGTCCCATTACCACCTGCCATGGTCCTGATCCAGGAGTGGGTCCCCACGTGTGCTATGTTCAGTGCAAAAAGGGAGCAGGCTGGGGCCGATCAGCTGATTGAAGTTGCGTCTAGTTTGAGCTTCTCATGGGATTGTAAACTCTTAGTTTTGGATAGATACACAAGATAAAGAAGCCAACAAATGGAAAATTAATTAATTAAAAATCGGTTGCTTTTTAAAAAACAGTGAAACACTTTATAATAAATAATATGTGTGCGTGTGTGATAAATATATAAATAATAAATAATACTTAAAATAAAAATATGTAAAATCAATTAAAATACATCTAAATAGAAAGGCAGGACAAAATGTTGAAAATAAAACATTAAAAACAAGAACAATGCACAGTAGGGATGTGCACAAAATGGATTTTACATTTCATTTCGAACTTGAAACGAGACACAAAATTGATGAAACGTTTTGTCAAAACAGCTGTCGAGTTGGCTGTTTTGACAAAACAACTAAAATGTTTTGAATGTTTCAGCCATAGGGAACAATGGGGAAGCTTGAAACACCCCATTGTTCCCCATGGGTAACTTATAGGGACACCAAAGTAGGTTGTGTAATAGGGCATGATGGGTGCTACCTACTACCCAATCCACAAAAGAAATGGGTAATCAGGCAATATTTAACAGATGTTTAACCTTTCTTCCAAGCCCCCATAGAATCCTATAAGGTTTTTGGGAAAAGGTTAAACAAATGTAATTGCCCGCTTGCCCATTTCTTTTGTAAGTTGGGTGGTAGGTAGCACTGATCATGTGCACCCCACAGTGCCTGCGCTGCAGTAACCTAATTGGCACAAGTTGTTCTCTCACATACAATTATGACTCCTTAGGTTACTTCTTAGGATTGCAACAGCTGCCACAGCAGCACCCTTAGCAGCAAGCGTAGCCCTAAGCTCAATTAGCGCAGCTTCAGCCATATTTTGACTGAGTACACCTTGCAATGTAGATTGCAAAGAAGACTAGAGCACTGAGTGAAGCACATTAGTCTCAAGGCCAGACATGGAGCTCATCACAGCAATCACCAAGAAATATTACACAGACACACAGAGTTGCCACTGTCCATTTCTTGCCACAACACTATCTCACAAACAAAGCAAACTACAACTCAAGGAAGGCAGGCACCCAATTTCTGCCTTTGTCAATCTGAGATCCAGCAAAACCAGATAGTTATTGCAGCAATAGCACCACATATTATACTTGATGCTGAGAAAAGAAAATCACAGAATCAAACCTACCTTCCTCCTCTCCTGATGTATCCTTTTCAAGAGAGGCATAAGGGCTCTCTCGGCCTCCCAGTCCCTTTGAATACATTTTGAAATTCTGTCCTTTTGTGTCTCACGTCCTCCCTCCCCCCAGTTGCCCATAAAAACACTCGATCTTTATGATAACAAGCCAACCAAGAAGCTTGGAGATTGCAAATCAATTGGAAACCAGTGCCAGAAAACCAATCAGCAAAGGAAGAACAGGCCTCCAAAATGGCACTCAAAATGTTGAAATGTTTCAGTCGAATCAGAATTGTTCTTTTCTGAGCTCAAAATAGGCCCTTTTTGGAAGGGTGTTCTGTTTCGAGCTCAAAACACTCGCAACGGCCCATTTCGAGTTGAAACATTTGATTGTCAAAATATTCTGCACATCCCTAATGCTCAAGACTATTGGGATCCCAGCCAGTATTTTATCAAGGGCGTTTCAACTGAGGAGGAAGACAGACATTCTTGAGTGTGGTGTCAGCAGATTTGACAGATATCCTTCCACTGCATTTTGAGGCCTGTTTTCAGGGCAGGGAAAGTCTCAAGTCTCAAGAGTGCCTGTCTGTCTTCGCCCTGAGTTGTGAAATTGTTGCTAGTCATTCCAGAAGCCTTGTGATGGGAAAGATGTTTCTTAGGATAACCTAAGACCAAGGACTATTTCTGTCCGATGAGGGATTCTCCCTTCACAGAAGGCTTGAGCATCAAAGTAGGGGCGGCCATTTCATGAGGCAAGATGAGGTGCTCACCTCAGGCAGCTGATTATTGGGCACCAGCGATAAGACTCTCCCCTGCCACAACCATCACAGTTCTTTGGACCAATGTGACCCAGTTGAAAGTTTTGAAAAGAACACCTCTTCTCACACTCCTTGGCTGCTGGCAATCTTCCCACTTCCCTGCTCCCCATGCCACTTTCAAAGCTTGCAAGGACTGGTTTTGAAAGGGGGCTGACCCACACCAACATCCGTGTTCCCTTTAACCAGGATTCCCAGATGTGTTGACTACAGCTCTCATCATCCCCAGCCAAATGCCATTGCAATGCCACTGAAGCTAGGGATGATGGGAGTTGTAGTCACCAACATCTGGGAATCCCTGTTACAGGTAACACTGACCAGGGCTGTGGGGCAAGGCAGCATCTGGCATCTCACCTCCAGCGTGACAGAGCCTTGGCTCACCCCTGCATCACAGGTTGCTGAGAATCAGAGCATTTGCTTTGGATTCATGATGAATGTGGTTTAATAACTTTTTGGTCTGAAACAAAACCAGAGTTTTGCCATTGTCTAGTGAGGGGTTCCCAACCAGTGGTACTGCAGATGCTGCTGAAATACAACTCCCATAATCCCCGGCTACAATGGCTGGGAATGATGGGAGTTGTAGTTCAGCAACATCAGGAGTACCACAGCTTGGGAACCCCTGGTCTAGTGAGTTCCTTCCAGATACCTATGAGGTAACAATGTCATAGTTCCCATGGGAGTCAGCACAGCACCACGTTGCTGCAATGTAACTGAATGAGCAGCATGTGACCCTGACACCTGCCCATAATGGCCTCATAGTGACTCAGGGCAGCTGAGCCAAGATTAGGACATACAGGTGAAATGAATCCACCTGGATTTCTTGATGTTTAATTGGGACATTGGTCATGGGGTACAGGAGGTTGGTACATTCTCTGCTCATGAGCGGTTAAAATGCTTTATCCCCATCCAATGCGCTCTGATGCACATGTGTTCATGTGTATGCACGGCATGTATCGAATATGCCAAGAATTAAGTTGCTACTTCTTTGACTCAGATCTCTCTATCCCATTTCCTTACCACCTAGTATGTTAATCTCTAGGCGGTGTACAAAGTTAAAAACACAACAAATGAAAAACAGTATAAAATTGACAAAACAAATAAAAACAATCTCATAAGAGAAAAACACATTACACCCTTTAAAAATTCCAGTTAAAAGCCAGATAAAACAGGTGCGTCTTGAGGGTCTGTCAGAGTAGAAAAGCAAGCAGAGAAGGAGATGCTCTTCTTTCAACAGGGAGCATTTTCCAAATCCCTGGGGCAACCACAGAGAAGGCCCAGTCCTGAGTCGCCACCAGACGAGCCAGCGACAGCCGTAACCGGACCTCTCCAGAGGATCTTAACAGGTGATAGGGTTCATGACAGAGAAGGCGCCCTCCACATTAGATGGGTGTTGAGATTTGTCACTGAATTCAGACGATTGATCCATTCTCTGTTGATGAGTAGCTCATTATTTATTTATCATTTATTATTATATCAGTGCACATGACATTTTATGAATGACAAAGTCAGGGCTCTTTCCTGAGGAACTAATGTCCTGAATGGGCCAGTGAAGGCAGTGGGTTGGTTCAGAGGAACACTGCCAAGCACATGCAATACTGCTGGGGCCGCCCTGCGCCATGACAGCACACCTACCCGAATGTCACAGGAGGATCTCCTCTAATCACAAGGGGGGCATTCATCGGAATTGTGCCTTCACACACGCTCAAAAGCTCCTCATGTGATTAAAGGAGGCCCCGAGAACATACCAGGACGCCCTCCAGTGATGCCAGGGGGCCCCTGCTCCTGGCACATCTTCATGTGTGCTGGGCAGTGTCCATCGGAACCAGCCCAGTGCACATAGGATCCTCAGACCTTCCACTGAATTTGTGCACAGGATGGGGGGAGGCAGGCCACTGGCTGCAGGTGGCCCCAATCCCACTCCCCTGTGGCCCCGCCCCACTCCAAATGTATTGTGGCTGCAGATGAGAAGTAATGTAATCTAATAGCAGCGGGAGAGCTGCAGGTTGTCCCTCCTTCCCTGCACAGTTGCTGTTGTTATCTGGGCGGCATCTGGAGGAGGGTTCAGGAGAGCCCCATGGCTCGGTTTTGCCCCCCCGTGAGTTCTTGGTGGCCCTGCTGAGGTTGACAGCCTGCCAGGATTTGCCTGAAATCACCAGGAATGGGCATCAATCCCCAGGGGATTATTAGGAACCTAGGAAGCTGCCTTATGCCGAGTCAGACAAATTGGTCCGTCTCGCTCAGTACTGTCTACTACACCATGCCTGCTCAACTGCTCAAGAAGGGTTCCAAGTTCCCTCTCTGGCATGATCTCCACAATGGGGTTGAGAGAGACCCCTGCCTGCAACCTTGGAGAAGTGGCTGCCAGTCAGTGTAGACCAGGGCTGCTCAACTTTGGCCCTCCTGCAGATGGTGGCCTACAACTCCCAGGCTCCCTGGCTATTGGCCACTGTGGCTCAGGATTATGGGAGTTGTAGTTCAAAAACAGCTGGGGGCCTCTCTCAACCCTATCTTGGAGATCATGCCAGGGAGGGAATTTGGAACCTTCTGCATGCAAGCAGGCCGGTGTTCTTCCCAGAGCGGCCCTAATCTTACAGTGTGCTCACACATGTGTAGTCTCCCATTGAAATGCAAACAAGGGCAGACCCTGCTTAACAAATTCATGCTTGCTACCACAAGACCAGCTCTTTTCCCATAACCCGCCTCCCCCCATACTGAAAGCAATCCAGGAGCATTCTGGGCTTGAATTCATGAAAAATGTTTTGGGGAAAACATCTCCAATTATAGCTTTAGTCTACGGGTGCAACTCCAGGCAACAGCCATAGGAACATAGGAAGCCATCGCCTTATACCAAGTCAGAGCATTGGTCCATCTCCCTTAGTATTGTCTGCACCAGGGTTTCTTAACCTTGGGTCCCCGGTTTTTATTGGACTATGATTCCCATCATCCCCAGCCAAAAAGGCCATGGCTAGGGGGGTGATGGGAGTTGTAGTCCAACATAATCTGGGGACTCAAGGTTAAGAAACCCTGGTCTGCAGCAGCAGCTCCCTGGGGAATCTTTCCCAGGGTCTCTCCAGAGGGAGCCTCATGGGTGGGCAAGCGCCTCCCGCCTCCCCGCACAAGTGGCTTGCCCCCACCGCCCCTATTTCTGTTTCAAGAAACCTAATATGTGGGACGCAGCTCGCCCGCCCATCCATGCACACTGCCCCCCCTTCTGAGACCGCCCTCCCCCCATTTCTTTCTGCTGCCGCCACGGCCTAGCCCTATTAGGGATGCTGCCAGCCAGGGTCTGAACCTGGGACCTTGTACAAAGCAGCCACTCTGGGCGCATTACAATCTGCCTCCTGCCGGCCAGCGCCTGCGCCTTTAAGCGCTCGGCTGAGCTCCGCGTGCCTCGGAGAGGGAGCGAAACCAGCGCGGCTGGGGTGATGTCAGGCCCTCTGGGCGGGGCGAGTCCCTCTCGGAGCCTCCCCGGCCGCGCCGCCCGCTTGTTTGCTGAAGCGCGCTGGCTGCCCGCACCTGTCCCCTCCCCGGCTGGCTTTGCGACCAGGCGGGCGCTGGTCTGTCCTCTCCAGCGCGCACAGCAACGAGGCGCTCCCTTCGCTTCCCTCGGCAGCTCCGGTGGTGGCGGCGCCGCTTCGGAGGAGGAGGACGAGAACTCCGGCTTGGTCCCGGCTGCGAGCGGGTGAGTCCCGCAGCTCCCCCTCCTCTCGAGCTCTCGAAGTTGATTTCCAAGTCCGTGCTCGGGCATCCAGCGCGATCCGGGCTTCCCCGAGCGGCGGATGTGCCGCCCAGCCGCGCAGGGCTTCCCCTCGGAGGAGCGCCGCCACCGAGGCCGCCTTTTTCGCGCCCGGCCGCTGACTTTGGAGGAGCCCCGCTACTGAACTCTTTGGGAACCGGCGGGCTAGGGGCGCGCGCGAAGCCGGCTTAAAGCTGCCGTCCCGTGCACGCTTGGGGGGATTCCCTATGGACAAAAGTGGGGTGATGATGGAACTGACTTCCGAGGAAACGTGCCTTGGAGCGAGGCCCCTGAAGGGTTTGCGCTTCAGCCAACTTCAGTCTTCTTGGGCGGGGGGGGGGTGGATTCTGCCGCTGTCAGTTGTGGGGGGGGGCACAGGCGTAAGTGGTTCAGGGGCGGCAGCGGCACTAAACTGGGCGTCTGATCCATGCGCCGGTTCGCGGGGAGGTTTGGCTCTTCAGACCGAGTTTTGCCGTAACCTCCGTCCTCGGCTCTCGCATGCCCTGCTGTTGCCCTCCTTTGCGTCCCTACTGACTTCTGTCCTGCTCCCCAGCTCCTTCCGTTCTCAGTTGTAGATGATGGGTTTTCGGACCAGGCACCCTGTTGCTTCCGTGGTGTGTGCAGCACCTAGCATCTCTTCTGTCTCATGGTCTTTTGGTCTCACTGCCTACTTTCTGTACTAGGGATTCCCTTGGGTGCCTAGATGACGGACTACAACTCCCATCATCACCTGCAGGTGGTAGGGGATGATGGGAGTTGTAGTCCGGCAAGATCTGGGGACCCAAGACTGGGAACCCCTGTTCCATTGTGTGTTCCATTTCCCTCTCCTGTGCGTATTTGGATGAGTGAATACAGAAACCCACAGGATCTGCTTCATGCGTTTGCCTCTGGTCTTCATCTGCCTTAATAAATCTTTTCGTCTCCAAAATGCCAGCAAACTTTTTGTGTTAGCGCTGTGCTGACGCTATTAAGGAAGAGTTGCATCCTAGTAATGCTTCAGTCCCCTTTTGGACTAAATCTGTTCAAGCAACAAGACTTAAGTGGTCTTAGGACGAAGCTTTGTGATTCAGTATCTATTGATCTGCGGAGGCCTGATTCTGCACACATTTACTCAGAGGTGAGTCTGAGTTCAGTGGCGATTAGGTTCTTGGGCTACAGTCCTACTCCTGCTTATTTAGAAGTGAGCTCCAGTGAAGTTGGTGGCGTTTACTGCTGCGTGGATACGCTTGGATTTGGTGGTCTTATTCTTCAGTGGAGCAATGCCATTTTATGGGAGCAACGGAAAAACTTGGCTAGTGGAGCTTGTGTCTCTTAACAGCATCTCCTCTCCGTCACTACTTAGCAAAACAATTTTGAAAATGAAAAAATAAGGGGAATGGTTTTTGCGTATTTATGTTTAGGTTCAGTCAGAATCCCCCTTACATGTGCCTGCTGAAGTCCATTAAGGGTACCCTAAAATAGCTGTTTTAGATGCTGTCTAGTCTGCCTTTGGTTGCCTCCCTTTCTTCTGTAGAATACTTATTGCAAAGGCTGCATTTTATTATTAAAAGTTTTCTGTTCTGCCTTTAAAAGGCCCAGCTTGGTGTCCATGTGTACATTGAAGGCATTATGCACAATTTGAAACTCCAGTAATATTCTGGAGTAAGTATAGTGGGGAAAACTGGCAAACCGAAAGTGGTCAGGAGCATTTAAAACCCCATGCACACAAATAATGTGAGGGATTGTACCATACTCGGCAAGTAAGTAAAACTTTATTTCGGTCGTAGATCAGCAATACAACAATATTAAAAAAATAATGATAATAATAATAATAAGATGATAATATAAAATCAGACTACATTTATACGCATTTGGCATATTATATAACAATATTTGGCCACGATATGAATAACATCCGAATTAGGGTGAGTGAGCAAATAGTTTAAATAAAAATCCTCTCCACGACCCGGAAAATTAATCAAAAGTGGAACAATTTGTTGGCGTCTTATGTCTCTGTAATATTCACAGTGCAGTAAAACGTGAGCAGTTGTTTCAACGTTACCAGATCCACAAGGGCATAATCTTGATGCTTGTACCATACATATACGTAAGAATACTCCAGTTTAACCAGTTTGTGTAGTCTTCTTTAAAAAATAGTGAAAAGAGATGCTGTTGACCCAGAAATTTCCACTTTAGATGCTTTCTCCCCCCCCCCCCCGCGCCTTATCCACTCTCCGCCGCAGGGGGCTGTTTCAACAGATGAGGAAACTAGATTTTCATCCTCCACGTTTAAAAAACAAACAATTATTTCTTTGTATCCTATTGATTTCACCTGCGGCTGGAGCGGCAGCCTTGAAACTTTACACATGCTAAATCTTCTTTGCTGGATGGAAGTGAGCCGGTGGGGAGTAATAATGACCCTACTGTACCTCGGAGCCTTTCTGTGTGGATCATCCTTTGCCTTGCATAACCTTTGTTGCACTTGGGAACTTATCTGCTCTTCTTGACTGGGTGCCACTCTTTGGACTTATTCACATCCTATGGAAAAGGGCTAACAATATATTGTCTTGTTCTGACCCTGAAATATGATGATAGCTTGATCCATCACTCCTGAGCCCTCAGACTGCTTCATATACATGTTATCTCAGAAATCTATGCAATAATCATGTCAGATAAGCCTAGTGCTAATATCCACTTGCTGACTCAGTTGGATTGAACAGAAGTTTGCCTAAAGCTGCCTAGTGGCTTTATGGTTTGCAGCCTAGACTAAATTGAGCTGGATGGACCAGCTGTCTGGCTTGCTGTATGGCAGATTCATATGTCAAAAATAACAGTGTGGTGTAGTGGTTAGAGTGTTGGACTAGGACCGGGGAGATCTGAGTTCAAATCCCCATTCAGCCATGAAACTCACTGGGTGACTCTGAGCCAGTTGCTCTTCTCTCAGCCTCACAGGGTTGTTGTGAGGATAAACATAACCATGTACACTGCTCTGAACTTCTCAGAAGAAAAAGTGGGATATAAATATAAAAATTTAAAAAAGGATGGAGATCTAAGTGGGAAGATCAATGTCTATTAGGAATGCAACAAATATACCCCGCTTTTCAACAAAAGTCCCCAAAGCGGTTTAACATAAATAAATAAAATGGCTCCCTGTCCCAAAAAGTTTCACAGTTTTTTAAAAAAACATAAGAGAGTCACCAGCCATAGCCACTGGAAGAATGTCGTGCTGGGGATGGATAGGGCCAGTTGCTCTCCCCCTGCTCAATAAAGAGAATCACCACTTTAACAAGGTGCCTCTTTGCTCAGTTAGCAGGTAGGGCTGTGCACGAACCAGTGTTTGGTAGATTGGTGGTGGTGGTTACCTTTTTAAGGAGCAGAGAGGGTGCTCATGCCCCCCCCCCCCAATCGCATCATGCATACACACTGGCCGCTCCTGGAGTCCAATGCTGTCTGGGGCAGCAAGGAGGTACTGCCTCCCTATGCCAGCGATTTTGGAGACTGCGCCAGTGGAGGAAACATGGTGAGGGGATGAGCACCCCCTTTGCTCCTTGAAGGTAACCCCCCGCTGCCAAACTGGTCTGAACTCTGGAGCTCCAAACTGGTTCAGTGGTCTGGAAAGGGCCGCCGAACCGGGTTCGTGCACATCCCTACTAGCAGAGGCAACAGTGTTGGCCAAACTATTATTAGGCCAACAGTGAAGGGTAGTTTCAGGTTCCATAGAACCCTTTCAGGCTTCACAGAACTTTTCAGATGACTTAAGAGTTCTGTGAAATGCATAGGCTTGCCCATTCCTGGGCCAACCTGTTGGCCCAACACAAGTAGACAAGAGGATCCTTTTTATCCCCCTTCACTGTGAGGGTGTGTAAAATCTCTGTATTTCCAGGTGTTCGCCCCTCAAGCAGTCACAGATTTGTGAAGGCAAGGGATCTCTTAGAAGTAATGGTTGCAATCATCTCTTGTACTCCTTGCCAAAAAAGCTATGTTTCTGTAGCTGATTTAATATACGACTCTGCGAGGTGTCTGAATTGGCACCTTGTTTGTTAGAGCCTTCGCACAAAGGAGGCTTTGGGGATCGAACTTGCCAGCAGACCTTCAGGGTGGGGAATGTGACCCCCTCACTAACCTCTCCTGCATGGCATTTTCTTCACTCTTCATGCTATTGATAGCTGTTGCGGACATATCCAGTTGTTGGGCCTCATTACCCTCCGCCCAGCCCCAATCCTGGAATTTTACAGACCGCTGCTTGGAAGAGAGGCTTAACTGTTGGGACCCTGGAAAGTGCCGATGTCTCAGCTATGCCCAAGTCAAGGGGGACAGGTGGAGCTATGTGTTGTGGCCTTGGCCCACGCATGTTTTCAAACCTCAGCTCCGTTTGCGAAACGGGGAGAATTGGCGGGAAGTGGGTGTGCTTGACTTCACTCACGCTTGCCAGGTTTCTCCCACAAATGCCTTCTAAGACAAATTCTCTCTCCCCACCCCACCTCCTGCTGAACTTGCTTCCAAACTGGTCTTGGAGCCCTGCTTCGCAAAAATAGCCTGCAAACCCCAAACGTGAAGCTAGGAGAGCTGCCACTCCTTCGTGCCACGGTGTGCTCTTGAGGATGCTTTCAGACAGGAGCAAGCATGCATTGCTAAGCGGGGGCTGCCCTGGTTTGTATTTGGATGGGAGACCACGTGTGTGAGTGGCTACGGGGCCACTCTGGGAAGAGCACCTGCCTGCTTGCATGCAGAAGATCCCTCCCTGGCAGCATCTCTAAGATAGGGCCGAGAGAAATTCCTGCCTGCAACCTTGGAGAAGCCGCTGCCAGTCTGTGTAGACAATACTGAGCTAGATGGTCTGATGGTCTGACTCAGTATATGGCAGCCTCCTGCGTTCCTATTCCTTTCTTGAATGTGACATATGAAACTGTCACTGACCAGCAGTAGCTCTCCAGGGTTTGACAGAGGACTGTCCTTCCCATCCCTGCCTGGATATGCCAGGCATTCAAACTAGGACCTTCAGCATGCAAAGCAGATTTTCTTCCACTGAGCTTCAGCCCCATACTCCAAGAAGGAGGAAGCCGCAGCACAGCAAGCTGACTTTTACTGAGTCCTACCATTGGTCCGCCTGGCTCAGTATCATCTGCTCTGACTGGCAGCAGCTCTCCAGGGCTTCAGCCTCTATGGCAGTGCCAGGGATCGAACCTGGGGCCTTCTTCATGCAAAGCAGGCGAGCTGCATCCCTTCCCCTCTGGATTTCCTCCTAGCTCAAATGACACATTAGTGACTGAGCAGCATTGCAGGTGACATAATGCAAAAGGTTTCACACACACACACACACACACACACACACACACACACAGACACACACACACAGTTTGCTATTTCTTTTAGAGCTCCTCAGAGCTCTATATTATCTAGTCTGTGGGGTGGAATGGGAAGCTGCTCTAAAGAACGTAGGAAGCTGCCATATACTGAGTCAGGCCCTCGGTCCATCTAGCTCTGTATTGTCTACACAGACTGGCAGCAGCTTCTCCAAGGTTGCAGGCAGGAATCTCTCCCAACCATATCTTGGAGATGCTGCCAGAGAAGGAACTTGGAACCTTCTGCATGCAAGCAGGCAGGTGCTCTTCATGCAGGCCCCATCCCCTAAGGGGAATATCTTACAGTGCTCACACATCAAGTCTCCCATTCATTTGCAACCAGGGTGGACCCTGCTTAGCTAAGGGGACAAGTCATGCCTGCTGCCACATCTGGTGGGCCACTGTGAGAAACAGGATGCTGGACTAGATGGGCCTTGGGCCTGATCCAGCAGGGCTGTTCTCATGTTCACAAGACCAGCTCTCCATCTGGCTGCCGCCAGAGAGTGTGTTCTAGTTGCCAACACATCAGCTCCTTAAAACACTTCTCGTCCCTGTGGAATGTGGCATGGCTCAATCTCTTGAGCTGCCTATGGGGCTGAAATAGACTTCTTGCCTTGCAGGCATTTCTGCCCTAATCCTCTGGATTATAGGGTGGGGCCGTAGCTCAGTGGTAGAGCATTTACTTTGGTGCAGAAAGTCCCCGGTCCAATCCATGACAGCATCTCCAAGTAGGGCTGGGAAGGACTCCTGCCTGACCCCTTGGAGAGCCACTGCCAGTCCATGTACAGTACCGAGCTAGATGGACCAAGGGTCTGACTTCACTATAAGGCAGCTTCCTATGTTTACATTGTCCTCCCTCCCTCCCTCCCTCCCTCATAATCATAGTCCCTGTAGCTCACTGCAATTAGGACTGCAGTTTACAGCGTGGTGTAGTGGTTAGAGTGCTGGACTAGGACCGGGGAGACCCAAGTTCAAATCCCCGTTCAGCCATAAAACTAGCTGGGTGACTCTGGGCCAGTCACTTCTCTCTCAGCCTCACCTACTTCACAGGGTTGTTGTGAAAGAGAAACTCAAGTATGTAGTACACTGCTCTGGGCTCTTTGGAGGAAGAGCGGGATATAAATGTAATAATAATAATAATAAATTAAAAAAATAATATCTTAGGACATTTGGCAGAACTGAAATACAATTTGTTTAAATTCAAGATGCCGTGAATATTCACTTGTCTCCTTCTTTAAAGTTTTGCACAATGTGATGTCTGTCTTTCAGGCACCATTTTTGTGTGTGATGTTTTTAACTTGGAGGAATGCAGGCTTCCGGCTTGTAGAGCTGCTTAGATTCCCCCCCCCTTAGAAATCCTAGGCCTACTCGCTGGAGCCAGGAGTAAATTGGCGGCTTGATACTCCTATTTTACGGGTGAGGAACAAGTTGAAAGAGAAGCAGTGTAGCCTGTGACCAGCTATGGGAGATCAGGATTGTAGTTTTACCGGGTTTTGAAATTTTGGGAGTCCGAAGTCTGTTGGGAAACTGACCTACTGCAAACCATCCAGATATCTAGGGGTGTGCATGATTGTTTTGGCTGGGTGGGGAGCAGTACCTTTCAAGATAAGTAAAATAGGTCCTTACCTGCTCCTCCACTGCCCCACTGATTTTCTGGGCATGGCACTGCACCACTCAGAGGTCTGTGTGCAACCGCGGGTCTTCACCCAACTGCCTGTGCATGGTGGTGGGACACACATGGCTGTCGTGCATGCGCTTTACTCGTGCTTATAGGTACTGCTCCCTTCCCTGCCAAAATGATTCGGTGGAGTGAGCCAATTCGATTCGACACATCCCTACTGGATGTGCCGAATCGATTCGTGCACACAGACAATCTACGGTTAGACAATGGTTCTCAATCCTGTGCCCCCAGATGATGTTGGACTACAACTCCCATCATTCCCAGACTTATGGCTGGAGATGACTGGAGTTGTTGTAGTCCAGCAACATCGGGGGACACAAGGTTGAGAACCCCTGCAGTAGTCCCTGATCTTCCTTTTGTCTACTGCTCCCATTTTAATTATGGAATAGATCTAAGTTGCCTTGTTGGTCCAGAAGAAAGTCTTCCAAGCAGAGCCAAGAAA
This sequence comes from Hemicordylus capensis, assembly GCF_027244095.1. NCBI lineage: Eukaryota > Metazoa > Chordata > Lepidosauria > Squamata > Cordylidae > Hemicordylus > Hemicordylus capensis. The sequence continues at coordinate 247,732,472 of NC_069661.1, read as the reverse complement.
TTCTCAAGTGCCAGGAATTTAGACTGCCTCGTGCAAAATAAAATATAAATTGAGGCTGGTACGTAAGAATTATTTTTCCAGCCTTGTCAATAGGACTAAAGCATGTTTGAGAAGGCAAACCAGTTCAGTGGGCAGAACTGATGGCTTTGGAGCACTTCAAAGCCTGAAGATTATTCCTGTGCTGCTTAAAAGCTTACTAGCATCACTGCACCGATCAACAACAATCACCTGGACTTCTTTGGATCCTTTATTTATTTAGTACATTTATATACCACCCCCCACAAAAATTCCCTGGGTGGTTCACAATATAAAGTTATGGGTTATAACTGATCTCAACAGACATAACTATATTTAATGAACATGGTATTAAAGGCAGCAGGTTAAGGAGGGTAAATCAATTTATTTGGATAACTTATCTCATTCAAGTGCCATTGTATATCACTTACAACATGGGAACACCCATGCAACCCTTTTGCGATAGGGTTGCCAGGTTGCACCCTGGAGACTCCGCCTGTACCTATTCAGAGTTGTTAGCTGTAGTGATCAGCCTCCCCTCCCCACTAAAGAATCAACAGGAAGTGAACCCTTGTCTTGACTGACACACTGGTGAACTCCAGGGTAGCCAATCAGTATACCAAGTGGATCGGACCTAGAGAGCGGTTGCTGGGAATTCTGGGAATAAGAAGGGCAGTCTTTGTTGGAGAGAAGCACATGCGGAGAGGCTTAGTGAGGGGCGATGGAGTTTGCTCCCATGGTCAAAGCCAACATGGAGATTTCTCTCATGGAATAACTCTGTAGATCCTTAAAAGAAAGGATTGCGGGAAGCTTGATCCTCCTTAGGAATTGGGTGAATTCAAGGGGACGGGAATTCAGCAGAGGGAACAGTTTGTTAGTCAGATTTTGCGTTAGCATTTCTGTTTCTTTGTGTGCACGCTTTTGCATATTCCTGATACGGGTCTATTATTTACCTGTAACATAATTAAAATAAGAAACACTAGCCTATGCCCATCTTACCTAGAGTGTTGCAAAAGACTCTAAAAACATTTAAGTGTGCCTAAAGACAACGTATTTTTGTAACTTACCAATTTTTTTAAACTGTATTTAAAGTTGATAGAGCCTCAGACAGAAGCAGATTGTAGTTTTGGTTTTTTTAGTACTTTTCTTTTTACAAGTCTCTCCGAGTTGGTTTTTAACTTGGGGGAAAGCAGGGCGGGGCAAAATGGGTAGTTCTTTGGTGCAATCACATCCTCAAATGATCTGAAGCTATTCGTTTTCTCACCACGTGCAGGCTTGTACATGGAAGATTTTTGTACTGGCCCAAGAGCAAAATAAAGAGAGTTTCCTCGGGGATTCCACCCCAAGCCTAGGGAGGTTCAAGCTCTGTCAATAGGAGGGGTGGCGGCGGCAGCATTTAAAACCTACCAGGAATATAGAATAGTTTTAGGAGAAACTTAGCCAGGCAGCTCAAGCAGAGAAGATCCAGCATTTCTTTCCCTCACATGAGTTTGCTCTGAGACTGAGGCTTTAATCTGCTACATTACCAAAGGAGCAGATGTGGCATTTTCATTTTCTCTTGAATGTTACTTCCTCATAGTGGAATCAGGTGTTTGTGTCAGAGAGGAAGGTTAAAGGACTGGAGGGGAACCAGCAGGATAGGCTTGGCTTCCCTGTCTCCCAGTTCAGGGGGAAACTCTAAAGGCCTAGGGGGGCATCTCTAGATTGCAATGCAGCCTAGCAACCTCTTCAGGTATTGGAGATAGGAATATAGGAAGTTGCCTTAGACCGAGTCAGTTCCTTGGTCCATCTAGCTCAGTATTGTTGACTAGAGGGGTTCCCAACCTGTGGTACTCCAGATGTTGCTGAACTACAACTTCCATCATCCCCAGCCACAATAAACTAATGCTGGGGATGATGGGAATTGTGGTTCAACAACATCTGGAGTACCACAGGTCGGGAACCCCTGTACTTCACAATTTGGCAGCAGCTCTCTATGGTTTCAGGCAGGAGTCTTTCCCAGCCCTACCTGGAGATGCCAGAGATTGAACCCAGGACCCTCAATCACTCTTCACCTAGGTTTCAGTGTGCTTGCCCCACCTCCTACCCCATATGGGGTTGGGGAGAGACAACAGATGGTCTATCCCAGGCAGCCTTTGGGGGGCGGGGTGTCATGGGCTGCTTCTGCTTTCTTGCTCTGTCTTGGTAAGACTTTGCTGTCCAGTCTGGTTTGTGGGCAACTAATGTGTCTTAATGCAAATGCCAAAGAACAGCCCACCACAGAGGCCAACGCTTGCTTAAAACTCAGCCCATGCCTTTACTTGGGCAGGTAAGCAAAGCAGAGTGCTTGAGATATTTCACTTCAGATGGGGCATTAGAAGGTATCTTACAAACCTGCCCGTTCAGAAACCCTTGGAGAGCTTCCTTGAGTGTCCCCACCCTTAGGGGGAAGTAGCTTCAGGGGACAGGACATGGTTGACCGCGGTGCCCAGGCTGTGGAATACTCTCTCTGGGCCCTTTGCTTTTGTCTTTTGGACATTACTTTTTGCCTGGTCAGGTTTTTGATAGCCTTTTAAATTACGGGACTCCTGCTCATAAGTTTCCTGCTGCCGTTTTCTCTCAAATGTTTTAGTGTGTTTGAATGTTTTCTAGTAATACTGCTTTAAATAGCGTTGTAAGCAATCTTGGAAAACTACTTTGGGTCAAAAGGTGGGATAGAAATCTTGCCTTCCCTGTTCAACAGGTGTGAGGGTTGAGTTGCTGCTTTAACTTGAAACACAGAATTCTGCCCCGAGTGTGTGCACCAACTTCATTTCAGTACCTCCGTGTTCAAGGGAGTGTGTGTTGCAAATGGGGAATGTTTAACAGGCAAAATTAAAACAAAGCCCTTGCTGTTCCTGGCTGATTGAAATAAATGGAAAAGCAGCTTTTACAGCGCTCCTGTAACCTTTAAGTGAAGGCTAATACATTGGTAGTTGTTGCAACTGGGAAACTGTCTGGTTCCATGAAGTCCACAGGAATATTTGCTCCTATGAGTTAATAATTCTACCCTATTTACCCAAATATAAGATAAGGTTTTTCCCCCCTAGTTCTCGCTTGTTAAATATGGTGGTGGGGTGGAGGGATCCTCTTAGATTCAGTCCCCTTTCTTTTAGGTAAATGCAGGTATAACCTGTATTTAATCGCTCTCTTTTAAAGCATTGTCTTACATTCAGTGTCACCTTCTATTTGGGTAGATATGGTATTGCAAAAGGGAGATTTGAGACTGAAGCTGAGGAAAGCTAAAATATTTGTGAAATGGTTGGTTATGGTCTTGAGAGGAATAGAGGTGGGGCCTGAGGTCACACAAGTTTCTGTTGATTTCTTGGTACCATTAAGCTGCATTAGGATTTCGTAGAATGCTTATGTCTGAATTCTGTTAAAGGTTAGCATCATGTGTGTGTGTGTGTGTTTCCCCTATCTTTAAAGGTTAAAATAGGCAACCTAGTAGCTGGCTTCCGAAAGTAGGGTGGACAGTGGTATGTTAGATTTCTGCTGCCTCTTCATTCCTGCCACACCTTATTTTGACTTGATGGGGCGAGATGCCGTTCAGGCAGCCAAGAACAAAATTCCTCTTGACGTCAAGGTGAATTCGCGATCCCCTGCCTTGCTGCTGCTGCTCTGCTGAAGTTCAATTTAATGGCGATCTTTAAAAGCAAATAAAATGTTTCGATAGCAGTAAAATCTGAAGATAACGGGCCAAGTAGAATGTGATTTAATTAGAAGAAGTGAGATAAGAGGTAGGAATAAACCGTGGGTACCCGGAAAACAATTAATAGGGGATTTGTTCAGCCCAAATGATCACACTGCTGCTTTGGGAAATCTAAATGGGGGACACGGAGACCGTGCCTGCTTGCCAGACCGTAGCTTGGAGCTGCTATCTTTGTCTTCGGTGGCAGAAGGCCAAGGATCTGCAATGCGGTTTGCCTGGTATCTGCTGAAGTCTTTTTTAACTGCTAAATAACTGTTTAGGAAACTTCAGAATGAATAGGAGCTGGAGAAATAGAAATGTGAAGTTGGGAACGCAAGAAGCTCTCCGTCAGACCTTTGTTCCATCTTGCTCAGCATTGTCTACATTGAGAGGCAGCAGCTGTCCAAGGCTTCAGTCAGGAGTCGCTCCCAGCCCGACCTGGAGATCCTGCCCGGGTCTGAGCCTGGGGCCTTCTGCATGCAGAGCAGACGTGTGCCACTGAGGAATGGCCACATCCCAGAAGAACAGCCCTGCTGGATTTCCCATAGGAAGTTGTCTTATACTGTGTCAGAGCATTAGTCCCTCTTAGCTTAGTATTGTCTGCTGCAGGGGACCCCAACAGGGGGTCCTAGTATGCCAAGGGCTACTTGAAGGAGCTCCCAGGGGGTACCCGGAGCCCTCCTACCTCCACACATCCAGCCACACTATTTGTTAGGATTGCTGGCTTGAAGCTGACTTGTCCTCAGCGAAGTGTCTACTGCAGAAGGGGAGGGAGGAGGTTGAAGATGCTCCTCCTCCTGCTCCTGATTGGCTGGCTACCTACTGAAGCTCAGTGTGCCCCTCCCCTCAGCCTGACTGACAGGCTTCAGACGATTAGCATTGAGCAGCACTCCCATTCCAAATTAATGGAAATTACTTGTCCCATTAGTTTCAAGACTGCTTATGAGTAACTTCGTTACAATGTGAGCCAGTGACCATAAGAGAGAAGGGAAGAGAGCTGGTCTTGTGGCAGCAAGCATGACTTGTCCCCTTAAGCTAAGCAGGCTCCACCCTGATTGCATACGAAAGGGAGACTAGAAGTGTGAGCGCTGTAAGATATTTCCCTTAGGGGATGGAGCCGCTCTGGGAAGAGCATCTAGGCTCCAAGTTCCTTCCCTGGCATCTCCAAGATAGGGCTGAGAGAGATTCCTGCCTGCAACCTTGGAGAAGCCGCTGCCAGTCTGTGTAGACAATACTGAGCGAGATGGACCAATGGTCTGACTCAGTATATGGCAGCTTCCTATGTTCCCTATGTTCCTAACTGTCTTTCTAACTGTAAAACTGAAACTTTGTTTGTGTGTATAACTAACACAACTCACACTCACACATTTAAATGTTATAGTTATGAGATGGGCTATGCAAGTCACTGGCTTACATCCAGTTTAAGTTACTCTTAAGCGATCTTACTGAAATTAATAGAACAAGTTCACTTCTACCATTAATTTCATTGGAAGTACTCATGAGTAACTTAGCCTGGATGTAAGTCAGTGACCTTGTCTCAGAACTGTTGTTTAAATTTGTGTGTGTTCATATAGGAGTGTGTGTGCACACACACACACACACACACACACACACACACACACACACACACACACACGGTACCTGAGCTGAAGGTTTGTGACAGAAGGGATTCATTTAATGTACAAAGTAGGGAGCCATTGGTCTACCGTGACTGGTAATAGTTTTCCAAAATTCCAGGCTGGGGTCTTCCCTAGCTTTACCTGGAAATGCTGGGGATTGGATCTAGGACCTTCTGCATGCAAAGCAGATACTCCACCACAGAGCTATGGCCCCACTCCAGCCTATGGCCACCTCCAGCCATAAAGGCAGGATGCCTCTGAGTACCAGTTGTGGGGGAGTAACAGCAGGAGAGAGGGCATGCTTTCACCTCTTGCCTGTGGCTTCCAGCGGCATCTGGTGGGCCACTGTGTGAAACAGGATGCTGGACTAGATGGGCTTGGGCCTGATCCAGCAGGGCTGTTCTTATGTTTTTACGTTCACTTCAAGTTCATATTCTGAAGTGGGGAGAGTAGCTTTAAAATGTGATCATTTTCCACTAACAGCTTAACAGAGTTGGTTGGAATCCTTCTCTGAAAAAGCGACCAGTCCTTCAAAATGCACGGAGGCACACCTACAGCATTGCTTCGCTCCCTACATCCCAAACACCTTTCAGCAACATGACTGGTTCAAGATGGCAGCACTTACTAGTGACACGATGAGCTCACTGTCCAAAGTCTAAGCGGCTGAAACAAAGAGAGAGCCAATCCATGGGGAAAGCAAATAAAGCAGAAGGTTCTTTTTGAAGCTCTGGGGAAACAGAGAGATCCAGCAGGCAGGCAGAGGCAACCAGTCAGGTGGGGCTGGCAGAAGACAGAGGAAGGAGAATGCTGAAGAACGCCAGGGAGCCAAGGAGTCGGGTAGGAGAGGGGGAGCACAGCTTGTGCCATGCCACATTCTTCCCCCAGAGAAGTCTAGTGCATTTATTTATAGTGCCAAGGGCCAATGGGAGGGCCCCTAGCTGTTGCCCAATTCTGACCCAGCAGAGGTTGGCTGGTATTTTGAAGGAAGCTGGTATTCTGGCTTTGTGAATTGGGTTCATTGAGAAGGCTTCTAGCAGGGCTTGACTTGGAGAATGTGGTGGGCGCAGGAAGGGGGAACAGCCTCTTGGGTTCTTTCCCAAGCAGTTGATCAGTCAAAACCAGGTGCAGGACCACCTTGTCTACATACAGTTTCCGGCCGTGACCAGACAGATGCCTCTGTACGTTCTCAAGTGGGATGTGTTGAGTTCTCCTCTTGATCTTTGGCTTCTGGCATTCACAGGTATATTGCCTTTGCACATGGAGGTTTCATTGAATGTTTGGCTATTGATGGGGCTCTTAGCTATAGGGCCCATTCTCATGACCAAAAGCTGGGTAGGAGGAGTGTCCAGCCAGGCTCCAAGCCCTGTGTGTGCTCCTTTGAAATAGTAATGTGTCAGCAAAAATCCAGGCAGGAAAGCAATTGTGCGCTAGCTGCATTTTATCTAGGGTGGATGAAAAGCACATCCTGCCCGGATCATGGCTAGCCCGCGATTACTTTCCTGTCCTACCTCAATTTGTGCCAACACCACACGACTGGTTGTCGGGAGTGTAGGGATATGCACAAATCGATTTTTGCAGTTCAATTTGAGGTTGAATCAAATCAGCCAGGTTTGATTGGAACTCAAATCTGCAAACTCAGATCTGATCAGATTCTATTACAGTTGGATTTGATTGGTATTCAAATCGATTTGACTCACTTTTAAAAGTCCAGGGGGCACCAGCATTGAGTGGTGTGTAGGTCCCCATGGGTGCCACCTACCACCCAATTTCAAGGTGGTTAGGCACTCAATTTTTTAGTGATTTTGTATCTTTCCACCATAGGGAATAATGGGGATTTGAAGCAGCTCTAACCCAGATCCCTCCCTCCCTCCCTCTCTATCTATCTCTCTCTCCATCTATTTTAAAAAGCTAAGCTCTAGCCCTTGTAGAAGTGGATTTATGGAGCAAAATGTGCAGTCACTATTTTTGCAGTGTATAGACCCACTGGTGTGTAAAGACTTTTCGCCATAATGAATCCCTGTGAGAATTCGTGACCCACCCATGGAAACATGTATTCATGTTGGCACCAGATGTTCTAGATCATCCCTTTGGCCATTGTGGCTGGGGATGATGGGAGTCGTAGTCCAATATCTAGGGACCCCAAGTGGAGAACTCCTGCTCTAGGACATCTGCAAGGATGCTGTAACAGTTTTCTGCTCTGAGCAGAGGGCTGGATTAGAAGACCTCCAGGGTCCCTTCCAACTCTTCAATCTGATGGTGCCCCTTCAATCAGGTCTTCCTTGCCTGGAGCCTTTTTTCTTCAATGCAAAGGTGAAGGAGTTGACCTTTGTTTATGAATCTGACTCCTGTGAGGAAAAACATAGAATTACTGTTGGGAACAGCATGTGACTAAAATACCTGGTGAACAGATGAGGTGCTAACCAGCAGTTTCCTAATTATTATCTGCCACATCCTTCAGCTTCTGAATGACTGGAGGAGAGGTGGCTTCATTTCCACAGGGAGGGCCATGTTGGCAGCCACTGGGAGAACCTCAGGGCCTGAATGAGTTTGCACATTCCAGTTAATATGTAATTAACATGCTGTGCATGTTGCTGGCATGAGGATGTTAAGGTTGGCAGGGATGGCTTGTGACATTATGGAAGAATTAACCCCCAGCAGTGTTCCCTCTAACAGGGATTCCCAGATGTTGTTGACTACAACTCCCAGAATCCTCAGCTGCAATGGCTTTTGCTTGGGGGTTTATGGGAGTTGTAGTCCACAAAATCTGGGACTCTGTTAGAGGGAACATAGGCCCCCAGTGTAGAAGGTGGTGAGTTGGCTCCCAAACCACGAAATCTATGCAGTTTTTAAAAGGTGGAGTTTTTGTTTGCTGCTTGAAGCACTTGGCACTTTGTCATACCCTTGGAGAATTAGGACTGCCAGAGATGTCGTCAACAGCAACAGGCCAAACAGCAGCTAGTTAAGGCCCATGGGGCAAAGAACCGTAGATGTGGGGAATGCATGTTCAGCAGGGCATTCATACATGGTAATAACAATAACAACATGTATGCCATGCTTTGGGGAGTTCAATGTGCTTTATATATAACCTTGGTCATCCTTACAACAGCCTTGTATGGTAGGCCGATATTATTGCAAGGGGAATTGCCTTAGAAAGATGGACAAGCCAACCTATTAGGTGTTAGGCCTGAGAATTCTACAACTCTTAGAACCACAGTAACTGCTTCTGGCCACTAGAGGCATGATGAGATGTTAATACGGGTTGAGTATCCCTCATCCAAACTGCTTGGGACCAGAAGTGTTCCGGATTTCGGAATATTTGCAAACTGTAATGAGATCTTGGGCATGGGATTCAAGTCTAAACACGAAAGGTTACTGTACACTGTATTATTATTTTTTAGGTTTTATTTAAAGTATAAAAGCAAATAAGCATTGAATTTACGATAACTACAGGTAGCTGTAAATGTAATGAAAATGTAAAGCCCATCACACATTTGGTTTCCAGATTTTGGAGCATTCTGGATGTCTGGATTAGGGATACTCAACCTGTAGGTTTGTTTAGGTCAGTTAGAATTGTTCAGTGTCTGTTTGGGTATGTTGTTCTTTGTTGACTCTCTCAGTATGCAATGTTTAATTTCTTAATAAATCTTTGTTTTGTTTTTTAACTCAACCTACTGTCTCCATATAATCTCTTGGGCTAAACGTCTTTATCACCGGAGCATAACTTGCTGTGTGAGAACTTGAGTGTTTCTTCTCACACCCCTCAACATGACGTGACACATTTGGGCCACCTGAGTCACAGAAGCCCAGTCGCTTCTGTATTGACTCTTAAGCCTTCTTCAGATATTACAGACCTATTGGGACATTGTGCTGGATGAAGTGTGCAGATGTCTGTACACATGCACACCTTTTTGTGCTCGTTTAAAAAGTGAACCTGGGTACTGGGAAATGCAGGGTAGGAAGTGTTCTGCTCTACCTGTGTTCAACATTATATGTGAATAATTATACCTTAAGTGGCGCAGTGGGGAAATGCTTGACTAAGAAGTAGAAGGTTGCCGGTTCGAATCCCCGCTGGTACTATATCCTAGCTGGTACTACATCCCCTGCTGGTACAGCAGTGATATAGGAAGGTGCTGAAAGGCATCATCTCATATTGCATGGGAGGAGGCAATGGTAACCTCCTCCTGTATTCTACCAGAAAAAACCACAGGGCTCTGTGGGTGCCAATGGTCAAAATTGACTTGACAGCACACTTTACACATATCTGTACCTGTGTATACTATATAACTGGAGCCCACTTCAGACATCACGAGCCCTGTAGGCGTACATGTTTACAGTGGGGCGGGGAAATGGGGAGGAAGTCCCGCCTCCCTGCTGTCAATCACCCCCTTGTGCCTGACATACCACATGCTTATTGCACTATTGTTCTGAAGCAGGAGATACCATCAGAATGTTCAATGGCGATTCTGAGCTGCAACCTTGATCGATCCAGATTGCAGTGCTGCACAGAATTGCCACTGAGCATGTTTAGGGTGCCTCCCCCTTTAGATAAACAGTGCCATAAGCACGTTTGTTGGGTGCAAGGGAGTGATTGACAGCAGGGTGTCCCCCGCTTCAGAACGGGGTAGGAGGAAAGACCAAAGACTGTCCTTCCCAGCTGAGACTTAGCAAATGATTAAGCTCCCCACCTCCAGCCTTGTTTGATATTCGCAGACAACCACAAAATGGGATTGTGGCCAGAACCTAAGGGGTATACTCTTGGGTCAAATGGGCCGTAACCCAAAATTTGGCTTTAAAAAAGCCAAATCTGGCAACTATTCCAAGCATGGGTAGGGCACGTCTCCTGCCCAAATACTGATCATGTGAACAGCCCGATTGTATCTTGTAAGCCTAGTGGAGGCTTACAAGTCTTGGCTGGAAAGCTGGGCATAAATAAATATAATGTGGATCCCAGCATAGCCCTTTATCCCCCTTTTATTAGTGCCTCCCAAATTGAGATGCAAGGGGCCCTTTAAGCTCTCCTTCCCAGCATAAACAGTGATAGATGCAACCTTAGTCTGCGTTGTGTACTAGAGATGTGCATGAAGCATTTCGTGCAGCCCCGGGGAGCCTGGGCGGAAAGTGGTAGCTTTAAAAGTAGGTATGCAAGTCCTACCTTCTTTGCTACCGTCCCGCTCTGCAGCACTGTCAGTTCTAAAAAACTGCATGGTACAGCTGTGATGCTGCTCCCAGCACGCGGCATCGGCATGCACATGGCTACTGTGCATGGGCAGCTTGCATGGCTTTAAAAGGGTCTTAGACCAATTCATGGAGGACAGGTCTATCAGTGGCTACTAGTCTGGTGGCTGGGGCCATCTCCAGTCTCAGAGGCACGATGCCTCTGAATACCAGCTGCAGGGGAGCAACAGCAAGAGAGAGGGCATGCCCTCACCTCTTGCCTGTGGGCTTCCCAGAGGCATCCGATGAGCCACTGTGTGAAACAGGGTGCTGGACTAGATAGGCCTTGGGCCTGATCCAACAGGGCTGTTCTTATGTTCTTATGTGCAACACAGCAGTGGGGTGGCTTATTAGAACTGACAGAACCCCAGAGCAAGCGGCAGAGGAGCAGGTGAGACCTGTGTGCCTCCTTTTAAAGCTACCGCTTAGCCCCCCGCAAACATGAATCTGCCTGGAGCAGCTCAAATCATTTCAACACCTCTGTAATGAGGTGCCAGTGCTATTCAGGCACATCCATATTATGTACACCAAGACAAGGGAAATAGCAGTGACTTCCAGAAACAGACTTTTTAAAAAAAGTATGCTTTCTTGAACCAAAAAACTGTCTGCTCTATTCAGATTCTTGTACCATTAGATAATTAGGGAGGAGAGCTTGTCTTGTGGTAGCAAGCATGACTTGTCCCCTTAGCTAAGCAGGGTCTACCCTGGTTGCATATGAATGGGAGACCTGATGTGTGAGCACTGTAAGATATTCCCCTTAGGGGATGGAGCCGCTCTGGGAAGAGCATCTCGGTTCCAAGTTCCCTCCCTGGCAGCGTCTCCAAGATAGGACCGAGAGAAACTCTTTCCTGCAACCTTGGAGACGCCGCTGCCTCTCTGTGTAGACAATACTGAGCTAGATGGACCAATGGCCTGACTCAGTATAGGGCAGCTTCCTATGTCCCTCGACCTATTCACACATTATGTTGAATGCATGTACAATTTGTGTGCACATACAAGCCCTGTTCAGACAATTGTTCTTCAGACATTCAGGTGTATGTATACATGTACACATGTTTCTCTCAATGAAGTACATGACAAGTGTTCATTTTAAAAGTGAACTGGAGTACAGGCCCTAAGTGCAGACTACAGATAGAAGTATAATGCTGTATATACATTCAGCATGTGTGAATATCTGTGTGTGTCTCTGTATGTACTTTCATTGTACATGGATTCCACATAAATTGAACAAAAGTGAATAGAGCTACAGTTCACACATCATGTTCAACGCAGAGACAGTAATACTCTTCCAATTTGTGCATAGCATTGTGGTGGGGGGGTCGTTTCAAGACGAGTGCATGTGCAGTCATTCACACACAAGTGTGTTCATGTGTGCTGATGCTTATACACACACGCAAAGGTCTGAATAGAGCTATGTTCTCAACATTTATCTCAACCACAGTTGGCTATCCACCACTTCTCTCCAAGGAGCTGCAATTGGATCTCCAGTGCTGGTGCATTGGACAGCCTTTAACTTTTCCCTCTTGTTGGAAGTTGAAGGAAAGTGAACTTCTGATAGCCACCTGGAGGCTTATTTTTTAGGCTGAGCAGCAGTGGGGTGCTATTTTTGCCTCATGTGATAGCTGTTGGGGCTCGTAAAGGGCTTATCTTAGGCCCCAGGCAGTTGTCTCACTTGCTTTGGAGATGGAGATCTAGCTTTCGTGAGGCATGCTTATGCCAAAGCGCTCCTCGGGAATTGTGCAGCTGTAATTAGATGAATGGAAATGGCAATTGGCATCTGTTTGCTCCAGAAGTTCCTATTAATGGGGTGCCTAACCCCTTCTGGGATGTGTGCATGTGAGAAGTCTGAGGGAAGCTTGGATCTCAGCTAGCTGATGCTCCTGCGAACTTGGGCTGTTCTGGGCTCTGCAGTGGGTGTGCTCAGCCTCGGCTCTAGCACCTGTTCCAGACTCTGCTTCCGGGCTCTCGGGTAGGAACATAGGAAGCTGCCATATACGGAGTTAGACCATTGGTCCATCTAGCTCAGTATTGTCTACACATACCGGCAGCGGCTTCTCCAAGATTGTAGGCAGGAGTCTCTCTCAGCCCTATCTTGGAGATGCTGCCAGGGAGAGAACTTGGAGCCTAGATGCTCTCCCCAGAGTGGCTCCATCCCCTGAGGGAAATATTTTCCAGTGCTCACATATCAAGTCTCCCATTCATATGCAACCAGGGCAGACCCTGCTTAGCTAAGGGGACCCGTCATGCTTGCTCCCACAAGACCAGCTCTCCTCTAGTACTGTTAGTACTGTATGCTGAATAAGCAAAAGGACATCCAGTGTCATCCTGTCTTTGCTCTCTTGTAGTATGGACGAGCCCCACAAGGGGGGCAGCCTACCACTGTGCCTGATGGTCCCTGCAATAGGGCAGGCCTTGACAGATTTTCTTTGGATGTAGAAGCCAGCCCCAAACTTTAGGGAGCCGGACAACTTGACAAAATTGCTGGAATTTTTGATGGACATTGTGGGGGAGGAGGATTATAAATGGTTGTAAATAGGGGATAATAGGAGCTGTAGTCCAACAACATCTGGGGGACCCTTGTACTACAGGGATAGCCAATCTCTCCTCTTGTTGTTGGACTAGAGGAGGAGTAGGGAGAGTGTGGCTCTCTAGATGTGGCTGAACTACAACTCCCATCATCCCCAGCTGTTTCAAATTGTTCCTGGGGTGATGGGAGTCCGGCAACATCTGGACAGCTGCACATTGCCTACCCCTGGACTAGAACTCCCGTCATCCATAGCCTCATTTTATTGTGACTCTGGATGATGGTCGGTGTAGTCCAGTAACAGCTGGAGAGCCTCCGGTTGGCCACCTCAATCTACAATATAACCAGAGTCATAGACAGAGTCCAGAGCAAGGCTGCTCAGCTTAGGCCCTCCAGCTGTTTTTGAACTGGAGTTCCCAGCATCTCCAGCCACAGTGGCCAATCGTCAGGCATGATGGGAGTTCACAGTGGCCAATAGGGATGTTGGGAGTTGTAGGCCAACATCTGTAGGAGGGCCAAAGTTGAGCAGTCATGGGGTAGGGCATCTGGAGGCCTAGCCTCCTTAATGATACCTCAGCACACTCTCACTCTGCATTTTTGGCTGGGTTGAGAAATTCTGCAAGGAGAACTTCCAGCAGAATTGGAAAGGCAGTTTGAGGACAACCTGGAGGAGAGAAGAAAGAAGCAACAAAACCATGGCCTGACCTTCCAGGGTTTTAAAATTGTTGTAGGGTTTTTAAAAATGTACTAGGGGTTTTGTTTTTAAATTGTTTTTAACTGATTGTTTTATGATATTTTAAAAAATTTTGTTTTCATTGGTGATTGGTTTTAACTGTTTTTGTTTTGTTTGTGAACTGCCCTGAGCCGAATTGCGTAGGGTGGTATAGAAAATTCAATAAATAAATAAAATTCAATAAATAATAAAGGGCTCAGCATGTGAAGATCTAAACATGTGGCTTGATGTATGGTGTGTTGTTGTGTTTTAATGAAGCTTTTATGTTAACTGCTTTGGGAGGTTTGCCTGAAAAGCAGTATATAAATTTCATATACAAAAATCAATACATAAATAAGTATCACCATCCGTTGTCTGCATCACAATAGTGGCAGAGGGCCATTCTGGAGGAATGGTAGCTGGACTGCCACACTGCTGGTGGGTAAGTTCAGCCCCATGGCAGTTATGGCTATCGGTGTCTCCGTACAGTGCCTTAAATAGAGTGCTTATGGTAAAATGTAGAGTTGTGCATATTTTAGCACAATGTTGTGCTTGATAATCTAGAAAGACAAGAGTGTGTTGAATTACCTTAGTGTGATATTGGTGTTTCTGCAGCTGGTGTTCCTGTCACAGATATACACTTGGGAGGAAGTCCTGTTGAACTTGTTGGGTTTTGCTTCCAAGTTAATATGAAGGGTGAAAGGATGGCAGAGAGGGAGAAAGAAGGTTGTGTGCCCACAGCTAATTAGCTCTCCCCGCCCCCAACTAAAGTTTGAAGGGTCATCTAAATGCATCTTGTCCTGATTTTTTTAAAGGTTTCTTTAGGATATAATCTATTTTTAAAACATATTGATCTCCTGAATCTGCTTCACGGAAGCTGATGTGGTTTATCTTACATCTTTGGATGCAATTCATTCTTGAAGAATCAATTTCCTAGCTTTTAAATGCCGTTTTTGAGAGGCGATTTTCATTAAGTACATATCTTAGCTGACCAACTTTCCTTTTTTTGATTCAGAATTCAGTGTCATCCTGGGATCATCTTAAAATACACTACTAGAGAAAAACTGCTGATTCTACAAAGTTCTTAATCTCTGCTTTTTGGAAGGGAACAAACAATCTAATAGCAACTTAAGACCAAAGGTGAGTGGATTCTACCCAGTTTATTCTATAGTCCAGACATCCCTTTGATGCTGTTATGATTGGATTCTGCTAAGGTTTCCAGATTTTGGAATAGATCTTGTTCATGCACCCTATGTTGGGGCTCAGGAAGTGAAGGAATACAAAATAATTTTTTTTAAAAAACACAATCCCCACTTTAAAAGGTTGTAAAAATAACTTTTGATTATTTTAAAAACCTTTTGCAAATTTGCCCTTTTGCAAGGGTTTTCATACAGGTCCCCAGATGTTGTTGGACTGCGACTCCCATGATCCCCAGCCACAATGGCCAAAGGTTTGTGCAAGTTGTAATCCAGCAACATCTGGGGACCCAAATTTGAGAATTTATGACTTAAGACATCAGACAGTTCCTGCCTATCTTTAGCCTACTTCCTTTAGGAAAGTAAGCTTATGAGATCCCCCAGGTGTGTGTGTGTGGCCCTGTCAACTTCACAATGCCTGGACTGATTGGAACCAAATTGGGTACAGTTGTAGGAACACCTCCATGGCATAGTTTTTGATGATGTCACCCCACCCCACTTCAAGATGGCAGACGTGTGAACGTTTGAGGCAAGAGTGGGCTTACTTGTGAATATGGTAATTTTCAATTAAGATTATAGTGAAAGTAAAGCAGGCAGATTAGTTCTTACCAAGACAACTTTGTGTGTGTGTGTGTGTGTGTTTTTAAATGGACTTCTCTCACAATTTTACATTCTAAGGCCCCTAATAGAATATATATAATTTTGCCATTCAATCTCGGATGCAATACTTTTATATTGGAGTTCAAAACATGGCAGCAGGCCAGGGTTTGCCCTAGAGTGTTTGCTCAATAGGGGATTACAGCCAGTCCTGGCTCCCTTTCGGAAAGTATCTGTATGAGGCATCTGCCCTATTCAGACGTTATAGGAAGCTGCCTGATTGGTCCCTCTAGCTCAGTATTGTCTTCACTGGTAAGCGGCAGCTCTGCAGGCTTTCCGAGAGGAGTCTTTCCCAGCCCTGCCTGGAGGTGTCAGGGGATTGGATCTGGGACCATTTGTATGCAGAGCAGATGCTCTACCCCTGAGCTATGTCCCCACCCCCCATTATGTCTGTACACATGCACATGTGTCTGTGTGACTGTACATGCAATTGCTTAAAAGTGAACCTAGGCAGGCCACCTCAAATGCAGGGTATAGATGGGAAATGTGTGACTGTACATGCACAGAACAGAACATGTGAACAACTGTACGTGCGTATGGTTCTGTGTGTGCAGTCACTGTAGACAGATTCTACATGTGTTGAACAATACGTGAGTAGGACTAAAGTTTGTTGCATTCAAATGGTAGATATAGACCGGGCTTGCTCAACTTAGGCTCCCCCCTGCAGTTTTTGGACTACAACTCCCATAATTCCCAGCCACAGCGGCCAATAGCCAGGGATTATGGGAGTTGTAGGCCAATATCCACAGAAGGGTTGAAGTTGAGCAGCCCTGGTATAGACTGTGGTGTCGTGCTGCAGGGACGAGGAGGAACACAGTCCTGGACTGGTATCGTTTTTCCCTCCAGGGTCTCAGCAGGGATGCATCCACAGAGGGGGAGTGATTTGTCTTTCTTGCCATTCGTCCTGTCTTTTTTATTTTATTTTTTAATTTTTTACAGCCGCTCCCACCTCACTGATTCTTTGTCCCTCCATCTATTGCTTGGCTAAGCAAGCAGTAATCTCCTCTTTCGCCGACCCCCGTAATGGTTAGCCCTTTGCTTTCTAACTGGAAATAATAGGCTGTTCTTGCTATTCCAACCGTTTGTTACCTAACTAAATATCGGACTGATTGATAAAGTGCCATCAAGTTGGTGTCGGCTTTTAGTGACCACATAGATAGATAGATAGATAGATAGATAGATAGATATCGGACTACAGTTGATTTAATTACCATTCTTCTTGTCTTCTGTTACGAGGAGATTCCTCCCCTCCTTGTGGTTGGCGATCCAGGCTGCTCTTCTAGGTGAATAACCACAGGACGTTCAAGCTCTGTAGGCTGAGTAAACTATACTACAGAGGACTCCTTGTAACAGAAACCCTCAAATCATTGCATCTGTCTAAGTGGGGGTGTGGCTATTAGGGTGGGCGTGGCTATGGGCCGAGGCTGTTGGGCTGGGCGTGGGTGTGATGGAGAGCTGCCACATTTCTGAATTTGCGACTACACCACTGGGTATAGTCGTCACCTTCTTATGAATATACACCTGAAAAAGCACACCGAAAGTGGGAACTAATATGGGGAACACAGAAAGCGACCACCCTTCTTCTCCCCCACCCCCATAATGTTTAGAGCCGTGATCTTTCAAGTGGGGCCACTGACACACACACAAAAGCCTGCTGGGAGAGCCCTTTAAGAGAAACGGAGCTCTCTTAAGAACTCTGTGGGGGAAAGCGTCAGGAAGGGTACACTTTCCAGCATTTTGTGATGAATATGATGCATATTTATATACCTCTTTTTAACTAAAGTTCCCCAAGCAGTAGATGTAGATATAAATTTTAAAAAAATGTGCATGCCTTCTAAGATCGTGTAGGGGCTCAAAAGGGAATGGTCATCTCTGTCTGGTGCCAGTGGGACTGTGCAGAGTTCCGCTTCCGCTATGAACGTGGATATACCAGTTTTCAACAGGTGGCAGCTGGGGGAAGTATCCAGCTCTTCTGAAGCTTCACGCAGGCCCATTTAACAGTTAGTCAGGGAGCCTCACGTAGGGTGAGCAAGCAAGGCAGCAAGTAGGGAAGCGCATAAAACGTTTCGTGCACATCCCAAAGGGCGGAGAGCGAGCGCTTTAAGAGGAGGAAAGCAGAGCTTACCTACTACTCCATGGCCCCCCACCCCATCTGCAGCACTGTTGGGATTAAATGCCCCTCCACCCGGCTGCAGGGCTGCTCCCAGCAGCTCACGGTGCATCATCAGCACAGACATGTGCACTGCTGAGCATGTGCGGAGGCCATCTTGAGTAGTCAGCAACACCATGCTGACTACTCAGGGTGGTGTCTGCGCATGCTCAGATGCCATTTCCGTGCCGACCTTGCCCTGTGCGCTGCTGGGAGCAGCCCTGCAGCCGAGAGGCAGGGCATTTAATCCTGACAGCGCCATGCTGGGATGGTAGGGGGTGGTGGAGGGGCCATGGAGGAGCAGGTAAGACCTGCTTTCCTCCTCTTAAAGCACTCGCTCACCCCCACCAAAACAATCCGGTGGGGGGAGTTCAAAGCGTTTCGGTGCCTCAGAATAGAGGCACCAAAAAACTTGGTGCACATCCTTACCAGCAAGGCAGGAAGTTCAGGTGCCCCCCCCCCCATGGATCTGAAGTCAAGCAGTGACCCCCTCCATGGAACCGGGGGCAGTCTGGCTCCTAAATTTTTGGGCTGGCTTCTAGAGCCACAGAAAATGTGTGCCCAAGTCTGTGTTAAATTCAGTAGAGACCATAGCCCAATTCAGACATTCTGCTGTACGAGTGTACAGATGTGTCTACATCATCATCATCATCATCATCATCAATTTATTTGATTTCTATACCACCCTTCCTAAAATGGCTCAGAGAGGTTTACACAGAGAAATAATAAATAAATAAGATGGATCCCTGTCCCCAAAGGGCTCACAATCTAAAAAGAAACGCAAGACAGACACCAGCAACAGTCACTGGAGGTACTGTGCTGGGGGTGGATAGGGCCAGTTACACTCACCCTGCTAAATAAAGAGAATCACCATGTTAAAAAGCTGCCTCTTTGCCATGTTAGCAGGGTTTAACATGTGTTTGTGTGAATGGCTGTACCTATGCTCATTTTAAAAGTGAACCTGGATACAGGCCCTTCAAATGCACAGATAGGAAGTGTACTGCTGTACCTGCGTTCTGTACACTCATTGTACAGAAGTTGAACGTAACATGTGAATGGATCTCGTAGCTCAGTGACAAAACACATGCTTTGCATGTAGAACGTCCCTAGTTCAATTTCCAGCATATCCAGTGAAAAGGATCTTGGCTGAAGGGGCTGAGACTAATTCTCAGTCATATATTTGATGAACCAATGGCTTGACTTGGTATTGGACATTTTCCTGTGTTATGGGAGATCTTTATTTGAGTCCCACCTTTTGTGGTGCTCTCGTTGGGCAAGTTGCAATCTCTGGCCTCCATTCCCTGTCTCTAAAATGGGAATAATGCTGACTTTGTAGAGGGAGGTGTTTGTTGGGGCGGCTACTGCAAAAACTGTGAAGCCCGTGGCAAATCTGCAGGTGCCATTTGATGACATCTGGTAGCAGTAGTTCCCTTCGCATTGGTAAATCTAGGCTAGTGGGTCATCTCCATTTGGTTCCTGAATATGTAACTAGTTTCTCTCTCGCTTATATGAGCAAAACTTGTCACAGCTGAAAGAGAACCCTGCAAGAGAAATTAAACGTGCTGTTGGTGGTGCTCTACTGGTGTGACATGGTGGCCTAGATATTGCAGTGAAAATGGAACAGCAGGGACCTCATCTTTCTGCAATCAGTCTCTTCCTGGCTGTATATGCAGAGAGACCTCTTAATTCCTCCATTACAGCTCTGTGGCTACCCACTGCTTAAGCCCTGTTGTGAATAACTTTAATTTTTAATGTGATTGAAGGTCAAGAGGAGAGTTTCCTGCAAGCCTGCTGTTCCATCTCAAGAGGGATGCTTTTTAATACAAGCCATGGCTGGTTTCCTAGGCAATTCGGTTGGCATCCTGTTGAGGAAAATGCATTGCAACCAGTCTACCAGTGCTGAGTTTTCCTGTCTGCCTTTAAAAAGAAGTTTGGGGAATCATCTTGGAATTGGGCAGAATTTTACATTATCATAATGTGAGAATGCCAGGCCCAAGACCTGTAGGAAAGAACTCACTGGCCGGGCCATGTGGGAAATTGTGTGTATACGACCTGGTGGGCAGGTGGATTGAGCATCTGCTGAAAATCTTAGGGAGGCAGCATTTAGTACAGCATTGCTGAAGGGCTTGAGAAACGCTCAGAACTGAAAGCAGCATGTCGGTCAAGATGGATTGCTGAGAAGCATCCTCTTGAGAGAAGATGCTCAACAAGTCAGAACGAAATGCTGTGTCTGACAACGATGTATTATCTGCCATGCTTGCTTGCTGCCTCGTACTTTGACTATGGCTATAGTGTACAGACGTGAGAGCATCCTAGTGCTTATGTTGGCGACTACCCACTCAATGTAGAGTGAATGATTGAGGAGGGATGGAAAAGGAGAATAATAGGAAATGTAATGAGACACATACCTAGTAGGGCAACTCCCATGGGAGTTGCAGTGCAGCAGCTGGAGTTGCAGCCAGTGTTCCCTTTAATAGGGATTCCCAGATGTTGTTGACCACAACTTCCAAAATCTCCAGCCAAAGGCCATTGCATCTGGGGATGCTGGGAGTTGTAGTCAACAATATCTAGGAACCCCTGCTACAATGAATACAGGACGCAGAGTAACCAACTGAAGATGTCCATAATCTCACTTCAGCACTGTGGATGTAGTAAAGGTAAAGTGTGCCCTCGAGTCGGTGTTGACTCCTGGCGACCACAGAGCCCTGTGGTTTTTCTTTGGTAGAATACAGGAGGGGTTTACCATTGCTTTCTCCCGCACAGTATGAGATGATTTATTTTTTTAAATTTTATTTTATTTTACATTTTTATATCCCGCTCTTCCTCCAAGGAGCCCAGAGCGGTGTATTACATACTTAAGTTTCTCCTCACAACAACCCTGTGAATTAGGTTAGTCTGAGAGAGAGAAGTGACTGGCCCAGAGTCACCCAGCAAGTATCATGGCTGAATGGGGATTTGAACTCGGGTCTCCCCAGTCCTAGTCCAGCACTCTAACCACTACACCAGATGATGCCTTTCCTCATCTTCCTCTATCGCTGCTGCCCAATATAGGTGTTTCCCATAGTCTGGGAACCATACCAGTGGGGATATGAACCAGCAACCTCTGGCTTGCTATTCAGGTCATTTCCCCGCTGCGGTACTACTTTCAAATCTAATAACCAGTTTTCTTTCCTACAGAAACACTTGGGGCGTTCTTTCTCTCACTCGCTGTTGAAAACATGCTGTGACGGGACTCCTTTTTGGAAAGAGCACACTCCTTTGGGTGGGATGCCGAGGAACATGATGTCAGACTTCTCAGGAATGATGTGCGAGATTCCTCCTAAGTGTCCATTTGGTAGCTTTGGGGAAAACAGCCATCTGGACGGTGGGAAATGTCACCCCAGGCGCAGGAGTTCTACTCTGGTAAGTATCCAGAGTTCACTGGTGAGCTGTATTCTCTCTAATTTATTTCATCTCGGTGTGGAATGAGTTTTGTTCTGGGCGGCAGTTTCAAGGCAGTGTGTGTGCATGTGCATTCAGAGTAGGGCCTTCCCGAGTCAGCCTAAACGGGATCTAAAATTTAACGAATGGACATCAGAAAGCTTGTGAGCATGCGCACTTGTGCACGCCTTGGAGGGAACGCTGCTGGTGAGGTGAGCTGTTGTAGCTCTTTCTTCTGTCATGCAGCGGGGTGGGTGGGTGGAGTTGGGTGCCTGGATTGCTTGGCAGTTGCTGGACATGATAGAGCCAGGGTGGGCAACTTCGGCTCTCCCGCTGTTGTTGAACTACAGCTCCCATCATCCACAGCTGGAGAGCCAAGGTTGCCCGCCCTGTGACCGAAGGCCCTTGTCAGCATCTGGTTTCCACAGTGGACCACTTTGAGACGGTCAACATTGCCCCGCACTCCACCCCAGGGACTTCCCACCAGCTGTCTCTGCTGCAGCTAGATCTTCCTCCTCATTTCTCTCTCACCTCTAGGTTTGGCAGTTCAGAGGGAAGGGAGCAGGCATTGTTCTAAAGGGGGCTGGAGTTGGCTCAAGGTGCAGAGACTTAATGAAGAGTTGCTTTAGTGGTGTCTGAGTGGCTTCATATGCCACATTGTTCACCAAAGCAGGTATTTGTGTGTGTACCTGAGCATCGTGCTATAATATGCAGAACTACTCTGTGTCCAAGATGGCCTACACTGGTCCCTCTTGGCCAAGTCTGTGGTCAAGGACCACTACAGGCCGATGCATGTCTGGATTGTGTGGCTCAGGATGCTCGCTTGGAGTCCCTGCAAAATTGTTACTGAGGAGTAGCATCCTCTTTAAACTGGGGCAGTAGCTTCAAATTACCATTAAATAAGAGCCATTGAGCTTCCTGTACTGTATATAGTTCTTACAATCGGAGCCCTCAAACTTGGGTGCCCAGATGTTGTTGGACTACAACTCCCATCACCCACAATGGCTGCTGTGGATGATGGGAATTGTAGTCCAGCATCATCTGGGGGCCCAAGTGTGAGGACCCTTGCCCTACGAGACTACCTACTTGGAGCAACGGACTGTTTTGTAAGATGGGACTCTTAGGAGAACCGAACGATCTTCAGGAGAACTCTTGCTCAGTCTGTATCCTGACAGAGCAAAAGTGGTTACTGTTTGTGGTTCGGCTTGCCAACAAAAAATATCCTCAAAGAGGTTTAGGCAGCAAAATGATTCCCCGTCTCAAAAGGGGCTCAGAACGTGTAGGGCAGAGAGGACGACACATCCTGTGTGCTTCCTAGGAGGTAGGAGGGTGAGGAGGCGGCATCTTGAACAATATGGGCATTTTTTGAGAGATAGTGGTTGTAGTAGTCTTTGCCACCTAATGGTGCTGCAGGGAAATGACCTGAATAGCAAGGCAGAGGTTGCCAGTTTGAATCCCCGCTGGTATGTTTCCCAGACTATGGGAAACATACCAGTACGGCACAACTTTACTACAGTAGTAGTACTGCTTTGAGGAGTAGGCCCTTCCTCCCTGTCATGTGGTAGACACCCTTGTGAGTTTGACAGGGCTCAGAATGAGGGTGGGCCTTCTTGCTTCTCACTGGTGGTGTCTGCAGAAGCGTGGCGTTGGTGATGTCTTTCCCTGTGTGGTGTGCAGCACATCACAAAGAAAAACAAACTTTAAAATGAATATATGCGCTCTGCCCTATTAACTAGCGACGTAGCTTTTTTTTTTCCCCCCATGTACCTCATCCTTCCTTTTACGTGAGATGACTGTGTTGCCTCAAGCTATGTAAACAGCTCTACTCGGTTCACCCTCCTTTACAGCTCGGGATGTAATGTCTAATTACTGCAAGCATTCGACTCTTTCAAACAATTATATTCATTTACATGAAGAGGGATCACACACACACGCACACGCACACATATGAGTAACTAGCATATGAGCAAAGATGAGGCTTGTGTGACAAACAAACAGGAACTCGCTCTGCATTCTTCAAGCCTGCCTTCACAACAGAACTGTCAGAAGAGCATACCAGCTCATCACTCGGCTGTGTCCCTCTTCCCTTCCTGCCTGCAACAGCTGACTTCTCCACTTCTGACCGGGCAAACCACCCCACAGCCATGCGCTAGAGATGGCTCTAATTCAGCGGACGGGCCATACTGGTATGTTGTTGGTATGTTTGCCTAGCAGTCCTGTTGTGAAGGTGAGCTCCTCGCAGCACTGCTGATCAACATGCTGTGACCTTGTTTCCTATGCTTCAGCCTTTGTTGTGCAGGGTCTAGATGGCTTTAAAAGGGAACGAGACAGATTCATGGAGGATAGGGCTACTGGACTTGATAGGTGTATAAGAACATAGGAAGCTGCCATATACGGAGTCAGACCATTGGTCTATCTAGCTCAATATTGTCTTCACAGACTGGCAGCGGCTTCTCCAAGGTTGCAGGCAGGAATCTCTCTCAGCCCTATCTTGAAGAAACCAGGATATTTCCATCAGGATCAGAGGTGGCAAGCCTCTGAAGAGCAAGTGCCAGGGAGCACCAATGGGAAAGGGAGGTTGTCCTCTCTCCCCCCACCCACCAACTTGCAAGATTCCTAGATGTCTCTGGTTGGATGTCTCTGGTATGAAGCAGGATGCTGGACTAGATGGGCCTTGGGCCTGACCCAGCTGCCCTTCTCCCCTCTTATGAAGTTAAGGCAGATTGATATGTTCATATGAAACCCATAATCTAGCCATCTCATTGGGTGTAGGTAAGAAGTTGAGGATTAAACCCCAGCCATGCACACAAAATACCTCGACTCCCAGACCTCTACGTGCGTGTAGCCCTGCACTAATTACGCATGTGATGGTGAAAGGAAAAGCTTCCTCAGTGTGAGACGGAAAAGGCCTGTGCTTTAGAGTTGGCTTGCGTTCATGTTACGGACGGTAGGCATTGGTCCAGGTATGCCTTTTATAGAACAATTAGACACTGACTGCAATAAACATTGACTACAATGAACTCTTTGAACTCTTCTGTTTCTTTAGAAGGAGCTGCCTTTTTAAAAAGGAAAAAAGGAGTGTGTGTTTGATACACAGGTCTATTCATGAAACTTAGCCTACCCTCTGTGAATGCAAGCTTGGGTTGTTTGGGCCGAATTCAGACATTCAGATAAATGCAGACACTGGTAATAGGACAAAGGCTATGTACTACATTCCCAAAACACAAATCTCCTGAAAGTTTTTCACACCCGGCTTTTAATTCACATCTCCTCCAGAATGGAGATGTGTGTTCACATATCGGCCAAATTTACCCCGAAGTCCCTGCGAGTTATCAGGGAGCAGCTCACACACAATTCAGGTTTTTCACTGCATGTTAGAGTGTAGCCTGATTTATATCTGGAGTAAAAAAAAAAAAAACCTCCACTTTTTGCATCTGTTTTTGGGACAACTTAGTTTGCAGCAAAGCCTCCCAGTAAACATTTGGTAAAGCCTGCTGTGTGTAAAAATCCCTGGAGATTTATGAGCCAACATTCCTGGGCTGAACTTGCCCTGAGCACATACCTGGGAGGCAGATTTCTTGCAGGCCGTCTCACCTTTGTTAGGGTGAGTGTTAACAATAGCACTTACAATCTGAGCCACTTAAGACCACAGTGGAATCACAGGGACAATGTTGAGCATTTCTAGGTCGTTTGTCTTCCTCAGCTGATGTTTAAGTCACAGCTATCTGTGACTGGAGAGAGAGAGAGAGAGAGAGAGGCTGTTCTTCCAGTTTTCTAATCCTGTAATTATGCTGCAATTCTGGATTTTGTGTTTGTTGGCATGAGAGGGGTTTTTTTTAAAGGTAGTGTTTAGATGGATGGGAACGAAATAATTGTATATTTAATGTCACATGCTGAAATGATGGATGTAAGTGTTTCTCAGTTGAAATTAAGAGACTTCCAATGGCAGAGGCCTTGGAAAGGTTACTCTTTCTTGAAATCACAATGTTAGAGCGATTGCCAGTGCTAAAGAAATCTTAATCAAATGAGTGTTAGTTGATTGATTACAGCTGCATACACTTGTGACTAAAAGGCTGTTTGTACATTAGAGGGTGGGTGGGGGGGTGATTTGCATATGCACATTATTCTAGTCTGGGTGAGGAGGAGTAAAAGTTAGCCACTGTGGAAGCTTAAGATGGCGGCTGCAAGGAGAAGCACTGCTACCATCAAAACAGTGGTGGCAAAATGAGGGGAACCTGGGCAGTTTTGCCTCCCTAGCCCCCCAGAGCTTGACCTGAAATTTCTTCATCAGAACTACAAGTCGGAGTGGATGGTACTGGGTCAGATGAACCAGTGGCTGGACTCTGTGTAGGGTAGTTTCATATCTGGTGCACAGTGTGCGAGAGCATTGCTTAAAATCAAGTTGAGAGCCTGCCTGGAAAGAGGTTTGCCATTCATGCAAGCTTTTTCATCTCTGTAGTATTGGAATGGAGTATTAGTACCTATGTTTAAAGTTAAGCATGCAAGTTCCGGACTCCTGCTAACTGGGCAAAGAGGCACCTTTTTAACATGGTGATTCTCTTTATACCGCTGGGAGAGATCATCAGGAGGTTTGGTGTTGGGTGTTATCAATATGCTGATGACACCCAGATTTACTTCTCCATGTCAACCTCATCAGGAAATGCCTTATCTTCCCTAAATGCTTGCCTGGGGCGGTAATGGGCTGGATGAGGGATAACAAATTGAAGTTGAATCCAAATAAGGCAGAAGTACTGACGTGGGGGGTTGGACCTGAGAGATGGTTTATATCTGCCTGTTCTAGATGGGGTTACACTCCCCCTGAAAGATCAGGTACATAGTTTGGGAGTGCTCCTGGACCCAAAGCTCTCCCTGGCTTCTCTGACTGAGGCAGTGGCCAGGAGTGCTTTTTATTAGCTTCAGCTGATATGTCAGCTACATCAGTTTTTAGAAGTGAATGACCTTAAAACAGTGGTACATATGCTGGTAACCTCCAGACTTGACTACTGTAATGCACTCAACATGGGGCTGCCTTTGTACATAGTCTGGAAACTACAGTTGGTACAGAATGCGGTAGCCAGATTGGTCTCTGGGAGAATGCAAAAGGACCACATAACACTGGTTTTGAAAGAACTACACTGGTTGCCGATATATTTCCAGATGAAATACAAAGTGCTGGTTATTACCGATAAAGCCCTTTATGGCTCGGGTCCAGGCAGTCCCCGATCCCTGCAGGCCCTACTGGCTCCGTGACGGAGCTGGTAACTGTGTGGGCGGCCAATGCGGCCACCCAAGGTTCCATAGTTTCTCATGGGCGGGGAGAGCAGGCTGGGCCTACTCTCCCAAACTAACCCCATCCGGCTCTCCACACTTCTCGTGTGGAGAGCCTCAATAACTACTATAAAACTTTATCGAGGTTGTCAGAGGAATAGAAGTGAAAATTGGTAATGGAAATATCCTCCAAAGATCATTCCATGGAGAGAGTACAACAGTTGGCTCATTTTTACCCTAGCCTTTTGTTCTGTGCAAAATTTTACCATAATTGTTTGGGGTAGGCATAAAGAAGGGGTGATAACACAGAGAAAGCTATAAGTGAAACGATGCTTTTACCTCCCCCCCCCGCCAATCTCTAGGGTGGTAGATGTTGGCAAAAATCACCATGAGCATTCATACCCCCACCACACATGGTACCAGTGGCCAAACCATGTGGGTCTGGCTAATGGACTACAGGTTCAGTCCCTGGCAGCATCTCAGGTAGGGCTGAGAGAGGCTCCAGTCAGAAACCCTGGAGAGCTGCTGCCTGTCAAAGTGGGCAATACTTGGCTAGAGGGAGTAACGGTCCGGCTTGGTTTAATCTTGTTTAATATGCTACTTTAGCCTCACCCTTTGGGATGGGGCCATAGCTCAGTGGTATTACATCTATGTGATCGTTTATTTCTCTACCACTATGCCGAAGTTGCCAGGTTCGAGCCCTGGCATCTTCAGGTAGTACCGGGAACTACTCCTGCCTGAAACCCTCAAGAGACACTGACCACCTGGGGAGATATTGAGCTTAGATCAGGGTTGCTCAGCTTTGACCCTCTTGCAGATGTTGGCCTACAACCAGTGGTGCTCTTTGGACTGGACTTCCGGGCAGAGGTTCAGTCCCCCGCAAGCATGGAGGGGGGTCCTCCAAATGCTGAGCATGCAAAACGTGTTTATCTCCGCAATACGCCACATGCAATTTTTAAAAGATTAAAAATAAAGAGTTTCCAGCTTTCCCTGAGCATGTTCTGGTGTAAAAAAATAGTGCATTGCAGCTTATCTAGTGGCGGCGATGACAACGGTAGTGGCGAGTGGGCGGGGGTGGTTGCTACCTAAAGGCCTTTAGGTCCAGACTCCAAAATTACCTAGGTGTGCCTCTGCTTACAACTCCCATTGGCCACTTGGCTATTGGCCACTGTGGCTTGGATTATGGGAGTTGTAGTCCAAAAACTGCTGCCGGGGGGAGTGGGGGCGAAGTTGAGTAGGCCTGGCTTAGATAGACCCAAAGGTCAGACTTGGGAGCTTCCTGTGTTGCTGAGGTTTTAAAGGTAAAAAACCAGAATCATTAACTGTGCCTGAAAACAAGCAAGTAGCCAGTGCAGGTTGAATAACATTGGGGCAATATGTTGCCAGTAATTAGTCACTGCTTTTGAAAAGCACGGGTCCCTTTTTATGATCTTCCTGTTTCATTTTGTCCAGATCTGGCAAGATGTTGTTTATCTTCTCATTTAGGCCCTAAGCAAAGAGGGAAGGGGTGAGAAGTGCATGATGCAACTTAAGAGAAGGGTGGTGGTTGGTCTTTTTTTGTTTTTTAAAGACCTGCTGATCTTTGCTGAGTTTTTAATGTCAGGTATAGCTATCATCACCAGCTTCTCCTGTTAGAAAATTGCTTTCCAGTCATGAAAGCCTTCAGGATAATTTGGGATAAGTGTCCTTGGTATTCTTGTGTGTTTTTCCTTCCTTTGCACATGGTGCAGATTGTGCAAGTATAAAATCATGGATATGAGTGGCTTCCCCATACCCCAAAACCCAATAGCTGCAAATTGGAATAAGCTTTGTAGTCAAATGGATTAGGGCTAGAAATGTCCTAGCTGGCTCATTTCCCAGGTTCCTACCTCATAATTTAATGCTTGTGCTAATTGTATGTTTTCATCGCACACAGGAAGTTGCTTTTGTTCTTTGGACTCCAGAAGTTTGAGTTGAATGACCAGGAATTGGAAATAACTTCTCCAATTTGAAATGAAGGCTTTGTGTGATTTAGAGTAGCCCAGTTAATTCTTGGCGTGTGTGTCTGTGTCTGTGTGTGTTTGTGTGTTCAACACTTTCTAATGGGAGACTGGGGAAAGGATGAGAGCTGTAGTTCAAAATTTTATAGTGAATAGTTCTCTAAGGGAAAATTAGTATAAAATGTACCTGCGTTGGTATATTACTCCAGCAAGGATTTCAAAGATGGATAATAACTATCCTAGAGATCTTTAGAAATATATGGAGCAGACAGGTACTTTCTATCATATGTGGTGGATATGTAAAAAAGCTCAAAAATTTTGGAAAACAATACATTCCAAGATGCAGCAAATTTTGCATACAAACTTCCCTTTTCTCCCGGAGGTTTTCATGTTAAAACCGCATATTCCTGCGAAACATACTGAACTTTCAAGTGTGGGAACCATTTATTCAATATAATATATCACAGGGATTGGTACCTCAGCCGAGATATGGCTTTTCTTTGTAGAGGGAATTAATGCAGACAGTAAGAATATCATTGTTTCAGTTCTGTACTCAATAATGTGTAGAGTGCGGAGTGGCGGGGGAGAGACCTGTTGGATGAAGGCATTTAGGCCGACGTATATAGACTATATTAAGAATCTTTGTAATTGCTGGGTTTGATTATGCTGTTTCTTGTTCTTTTTGCTTTTCTGTTTCTTATTTCTCTTTGTTTATATCTTCCTTAAAACAATAAAATAATGTTTTAAAAAGAGAGAGCTGTAGTTCAGTCGTTTGAGAGTGATGGGGTCCCAAACATGCCAGGAAGCCCTTTTAGTGCATCCTAGTGATTTACTAAATGGTAAGCCGCCCTGAGTCCTATGGGAGTAGGGCAACATATAAATCTAACTAAATAAAATAAATGGTGAAGGATGGTCACTTTCTTTCATTTTCTTTTGCATGAGAGCACCTGGAATCTTTATGGCTTGTATTTACAAATATGCAGGCAGAGCATAAGTGGAAGCCAACAGGCACTCTTACAAGACAGATTGCCAAAGCATAACTCAAACAGTCCCCCAAGGCGGCGCCTGGCCCTCTCCGTTCACTCTAGTTAGCATCTTTTCAGCGTGGTTTTCTCTGCCTCCAGAAACTACCAATGGCTGTTTTTCCTTCTTGCATGAGTGCACATCCCCACACTGCCCCCTTCTTTCGGCTGGAGGGATGTGACAGACCAGGGGGTTAGTCTATGCCAGGGGTTTCCAACCTGTGGTACTTGAAATATTGCTGAACTACAACTCCCATCATCCCCAGCTACAAATTCTTGTGGCTTGGGATGATGGGAGTTGTAGTTCAGCAACATTTTAAGTACCGCAGGTTGCAGACCACTGCTTTAGGCTTTCCTGGGATCTAGCCCCAGAAGAGAGATTGCTCTGATCCCAATTAAGGAGCATGCCGCTCCAAGGAAGGCTTCCATCAGCTGTGAAGACTGACCTAGAGTCACTGACCAGATTCCAACACAGCTTCAACGACCCTAGTACTGTCCAGCTTGGGACTTGCACCCGGAGTCCACACGACCCAGCCAGCTCCAGATGACAATATCTTCTAAAAACAAATCATCAGTAGCACATTACCTTATGAGGCACTTGGGGAAGTTTTGCAAGTAATCTTCCAGAATTTTTTAAACCCAGACTGAAGTCACTTAGGAAGCTACCATATGCTGAGTCGGACCATAGGTCCATCTAGCTCAGTATTGTCTGCACAGACTGGCAGTGGCTTCTCCCAGGTTGCAGGCAGGAATCTCTCTCAGCCCTACCTGGAGATGCCAGGGAGGGAACTTTGAACCTTCTGCATCTAAGCAGGCAGGTGCTCTTCCCAGAACGGCTCCATCCCTTGAGGGGAATATCTTACAGTGCTCACACATGGAGTCTCCCATTTATATGCAACCAGGGCAGACCCTGCTTAGCAAAGGAGGCAAGCAAACTATGCCATTGAGGTGTGCCTATGTGTCACTCACTACAACTGTACCAAATTTGGTTTAAATTGCTTAGATGGTCCACAAGTTAGCCCACTTGTGCTTCAAACGTTAATGTATCCGCCATCTTGAATGGGGTGGATGACATCATCACAAACTATACTGTTGAGGTATCCCTACTCTACCAAATTGGATTCATATTGGTCCATGCATTGTGAAGTTGATAGGGGGACACATACGCACACAGAATGCAGGGTGATCTCATATGCTTACTTTCCTTAAGGGAAGTAGGCTTAAAAAATGGAACCTTTTTGTGTAGCCAGTCAGCAGAGATATAGGAGAAAATACCATTTGGCTTACACTCCCTGAGTAGGGTTTTGGCAGATGACCGAAGCTAAAAACATAATCTTGATTAGGCATCTGTGTTATGCCATGCAGCCGATTCTCTGCTTTCTGCAGATGTCCTGCTGAAATAAAATTAACCCCTTATTTTTCTAGGACAATAAGGCATCTGCTGATGTGAAGTGTGTGCCCAGTGTACATGCACACACATGCATGTGTGCATATACTCAAAGTGGGGTTAGCCACTCCCCAGAACATTCCTGGACTGGCCTCTTGACATCTGTTTCCTTGCAAGTGAGAGCAGGATTACTGGGCATCTTGTCTTCATATATTTGTAAATAAACAGAGCACAGCTAAGTGGAAGCAAAATGGGGCATACTTCTCATTTGACTAATTTCAGCAAAGATCCCTTTCTTTCTTTCTCCCCAGATTCAGATTTGTGTGTGTGTCTCTCTCTGTTATGTACACCCCTATGCAGAACACTGATCCTTGGCCCACAAGGTAGATTGTCCATTAAGGGACCCCACCCCCGTCGTTAGCTCCCATTGAGGAAATATCAGCCCATTGTCCATGACCATCAGCAAGCAACTCAAACCAGGGATGGTCTCTGAGCAGCCATTACAAATGTTCTTATTTGGGGCAAAGCCCACTGGAATGCAATGGATGGTGGCTGCAAATGGCTTTGAAATTCAGAATTATAGCATCTGCACTAGGCTGGTCAGGCTCCCTTGAGTTGCCTGCAGAAGAGGGCTAGCCTGCTCCCTGCAAATTTGTCCTCCTTTAAGGCAAAAACAGGTCAGCTCTATGGCCCATAAACTAGCAGCACTAAACCCATAACTTGAAACTCTTGTGTACCAAGCTTGTATGATGGTCTTGGAAGGTTGATATGGCTAAAGAATCTCAAACTGTAAGATAAAATGAATTGTCTGTTTCTTCCGATAGCTACCAGTTCCTAGTGCAGGAGTTCCCAACTAGATATATGAAGGCCGGGTGTGGGGAGTGGGGATGGTTAAAACCCTACATCCTCCCTGACCTTTTTCCCCCTAGGGGAAAAAACCCAGGGGTTTTTTTTCTTTCCTGGTAGGAGGGGGATGGATCAAACTGTGTGTTCTGGGCTTTTCCCAGACCTTCACACCTCAGTTCCCAACCTTGGGTCCCCAGAGATGTTGTTGGACTACGATTCCCATCATCCCCAGCCAAAGGTCATTGTGGCTGGGGATGATGGGGATTGTAGCCCAACATCATCTGGGGAACCAAGGTTGGGAATCCATGACTTAAGGCTTCTTTTTACATGGGTGCAAGAGGAAACTGCCTCGGCCCCTTGCTTTTCTGGCAAGTAACCTGAAAGTGTAATCAGATAAAATCCTGCCAGTCTGTTTTTCTCCCCTGCCCCAGATCAGTTGGCAACCCCCAGTTAGATGCTTCTTGGTACTTTATCTCTTTTAAGGGTAGTTTGTTCCTCTTTCAGTGTTGGACTGGACTTGGGTGTGCATAGGAGGTAGAATTCCTCGTTTGAGTCTCCTGCTCTGTTACGTTGTGGTGTGTTTGAGTACACAATGAAGCCTGGCTTGCAGTTATAGTTCTTGGAAACTCTCCCTCTCTATGCACAGCAGAAACATAAAAACATTGCATCCATGAAGTAATGTTTACCGTGCTAGTAATAAATGGTTCTCTTGAAATGCAGCTATTACAACCCTTGCCTGAGACCAAAACCAGCTCTGGGTGTTTGCAGAACAGCCTTGGATCTCGTGTACAATGGAGACACCATTTTGATCGTAAACCAGGAGGCTTGAATGCATGCAAGATTTAAATAAAAATTGGAAAGAGAAGGCAACGCATTTGGGACTTGGGAAAAAGAGAAGCAAGCAGTGATGGAAACACCTGCTATCGGGGCAAAGAGACGCTTTTCACAGTGGAGGCTTCTATTTAGCGGGGCGGGGGCGGGGGAGCAACACTCTGTATTCAGCCCAGCCTGGCATCTCTCCAGAGACTGTTGAAGATGCCTCCTTTGTGTGTTTAGATTATGAGCCCCTTTGCAGACAGGGGACCATCTTCAGGTCCTCTTGTGGTACGCAGTTTGAGAATCCTCCCACTAAGCGGGCAAAGAGGCACTTTTAAAAGTGATGGCTTCTCTTGGCTAGCAGGGGTAGAGCAACTGTCCCTATTCAACCCCAGCATAGCATCCCTCCCAGTGGTTGTTCCTGGTGTTTCCTTTTAGATTGTGAACCTTTTTGGATCAGGGAATCATCATATTGATTGTAAACCACTCTGAGAACCATTTTGTTGAGAAGCAGCATATAAATATCTATCTATTTCTCTAAGGTGTACCCATTGCTAATCTCGTGTGGCAGCTCTTGCGAGAGTTTGCGAGTGAGCTGCTGGCCGGGGAGACAAAAGTGCCGGTGAACAGGCTTGGGGGAAAGGCAGGAAAGATGGCGGGGCGGGGAGAACTTTTAACAACAAAATCCAAGACAATAAAAATAAAACACAAAGTTCTAAAGCAATTAAAATAGCCAGTGAGGTGATACAGAGCCAGCAGCAATAATTTGATAGATGCTCAAACTTAACAGTACGACGAACTGAGAGAGGAAGAGAGAAATGTCTTAATGCTAGAATTTGGCGTTGGCCCAGTGAAGTGGATAAGAAGTAGGGGCAAGTTGGGAACAGGAAGTATTTTTTCATGTAGCAAACTTAACAGAACTTGCTACCACATTTGTTGCCGTGTCCACAAGCATAGATGTTTTTAAAAATGTGGTTAGACCAGTGGTTCTCACACTTGGCTGGTTCTCACACTTGGGTGTCCCCAGATGTTGTTGGACTACAATTCCCATTTCCCCCAGCCCCAATGGCCAACGTGGCTGGGGTCAATGGGGGTTGTAGTCCAACAATATCTGGAGATCTAAGTTTGCGAACAGTGTTTTCTCTAATTTTTTTCAACTGTGTGCAGAATGAGTTTTCTTCTGGGTGGCAGTATCAAGGCAGTGTGTGTGCATGTATATTCAGAGTGGGTCCTTCCTGATTAAACCTGAGCAGGATCCAAAATCAACTGAGCGGATATTTTAAAATGTGATATGCATGCACTAGCACACCTTAGATGGAACAGTTTGAGAACCCCTGGGTTCAACAGAAATCCATGGAGGCAGAGAGGTCTCTCATTGGCCATGACAGCTGAATGGAACAACCACATTTTGAGAGATAGTATAGAGGCTGGAAAAATTAGAGGATAGAATAACCTTTGCACACCACTTGTGAGGTCCCAGAAGCATCTGACAAGTTGGTGATGGGGATGCAGTGCTGAACTAGATGGAACTTTTCATCTGAACCAACAAGATAATTCTTATCATGGCTCTTTTGGTATTAAAAATGTAAGGCACCAGTTCTGTTGTATGAATAAGTGTATTTCTGGGAGGAATTTGTTTCCTTCTTTGGTTTTAAACCAAGAAGCTGGAGACATTGGAGAGCCAACTAGACTGGATGGACCAGGGGTCATTCCTAAACTCCTGACATCTCCTTGGAATACTCGGCCAGAGATTATTTTTAAAAATGTGACATTCTAGCTTTTGATGTGGGTTGTATCATTTTCATGAATTCCTAGTTGTAAATCCTTGGAGTCAGGCTGGACTTAATATCATCTTGGTTCAAGCAAATGAGTTGTTTTTGACCACTTAGTATTCAAAATGTGATGGATGTCTGTCGAGAAAGTGGTGCTATGCTTTCTCCCTTTTTTAAAAAAATATTTATTTATTGGAGAGCCATCTAGGATTTGGGTCCAAAAACAGATTTGGAAGGTGTGCCTTAATTTTTATTTATTTATTTTTACATTTACATCTTTCTCCAAGGAGCCCAGAGTAATGCACATGGTTATGTTTATCCCCACAACAACCCTGTGAGGTAGGTTAGGCTGCTGGACAAGTATCTGGACCAGAGTCACCCTGTGAGTTTAATGGCTGAATGGGGATTTGAACTTGGGTCTCCCCTGTCCTTGTCAAGTACTCTAATGACTACACCATCCTGAGCTACAACTCCATCCCCTAGAGCAGGCCTGCTCAACTTTGCCCCCCCCCAGCTGTTTTTGGACTACAACTCCCATAATCCCCAGCCATGGTGGCCAATAGCCAGGGATTATGGGAGTTGTAGCCCAACATCTGCAGAAGGGCTGAAGTTGAGCAGGCCAGCCCTAGGGGGTAATATCTTACAGTAGACAGCACTAGCATGTAGTCACCCATCCAAATACAAACCAGGTCAGACACTCCTCAGCAAAGGGGGTCATTTATGCCTGCTACCGCAATATCAGCTTAATCTTCCTATATACATCCTCATTCTGTTGCATGCTTAAATCTTAGGATGATGACGAGACCCTGAAATATCTAACACACGAGGAAAAAGATGTCCTCCTCTTCTTTGAAGAAACCATTGATGCCCTGGAAGATGACCTGGAGGAACAAGCTCTCCCTGATAGTGGCATCCACTGCCACTCTCCGAGGTCAATGGAAGAAAACCTGTCCAGCCATTCAGAGTCTGAAGATATCATAGACTTGGTGCAATCAATGGCCGAGAACAACGATCAAGAATGTTTTCCTAGCAGACACTCAGAACCAGGTAGAACGGGGTGGCGTGGCTGGTTAGAAGGTTTAGAGTTTGAGTCTAGTGAGAGAAATGGGCCATCTCCAAGAAGTGGAGAAAGGGAGGGTTCTGTGACCTCCCTACCTACAGGGCTGGCCTCCGGACTCGGCCCACTCTGTCACTGGCCAACAACCTAGGGCCATCAAGAGCCCATTTAGCTGACTCTTCTGCTGGTCAACTTGGAACATAGGAAGCCGCCTTATACAGAGTCAGCCCATTGGTTCAGGACTCTCCACACTGACTGGCAGTGGCTGCCCAAGGTTTCAGGCAGGAGCCTTCCCCAGCCCTACCTGGAGGTGCTGCCAGGGAATGAACCTGGGACTTTCTGCATGGAAAGCAGATGTTCTGCCACTGAGCTATGGCCACACCCGCTAAGGCAGGGCTGCTCAACTTCGGCCCTCCTGAAGATGTTGGCCTACAACTCCCATAATCCTTGGCTATTAGCCACTGCTGGGGATTATGGGAATTGAAGTCCAAAAATAGCTGGGCGGTGGGGGGGGGTGCTAAGTTGAGCAGGCCTGCCCTAAGGGGAGTATCTTACAGCAGACAGCACTCACATGTAATCACCAAACCAAATGCAAGCCAGGGCAGACACAGCTTAGCAAAGGGGCCAGTTCATGCTCTCTACTGCAAGACCAGCTCTCCTCCCTTCTAGCTGAGAAGAAGATGCCTATTGAAAGCAGAAAGGAGGCTGCTGTATGTGTCAATGCTCATTGCAGCTATGGTTTATCATATTGTTAGCAGCCTTTTGGCTGAAAGGCAGGATGTGACTGTTTTTAGTAAAAAAAATAAAAAAAAAATAGTAAAGTTAACTTGTCTTACCTGGACAGTGTGGAGGCCACTAGCTGTGTGATTGCTCTGCTCTGGGTACCTTTTGGTTGGGACAGTTCACATGGTTACATATTATGCCAGCGTCCCCACTGAAGATGCCCAGATGATCTGTAAATGCACAGTTCATCCTAACCATGTGAAGAAGCGTAGACACAATCCCGAGAGTATGCAATTCCACGCAAACCGTTATGAGTGCTGAGAACTTCAGAGCAGACTTTGCTTTGAGCCCCCTTTTGCAGAAGGCAGATGGGTGGGGACTAGGAGCAGGGCCTTTTCAGTGGTGACACCCACATTTCGTACCGACCCTTCTGAGAGCAGCCTGCACTGTCAACCTTGCAGCTTTTAGAAATGCCAGAGATGCTTTTATTTCAGCACACTTGTAGAGGCTAGCAAGAGGCTGCTATTGCTGGCAGCAGCTTGTGTTATGACAATTTTTGTTCTTAAGATTGGATTGTGTGGTGATGAATTGTAGCTGTTACCTATTTTGTTGCAAGCCACTCTGTCCTCTTGGAGGCCTAATGCATATAAATGCAAACCATGGAAATAGTCGCAATGGCCTTGACCAATTTTCTTTGGGTATAAGAGCCAGAGCAAAATATTTAGGAGCCAATGACACCTGATAAGATGATTGGACATTGTGAAGGTGAAGCATGAACAGGCTTCCCTTTATCCCCTTCACAAGCCACAGGCTTAGGAAAAAACAGGGCTGCCTGGGACAAATAAAGATTGATTAAATGACTCAACCTCTGGAATATTCTGGTCCAGGCACCATGGTTAAATTTCTAGGCACCATGGCTCCCTGGTGCCTGGGACTTGTCAAACCCTGTAGTACCAATTTCACCACTCAAGGGAACTTGTTGATCAGTTCTAAGATTCTAATATTTTCTCTCCTTTGCCCCCGCCGCCAGCACTAGAAGAGGCTTGGAAACTGGATAAACCAAAGCCAGAATGTATTGAGCCACCCGATGAAGACATTCACGCTGATGCTGTAGCTTCCCATCCAGTGGTACCATCCGCACCTCCACTGCTGATCTATGAAGTTTTTCCTCCTCCACCCCCAGTGCAGCACCCCAAACTCCTTCGTTCGATCCCCACCCCACTTGTCATTGCACAGAAAATATCTGAGAAGCAGGCAGAGGGCAGCCCTTGCTCTCCTGCTTCACCAAAGGAAGGGAAGTCTGCAGAGAGGAGGAGAGCACTCTCCTCTTCGCCTTTGCACAATGGAGAGCGTTTTGTGGCCTTCAAGCAGATTGTGCCACCACCGACCGCACCCAAGCCCCCAAAGTTTCCAAGCAACATTAGCATCACCAACGCTGGGGAAAGAGAGTTCAACAAAACCATCTCCAAGGCAGCTGTCAACGTCCAAGAACGCAAGGCTCAGGTGTTGGCCAACGTCAACGGGTTGGCCAATGGCTCGGCCTTCCTAATAAGTGAGGTGGATGATAGGCTCCGGAAGCCTGAACTCTCGGATCGCAATAGAAGCTCGTCATTGAGAGACTTGACTTCAGAGCAAGCCAAGAATGAGGCCTTGGGCAAGCTAAGCTTGGTGGAAGAGTCTCTTGATCAGGCCCAACGGGACCGTTCTCTGCACACACCCATATTGAAGGATCAAAGGTCAGAAGAAGTGCAGGCCATTCCGAATGGCTATAGAAACATCCATGACGTCTTAAAAGGAGAACCCAGCCCATTCCCAAGTGTGAGCAAAACGGTGACATTCAAAGTGGATGCCGATCTTGTAGATGCTAAACCTGCTCGCCAGAACACTGCCAAGAGCTTTTATGACCACAGACAGCCAGACTTCACCCTGGAAATGAGGAGGAGGTCTGGCTCACTGCCCAGACCCTCAGGACTGAGACCCCAAGGCATAACAGTACAGTTCTCTGGCCGGGGCTCAACAGAAGAAGCCCGGAGGGAGGCGCTGCGGAAACTTGGACTGCTCAAAGAGTAGTTGATGGGCAGTGACGGAAGGGCTGGACCCGATGCTCCCACAGACTGTTTCCATTGAGAGCAAAGGGGAATTTCTCTCACTCGAAGACCAACAGGAAATGCTAAATATCCAAATGCCACAGGGACTTGGGCTCGAGCTCTTATTGTGGAGTTGCTTTTGAATAATGCTCTACGATACGGCTTTTCGAGCCCTCCTGTGGATTTCAGACAGACACCGAGACCTGGCTGCAACGGAGGGCATCATACTAATGAAGTTTAATTGTGCAGTATTTGTGTGTTTATGTAGCTGGCAAATACGTCTGAGTGCAATGGATTTTCCTTGGACTCCTAGAGTAGTGAAGCCAAAAGCAGGAAGAAAAATGGTACTAATTATATGGGGATACATATATACTGGAGAGGTCAAACTATACAATAAAGCTGCTATCTCCAAATATTACAAATGATTTTTATAAATTCTGCTATTACTCGCACCCCCCCCCCGGCCTCCACAAAGACACTGTCCTATATACCCTTTTCCTTCTTTAGGCCAGTGCTAATTGGCAGCAGGCTTGCCCATCACTTCATGGTGTATAATAATTCCTAAGAATTGCTGATGACCAGTTGCCACACTCCTTTTTTTAATTTGTCTGGGGCTGGGGAGCGAGAGACTGCTCTTCCTATTAATTTTGCTGGATTGCAGAATAAGGTAGCTGACATCCATACTAACATGTTGTGCACGGAACAACATTTTGAGCATGCAACAGGGGAGGAGTGGCTTTTGCCAATTCTCTCCCTTCTGTGCCTCCCAGAAATATATCCCTGAGGGTTTGGGGACCTTCAAGGATATATTTCCAGGAGGCTGCAGAAGGAAAGGGGGAGCAGCAAAAATTTCTCCGTGCACATTAGTTTGGATGCCAGCCACTACTAGGGGCTCTGTTTTGCATGAATCTGAGTAGAGAAGAATTTTCTACTGAGTCCAGCCCTAAATGCTCAGTACTGTCTGTTCTGACAGGCAGTGGCACTCCAGGGTTTCAGATAGTTGTTTTGCCTGCCCCTACCTGGAGATGCTGCCAGGGATTGAACCTGCAGCCCCTCTGGGGGGAGCAATTTTGCTCATTCAGTGCACAGAGAGGAAATCGGGGAGTGAATCTTTGTCCAATATAGCTTTCACCTCCCTGCATTGATGCCAAGTGCACTGCATCAGGTCTAGAACATTCTTTTCCAGCCTGATCTCTTAGGGCATTTGCTATCCCAGTCCCCTTCCCATACCTGCGTACAGGCTACTGTTGCAGAAGCAGAAATTGAGCTGTGCATTGGGAAGAAAGCTGTGGAGCCATGGACGCCGAATGCTTCCAAGGAAGGTTTAGGAAATGAATATTCTGGAAGCTTTGCAATATGCCTAGCAGAGTGAGGTCTGAGGCCACAGGAAGGGTGAAGAGACGGTTCACTAGATTCCCGCTGAGTTGCTCCATCGCCTGTCCCCAGACCCTTAATCCCGTCAATGGGATGAAGGGTTTGAAAGCCTTTGAGAGTGGGACTACAGTTGGGAAACTAGTGTGTGTCTCAGTAAAGTGAAGGTACTGAGGTGTGGTGCGTGGAAATATGAACTCGCTCCCAACTGTAGACTTCCAGACATGGATCGGCAAAAGGAGTCTCCTCTCTGCCCTGGGCATTACAGGGAGCTGCCTTTTAGACCCAGTCAGAGTCGCTCATTATTGTCTGCTCTGACTGGCAGCAGTTCTTCAGGATACACACAGCAGGCTCTACTGTGAGTTTACTGGGTGGCTTTACTGCAAACTCAAAGTTGTCCCCAAAAACCGATGCAAATAGTGGATTTTTAAAATCCCAGTTATACTGAATTGTGTGTGAACTGCTTTCTGATAACTCGCATGGACTTCAGGGTAGATCTGGCTGATATGTGAGCACACCCCCTCCATTCCGGAAGTTAAAGGGCTTTAAAGTCCCCTTATGAAAAACCTCCTGGAGATGCTGCCAGGGATTGAACCTGGGACCTTTTGCATGCAAAGCAGATGCTCTACCACTGAGCTACAGCCTCATTTGTGCAGCCCTAATGATGACTTCCTCTATAAATGGGGTCATGGTGGGGGACACACACACCTCAATACCCTCAGCAGGTGAGGTCACGACTGAGTGTTTTTTGGGGTGATCTTAAAATTCAAGTATGAGAAATCAGCATTGGAAATGAGAACCTAACACAATTGCTTTGTAGCATATGAAGCAGATCCTTCCGAGCTTTTCCCAAAAGAACCGTGGGTGATCAGTACTCTGAATGGGCACACTCTTTGCCTGCAAACCACACATCCGGGTGACATTTGCCGCTAGTCCAGGGTCGGATCAACCCAGGAAGCACAGCT
This sequence comes from Hemicordylus capensis, assembly GCF_027244095.1. NCBI lineage: Eukaryota > Metazoa > Chordata > Lepidosauria > Squamata > Cordylidae > Hemicordylus > Hemicordylus capensis. Next base: position 247,691,964 of record NC_069661.1, on the reverse strand, counting down.
GCTGTCTTGCCAAAACAAACCTTGTAGCTCTTACAAAAGGAAGTCCATCCTCTGTTGCACTTCCTGGTCCATGCTGCTTTCACTACAGGGAGTAATGTTGAGAGGAACCCTTAATATTGTTCCCTGTCCATCAAAAGTCACCTTTCTGAAATCCAGCCAAATGCTCTTTGGAAACAGACTTGCATATCAATTGGCATGATTAAATTTGTCTAGATTAGCAGAAACCATAGGAACCAATTCCCTCTCACTGCTGGGGACCTTATGTTGTGTGTTGCCTTTTTAAAGCATTAAGTGCAGCATGAATGGTTTTAAAGCAAGCGCTCCTCCACTGAACATCTGTGTCTTAATACAGTTTGATTTGTGTGTGAGCCGAGATCCTGGAAAGAACCTGTTCAATCCCGTACGTACAAAGTTCTATATTGAAGGTGGGATCTCTCCAAGGCCTGCTCCCCGAGAGTGGTGTAACAAAGATGTTGGCGATTGAACCTGGCACATCCTGCATGCAAAGCGCATGTTGAGAGGAGAGCTGGTCTGGTGTTTGCCAGCATGACTGGTCCCCTTAGCTAAGCAGGGTCCACCCTGGCTGCATAAGAATGGGAGACTAGAAGTGTGAGCCCTGTAAGATATTCCCCTCAGGGGATGGAGCCGCTCTGGGAAGAGCATCTAGGTTCCAAGTTCCCTCCCTGGCATCTCCAGATAGGGCTGAGAGAGACTCCTGCCTGCAACCTTGGAGAAGCTGCTGCCCGTCTGTGTAGACAATATTGAGCTAGATAGGCCAATGGTCTGACTCAGTAGACAGCAGCTTCCTATGTTCCTATGCTCTCTAGCCCCTTCCCAGTAAGTACACTGGCTAGGAAGGCAGAAGTGCCATCGCATGAGACACTGAACTGCTAGCATGTGCTTCTTGTGTGCCCCACATTGTCACATAAACTGACTGTTGTTTCTTTAATATCCAACTGATGTCTACCCAAGATGGCTGTGTACCTGCTCTGCTAGCTGCATGTATGCAAAATAAGCATCTTTTCCCAAAGCCAACATCCAAGCATTTTAAACAGAAGTGTGTGTGTTTCTGGCAAAATGCTCACAGATGTCTGAAGCTACAGTAGGTGTCCCAGTTACAGATGTTCTTTTAGAACTGTAGATGGAAAGAAACGCGTTGGGAAACGGTCCATACAAACCATTCCCTTTTAATGCAACTTCCCTTGCCCCTCATTCAATCAATTCACCCAGCATTCCATACAGCACTTGGAACATCAAAGATAGAAACACCTTGAATCATCCAGGTGTGTTTGGGAAACGAGAAACTCGTTCAGACTATTCAGGGCTGACACTTGCACCTCCTTTAGCCAAACTGGAGCCACAGCAGACCCTTAAGGGGAGAGATCCTTAAGGGTATTAGGGCTGTGGCTGATGGGAGCTATAATTCTGCAACATCTGGGGACCCAGGTTAGGGTCAGGGGTCAAATCTATTAAACAGGCATAAACCCATTTAGCAATTGTTTGCTCTTCTTAGGAAGCCTTGGGAATGGTTCTGTGGAAGTTATGAAATAGAGTGCAGAGCTCTCTAACGAACTTCTCAGCCTCTTCATTACACTACAATTCCTAGGATTCTTTGAGGGGAAACTATGGCATTACACCGGTACAAAATTAATATGGCTTTGCAGTGTAGATACTGTATGTCCATCAGCTGTCACGCGAGGATGTTTGGGCAGGACTTCAGAGCAAAAGAAATCCATAAGTTCTGATTCAAAACAGTCTGCAAACGAGGGAGAGTGACTTGAAGTAACATGGACTCGCGTTTCTATACTGAAAGCTTCAGTTGCCACTGTGAATTGTCATCTCTTTCCTCTTCGATGCATTCATTGTTCAAGCCTTTGCAGATAGACCTTACAAGTGAAGCTGTTGTGAAGGAACTTCTTATCTCATGGTTGTTAACTCGTCTTGTAAATTGTTTTAAAATGGTATTTAATCTTGTTACCTCTTTAAAATGGAGTATTCTTGGTCTTATTTACATGAAGGGATCCTTTCAGAGTGTTAAGAATTATTCTTATGTTTATTATTACCGCACTTCTCCATGTTATGACCTGAGATGCTGTTACATCCACCAATTGAAATAAATGTGTCCTCTTTTATCTGGTTTAGATTTTTTTTTAATCTAGCCTTTATAGGTATACTGTTTCTGTGGATATCTGGGCACTGAACTCAGTTAACTGAGAAAACCAGCTTTTCACTTGCATTTTTAAAAGCAAGTTTCTGGTCCTTATGGGCTGTGAAGTTGTACTTAAAAATATATGGATAGTAATGCCTAATACAAGCTTTGAAGCTAGAGCAGCTTTTGAATGAGGAGTAGAATGAGGAGTCATCTTATTTGTTTGTTATTTCTCTTTGTAAACCGCCCTGAGCCATTTTTGGAAGGGCGGTATAGAAATCGAATTATTATTATTATTATTATTATTATTATTATTATTATTATTATTATTATTATATCTCCTGGATATAGACGTTCGCTTCTGCAGAGTCAGACCATTGGTCTATCTAGCTTAGTATTATCTACACTGACTGGCATTAGCTCTCCAGTGTTCTGGTCAGGGGTCTGTTTTAGCCCTAGGGGAAGGTGCCAAAAATTCAGCTCATCATCTCAGGCACTGCTCAGCCCTGACACTGACACATATCCAGTTGGTGGGGACCGGGGCAGGGCCTTCTCAGCAATGGCCCCCAGTCTTGGGAATAACCTCCCAAAGGTGCTCCATTGGTATTGGGGAGGAGAGCTGCTCTTGCGGTAAGGTAAAGTGTGCTGTCAAGTCGATTCTGACTCCTGGCGCAGAGCCCTGTGGTTTTCTTTGGTAGAATACAGGAGGGGTTTACCATTGCCTCTTCCCACACAATCCGAGATGATGCCTTTCTGCATCTTCCTTCCTATATCACTGCTGCCTGATATAGTACCAGCGGGGATTCGAACCAGCAACCTTCTGCTTGTTAGTCAAGCATTTCCCTGCTGCGCCACTTAAGGTGACGCTCTTGCGGTAGTGAGCATGACCCTTTGCTAAGCAGGGTCTGCCCTGGTTTGCATTTGGATGGGTGACTACATGTGAGCACATGCAGAAGGTCCCAGGTCCACTCCCTGGCAGCATCTCCAGGTAGGGCTGGGAAAGACTCCTGCCTGCAACCTTGGAGAGCCGCTGCCAGTCAGTGTAGCGTGACAATACTGAGCTAGATGGTCTGACTCTGTGTAAGGCTGCTTCCTATGTTCCAGTCTCCCTCCTTGATTAGCTTTAAAAAGGATCTGGAAACCCTCCACCTTAAGAGAAGCATCTTGAAGTTGATCTTAATCATGCACTGAACTTAGCATGTATGAATAAGGCCTTCCTCTTCAAGGAAGAATGTCATGGCAAGGAGTGTTGCAACTTCAGGCAATGAGCACCATGCATAGCTCAGCCTGAGCGGGAGGGCAGGGCTCTTCAGCCCAGGAAGGTGGGTCCGGAAGCAAACATCCCTTGCAGCAGTTGCTCCCAGATGAACTAGGGCTACTCCATCAAGGAAGTCACCCAGATGGAAACCGCAAAATGGTCATGCCTTAACTATGGCCTTTAGATTCATCGTCCTCATTGGCAGGGGGGGAAATCAAGGTGCCATGGAGGAGCAGCTGTCCAATGGTCTTGCAGGCACTGTTCCCTCTAAGAGGGATTCCCAGATGTTGTTGACTACAACTCCCAAAATCCCCAGCTGCAGTGACGTTTGCTTGGGGATTCTGGGAGTTGTAGTCACATGTGGGAATCCCTCTTAGAGGGAACACTGCTTGCAGGGGATGGAGTTGGCAAGTGGGGTGCGGTTCAGGCTCGGACTGGCCCACAGGGCAACAGGACATATTCCTGGTGCGCCCCACACACAAGGCACCCCTGAACCCCGGATCCCACCCTTATGTACCCATTCTGCTCAAAACCCAGCACCCTCCCCACATACATTCCCCCGGTCCAGCCCTGGTGCAGTTCACAGCTTTTTCTCTATGAACAGTCCTCCCCTTCAATGTTTCTTCAAGGCTATGTTTAATATCACACCCACCCTAGGATCTGAGATGGGAAATAAGCCTGGGTAGGGATGGGGAATGGTTGGGGGGAACGTTTTGCATGGAAGAATGAACAGGGGCAAAGATAAGAAGCTGCCATATACTGAGTCAGACCATAGGTCCATCAAGCTCAGAAATGTCTTCACAGACTGGCAGCAGCTTCTCCAAGGCTGCAGGCAGGAATCTCTCTTAGCCCTATCTTGGAGCTGCTGCCAGGCAGGGAACTTGGAACCTTCTGCTCTTCCCAGAGCGGCTCCATTCCCTGAGGGGAATATCTTCCAGTGCTCACACTTCTAGTCTCCCATTCATATGCAACCAGGGCGGACCCTGCTTAGCTAAGGGGACAAGTCATGCTTGCTACCACAAGACCAGCTCTCCTCTCAGAAAGGAGAACACAAGAACAGCCCTATGGGCTCAGGTCACAAGGCCCATCCACTCCACGGGGGCCCTCTAGATGCCATAAGACCAGCTCTCGGAGAGGAGAGCTGATCTGGTGGTAGCAAGCATGACTTGTCCCCTTAGCTAAGCAGGTTGCCTATGAATGGGAGACTGGATGTGTGAACCCTGTAAGATATTCCCCTTCTGGGGATGGGGTTGCTCTTGGAAGAGCAGAAGGTTTCAAGTTCCCTGATATTCCTGCCTGCAACCTCAGAAAAGCCACTGCCAGTCTGTGTAGACCAGGGATTCTCAATGTTGGGTCCCCAGATGTTATTGGACTTCAGCTCCCATAATCCCCAACCAAAGGCCCCTGGGGCTGGGGATTATGGGAGTTGAAGTCCAATAACATCAGGGGACCCAAGTTGAGAATCCCTGGTGTAGACAATACTGAGCTAGATGGACCTATGGTCTGACTCAGTATATGGTAGCTTCCTGTGTTCCTATGCCTCTGGGAAGCCCACGGGGGGAAAGATGAAGACATGTCCCCTCTCTTCTGTTGCTCCCCTGCACCAGGCTGTTCTTAGCCCTGGTGGGGTGCGGGGCCCAGGGCAAATCAGCCTGCGCGGGGGCCCTTTCTAGTTAATTCCAATGGGGGCTAAAAGAGTGGGGCCCAGGGTGGTTGCCCTGCTTGCCCTGCCCTAAGGACACCCCTGTCTCTGCAACTGGTATTCAGAAGCAGCCTGCCTCTGAGCATTGTCTAGGTCAGTGTTTCTCAGTCATCAGTCCGTGGACCGGTGCTGGTCCGTGAGCAGTTGAGTACTGGTCTGTACTGGTCCATGAGGAATTAATCCCCCCACAAAACAAGTTTGAGCCGGTGTGGGCCACCACTGCTGTGAGCTCTCCAGAGCTCATTTCTAGGCAGGCAGCCCTCACTGCTGGAATAACGTTCAGTTCAAAGAAGCTAAATGAGTGTTATCCCAGCAGTGAGGGCTGCCTGCCTAGAAATGAGCTCTGGAGAGCTCACAGCAGCGGTGCCCCCCCCACTTGAAATTGTTTTGGGGGTGCCTGGGGGTGGGGTGAGGGGGGCAACCCCTTTACTAACTGCTGGTCCGCGAAAGTGCACACAAAGAATGTACCGGTCCATGAGTCCAAAAACGTTGGGAAACACTGGTCTAGGTAGCCTGAAGCCATCAAGACTGGAAGCCACGGATAGGCTTGTGCTCCATGAATTGATCTAAGCTGCTTCTGAAAGCTGTTCAAGCTCGTGGCCGTCACCACATCCTATGACAAAGAATTCCATAGATGGTGTGCTGTGTGAAAATGTCCTTGCTTTTGTCAGTCCTAAATTTCCCGGTCTCATGGGATCACCCCTGATTCTAGTGTTTTGAGAGAGGGAGAAAAATCTCTCTCTCTCTCTCTCTCTCTCTCTCTCTCTCTCTCCTGCATAATTTTGTAAATGCTACAAGGGGGAATGGTGGCGGAGCAAACCTGGCAGGCACTCCCAGTGCCTGCTCACTAGAACGCTCAAGGTATGCCCAGAGGGCACCTCCCCAAGGCCCCCTCCCCAACAGAACTTAGTCCTTTCAACCACCCCATCATGGTTGGCTGCTAGAGGACCTGAAAGTGCGGCATGAATTACGTGGTGTCCTCACTTCTGTTGTCTGTGTGAATGGGCTCAAAAATGTGATGTGGCGTCAGAGGAGGTGTGCAAGCAAGTTCTCTGAGCCATTAAGGGAGCAGAACAAGGAGAGACCCAATCACGTGTGGAGTCTTGGCATCTTGCAAACAGATGCTGGAGCCTGGTGAACCATGGCTCCGATTTATTCCTCGAATGCAAGTGTCTCCAAATTGCAAAACAGAGATTCCAAGTGGGGGGACTTTTTGGATAGACTGCTCCTAAGTTCCTCCAAAAATGGCTAAGGAGGGCTGATTATACAGTGCCTTTCTTCAAGCGCATTTTATTTAGAGCCAAAATGTATCTGCCGCTTTACCTTGCTTATAATAATTACATATATCTCTCTCCCACTACTTCCATGATAGAACTCAAGGCAGCATTCATGAGCTTGCCAGGTTGTCTCCCATCCATCCATTGACCAGACCTAAATCTGCCTGTACCACCTAATGGCGCAGCAGGGAAATGCTTGACTAACAGGCAGAAGGTTGTCAGTTCAAATCCACACTGGTACTATATCAGGCAGCAGCGATATAGGAAGATGCTGAAAGGCATCATCTCAGACTGCGTGGGAGGAGGCAATGGTAAACCCCTCCTGTATTCTACCAAAGACAACCACAGGGCTCTGTGGTCACCAGAAGTCGACACCGACTTGATGGCACACTTTACTATATCGGGCAGCAGTGATATAGGAGGATGCTGAAAGGTCATCATCTCATATTGTGAGGGAGGAGGCAATGGTAAACTGCTCCTGTATTCTACCAAAAAGAAACCACAGGGCTCTGTGGGCGCCAGGAGTCGAAATTGACTTGATGGCACACTTTACCTTTAAACCTGCTTAGTTTCAGCCAAGCAACCATATTATGTACCCTTAGCTAGAAGATGCTCTGGCACTCTGGAATGCACTTTTTAAAAAAAATATTAAAAAGCAGGGTTAGGGCTTGAAAGTATATATAGACAAAGCTTAATGGGATTCTAACCTGGATTTTCAGTGATTGGGTTTTGGGATTTTAGTAGGCCCTGTGTCCCTCCCCAAGTTGTCTGAGTTCTGGGGGTGGGGTGGGGGAGGGGATCAGTGCATAACCAAATACTTGCAAATGTGCATGTATACGTTCGCATACGTTGCAGGATTCGGCTCTCTTGGCTCAGAATTTGAGTTACATTGGCACTGAATTTGTTTGTTTTTCTTTAAGACAGTACACGGAGCACATTTGTATGTGTGTCTTGGCGGAATCTGAGGAGCTGATAACTCCCACTTCCCTCCACCCTTCTCCAGAGCCCAAGAGGAATTTCAGAGAAAGGGGGCGTATTGTCAGAGATGTAAACACTTGAGAGTCATAAAGAACCTTTGCCACTGATCTGTTTATAGCTCTGTAGTGCTGCTGCAGGAAGATCAGCTAACTATAGCCAAGGGAACTTGGGACTCCCTGACGTTCACCCTTTCTCAGAATCCAGTTTTGATGCTTTGGGAAAGCAATAATTGCTTGCATTATTATCATAAACTGCTTACCATCTCCTTTCCCTGTGAAAACACATAGCAAGCAGAAGACCCATTAATGGTTGAGAGTTTAGTGTGTTCTGAGTTGTGTTTTATTGTCTTTTTACTATTTATTGTGGATGCTCTGTTTTATGGTTTTATTGAAACTGTACCGAGCTGCAGTGTTGAATGCCGCAGGGGTGGGACAGATTTTCCACACAAGACATATTTTATATAAATGAATACTCTTCAAGATGCTAGCCATCCAAGCATTCGAGTGAGCTGGAAATCTTCAGATCTAGGTAATTTTTTTCCCCATTGACATGCTTTTGCATCATACATGGCTGTTTGTGTTGGTGCAAAGCCTGTGGCTGTTGGTCAGCTTATGCAACTGGGTGCCAAAAGCTGAATCTGGCACATGATAACAGACATGCATGAGAGACTGGTGAGAAGCCAAAGATGACACACATGCAGAGTATTTTTTTAAAGCTTTCCAGTGGCTCGGATGAGGCTGTAGCTCAGTGATAGAGCATCTGCCTTGTGTGCAGAAGATCCCAGCTTCTATCTCTGGCATCTCCAGTTAGGCCTGGGAAAGATTCCTCCCTTGAAGAAGATGCTGCCTGTCAGTGCAGAAAATACTGAACTAGATGGACCAATGGTCTGACTCAGTATCAAGCAGCTTCCTGTGTTCCTATGCGACCACATAACAACAGATGTTTAAATAAGCCAATAACCAGGGCACTGAGAGCTGATACTCTATAAAGGCTTGGCCCTTAAGCAGTTCTATGGCAAACCTGAGCCCTATTCAGACATTCTTTTCTAATAACATCAACAACACACTTTATTTGTCAGCTGCCCCATAACCAATTGTTCTCTGGGGGGCTCACAGCACAACAGAAAAAAAATTCAATAAAAACACATAAAAAGAAACAAAGTAGAAAACACAAAATACAGTACAACAGTGTTGTACATAACTACAATGATGACGACGATGAATATTTATATACCGCTCTTCAACAAAATTCTCAAAGAGGTTTACATTAAAAAATAAAGAGCACGTAAATAAGATGCTCTCCTGTCCCCAGAGGGCTCACAATCTAAAAAGACCATAAGGTAGACACCAGCAAAAGCCACTGGAGGGATGCTGTGCTGGGGCTGGATAGGGCCAGTTGCTCTTTCCCTACTAAATATAAGAGAATCACCACTTTTAAAGGTGTCTCCTTGCTCAGTTAGCAGGTGTCTTTTTGCTCATAACATGTGAATGGGCCTTTCCTGTCTGTACCCTGCATTTCAGGGAGCCTGTATGTGGGCTCACTTCTAAAATGAATCCAGGTACAGTCATTTGCACAAAAATATGTATATGTGTACAGACAGACACCTGTAGGCATCTTAACATCTGAATAAGGCTAGAGAGAGAAGCCCTATTCACACCACAAGTTTGTTTTAACCCTGTATAGCATTGAAAGCAAGTCGAAATCCCGCCCGGCCCATTACTCATCCCCTTACCGGAGCTGCTCACAGTTACAGCCACAATTACCTGCAGAAGCAAACACCAAAACCGTGATAGCAAGCGCTTCCATGCTGCTGATTATGGAAGCGCCTGCCATCATGGTTTTGGTGTTTGCTTCTGCAGTGGTTGCACCCTGCCTGTTCATGGAAGGGCCTCCCCAGTGAGGTTCTCCTGGCTTCATCACTTTGTTATTTTAGATATCAGGTAAAGACTTTTTGTTCACTCTCAGGCCTTTCAAATTCTGATTTTCAAATTTGATCTTTAACTGATTTTAAAAGAGTTTTCAAATTGCTTTGTATTGGGCTTTGTATTTTGTATTTTCCCCTTCTGGTTTGTTATGATTTAATGTGTTATGTGCTTTTATTTCATGTTTTGATGCTGTGTTGTGAGTCGCCCAGAGAATAATTTATATGGCAGCTAACAACGTTTATTATTATTTTTTATTTTCTCCTTCTCCTTTCCCTCCCTTTCCTTTCTGACTCCACCCCCAAAACACTCGCTACAGGATCCTGCCCGCCCCCGGGACAAATTTCTCAGCAACAAAATATAAAAGATTACTAGATAGAATACAATAGGCCTTGGGCCTGATCCAGCAGGGCTGTTCTTCAGTTCTTCTGTAATGCTGTGCATGGTTACAGCACTGGGTTTAAAACAACAACAACAATGACAAGCATTGGAACAGGACTAGAAGTTCAGTCTTGCAGGTGGTTGGTGCGAAGCAGCCTTGGAGACACACAAGAATATGCTGCTGATTTGGAGGTAACGAGTGCATCATTACCAGCATGGTGTAGTGGTTAGAATGCTGGACTAGACCAGGGACACCCGAGTTCAAATCCCCATTCAGCCATGATACTTGCTGGGTGACTCTGGGCCAGTCACTTCTCTCTCAGCCTAACCTACTTCACAGGGATGTTGTGAGGAGAAACCTAAGTATGTAGTACACCGCTCTGGGCTCCTTGGAGGAAGAGTGGGATATAAAATGTAAAGATAAAAAATAAATAAAAATCGTGAAGACTAGAATAGGAAAAGCATGGGACAGCAGCATATTACGGTAGGCACTGGAGAGTTAAATATACTGTACATAGTAGAACTTCTTTATTCTTATGTGTCATATTGCTTTTCTGGGAATAGCATACTATCGTCCTCCTGAAGTATATTTGTTTTGCCATATTTATGCTGCGAAGTTATGTTTATATTTGGGGCCTTTTTTTCTTTTTTCTTTTTCTGGCTGCTGCTAAAACTATAAAAATCTTAGCTCAGTGGCAGAGCACAAACTTTGCATGCAAGGAATCCCAGGTTCAATCTCCAGTTTTAAAAGATCAGATAGTAAGAAATGGGAAAGAAATGAGCTCTGTGAGATCCTGAAGAGGTGCTGCCAGTCGAGGCAGACAATACTAGACAGGATGGACTGACAATCTGACTCTTATAAGGCAACATCATGGGTTGATCTTGTGGAGAGCTGGTCTTGTGGTAGCAAGCATGACTTGTCCCCTTAGCTAAGCAGAGTCCACCCTGGTAGCAAATGAATGGGAGACTTGATGTGTGAGCACTGGAAGATACTCCCCTCAGGGAGTGGAGCCACTCTGGGAAGAACATCTAGGTTCCATGTTCCCTCTCTGGTTTCTCCAAGACAGGGCTGAGAGAGATTCCTGCCTACAACCTCGGAGAAGCTGCTGCCAATCTGTGTAGACAATAGTGAGCTAGATAGACCAATGGTCTGACTCAGGATACGCTCCCTCCTCCTCCTCCTCCACCACCACCACCACTATTGGTACATATGCAGCAAATAGTTTATTATAGAGGTTTGCAAGCTTGGCTCCCAGATGTTTAGACTACAGATCCCATTATCCCCAGCCAATGCAGCCCTAGACTATTGCAGCAGGGGATCATAGGAGTTGTAGTCTAATATCTGGGGACCCAAACTAGGAACCCCTGCTTTATTAAAAAGGGTACCACAAATTTCCCAAGAAAGAAAAACCAGGAACATGAAACAGTGTTTTTCTCTCTTTCCCTCTTTCTCGCAGAAGCCTCCCCTCCCTGGAATGCTGAAAGCATTTCTTAGAACTGGACTGTCCTTTTTCCAACTCAGGGCAACCTCTCCCAAATTAGGAAGTTCCCGCCCGAAACCAGAGGCTGGCGTGGCTCCCTTTAACACTCCATGAATTTGGCCCTGTGCTTCCTTTTACCTTGGGATGGTTATTCTTGGTAGCAGGGCCAAGGGGGAGAAGGAAGCCCTCAGATTTTCCACCAGCCCACAGTCCAAATGGCCTCCTTGATGCTTTCTCCACCTACAAAATAAGAAGGAGGGTGTGGCATGCAGCTGGAGAGCAGAGATCGGGGCGGGGGGGCTGTACAACTCACACGAAGCATCCTGCATCTTCCCACCACCCAAGCCCTGAGCTATGTCATGGACCTTGCAGCTTTAAAATATTGGCCTCACATGTTTTTAAAAGCTCCACCACTTGCTGGTGAAAACAACAGCATCACTTGCAGCGTCAGCTTTGGGGAAGGGACCCACATGGTTTACTGCTTAAAATACTGCTTAAAACACCGGCTTAAAACACTGAGTTGTCCACAGTTATTTGACAGGAGCTTTCCTTTCTTTTCTTGTTTAGATAGCATTCTGAATACCTGCCTACCACATATTGGTTTTTATTTTAACCTGTCCTTTTCTGCTGTGCTGGTGTTTGTAATTGACTTGGGGTTCCATAGTTTTGACATGTGCTTTGGTGTCTTAATTGCTCGGAGGCTGAAAGCCAGGATATAAATCACTAAATAGATAGTCCATGAACCTGTTCTCACTGCCAAGACTCAGCTCAGGGACAGGGGAAATGATATTAAAAGGACTCCTGTTCTTTTTGCTCCAGTATGGGCACAAGTAATGATAATGAAACTCTGAGCCTCTGAGTCTGTGCAGAGTATATTTTCCCCTTTTCTGGAGCTGACCCAAAGTTTGAAATTCTTGTCGTAAGCCACGAGGTGGGCAAATTGTGCATGGGGATGATGGGAGTTGTAGTTCAACAACAGCTGGAGGGCCAGCACTAAGACCAGGGTTTCTTCTCCCACAGAAACCTGCACATCAGTAAAGACCTTCTTTGGAGACCCTTTTTGGTGGAGGGCAGCTCCAGAGATTGGGTAGGTGGCTACCAAGAAGGGGGTCTTTTCTGTTGTGATGTCCAGATATTGGAGTGCCTTCCCCAGGTATTCACCTGGCACTTGCTTTCTTACCCTTTAGGCTCCAGATGAAGCACATCTCATTGTCTTGGGCTTTTAATGGCACTTGATAACTGGTCCCTTCCTTTGATGGTCTACCTTCTATTTTTATGAAGGTTTGGTTGCCAGTTGTAATATTCATCTGCTGCTTTTTGCTATTATTTTTATTGCTTTACCTTTTCTTAATATGTGACTTGTTCACCACCTTGAGGCTTATGCAAAAGATGGGAAATAAATTCCTACAATAATTATATTTTATCTAATTTTGTTCATGTGTATGATGTGTGTGTATAGCTTTCTAATACAGCCTAATTTAATTGGAGATTAAAGGGATAGTCTCATATTGATTTCTCTGATTTTCTGGGGGAAGAGCTGGACATAAATGGGTGCTGCTTCTAAGAGTGTGCAAATGTCAACATTCATCCATGCTTAATTAATGGTTATGTATAGTCATTGTGCAGATATAGTACAGGGTTTCTTAACCTTGGGCCCCCAGATGTTGTTAGACTACAATTCCCATCATCCTCAGCCACAAAGGCCATGTCTGGGAATGATGGGAGTTGTAGTCCAACAACATCTAGGGGCCCAAGGTTAAGAAACCCTGTAAATTGTTTTAGAAACAAAAAGTAATGTAAGCATTTTTTGTGGAATGTTTCAAACATCTGTCAGGGATGCTGTTGCAGAGTCCTGCCCTGAGCAGAGAGATGGTTACAGTGTTTCTCAACCTTTTTGGAGTCAAGGACCACTAAATTCTTCATGCAGAGTTTCAAGGACCGCTACATTCTTCATGCGCAGTTTCCCGGACCAGCAGTTAGTAAAGGGGTTTCAAGTCTATCTATCTATCTATCTATCTATCTGTCTATCTATCTATCTATCTATCTATCTATCAGACTTCTATACTGCCAAAACTTGCATCTCTGGGCAGTTTACAATTAAAATAATATAAGCATTAAAATCATTAAATTTGGAATCTTTTGCAAACATGGAATATTAGGGGTTCTCAACCTTGGGTCCCTCAGTTAAACTCCCATAACCCCCAACCACAATGGCATTTGGTCATTATGGCTGGGGATTATGGAAGTTGAAGTCCACCAACATCTGGGTACCCAAGATGTCCTGGGTACCCCTGAATCTAAATGCCTGGGTGAACAAATTTGTCTCCAGTATGTCTTCAGTATGTGCGGGGTGGGGTGGGGGTGCTTGTGATTATTCAATGGAGAGAGGATGTTGGGGCATTAGAAAAATTCAAAAGCTACATGGGGCCAATGAAAACAACACACAAGCAAGCTTTTTAATTCCCCCAAACACTTCATCAGACTGGATGTCAAGCAAAGCAAAAAGGAGGTGAGGAGAGGAGAGCTGGGCAAGTTCAGTAGAGCCGGAAATCTACAGTTTAACCCTCTCATGATGGAGGTGGAGTTTTAGCAGGAGTTGTGTAGTCGTAGGGCCGGATCCAGACGACGTTAGTCAGGACCACCCACTGAAATTAATTTAGTCATCTCTCATTTGTGTCAATGCTGCTTGGTCATGATCACCTGGCTTGATCTGGATCCTGCTTTTAGATGTGCACTTTGTGAGGTGGACCTAATGAAACCCGCGCAGCTCCTCCAAAACTCCTTAAAAACGGTTATATGGCAGGCGCTGGGAATGGGTTTTTTTTTAACGGTGAAAGAAAATGTGAAAAAGACCAGTGGGGACCTGGCATGAAAGGGAAGGGGGTGATTCTGAGATGGCGGAGGGCGTGGGGCGTTGTAGTGGTGGAGGCCTCATTTTCCTCGCTGGGGAGACGAGGCACTGTTCAGGGTGGGTGAGGCAATGGTGCACCGCGCTCGGAAGGTCGCCTGGGTCAAAGAGCTGCCGCCACTGTGCTTGCGCACCAGAGTGTAGCAGGTGTTCCCCCATCCTCTCTCACAATGCGCAGTTCTGTTCCCCCCTCCCAACTCCCCTGCATGCGCCAATCACACCAGCCTGCCTTTGGGACCACGCAGCTCACATGGACCCACATGCTGCCCGCGCATACCTGCGAGGTGAGCCAAGGCAGCCCTCCTCCCTCCCTCCTCTGCTTAGCCCTCACTGCAGCATGATCCCGGCCAGAGGTTGTCCCCCGCACCTGGCGAGGTCATAAAGGGGAACGCCGTCTTCCACCGGCGGTGCAGACCAGGGGGTTATAGGGGGCCGAGGGACCACAACACCCCACCAATGCAAGAGGGAAATGGCGTTTCCTCTCAGGGTGCCTTGGCCACAACAGGCAGCTGCTTTTAAATCAGTTTGGATCGGACACGAACCGTGTTGGGCATCAAATCCTCAGGATCATTTCATTCCAGTGCCATTCATCCAATGACCCTTTTGCATGAACACACAAAATGGTCTCTTGCCTCTTCCCCATACCACGCCGCCTCCCTCCTCCACTTAGCCCTCCTTGGTACGCGTGCTTGCTCCCCCTCCCGCAAGGAAGGTCCACCTGCACTCCCTTTCTGCAAAGCCCGAACCAAGGCGGCCCTCCTCCTTCCCTCCGCCACTTAGCCCTCACTGCGGCATGATCCCGGCCAGAGGTTCCACCCCCTGGCAAGGTCACAAAGGGGACTGCCGTCTTCCACCAGCAGTGCAGACCAGGGGGTTACAGGGGACCGAGGGACCACAACGCCCCACCGATGCAAGACGGAAACAGCGTTCCCTCTCAAGGCGCTTCGGTCGCAACAGGCAGCTGGGTTTCAATCAATCAACCTTTGGCTGCAAACAATGAGCATGCAAGAACCAGCAGCCCTTCAAGTGGCACCCAATGCCATACCTTTTCCTTGTTGCCCCCGCGCTGCATACAGTTTGAAGCTGTAAAGATAGGGAATAAGATAGCTGTAGGAAGATCTCAGCAGCACATGGAGGCAAGGCACAAGAAGGGTCCCACGCCTCCGTGATACTCTTCCTCTTCCGTGCCATGTGCAAAATTGAGGAAGTGAGTGCCTTGATTGCAGTTGGGGCGGGCGGGTTTTGACTCCTAGCCAGGGACTGGCACTCAACCCCTCGGGGACCGGCAGTGGTCCAGGGACCGGTGGTTGAGAAACTGTGGACTAGATCATCTCTGTGGTCCCTTCCAACTCTAAAATATCATGATTCTATCAGGCACATAAGAAGCTGCTGGCTGCATGGGTGCAACCCGTCACTGGCAGCCTCTAGGCACCCTAACCATGTCTCCTGTGTCTGACATCAGACACAGGGCGAGTGTGGCCTTATGCAGAAACGGGGCCACGCACCCCCGTTCACAAGGTGCTTCGGCTAGCGCTGGGTTTCCAGCCTGGCTAGAAATGCATCTCGTTGCCTTTTGAGGCAGCGAAAGGCACTCCCATAAAGGTTGGAAACCCAGCGCTGGCCGGAGCACCTTGTGAACGGGGGTGTGCGGCCCCCGTTTCCACCTATGGCCACACCCCTGTGTGTGATGTCAGATGCAGGGGGCGTGGCTAGGCTGGATGGGGCATCTCAACAGGGCATGGTGGCCAGGTTCTTTGGCCCCGTCTGCATAATGGTGGCTCCGCCCCTGGAGTCTATGTTGAAAGGGCTCCTATCTAAGTAGCCTCAAAGAGTGTTCTGCAATCTGAGGCCCAGAAACGTACATTAACATCATAAAAGCTGTGATTTTGGGATTCCCAGTGCTGCATGCATTAATGAAACTCTCCCCCCCCCCGCTAGGAACTGCTAAAACAGTAGAAAAATCAGAGGAAGAGGAAGTTCTGGGTGGTGATATACTGTGATTAATCGGGCACGGACTACACCGAGGACTGATGATTTGTACACATGCAGTAAATATTTCAGACAAGGCTGTTTCTTAGTAGCAAGGGCTAAGCTCTATAGGTCGGTGTTCTCAGGACACATAAGGTAAGTAGCCTGCCCTCCTACTCACTAGTATTAATCCTGGATTTCACCTCCGATTGCCCTGACTTTTACTGATTAATTGCCCTGATTAAACAACTCTTCCAAAGGGATAGGCAGGTACCATTTATACCTGGGATTTCCGATGGCATGCACCATTTTCCTCATTTGAACTATAACAGGTAGCTTCCCAAAATATTCAGATTCCAAGGAAAGTCAGCACCAAACTCAGGTGTGTGAAGTGGGTGTGTGAAGATTGGAACTCCTGTCATCATCATCATCATCATCATCATCATTATCATTATTATTATTGCTTTTTCAAAGAGCAGTGGGGGTGGATTTAGATCAGGGTCATGGTGTGAGGGGAGGGAATTTAACCCTCATTTGCCCCATGTCAATTCCATTACTTAAATTGCCCCTCCCCCCTGGAAGCTGCGATTGGCTGCAAAGGTAAAAACTCACACGGACAATTTTATTTTCTCTTTCTGAGGCTAAGGGCAGCTTTGGGGAAGGATTTAGGTCAGAGATTTAAGCAGGGCTAGGGTTGCCATGTCCCCCGGAATTTAGGGTAGCCCCTGGATTTTGGCTCCTCCACCCAGCTGCTAAATTCCACTTGAATTTATACAGATTTCAAATGTGCTGCCCAGATTGCCTGGATTTTACTCTGGATCTGCTCACATGGGAAGGCAGAGGGGAAAGTATACAAATCTGTCAAATAAATAAATTCAAATTAGTTGCCACATAATTTGCATAATATGCAAATTAGGCCCCCCGGATTTGGGAAGTTTGAATATGGCAACCCTAAGTGGGGCCCTCTTGGATGGCATGCACAGAGTGCTGGGAAGTGTCGCCCTCCCCAGTGCCTTCCTCCTAGAGCTCTGAAGAGGGGGCTCCATCTCTCTCAGTGTCCCTCCTGGCACTGAGAAAAGTGCAATACTGTGTGGAGATCAGCAGAGTGGAAAATGGCTCTCACTCACCTTGCAGAGTTTTTGCCAAAGTGGCTTGAAAAATAGTGAAGATGATTGCTATAACAAATGTGGCCAACCCTATCGTCTCTACTTTGGCCCTCAGATTTCATGGTCAACTCAGATGAACCCTACTTAGAAGATGGGAAATGTTCCCTAAGTTTATGAGGCTTAATTAATATGTTCAGGAAGCTGGGTCATATTGATGGGCCAGTTATCCGATAGCAACCTGTCCCGGAAATCAAATTCATTGGTGGCAACGGCCTCTCTTGATGAAGATTTAAATAGAACCTTGTTAATCTCCCGCTTATGGCTATTGCTCCTGTAAAGATACTGTCTTTCCCTTTCGCTATTTCATTTTATGAGTAAATAATACCCATAAACTATAGATGACAGATATGATGCAGATAACTATTGTACACATAGTATGGATATTCATGTTCTGGCTTCAGAATAAAGCATCCAATCCCAAATTCCCGAACAGGAAAAGTGGCTTGCAGGGGGTGGGTGGAATTACTTGGAATTGAGAAGCAATAGGAGAAGGAAGCCTAGCCCCTAGCCCCGGCCTTCTCTCATCCAGATTTCCCTGCCCTTCTATCAGCAGGTTAACTTTTGTGGGAGGTCCAGCCCTGCAACTGCACATTGTTTTAGTTATTTATTTATTTAACATATTTGCATACCGCTCAAAATGCAGGTCTCTGGGCGGTTTACAACAAAAGAATATTTTTAAAATCAAAATGTTAAAACATTACAACAATTTAAAATTTAAAACGTCAAAACTAATAAAAACCATCAAACTATTAAAACAGTATCTAATTAAAGGTCTGGGTGAAGAAATGCGTCTTGCTTGCCTTTTAAAAAGTTGTAAGAGATGGGGAGGCGCTTATTTCAGCAGGGAGCCTGTTCCAAAGCCTCGGGGCAGCAATGGAGAAGGCCCGTCCCGAGCAGCCACCAGACCAGCTGGTGGCAACTGCAGACAAACCTCTCCTGGAGGCTTTGCACACAGGGTTTCTAACCCGAATCTACTTCAGAGGAGAGTGTGTGCGTTCACACACCAGACAAATCTACCCAGAAGTCCCTTCGAGATTCTTGGACCCACTCCACACACAAATCGGGCTTTGTGATGCGAATTCTAGCTTATCTCAACATATTTACAGATTTTTAAAATGCTGAGTTTAAGCTACTTTTTTCTGGAAAAAAAATAGATAGAGGCACTGAGGTAGAATCATTAGCATGATAAGAGGGATGTTCCCTTTAGAAATGCAAGTATTTCTCTTTAGGAAGGGCTCTCTCTCTCTCTCTCTCTCTCTCTCTCTCTCTCTCTCTCTCCTTGCCTCCCATTGGCTAGAAGGAAAACACAGAGTATGCCATGTGAACTTGTTTCAAAACAAAATCTGAGACCAGAGGGGAGGGGCTGCTTCCCTCAATGCTGCGAGTGTGATTCGAAGTGGCTTCACTCAACATTTACCCCGAAGCATGAGGCCATGTGCAAATAACTCCCTGATGATCTCAATAGGCGGTGTGGTTCATAGCGTCAAGAAGACATTCTCATAAATACCCAGGGCCCTAGCTGTTTAATACCCAGGGCCCTTTGTGTTTTAACTCTCTCCAACCTGTTACTTATTTGTATTGAAAAATATAGCTTTGGAGCTGTTTAGTTTCACTTGACCTGCTTACAGCGCCAGCTGCCTAGGGGGAGATAATGACTAGAAATTGTGGGCACAGCCTCCAGAAGAGATAAGTCATCATGAGGGAAGATAATTAAGTCACCCATTCTATATTTACCCATAAAATGGAATAGCACAGGGGAAAGACTGTGGATCTTTACAGGCACTGTCTCTGCAGACGGAAATTACAAGATCATATTTAAGCCTTTATTAGGAAGCAGTTGCCATCAATGAGTTTTGATTTCCAGTACAAGTTACCAGTGGAGAACTGGTCCATCAATATGACCCGGCTTCCTGATCATTAATTAAGCCTCATTAACTTAGGGGACATTTCCTTTCTTCTAAGTAGGTTTTGTTTGAGTTGATGTTGTTTAATTTTCCTCTTCTTTTCGAGCTGTGTCCATTGAGAGATCAAGGCTAGAGAAAGAACTGGTTTTTTGGTAACATGGGTTGCCAGCTTTTCAACTAGGCTTGGTAGCTATGCTTTTAATAAGTTTGATGTGGAGGCATTGAGCAGCTAGTTATCTTTGCCAGCGTGCCATTAAACCAGGGATTATTTATTTATTTTAAACAGTATATAAATATATTAATAATGTATTTACATACTGTTTTTTAAAATCTCAGTAAAAGATAAAAACAAATAATTATAAAATGTGAGAAAGAGCAAACAACTTTAAGACATTCAAAAGCAGGGTAGAAGCTGCTTTATAAAACCTGTCTGAATGGAATTTATAGTTTTTTACTGGGGATGTTTAGAGCAGAAACGTTGTTTTTTAAATAGGCCATTTATCTTGGATTTTTTCTGTCCATCAGCTTAATAAACAGTATTATTCACAGAACTTGTACTTACTGAATAAATCATTTAATTGGAATTTGCTGTTTAGAGAAGCTGGGACAGAAAGGAACAGAGGATTTAAGACTACCTAACAATTTTTTTCTTTTTTTATTTAGCATCGGGGAATGTTGTAAACATTTAAAATTCATTTCTTTCCGTTAAACTTAGGATTGTAGCATCTGAATGTTATTCAATAATTTTTAACTTTCTCTCCTTCATTATGTGGGCTTTAAATCAGAATAGAGGATGAAGCTGGAATGAGGAAATTAATATTTGCTGTTTTGAGTGGATCAGCAGGTGGTAGATTTCGTATGAATATTCAATGTGAATTTTCTTATAAGAAATCTAGGACCAACAAATGGAAGTACTTTTTCACACAACGCATAATCAACTCTGCCACGAGCTGTGGTGACAGCCAACAACCTGGATGGCTTTAAGAGGGGTCTGGATAAACCTCACGGAGGAGAGGTCTATCAACGGCTACTAGTTGGAGGGCTATAGGCCACCTCCAGCCTCAGAGTCAGGATGCCTCTGAGTACCAGTTGCAGGGGAGTAACAGCAGGAGAGGGCATGCACTCAACTCCTGCATGTAGGTTTCCAGAGGCATCTGGTGGGCCACTGAGCGAAACAGGATGCTGGACTAGATGGGCCTTGGGCCTGATCCAGCAGGGCTGTTCTTATGTTCTTAATGAAGGTTTTATTTAAATGAGCTTAAATAGTGTCTCTCTTTCATTTGACTGCTGCTCTTTTACCTACTTTTAAACAACTTTTTTATCCTTTTCTTGTTTCCTGTTTCTTTTGTTCTCCCCCTTTCTCTTCCTTTATGGAATGGAGAAGCTAATCTTTAACACTTAATGATGCCTTTTGGTCTTTTGTGTGCAAGATACAGGTGCTTGGTGCAGAACACTGTTGATGTTTATATGATTTAATCTTTTTCTGTCATGGCTGGACTGGTTCTCTTCTTCTCAAATTACTTGATGGTTGGATGTTCAACTGGTTCAAGGGGAGTCTTTCCTGTGAGTTTCAAAACCCTTAACTGAAGGTTAGATTTTAGATTTTTAGATTTGCAATATCTGTTATTCTAATTATTTCTTTCTTTCATATATATAACCATTCTTATTGTATTTTTCCTATGTATGGGGAATGTTGGAAAAGATCTTGTATTTGTGAACATGTATGGCTATGTCTCAGAGATATAACATTTTCTGTTTCTATATTTTAAACTAATAAAAGCATTTAATAATAAATAAATAAAAATAAACACTTCAAGGGATGATTTATTTATTTTAAACAGTATAGAAATATATTAATAATGTATTTACATATTGTTTTTTTTTTTAAATCTCAGTAAAAGATAAAAACAAATAATTATAAAATGTGAGAAAGAGCAAACAACTTTAAGACATTCAAAAGCAGGGCAGGAGCTGCTTTATAAAACCTGTCTGTATGCAACCAGTGCAGGCAATAATCAGTCAGAAGCTAGATGGCATAAAATTCTTCCCATAGCTCATTTAAAGGCAGCCACTGTGAGTGGTGGCAGGGGGAGGGGGAGGGCAGCCTTATCTTCCAGAAGAAGGGATTTCATAATTGTGGTGCTACCACCAAAAAGGCCCTGTCTCAGCTACCTGCTGAATAAATATAAGGGATGCCAGAAGCAGGGCCTTAGATGCAGATCAAATTTTGCACACCACACTACTGTTGGAGTCAGGGGCTTCCTTTTTATGTGGCGAGGGGAGGCAGTCACACCTCAGGTAGCAGATTATTGAGGCGGCAGCAGGGCGGAGAGATTCCCCTGCTGGCTGCTGCTGTGCTGTCATAGGGTATTTAAGAGAATGTCTTCTTCACCATAAGCCCCACCACCTGTTGAGATCGTCAGGTTCGCCTGCAGTTGCCGCCAACTCACTTGGCAGCTACTCGGGAACGGGCCTTCTCCACTGCTGCCCCTAGACTTTGGAATGCGCGCCCTGATGAAAAAAGAGCCTCCCCATCCCTGGCAACTTTAAAAAAGGTGCTGAAGACACATTTATTCACTCAGGCTTTTAATTAGATTCATTTTTTAAATAAATTTTAATGCTGGTTTTAAATGATTTTAATGTTGGTGTTTTTAATGTTTAAATGATTTTAATTGTTTAATTGATTTAGTTTTGATTATAACTGTTAATTGTTTTTATTTGTTGTAAACCGCCCTGAGCCATTTTTGGAAGGGCAGTATATAAATCAGATACATAAATAAACCAAATAAATAAAAAATAGAAGCTCTTCAGGATTGACCTGACCCTTGCAAGGAGCTCCTCCCCTCACACTCCTTGCAAAGCTTGCAAGAAGCATAAGGAGAGAAGAGGAGGCTGCTGGAAACCTTCCCTCCTCCCCATCCCATGTGCCTTCTCTTCCTAGAGCAGCCCCACCCCCAAGGGAAATATCGTACAGAACTCACACATGTGGTCTCCCATTCAAATGCAAACCAGGGCAGACCCTGCTTAGCAAAGAGGACAATTCATGCTCGCTACCACATGACCAGCTCTCCTCCACACCTCTTCTCACAAGATTCTCCCTATGCTCAGTAAATGCAGGGAGGAAGACCATGCCTGCTGGTCCCGCCCCTGATGCTGATGTGACCATATGATTGGCTAATCATCAGGGGTTCTTCACCAGTACGGCGTATGGGAATGCGGCTCCTGATAAGGGCATGCCCAGTCAGCGCATGGGTGTCAGGGGCTGTGGCTAGTGGGCAAAGTCCCCCTCCCCACATTCACTGACCACAGGGAGGGCCACATGAGAAGAGGGCTACCATATGTGAAAACTATCATGAGAGCATGGCATAGCCCCAAATTCATATCCCTTCACCCACAAAACAAATATCGGTGAAAATCAGGAAATAGCAAATATAAAATTGTTGGCCATGTTGGATCCAATATGGTGGCTGCATACGTCTGTGGTATTCCTAGGCATGACATGTATTATTCTGGGATAATATAGACTACACTGATGTTTTTAAATTCGCTTCCTTATGCTGATCTATGACTGTAATAAAGATTCATTCATTCATTCATCAAACTTATATACCGCCCAAACTTTCATCTCTGGGCAGTTAACATAAAACAATTAAAACACATATAACAGTTAAAACAAATCAACAGTTTAAAATCAACCATAAAATTAAAACAAACAATTTTTAAAAGCTGAGAAAGTTTGGGCGAAAAGATGGGTTTTCAGGTGTTTTTTAAAAATTGCCAGAGATGGGGAGGATCATATCTCAGCAGGGAGCGCATTCCACAATCTCAGGGCAGTGACAGGGCTGGACTGGGGGCACTGAGAGGGCAGAGGAATGTCTGTGGGGAGGGCGCCCAGTTTTGAGCAGAATGGGTACTTAAGGGTGGGAGTATTCATTGCTGCCAAGTGCAGTGGGGCGCTGGGACACCTTGCAGGTGGGGTGCACTGGGAATGTGCCCTGTTGCCCTGTGGGCCAGTCCAAGCCTGGGCAGCGGCCGAGAAGGCCCGTCTCTGTGTAGCCACCAAATGAGTTGGCAGTAACTGGAGATAGACTTCCTCAGATGACCTCAATGGGCGGTGGGGCTCATAGTGAAGAAGACACTCTATTAAATACCCAGGGCCTAAGCCGTTTAGGGCTTAGCACTTTGTATTTTGTCCAGAAACCTATTGGCAGCCAGTGTAGCTCCATCAGTAAAGGAGTAATGTGGTCTCTCCGAGATGACCCAGAGGCCAACCTGGCTGCCGCATTCTGAACCAATTGAAGTTTCCGGACTATGTACAAAGGCAGCCCCATGTAGAGCACATAACAGAAGTCAAGTCTGGAGATTGATTGATTGAATTCACTTCCAGCCACATATTTGTTAGTCTGCTACGGTTTTTCATTATCAGCAAAAGCATGGTACCCTATTGTTGTTGTTGTTTAGTTTTCAGGGTGACATGGCAGAAATTCAGCCTGGAATACGGCAGATTTGAACTTGGTACATCCAACACACAAACACTCACATGGCTGCCCAGTTCTACTAAAAATGCCTCACACTTTCTCAAAGTCTGACCTGACCATCTGCTATTCAAGAATGAGGAAATATGCCTTCTTTCAGGAACAATTCCTGCGTGGTCTTCATGCAACCAATATAGTGTTTAATTGCAAGAAGTTCCTATGCAGACCTGCCCTTGTTCATCCCTAGGAAGATCTGAGGAAGCTGCACATATCAGGATCTGGCTTGATAGCACAGAAAGGCTAATACTGAGAACTGGCTTCTCAGTATCTCTTTTAATGGGTTTAGCAATAGCCTTGGGGGTCTCATTGATTAGCGGAATTGCTCTGGCATCTGTTTTTCATAGTCCTTTAATCTCATTCCAGAACTAATGCTGGCTAATGCAATATGTGCACATCCGCCAGCATCCTTTTCCAAAAAGAGATGGGGAAGTGTTGGGATCAGTGCTGCCTTCAGGTTTGGGGGCTGCTTCAGGTATGGGCCCCTTCAAAATGTAGGGGAGAATTTGAATCAACTCCTATTTAGCAGAGACACCCAGTTTGATGAGAGCAGAATTCAAGGAGGAGATCTGGAGACAACTGCTTAAATTCAAAACCCAGTAAAGGTTTATTTTAAGAAGTTACCAACTTAGATACAAAGCCGGCACCCCTTACTAGCTACCTCATGGTGGAAGGAAGAAGAAATAACTGCGAGAACAGAGGGAGTGTCCTAAAATATCAGTCTACCAATCACAAAAGACGTAGAGGAGAGATACAGAAATAAGAAATAAGGGCAGTCTCTTATACTGTCTACCGCTTCTCCTAATGTCCTTAGTAGTCCATAGGAGTTATTGGTGTTGAGAGTCAATGCCTATGGAGTCACATCTCCAGAGTAAGAGATGTGTACTTCCCCCAAGTGTGCCTGTGCCCATCCCTTTGATGTGCCTGCCCCCCCCCTCCACTTGCCATCACCTGCAACCATCCCCACAAGAGCAGAGAGAGCAGGAGAGACAGATGATAGCTGGTCTGCTTACACCCCCCCCTGCCCCCCGGATAAGTATTCTGACTAGCATTCGCTGTAGGAGGAAAACAGGAGACACTGTTGCTGCAGCCAGATTGGGCTCTTCCAGACAGTGGCATATTCAGGCCTGTAATGAGCCTCAAAATTTTGGGAGGGGGATGGCAGAAATCAGGGGAGGCAGGTTATAAAATGTTCAGTGAACTCAGTCAGTGAGGCTGAGGAGGAAAGAGGATTTTTTTTTGGTGTGGCAGGTACACACCATGCCACCAGCTGGCTATGGGCTGGGGTATATTCCAACTTCCGTGCAAATTAAGTTGATAAAGAAAATGAGAAATCCCCACAATGCACAAGGATGTTGCATAATATTCTTAGCTCCATCTGCTGGCAATATGAGGCAGCCTAGGATTGCCAAATCAGAATAAACGGAGTTTGAAAAGACACTGCTTATTCACAAGAATGATGATGGCAGTTGTTGTCCAACCACATCTGTAGTCCAAACAAGCTGGGAAACCCTTGCGAGGAGGAGTTCTGAGTTTGCATGCAACCTATTGAGCTATTCATTTGTGACCTTTGTTGACCAAACAGGGGATTCAGTGTCGGGGAAATTATTTAGTAACTTGTATGACTGCATTTTTGCAGCTTGAATAGGGAACAAGGCCACTTTGTGACTTAGCCCAAATGAAGAGCCAGGAATGCTTTTATATGATACAATCCATCCATGATCATCAGCTCCCAAAAGGCAGGGTCAGGTGGGCAGGGTAATGGAGGTGTGCCCAACAGGTATGCCGTATAATAATAATTCTAGGGGAAAGTAAGACTTTGCTGAAACAGACTGCTTGTCCATACAGAGCCTGATTTTCACCAATTGGAGAAAAATGAGAGGTGATACAATGGCAATTTGCTGTCTCAGAGGCAACAGCATGCAAACTGGGGAGAAAGGAGTTTATTTTGGGGTCCAACCTCACAGTATGTTAAATGCATAGTTTATCCCTTGCGTGCTTCAGGGTTAGGCCTATTCCCATGTAATACTGAACACTTGTACAACACATGTACAATGATTCACATGTCATGTTAACATGTACAATGATTCACATGTCCTGCTAACTGGGCAAAGAGGCACCTTTTAATGTGGTGATTCTCTTTTTTTAGCAGGGGGAGAGTAACTGGCCCTATCCACCCCCAGCACAGTACTTCCAGTGACTGTTGCTGGTGTCTGTCTTACGTTTCTTTTTAGATTGTGAGCCCTTTGGAGACAGGGAGCCATTTTATTTGTTTGTTATTTCTCTTTGTAAACCGCCCTGAGCCATTTTTGGAAGGGCGGCATAGAAATTGAATTATTATTATTATTATTATTATTATTATTATTATTATTATTATTATTAATGTTGAACACAGGTATAGCAGTACACTTCCTATCTGCACCATGCATTTGAGCGGCTTGTACCTGGGTTCACCTTTTCAAATGAAGGCAGGTACAGTCATCCACACAAAAACATGGACAAGTGTACAGACATCTGAATGCAGGAACAACATAATGTCTGAATAGGGCTATTGTTACTAAAGTACGTCTGGTGGCGACTCGGAACCGGGCCTGCTCTGTAGCTGCTCCTGGCTGATGGAATGCACTCCCAGCAGATATCCACAGTTTAGGCTCGCTGTTGGCCTTTAAGAGAGCTCTTAAGGACTTACTTGTTTGGCCTGGCCTTCCAAGGTTTTTAAATTGTTTTTAAGTATTTTTAACTGGTTTTAAATTGTGTTAAAATTGCTTTTTATATTGTTTTAAGTAGTGTGTTTTAAATTATGTTTGTTTTTGTGTTTTTTAAACTAGTTGTGCACTGCCCAGAGCCTCTGGATGGGATGGTTTATAAATGTAATAATAAATTAAATTAAATTAAATTAAATTAAATTAAATTAAATTAAATTAAATTAAATATCAGCCACTGAGGAGTATCTGGATTGGGACCATGGCAGGGTGGAAGGGGCTTTAACTCTCAGCTCCTGCTGTGGTCCCAATCTGGGTTAGGGGTCCCTATAGCTGCTATTTCTCCCAGGAGGGAAGTTCCTAGTGACTGTTGATTTTTATAGCTGTTGTTCAGGTAGAACAGATTGACCCTCCCTCTTCCCTGATAAAGGCTCTGTTGTTTGAAGGGGCCTTGCTCAATTTCCTAAGCACAGGTTCCAACAGAACGCTACATGGGTGGACAGGTCCTCAAGGGGTGGGGCTGTGTCCTCAGGTCATATTGGGCATTCTGGCTCTGATTCTGATGCTGTGTGGGGTCACTTGGGTCTGGGTTGTGGGGTCTTCCCATCCCGTATTATCCCTTGAACTGTCTGCTTTATCCCCCATTTCGTTGTGTCCTGAAATCTGGAAGGACTATCCAGGACCGGCCTGGGCAATACCAGCATTTGCTATGCTGACTCCGTCCTGGCTCTGGCTTGATATCTACATTCTGCCCAACTCTGACACCAATGTGGCGTATCAACTGGATCACCTTCCAGACCCCTTTGCATTAAACTATAGTGGTGTGTCCCTGAAAATCCAGTGTGATTTACTACAGAATATAAACTGTGTGCTCACTGGTATAATTCCCATCATTTTCAGCCACAATGACTTTGGCCATTGTAGCTAAGGATGATGAGCATTTTGGTCCAACAAAATCTGGGGGCCCAAGTCTGAGAATTCCTGCTTTAAGGCTTTGGAGTGGATGGCATTACACCGATCCAAATTCATTCCCCTTGCCGTAGTCATGACCTGTGGCCTTGTTACTTTTATTCTTCTGGAATGAAAGTATTTGCAGAAAGGTTGCTTCATTCCAAAGGACTTGGAACTATTGAGCTGGCTAAGCAAGACCTGGGGCTATGGTGAAACTGAACTTGGATTTAAAAGGGGGGCGGGGGGGCATCCCAAACCATTTTTGCATTAAGTTACGTCCCAGGAACCTACTTTAATAAATCCCAAACAAAGTGAAATTCTCTTCTACCTGCTGCTCCTGTTTTCTAGTTATGTTTATTGAATATGTGTTCTCTTACATCTAGGGATGTGCATAAAACCGGTTCTCCCGGTTCGGTTCGGGTCCGAACCGGGTCCGGACCGGACCGGGGTGGTTCGGTTTTGGTTTTGCCAGACCACCCCCCCGGTCCGGTTCGGTTTCGAACCGGTTCGGATCCGAACCGAACCGGTTCGGATCACAAAAAGTGGCTGGTTTTGAAGGGGACATTGTGTTCTACCTGCCACCCAAATTTCAAGTCGATTGGACCTTCCTCTGATTTTTTACAAATTTTTTTCAAAAAATAAATTTTTGCCCATAACTCACAATGTGGAGCCCTTAGGGGCAAAAAAGCTGGGGTGGGTGGTAGCCACCCATGGGTGTCCTCCACCCCAAAAATCCCAAGGCAATTGGTGGCTCCTAGTATTATTGGTGAATTTCTGAAGAAAAATTTTTTTTCCATTGGCTAGAATGGGGGTTCGGGTCTGCCCCAGACCCACCTCTGTGGGGTGGCAGCACCCCCAAAGTGGGTCCGGGGCCATGGCAAAAATGCCCTCAGTCCCTCCCAGCAATCCCCGTAGAGATAGGAGTGATGGTTCTGTTGTTTTTCTGAGGTATTCTGAGTGTAGATTCTATGATAGCTTATGAGATTTCCAATGAGACACCATGAATCCACTCTCATTTGCTATCACAGAATCCACACTCACTCAGAACACCTCAGAAAAACAACAGAACCATCACTCCTATCTCTACGGGGATTGCTGGGAGGGACTGAGGGCATTTTTGCCATGGCCCCGGACCCACTTTGGGGGTGCTGCCACCCCACAGAGGCGGGTCTGGGGCAGCCCCGAACCCCCATTCTAGCCAATGGAAAAAAATTTTTCTTCAGAAATTCACCAATAATACTAGGAGCAACCCAACAATTGCCACCCCATCTTTTTGGCGCCTCTCTCTGGGCGCCCTAACACGTAACACCTAGTCAGTCCATCTTAATGCCTACCTACTACCACCACTCCTATCCAAGCAAGTAAGAGGAGGACACTCAGAGAGACAACACCCACTCTCTGATCTAACAAAAAGGCCACAGCTGTGCTGCCTGCCAGCACAGCAGCAGCAGCGGAGCAGCACACTAAGCACAAGAGCAGCACACACAGAGAAGAAGCAGGAGGCGGAGCAGCAGAGCAGCAGACCTGCTGCTCCGCATGATGGGTGACGTGATGCCCAAAGGAACCACCGCCTCACTCAGTGCCTGCCACTGACTAGGCCCGACAGACAGAAGCCAGCCAACCTGCTCTGCTCTGCTCTGATGCTCCCCATGGATGATGCACACACACCCTACATCTGCATCCCAATGACCAGACCAGACCAGACCAAGTGCGCAGAGTCAGCACAGGCCAGCAGCCACCAGCCCAGCAACAACAACAGCTACTACTGCTACCACCACAGCCAGTGTTGCCGCTACAATAACATTCCCAGTCCAGTCACGCGCGCCACAGCCTGAGCCTAGCACACAGCCAACAGCTGCTGCCAGCCAGTGCCTGGCAAGCCCAGCCAACATGAGGAGGAGAGAGCTAACAAGTAGACGGCGCACGCACATCACCAACCCATCACGACGGCGCAACTGCAAGGGGAGAGGGCACAATTACAGGCAGGAGGAGGAGGAGGAGGAGGAGGAGGCGGGCGAGGCAATCCTAGCACAGATTTGAAAGTTTAAAATCCACCAGGACATCTTCTAGAATCTAGACTTCTGTTTTTTCTACCACCAGCTGTAGTGTCTAGTTAGTCAGTGTGCTGTGCAGCTGAGCTGAGCTGAGCTGAGCTGCATGTGAGGAAGGGTGACTGTAGCTAGTTCTTTAGTTTCAGCAGACTGAGCATTGAGCATGGGCAGTGGCCTTGGGAAGCAACACAATTACACGACACTCACCTGCTGCTGCTGGTTCTAGAAGTTGCCTCTTCTCGTCTTCACCTCTTCGTGTGTGTGTGTGTGTGTGTGTGTGCAGTGAGTGCATGCCTTTTGCCTTGCTGGAAAGAAATGCTTCTCTGGTCCACCACCACATATCTGCTCAAGGACACAGAGGCCCAAGGCAGAGGTGGTGGCACCAGTGTGAGTGCATGTGTGCTGGTGGTGTTTGCCACCACAGGTGTTTTGTGTGTGTATGTGTGCGCTGCTAGCTAGGAGGGGGGAGGGAGGCAGGGAGGGAGGCTGGGAGGCAGGGGGGAGGAAAGGGGAGGGGGAGAGGGATGTAGAGGGGATTGAAGGGGGGAGGGTCCGGCTCAGAGTTGGTCAGCCACATATTTGTGCACACACGTGCTCACGTGTGTGCTTCGGTGGGAGAGACCAGACTCTCATCATCTGCCAGACCGGGGTTGGGGGCAGTTGAGGCGGTGGTGGGCTGGAAGGGAGGGAGGATGGAAGGTGGTGAAGAGGAAGGGGAGAGGATGAGAGGGGAAGGATGGAGGGAGTTGGAGGGGGGAGGAAAAAAACATGTAGACAGACACACACCACACTACACACAGAAAGCATCCACACACAGAGACAGTGCTAGGCATCCATTCACACAGACAGACAGACAGACAGACAGACACACAACAGGAAGAGACAGACTGAGCCTGCACCACACACACACACACACACAGACCCAATTCCCCCCCTGCACAGTTATCAATCAATATGTTGTGTTGGCAGCCAGTTCATTGCTATTCTGATGGTTTTGGGTTTTTTGCCATCAGCCAACATCAACAGTGACCACAATCAAGATGAACATAAGATGATAATAATTCATTCGTTTCATTTCAAAAAATCACCCAATCATCTTCTCCATGTAAACCAAGCCCCCCACACATGATTTCTGGTGACATTTTCAATAAAATCAATTCATTTGGCATTCATCATTTTGTTCTCCCTTTGTCACCTTTTTTTCTTTCTTTTGCATAATTTTGAGGCTTGATTTTGACATGGGGTTTTTAAAGAAAAAATTATTTACATGTTTATTTACATACAGTATTTACATATCTACACTGCATTTTTGAACGTATACCCGCCGCTGCCGCTAAGTCTAGTACTCCGTGGGCTGTGCTACTTTGGGGGGGTGTGCCGTGCCCACGCCAGGTCCCCAAATGCTGACAGGTGGATAGATAAAGGGCCTGTGCTGGTCAGCATTGGGTTTCTTTTTAGGTGGGCGTGGGCATTGTAAACATCTGGCCAGTCGCAGCACTACAACTACTACTACAACTGCATCTCTGTGTGGGCACACTACACGCTGCGACTGGCTGGCACGGCTCAGCATCTGTCACGTCAGCTCAGCTAGAGGTGGAAGGGGGGAGGGTAGGGATAAGCAGAGGTCGAGCCAGGCAGGTGACCAACCATGGGGCAACCCACGGTAATCACTCGCCCGTCTCAAACTCAAGCTTGGGGTAGCCCAACAAGGGGAGGTTCACCTTAAGGAAGACCAGCTGCTCCACCAGACCAGGGTCCAAGCGGGAGCGAGAGGGTGTCACCACGTCCCCGGCACGTGAAAACACCCGCTCGCTCTGGACACTGGTTGGGGGGCAGGAGAGGAGGCGCACAGCCACCACCGCCAGGTCCGGCCAGACTTGGCGGCGGCTCGCCCAGAACTGTGCGCAGTCCACGCCGTCTCCCTCCACAGGCTCCTCCAAGTACTGCGCAACGCATTGCTCAGCACTGGAGGGGGGCCTGGCAGGTCGAGCCTCCCGCATACCAGGCATGGCGCCATAGCAGAACCGCTGAAACCACTGGGCGGATCTCGAGTCGGTAGCAAATGGCTGCTGCGATGGCGCCGCCTGGGATGCCGCGCTGCTGGACTGGGAAGAGGGAGGGGAAGGGGAAGCTGACGCCGGCTGGCCGCCCATGCTGCTGCTGGGTGCGGGTTGGGCCGCGAGGGCTGCCCCCGCACCACTACCAACACCCTGGTCTCTGCGGGCCCTAGCGGCCTCCTCCTCCCTAACCTTCTCGACCAGGATGCCCTTCCACCTGGGCAAGTCGTCGGCACTCACGGCATTGCCCTTGAGGGCTGGGTGACAGAGACAAGCGAGGACATACTCCTCCCTGTCTCCCAGCACATCAACGAGCCGCTTGTCAACCCCAGACCTCAGCCTCCCAGCCAGAGCACGACCCTCTGGCGTGGTCAGAGAGATATGGAGTCCACCCATCAGCTTCTCGAGACCAACAGCTGTGGGCAGCGCCTGGCTCAAGGGAGTGGTGTCGCCACACAAGCCCTTCGTGGCAAGCTGGAAGGGCTCGAGTGCCGACACCGCCTCGGACATCTGCTTCCACTCTGCGTTCGAGAAGTCGCAGACATCCAAGGACTCGTCCCTCGCCAGGGCGACAAGGGCTCTCTCCTGCTCCAACAGGCGCTGGAACAGGAGGAAGGTGGAGTTCCACCGCGTCTCCACATCCGTAGGGATGAGATGGCGAGGAAGGCCAAGGTCATCCTGCTTCTGGCGAAGCAGTCTCCTGGACTTCTCGCTGCGGTGGAAGTGGGCGGCCAGCTTGCGGGACTTATCCACAAGCGTGGCCGTGGCAGCAACAGCACCTGCGATGGGGCGGGCCCCCTTCTCCTGGGACGCCCTCAGCTCCTTAAGGCCAAGGGCGTCCCTGACGGTCAGATGGAGCGTGTGTGCCATACACCGTATGTTCACACAGTCCATGACTGTCTCGACAGCGGCGGTAACGTTGGCTCCATTGTCGGTGACAATGAAGCCGCGGGAGAGGTGTGGACACCCGCCAATCCACTCCTCTATCTGGCGGTCGAGTACGGCCGCCACCTCCTCCGCGGTGTGCCTCGTGTCCATCGTCTCCACGTGCAGGACGGCCCACCTGTGCCGTAGTGCATCGGGAGCCGCGCCGGACCCGGAAGCATCGCCCGCGGAGGTCCCCTCACTCTCCGGTCCCCACCAGTGGGCAGTGAGGGCCAGGAAAGAAGCGTGCATCCCACTGACACTGGTCCAGAGGTCAGTCGTGAAATGCACGCTTGTCCCGGCCGGAGCTGCACGCAGCTCGGCCGACACGAGCTCCCTGCACCGGCGGTACAGGGAGGGGACCACGTTCCGGCTGAACGTCGTCCTTGAGGGGATGACGTATTCGGGAGCCAGGTATTGGAGAATACGGCGGAAGCCGTTGTTCTCGACCACCTGAAACGGCTGGTCATCGGTGGAAATCATCTCCCCTATGAGGCGGGTGAGGTGATGATGGTCCACGCGAACAATACGCTGGCTGCCCGAGGACTGCGTCCACCGCTGGACGGGCAGTGTAGCCTGCCTGCTGGCTGGCACACTGCCGCTGCCCGCCCTAGTGGCAGATGCACAAGGCGCACTAGCGCTGCCAGCCTGTCCCCTGAGACCTGGGTGGTGACGCTCTAGGTGTCTCCACATAGGCGTCGTACCCAGGTGCGCAGGGTCCCTTCCACGGCTGACAAGCATCCTGCAGTGGACACAGCGGGCGTGGAATGGGTCATCTTGAGGAACCTCAAAATGCACCCATGCACCACTGCCCTTGGCCTCCTGCGCCCTGGGCGCCGTCCTAGGCCGTTTCTCGCAGGGTGGCTGCAGTCCTAGGGGGGGGGGCGGCCGCCGCTGCCTGCCCACTGCTGCCACCCAACCCGCCCCTTCCGCCCTCCACAGCGGAGGAAGGGCCCGGCTGAACTGGCATCGGAGAGGCAGGCCTCTCCTCCACCACCTCGCCAGACCGCTCCCCACCAGAGTGTCGGGCTTCACGAGGGGGGGCCCCACTGAGCGGCGAAAGGATAGGGGGAAGGGGCCCCAGAGGGAGGGAGAACCTGGCTGCATCGCTGCCAGCCGCACGGTCCTCACCGCCCTCTACCTGCTCTTCCAACTCCACAGTCTCCTCCACCTCAACAACTGGCGGTAGCTCAGCAGCACCTGGTGCCGCCGACGAGGAGGGACCCGCCACAGCCCTAACAGTGCCTCTGCCTCTGCCGCGATTGGCGGCAGCAGGCGTGGGGAACTGAATCCTGCGCACCAAAGATGGGGCCGGAGCAAAGAATTCTCCAATGGGGAGAACTGGGGTGTCCTCAGGCTCCCCGCGTCCTCTCCCTCCCCGTGCCGCAGGCGCACCCCGCACCTGGCCTCTCCCACCTCTGCCTGCCAGCCTTGAGCGAGCCCTGCCCGCCACACGGCGCTCAGACATGCTGCTAGGTCAGAAGGAGGGAGACTTTAGGAGGAAGGCCAGACAGGGTCAAAAAAATAATTTGGAGGGGCTTAGGGGCCAAAAAAAAGGCAGCTGATTTGGAGGCGGCGGGGGGGAAGTTTGTTTTGAAAAAAGGAAGCCAATGGGGGGGAAAGGAAGACTTTTTGATATGGGGGGGGAAGCCAATCGAAGTGAGGGGGAGGGTGTCCTTTTTGAATTTGGGAGTCAACCACCAAGCCAATTGGGGAGATGGGTCTGGGAGGGTTTTTTTTTAGAAAAATAGGGGGTTAAAGGGTGGAACCCCGGTGTGGGAGGGTGGCACGGGCAGTTGGGTGGAGTAGTTGTGGTGTGGGTGGCAAGTTTTTAGCTTTTTTGGGGGGGGGAGTGGATGGGGGGAGGGCACAGCACCTACCGGGGGTGGGGGAGGGATGCAGTCAACGCTTGGGAACCTGCAGATCAAAGGAGGAAACCCTTATTTAGTGAACTGGAACACAAAGTGTGGGTTCTGGGGGGTGGTTCAAACTCAATGCAGCCTATTTAGTGACTCTAAATTGCACACAACCAAAACCAGAACCCAGTCACACCAACACAGAGGTTGAACCCACCCACTCTGTGACTCTGCCTGCCCAATGCCATGGCAAGCAAGCAGCAGCAAACACTTGATGGCAGCCTCATGGATTGAACATCATGATCATCATCATGCGTGTGTATTGGCCCAGCATGTAGTGGCAGCATCAGAGCCCAGCCAGGACCCCACTCAGACTGCCCCAGAGGCAAGGAAGCACTCTGGCATGGCATGGGCCCAGCATGTAGTGGCAGCATCAGAGCCCAGCCAGGACCCCACTCAGACTGCCCCAGAGGCAAGGAAGCACTCTGGCATGGCATGGGCCCAGCATGTAGTGGCAGCATCAGAGACCAGCCAGGACCCCACTCAGACTGCCCCAGAGGCAAGGAAGCACTCTGGCATGGCATGGGCCCAGCAGTGGCAGCATCGCATCAGAACCCTGGACCCCACTCAGACTGCCCCAGAGGCAAGGAAGCACTCTGGAAGGCACCTGTTCAAAAACCACCTGCAAGACGCATGCAATGCAACGCAACACACAGCAGCAATTTCTTTACTGGGCATGGGCATGAAGACACAAGTTTTACAACAGTACATCTCCTCTCCAAGGTTCCCTCCCTCCTCCCCACACCCAAATGCATTTCAGAATAGGGGTGTCCCTATTTAAAACCGCCAGCTAGGGAGAGAAAGGGGCAACAAAAGGTGCACAATCGCACACGCACTAACCCCTCTTCTTCCGGTCCTTCTCCTGCCGCTCACTGCTGGTCACGGATTCGCCGCCGCCAGCCAGCCACCCTGGGCTGAGACACAGCAGGGCGGCCGCACGAGGCACACAGGCAACCGGGGTAGTTCAACAACGATGGAGGGGCAGAAGTGAGGAGACAACACTGTTTGTGTCGCTCAACTCACCCCCAAGCAGAGACAAAATCAACCAAAAACTATAAAAAGAAAAAAAAACCGATGGCAGCCGCCAGGTGGGTAGGCTACTGTGTGTGGCTGCAGCTGTGGGAGAGGAGGTGGAAAGTGAAGGGGAGCAGAGAGAGAAAAGACTAAGAGAGAGAGAAAAGAGAGGGGGGGCAGGGACAAAGAGAAAGAGAGGAGAGAGAGAGAAAAGAAAGAGAGAGAGAGGAGAAAGAGAGATGATAGAGAGAAAGAGGAGAGAGGAGAAGCGCAGCGCAGCAGGGAGGGGGGATTCAGGTGTGGGGGGAGGACACAGCAGTAGCAGCGGTCCAAAGAGGTGGGGGGAGCAGAGAGGGTGTGTGTGGTTGGGGCTAGTGTGTGGCAGGGGGCCTGGGGTAAGTGGAGAGAGTCGGGGGCAAGGAGGAAAAGAGGTGGGGTGGGGGGAGCAGAGAGGGTGTGTGTGGTTGGGGCTAGTGTGTGGCAGGGGGCCTGGGGTAAGTGGAGAGAGTCGGGGGCAAGGAGGAAAAGAGGTGGGGTGGGGGGAGCAGAGAGGGTGTGTGTGGTTGGGGCTAGTGTGTGGCAGGGGGCCTGGGGTAAGTGGAGAGAGTCGGGGGCAAGGAGAAAAAGAGGTGGGGTGGGGGGAGCAGAGAGGGTGTGTGTGGTTGGGGGCTAGTGTGTGGTAGGGGGCCTGGGGTAAGTGGAGAGAGTCAGGGGCAAGGAGGAAAAGAGGTGGGGTGGGGGGAGCAGAGAGGGTGTGTGTGGTTGGGGCTAGTGTGTGGCAGGGGGCCTGGGGTAAGTGGAGAGAGTCGGGGGCAAGGAGGAAAAGAGGTGGGGTGGGGGGAGCAGAGAGGGTGTGTGTGGTTGGGGCTAGTGTGTGGCAGGGGGCCTGGGGTAAGTGGAGAGAGTCGGGGGCAAGGAGAAAAAGAGGTGGGGTGGGGGGAGCAGAGAGGGTGTGTGTGGTTGGGGGCTAGTGTGTGGTAGGGGGCCTGGGGTAAGTGGAGAGAGTCAGGGGCAAGGAGGAAAAGAGGTGGGGTGGGGGGAGCAGAGAGGGTGTGTGTGGTTGGGGCTAGTGTGTGGCAGGGGGCCTGGGGTAAGTGGAGAGAGTCGGGGGCAAGGAGGAAAAGAGGTGGGGTGGGGGGAGCAGAGAGGGTGTGTGTGGTTGGGGCTAGTGTGTGGCAGGGGGCCTGGGGTAAGTGGAGAGAGTCGGGGGCAAGGAGGAAAAGAGGTGGGGTGGGGGGAGCAGAGAGGGTGTGTGTGGTTGGGGCTAGTGTGTGGCAGGGGGCCTGGGGTAAGTGGAGAGAGTCGGGGGCAAGGAGAAAAAGAGGTGGGGTGGGGGGAGCAGAGAGGGTGTGTGTGGTTGGGGGCTAGTGTGTGGTAGGGGGCCTGGGGTAAGTGGAGAGAGTCAGGGGCAAGGAGGAAAAGAGGTGGGGTGGGGGGAGCAGAGAGGGTGTGTGTGGTTGGGGGCTAGTGTGTGGCAGGGGGCCTGGGGTAAGTGGAGAGAGTCGGGGGCAAGGAGGAAAAGAGGTGGGGTGGGGGGAGCAGAGAGGGTGTGTGTGGTTGGGGGCTAGTGTGTGGCAGGGGGCCTGGGGTAAGTGGAGAGAGTCGGGGGCAAGGAGGAAAAGAGGTGGGGTGGGGGAGCAGAGAGGGTGTGTGTGGTTGGGGCTAGTGTGTGGCAGGGGGCCTGGGGTGAGTGGAGAGAGTCGGGGGCAAGGAGGAAAAGAGGTGGGGTGGGGGGAGCAGAGAGGGTGTGTGTGGTTGGGGGCTAGTCTGTGGCAGGGGGCCTGGGGTAAAAAAAAAAAACAACACCTGGGAACAATGGGCAGAAAGTCTGGGGGGGGGGGAGAGGAACCAACAACAACCAGCAGGGAGGAATGGGACACACACACAGCAAAACCAGAACCAAAAGAAGCTAATTGATTTCACACAAAAAACCAAAGTAACTAAGACAGGACTCAACAGGCAGCAGCAGCAGCACCAGGGAGGATGGGGAACAACACTCAGTCTGGGTGGGAGGGGGCAGGCAGGGCAGGAGTGGAGGAGGAGGTGGCAGTGGGGGGAGTGGGTTTCTGGAGGGGAGGGAGGGGGGAAGCTAGGAGCAGGACCACAGGGGAACAATCAAATTTGAATCCAAACAATCTATACACAAAGTAAAAAAAAGGAAACCAAAGGGCAGCCAGAAAGTCTCAGGGCGGGGGGGGGGGTTTACAACTACCAGGGGGAGGGACTGGGGGAGTGGGTGACACACACAGGGAGCAAAACCAAAACCAGAACCTAATTCCACAAAGAAATCCAAAGAATGCAAGGCTCAACAGGCAGCAGCACAGGAGGGAAACAATCTTATCTGGGTGGGAGGGAGGGAGGGAGGGGGGAAGCTAGGAGCAGGGCCAGAGGGGAACAAATTAACAATCAAAATCAGAACACAAGGAATCAAATTGCAGCAATAATATAAACTAAATCCTCAGAAACACAACTCAGACAGGCAGCCAGCAATAACAATAGCTATTAATTAAAAACCAAAATCAGCAAATATATAAATTTACACAGAAGCAATAATTGAATGCAACTCAAAAAGTGGAACAAAAGTCAGGCAAGGCACAAAAACAGGAAAGCAATGCAGAAGAGGGGGGTGGGGGGGGGGGAAGGAGGGAAAGCCAAAACTTTGGAAGAAGGGTTGAGAGAGAAAGGGTGAAGAGAACAGAAAACACACAACAGGAAAAGTTGGAAAAAGTTGAGGGGAAAGTATTAAAGAGGTTTGGACAGAGACAGACAGAGGGCAGATGGACAAGGTGGCACACAACAACACACACAGAGAGCAGAGAGACAGACACACACTAATGTGACACACAGTCAGCAGGGACTCACAGCAGACACCAGCAGCAAAAGAGCAAGCAAGGTCTCAGAGATGATCCCACAACTGCAGCCAAGAGAAGTTTCCAGAGAAGAGGCTTGGGTTTATATAGGTTTGAAATTCCCTCCTTTGGGAGCCCCCACCTTTGCACTCCCCCACGGCCAACAGGGTGCCAGCTCTCAACAGTGCAACAGCCAAGCAGCCTACCAGACCAAAGGACTCATTCTGGCCAATCAAAGGATCAATAGCGCAGCCAATACAATGCCTGAAAATAGCATCACAAAATGGATGCTAGGAGCAAAAGTTTCAGGAATGAGCCACAAAATGGAGGACACACTTCAAACTTTAAAGGGACACTCCAGAGACTCAATTGAACTCCCGAACCGGTTCGGGAAACCCGAGCCGGTTCGGAGCCGAACCGACTCGGATTCGGTCCGGATCGGTCCCAGAAGGGCCCGATTCGGTCCGGGATCGAACCGCCGGATCCGGACCGGTTCGGGACGAACCGATCCGGATCCGGACCGAACCGCACATCACTACTTACATCTTCACCCAGAGCTCATGGTGGTTGAGATTATTTCATATTTATCAATTGATTTATATAATTCAACAAAGGTTCTCAAAGCAGTTTACATAGAGAAAATGAACAATGACAAATATTTATTTACCACTTTTAATGAATGTTTCCAAAGCGGTTTACATAGAGAAACAATCAATCAATCAATCAATCAATCAGATGGATCCCTGTCCCCAAAGGGCTCACAATCTAAAAAGAAACATAAGACAGACACCAGCAACAGTCACTGGAGGTCCTGTGCTGGGATGGGGACAGGGCCAGTTACTCTCCCCCTGCTAAATAAAGAGAATGACCATGTTAAAAAGGTAACTTTTTGCCTGGTTAGCAAGGGTTAATAAGATGATTCCCTGTCCCCAAAAGGTTCACAATCTAAAAAGAAGCACAAGGTAAGCTCTATTCATATGTTATTTCTGTACACAGGTACAGTTATTCACATGTTACACTGAACACAGGCACAGCAGTACACTTCCTATGTGCACCCTACCTTTGAGTAACCTGTGAGTGACCAGGTTCACTTTTAAAATGTACACAGGAACAGCCATTCACGCAAAAACATGTACCTGTATACAGACATATGAATGCAGGTATGATGTAATGTCTGCATAGGGTTGAAGACACTACTGAGAACCACAGGAAAGATGCTGTGCCGATTTATTTACTTATTTACTTATTTGACATATTTGCATACTGCCCAAAACTTGTGTGTCTGGGCAGTTTACAATAAAACAATCCAAACAAAATAAAATAAAAAGGTTAAAACATTTCAATAGTTTAAAATGTAAAAAAAAAAAAAAAAAGTTCAAAACTACTAAAATAGTATCTCATTAAAAGCCTGGGTGAACAAATGTGTCTTAACCGCCTTTTTAAAAGTTTCCAGAGATGGGGAGGCTCTTATGTCAGCAGGGAGCGCATTCCAGAGCTTTGGGGCAGCAATGGAGAAGGCCTGTTCTTGAGTAGCCACCATATGAGCTGGTGGCAACTGCAGACGAACCTCTCCTGATGATCGGGTTCATGGAGAAGAAGACGTTCTCTTAAATGACGAAGAAGCTGAATAGGGATAGCTGTTTCCCCTCTGCTTATCACAGAGCAGCTAATTTCAAAGGGGCATTTTTGCTAAATAAGCGCTTTCCAGATTACACCCTGCAACAGGGTCACGACGAAGCTCTGAAGTGTGCTCCACACCTCCTGTGTTGTGACGCCGCAGTGCCTACGTGGACCGCAGGGTGCTGTTCATATTTCCGATGCCTTGTTTCGAATTTAATCGCTGCAATATAGTGCTATGACGTCGTATATCTGGCATGAAAAAGTTGCTTCTTTTTCAAGTTGTTACTTTTCGCAAGACTGCTCCCCCTGCTGTTTATGTTTGGAAAGCGACTTGCCTGAACGGAAGCATTTTGCTGCTGTTGAGCAAACCTCAAATCATATAAAACAAATAAAAAAACCATCAATAAAATATTGAAGGATTATAAACTAAATGCCAGATAAAATAGGTGCATATGAGGAGTTCCCTCCCTCATTTTATTGAAATCCCCCATCCCAACCTAACAACCCATATCCAAAGGCGTATCTAGGGAAAATAGCGCCTAGGGCAAGCACTGAAATTGCGCCCCCTGTCCAAACATCTGACACCCTTCTTTCAGATAACTTTAGCAATAGCAATAGCACTTATATACCGCTCTATAGCCGAAGCTCTCTAAGTGGTTTACAATGATTTTAGCATATTGCCCCCAACATTCTGGGTACTCATTTTACCAAACTCAGAAGGATGGAAGGCTGAGTCAACCTTGAGCCCCTGGTCAGGATCGAACTTGTAACCTTCTGGTTACAGGGCGGCAG
This sequence comes from Hemicordylus capensis, assembly GCF_027244095.1. Taxonomy (NCBI): domain Eukaryota; kingdom Metazoa; phylum Chordata; class Lepidosauria; order Squamata; family Cordylidae; genus Hemicordylus; species Hemicordylus capensis. The sequence goes on along the minus strand of NC_069661.1, from coordinate 247,651,462 downwards.
TTTTACCACTGCACCACCAGGGGCTCAATTTACTATAATATCAGCTGAAAAATATAAGTCAAGCTCATTAATCTTTTAAAATTTCAGAAACTATTTAGCAGTGGACATAGCCAGACCAAAAAATGCTGGAAAACTACAAATTTCAGTATGCTGGGGCTCATGAAATACCCAAATACTATGTGGAGGCGTACTTGGAAAACTAAACAGAAGTGCCTGTCTAATTCTCTACTATGCATCTACTAGCATCACTATTACATACGTTTTAAAAATAAATGGAGAATAGGACTTTTCCCAGATACTCTGAAAATAATTAAAGGATATGCAAAGTAAACTGTGTCACTGCTTGGAATATATTCTAGTATTTCAGGAAGACAGTTAAAATGAGAGAAAGAGAGCAAGAAACTCCCAGTTGCCCTTAATACTAAGGATTTCACATTGATTCAAAGACAAACTCACCATTAATAGCCATATTATTAAGACATCACATTTTAACTCACTTATCACAAGATGCAAAGTAAGAGCAAATGAATACAATCCTAGCTCATAAGTTTCAGCTCAGTATTCACAAGCCCTGGTTCTCTGTACATAGTGCCAGTCTGAATATGTGTGCAGTGTCTTATATCATATTAATTAAAAAAAAAAAAACTTTTTACCTGTAGCCCCTTCAGGGGGCTTTCTAAAGGCAGTGGGGGCATGGGTTGTTGTTTTTTTGCAAAGGTTTCCCCTCCCCCCACTGGCCTCTAGGGCCTCGCAGGGAAAATTTGAGCATGTGCGGTGGCCATTTTTAAAAATAATCTTTTTTTAAAAAAAATGGCCGCTGAAAACAAAATGGCCACCATGCATGCTCAAATAGCCTCTTCAAGGCCTGGCCTGGCCTGGCCTAGGGCCTCACAGAAGCCATTTGAGCATGCACGGTGGCCATTTTGTTTTTGGCAGCCATTTTTTTAAAAAAAATAATTTTACAAAATGACGCGCCCCTTCAAGTGGCGCCCGGGGCACGTGCCCTGCCTGCCCTACCCTAGATATGCCCCTGACCATATCTCTTCACCTCCAAAGTGTCTTTCCTCCCCACAAACAAAATTTAAGTGAGGCATTGCTCCTCAATTTTTTCCTCTGACTGCACTCCTTATCTAGGTTGGCCATGCAACATAAAGTGCTTTTTTCTACAACCATCTCATTAGCACGAGAAGCAATCATTCCATTATTTTGGTGGTAATTTTTTCCCTTATCTCCTGATAGTAAAGGGAACTTTTGCCCCTTTTCAGGGGCGTAACTATAATTGAACGAAAGGGTTCAAAGAACACGGGGCCCCAGCTCCTGAGGGCCCTCCAGCTCCATCCCTCCCTATTTTCTTCATTGTCTCCCTCACTCTGGGGGGCTGCCCAAGAGAGGGATGAACATGGGCCCCTCTCCCCTAGCTATGCCCCTGCCCCTTTTCTATATGAGAATGCAACCTTTCACCTCATTTAACCAAAAAGACACACACCTGAACTACACAGCACAGAAATATGTGTCTTTAAATTTAAGTGACCAAGCAGAACAACGAATGGAATGATTGAAATGAAGAATTGCAACATCTGTCTGTACCTGTACTTTTGGATGATTTTCCCCCTCCCAACAACCAATGAGGGAGAGGAGGGAAGAATGCTGTAAACTTGTAAATAAGGACCCCTTTCTTACTGCATGTTCCAGAATGGTATCATCTGTACTGGCCCCTATATACTTTCAAAGTGTACACAAGGTTGACAAAGAAGGTGAGTATAATCCAGGTTGCATTATAGTTTCTCTAAACCCTGCAATCTAGGAAGCAACTGAAGCCAGAGCTTGCCTTTTCAAAGTGTGGCTCCACGCTTACTACAGGAGTTTTCGTTCCCTGCAGACCTAGCACAGCCATAAGGTTGGTTCGCGGATTCATGCAAGCATTGTACTTAGATGTGAGTCCATTTGGTACTCAGCATTTCCTAGGGCCGCTCTTGGGATCCTAAACCGGGCTGGAGGAGGGCCCACAGCCAGGGTAGGAGACCAAAGCATGCTCCTGGCTGCCGGTTGTGTGTTTGCAAAGGTGGGAAGAGTGATCATGTGAGAGCCAGGAGCTGGGTAGGATGGGGCACAGCAAACACGCTCTGTCCCCATCATTTTATTGAGGGTAGACAGAAAGCCATCCTTCCCAGCTCCTACACAATCATTCTCCTTTTCTCATACCTTGATCTTTGCATTCACACATGCACACATGGCTCTCCTCCTAACAGGGGTGGAGTCATCATTGCAGATGCATTCCCAGCCAGGCTGGGAACCCAGCACTGGCTGAAGCTTTTTAAAAATGGAATGGGCTCCTTGCCGCTGCTACAGATGTGGCGCTGGCTCTAATTAACTCACAAATGGAGGGTGCAGCTCCATTTGCAAGCCCAGTCACTCCCCCTTTCCGTCCAATGTCAGACGCAGGGGCATGGCTTGGAGGCTGCCTTAGCAGCTGAGCACAGGCTGGTGGCGCCATTGCTATGCCCCTGCCTCCTACCCTCTTAAGACTCATGAGAATGGGCCCAATGTCTTCCAAGTTGATTTCATTCATAATTACATAGGAACATAGGAAGCTGCCATATGCTGAGTCAGACCATTGGTCTATCTAGCTCAGTATTGTCTTTACAGACTGGCAGCAGCTTCTCCAAGGTTGTAGGCAGGAATCTCTCTCAGTTCTATCTTGGAGATGCTGCCAGGGAGGGAGCTTGGAACCTTCTGTTTTTCCCAGAGCGGCTTCATCCCCTGAGGGGAATATCTTGCAGTGTTCACACATCAAGTCTGCCATTCATATGCAACCAGAGCAGACCCTGCTTAGCTAAGGGGACAAGTCATGCTTGCTACCACAAGACCAGCTCTCCTCTCCTCAAACAGTTGTCTCCATTGACAAGAGCTGAGTGTGGCAATATTTTCATTTTATTTATTTATATACCACCCTTCATCCTAAGACCCCAGGACGCTTAACAACAAGATATAAACAATTCAATAAAGTAATAAAAAGAACAAATGCAGCTAAAAATGTAAAAGAACAAGGGACAGCTTATTGGCCAAAAGTCTGAAAAAACTGAAGTTTATGAATAAACTGAAGTTCTGCCTGGCCTCTGACCTGCGATGGCTCATTCACACATGCAAACCACCACTTGATGACACAGCCACCAAGGGATTAACATGCATCTGTGAACCAGCTGACAGATGAACCACCTATATGAGAGAGCCTCACTCACTACCTCTTTTTTAAAAGCACACTAATGAACCTACGCAAATGCTGAAGTCACATATTTTCAGTCTGGAGTTAAACCTAATCTTGTAAATAATAAATGCACATTCAACTAGACATTAAAAACACCTTGACTTCTGGGTTCCTCCCATGTTGATTGTTATGTACGGACACAGAACTACCTGGATGAGGTTAGAAGTGCACAGACATAACAACATTCTGGGAGGGGACCTTAAAACGTCACCCTCAATGAATGTTTCTTGTGGAACAGAAGAAGTGATAGGCCTGGCTGAGCATGAGGAAGATTCTGTTCCGGTAGTTCCAGGTCTTCACACTCACATCCAGGATGAATACAACTGAAGGAAGCCCGGGCAGGTGCACAGCTGGGGGAGTCAGTCATGTGACTTGCCTCTGGGGGTCCCCCCAAGGCAGTGGGCCCCCAGACAACTGTCTCCCCTTGCCCTATTATAGTTACACCCCTGGTTGTAGGGGAGCAACAGCAAGAGAGGAGGCATGCCCTCACCTCTTGCCCGTGGGCTTCCCAGAAGCATCTGGTGGACCACTACGTGAAACAGGATGCTGGACTAGTTAGGCCTTGGGCCTGATCCTGCAGGGCTGTTCTTTCTTATGTTGTAAAAGGTTTTGGGGGAAGTGGTTGATACAGAGAGCCCCAGTACAATACAACTGGTTTCGTACCAAGCAGAGGAAAGCTGGGAGAGCGATCTTCTCAGCCAGACAGTCCTGAGTTGCTCTTTAGGAGACAGCCCTTGAGAAAGGTTGAGCATTCCCACTGAGCACAGCAGATGGGCTCTCCCTCCCCCCACCTCGAATGAGGCTGGTGCTATGCCCAGTCGTCACTGCCTCCAACAGAAAGGAAACAGAAGCTGTGTCTACTTTGGCCCTGGTATCAGCTGGCACACCCCAGAGACGAGACCCTGTCTTGCCAGGTCCACATTTAACCCACTGTCTAGACAGAAAAATAACCTATATGTATGTATGTCATTGTCTGGTCTTGCATGCATGAGGCTTTGTATAACATCTTTTCTGTCCCAGTGCCTGGAAACATGAACAGTCATTCTGTATTGTACCCCTCTCATTAATGCCAACATTGTTATGAGTTCTTAGTATATGTTATTCCTTTTGGTTGAAGAAGAGAAGCTACTGTAAGGGGGAAAGCACACATTCAGTTTAAGATGCTGCAAACAGTAGCAAAAAACCCCACAAAAAAACCACCCCAAAATTAAAAGGTTCTGCCATTATAAGCCTCCAAATTATGTTGCATATCAATATGACAGCTGTTGGGCTAATGACTTGGCATGTGTGATCTACTAGACAAGTTCTACAAATATGCCTAATTTCAAAGTGTTCTGATAGAAATTGCCAGTGGTACAAGAAGTTAAACAGTGCTGAGAATTTATACATTTTTGGTTCCAATTTTTAGACAGATATATCATACATTTCCTTCAAATTTTGGTGGAAATGACTGATGTAATTTTTTCAGGCTTGTCTAGGAAGGCAATCCTCTATTGGTTTGATACAATTCTGGGCAGAGGCTCAAAAGTTAAGATTTTTCGTAAAGTCTATGGCTAGCAAGTAGTGATGAAATCCTGCAGAGCATGGCCTTTGTGAAGATGATTGTGCTCACTCACAACTTGCCCTCCATGAAGACGCATAGACAATGCAGCAGAGCATCTTTGCTGGTGCAGGGACTCTCTATCTTGATTTGGACCTCAAAGATCAAGTAAGAGTGTCAGCACATGAAGGACAAGCTGCAAGCGAGCAGTTTGTGACATGGCACAACATCATCACTGAACATGTGGCTGATGTGTTAAGGTACCAGTCTTAGATTCCAGTTTCCCAGCTTTGCGTGGCTTGAGCCAAAATAAGATAGCCTTAACCCTGGTCTTAAACCAGCAGGTTTTATTTGACCATCAAATTATTTATATTCTACTGTCAATAAGTGTGGTGCTTTAGAAAGTATAAGAGGAGAATTCTCTGCCTCAATGAGCATACAATCTAATGCAAATGTGAAGGGCTGGAGCCACCTAATCCAACCCTTACTTCACCCTTTTGCTGAATTTACACAGGTTATTAAATAATAACCAGCATGGTGTAGTGGTTAGAGTGCTGGACTAGGACCAGGGAGACCCGGGTTCAAATCCCCATTCAGGCGTGAAACTAGCTGGGTGACTCTGGGCCAGTCACTTCTCTCTCAGCCTAACCTACTTCACAGGGTTGTTGTGAAAAGAAACTCAAGTATGTAGTACACTGCTCTAGGCTCCTTGGAAAGCGGGATATAAATGTAATAATAATAATAATAAAGTCCAAAATAATCCCAGTGGTAATTGGCACCCTAGATGCAATTCCAAAACAACTTGAAGAGCACCTCAACACCATAGGGGCCACAGAAATCACCATCGGCCAATTACAAAAAGCAACTTTACTGGGAACAGCCTATATTTTGCGACGATAGCTATAATAACCAACAGATGATAAAATTCAGCCATCCTAGGTCCTTGGGAAGGACTTGATGTCTGGATAAAACAAACCAGTCAATAACACCTGTCTGACTGTGTAAACAAGAAATAATAATAATCCAAAACAAAAACCAAGATAGCTTCTACCCAGAGGCTACTTTGCATTGTCTCTTTTGTAATCTGAGGAAATCTCACTACATAAATAACCCTCCAAGGACCCGCAAAGCTTTTTCCGCAACCATCTACTTTCGTTGAACTTTCGCAACCTTATTTTATAGGCACTGTAAAGTCAATGTCACTGATGCCACTGTAAACAAGCCTGAATGCCGGAGGGAAACACAGTTTCAATCTCTCAGAATGTTTGCAGATTGATTAAAATGCAAAAGATTCCTCAGCCAAATATTTATTTAGAGAGGTTAACATTCAAGTGGAGATGCCAGCCCAGCCCAGCCCTAGGAGTTGCACTGTCATGGAGCCCACCAGGAAATTGTGGAGCTGGAAAGAAAACATATGGCTTACATGCTATTGTATTTTATTCAGTGATTTTTTCCCCAGTTTTGTTATTTAGAGTTTGTCCCAGTGGGGATCCTGTTAATTCTGTGGGCGGAGGGGTCAGAAAGGAAATGGGAGGGAAAGGAGGAGGAGAAAAATTGAGCCATTTCTGAATAAACTCTTAGTTAAATCTGTATAAGACTACTTTGTGCTTGTGAGAGAAGCAGCTATAAAGCACATACTTTACACACAGCCTCGCAAATAGGCCTTAGTTTTGAGTAACTATTAAGAAAAGCTCAACTCCTGATTGTATGGGACGATTGTGGCCAAGTCTGGCCAAGGGAAGGAAGAGTCAATGGCAGAGGTTTCATTAGCGAGTGGCCCATGGGGCACTGGGCCTCCAGTGAATGGCTCAGAGCCATGGATCAGCCACCTCCTTGGTGCCCTAAGCAAAGCGTTCAGAGCCCCGACTTTAACTTGAGCCTCGCAGGCTGGGTTGAATGACTGACCTGCATGGATGGCCAGCAAATGACTGCCCCATGTTGGTTTGGGGGCACAGAGGGAGAAGGAAACAAGGTGAGGAGCTCAGAGCCTACCCAGTGCCTACACCCACCAAAACGGGATTAATTTCCTTGGGTGGGCAGATGATGGCACTCCCTTGATAAATGGGTGTTCTAGGCTAGGGATTCTCAGCTCTGGGTCCCCAGGATGTTGTTGGACTCCAGCTCCCATAATCCCCAGCCCCTATGGCCAAAGGCTGGGGATTATGTGGGTCGAAGCCCAACACCATCTGGGGGCCCAAGGTTGAGAACCCCTGCTCTAGGCGATCACCTAGATCTGCCTAGTGGACAGGCCAGTCCTGCAGGGAAGCATCCATTCTTGATGCCCTCCCTTTCCCCAGCAAGCAGCTGCAAAACCCTCAGGGATATATTTTCAAGTGGCACATTTCCTGGGGAAGGGAAGGGCGTCACAAATGGCAGCTTTCCCACTGCACCACAGAGCAGCTAGTTGGTTAGGTTGCTCTCTCACTGCACTGGTGCATCCTTGCTCTGTATGTATGTCAGCCACTGTTTTGTTTCTCCCGCATGACGAGAGGCAGTGAGCCACCAAGCTCAGCTTGGCTGCCTGCCCAGGTGGTCACCCTGGGTGACTTCCCAGCTTGCCCACCCTTAAGGCCAGCCCTGTGCATCACCTCTATGCCCTTCTGTACCTGAAAGAGGTTTTGATGTCTGAGCACCCACACAATCCATGGCATTTTGCCAGACTTTGTCCCAGATGTAGATCCCAAAGCTCTGGGTTCAAATCCTCCTCCTCCCTCTCACTATGGAATGAAGAGCCACTTGCTTATATCGTTTGCTTGCTTATATTGTCCATCCATCAAATGATGTAGATCTCCTTCATTCGAGGAGAGAGCATCTTCATTAGCGATGGGTTGGAGATAGCATCTTAATTAGCGTCTTCATTTGCCAGCACAGATGACAAAGTGATGGTACTCGAGTACATTTAATAGAAAGTCCTTCTGACAGCCCACCTGGGCTGGAGTGGGCTTGGCTCATCAAAGTGGAACAGATGGGATAAATGAAGGGGAAAAGTGGAGTAAGCTGTTAAACAGATTACTCTGGATTGCCTGCTCTGTCTGGTTCTTTAATCTCCCCTAATCGCATTCAGGACACATGTCCAACATCTGCTAGAAAGTTCAGTCCGATGCTCTCAGAGAGATTAGGGTAATGAAAAACCCAAGATAATCAAGCAATCAATGAAACGTAAGTGTCTGTGTTTACTAAAGCAGAGGCTTTGATGTCTGCGCCGGTGAGTTAGGCTTTTATTAAAATTCACAGACCCAGAGTTGTTGCTGATATGTGTATTATCAGCATCAGAAGTAGCATGATACATTAATGGAAGACCAACATGCACAGGGCATGTATGCCGATGATGGACATGTGCTGGGGGTGGGGGGGTGGGAAGGGCAGCAGCCTATAGGTCGAGGATGAAATCTCATATGGTCAACCAGAGTGGTGGACTAGGCAAATGAGAAGAAATTGGTAGAGATCGGCAGCAGCTAGGAGAGGCAGCAAGGCAAAAGGTAGGGTCCAAACCATCAATGGGAATGGGCTTGTAGCTTGGTAGTAGAGCATCTGCCGTTCAATCCATGGCATCTCCAAGTAGGCTGGGAAAGACTCCAGCCTGACTTGAAGCAGGGATAACTCCAAGGGGTAGTGGACACTCCCCTCTGAATAACCCTGGCTCCCCCTTTCACTCTCCTATCCACCAGACTGGAACTTGGTAGCACAGTGCCAGACAATACAGCCCTCATATATTATGTTCCTATTGCTTGAATTAATTATTTTAAAAGAACTCTGTTGTTCAAAGAAGTCTCATTAACCCACCCCTCTACCCCAGAATAAGGCCAGGGCAGCCAGGCAGAGAGGAGACTCCTCCATACTCCCACCAGCCAGGCCAACTCTGGAGTTTCTTTCCTAGCCAGGAACTGGGCTGGGTGAGACCATGTATGCAGGGGGTGTCCAGGGCAATCTCCTCTGCAGATTTCAGCTGGCCTGGGACTGGCCCCTCTGCCCATCCCAGTCTTTCCTGCCATGTGGTCTTGAAGAGAAAATTGGCTTGGGAAGCAGACTGGATGGTTTGACCTGATCAAAAAAGACCGTGGGGCTATTCTGACGATCAGCAAAAATCGGGCTAGCCACCGCTAGCCCGATTTTTGCTGATCGTCAGAACCACCAGGCTTGCAGCCGAGCCCGGTGGTTCTGGAGTGGCTAACCCACTCCGGAACCCCTGGTAAAAAGCAGGTTTGCGGAGCGAGCGCTTCGCAAACCTGCTTTTTACAATCGTGAGTAGCTGCGGTGCGCCTTCGTGCCATGCCTACTCATGAGTAGACCCCCGGATGGGAGGCGAAGAGCTGCCTCCCGGCTCCGGGGGTCTCCCCAGTATGCCCTGTGTGCTCGCGCAGGGAATACTGGGGCTTGCAGGGGCCACGCGGCCCCCGATCTCCCACCCCCCGCCGGTTCCGTCACGGAGCCGACAACCGTGTGGGCGGCTGATCCAGCTGCACAGGGCTCCCTGCCCGCTCATCTGCGGGGAGAGCGGGCTTAGCCCGCTCTCCCCACAGTTTCTAAAAAAGCGGGTCTCATGGATCGTGAGACCCGCCTCTGTATTTCTAAGAGGAATCTGGCCTATTTTTGTGAATAAGTTTGAAAATATCAAGCAAGCTTCATCAATAAGGTAAACTAATGGAATGAATTGTTTTACCTCTACAAGTATTTAATGGGTAGCAAAATACTCATTCCCCTAATAATCTTCTTTGCCTTCTCTTTGCTCCCCCAAACTAGTTGAGCTAGAGTCCACCCTGCCTTGAAGAGCTGCTGCCAGTCAGGGTAGACAATACTGAGCTGGATGGACCAATCGTCTGACTCAGTATAAGGCAGCTTCCTATGTTTCTGTGCTATAGAATCCGCTTTTGCTGAATTCAGATCCAGATTTTGGCCGCATTTGCACATAACACAAAACTGCAGTTAAATGGGGCAGAGGTTTGAATTTGTGGATGTCCGATTGCGTACAACCGCAGTTTCACCTCAATAGCAACCTAAGGTTTGCCTCGCCAAACTCCAGTTTGAACCTCTGGTTTGTAGTGAGTTTCCTGTAAAAACCGAAAAACCGTAACGTGAGGTTTTTCAGTGGCAGCGTTATGTCCGAATGCAGACGCCGCCATAACTGTGGTTTTGTGGAGTTTCTGGAACCATAATCATAGAGTGGGCGGCGCAGACCTGCCTGGGATCACACCCACTCTATGCCTGCGGTGCTTCTTGGTGGCCTCCTCTCTTGCTCTGTACCCCCATATTCGATCCAACCATGCAGTTGCCTGTCCTTGTCCCACCCCAAGCTTCTCAGCCTCTCAAACAGGAATGTCTCACAGGGGCATGCCCTCTTCTCACTCTGTCCCTTGTCCCCCACCCCCCACCCCCCCGGCAATCAGGAGAAGAAGAGGACAGGATGGCAAGATGGGCACTATGTGCTTTGCTCTCTGATGTATGTTCATAAGCACATGCACTTGAGGTGACAACATAATCAGGGCAACCTCACTCGAGAGCAGAGGTGCACCTAGGTAATTTTGGAGCTTGGATCTAAAGGCCTACGGAGGCCCTCACCTCCCGCTGCAAGTTAAATATCACCCCCACACACACACACAGAAACCGTGACACAAACAGTATTTTTTAACTCTTGGGTTCTGGAGGGCACAAACAGCAACTGAACTCACAAGAACGTAAGAATATAAAACAGGAATATTTAAGCAAATATGCATTAGCAGAAACATTTCAACACACAACTTAACGTATTCCCATCCCACACATTTCTTTCCCCACATCCCCCTCTGTCTCTAAAGCAGAGCTCCCGCTGTGACCTGTGACCAGCACAGGTCACAGTCAGTCTTGGCCACCCAGTGCAGTGTGGGTCAGCGGCGCGGCAAACACACCACCCAGGACAAAGGGAAGAGGATTTGGGGGCCATCAGGGGGTGTGGAGGCCCTAGATTTTGGCCTGGAAATCCAGGGGTAAGAATGCCTCTATTTGAGTGCTGGGGAAGGCAACCCCACTTGAGCACTGGGATGGCAATATATGGCAGGGCGGCGATACCTGGAGTCGGGTTTAAAGGACAGCATCACAACCAGGAATTCTTGAATGGCTCTGCTCTATTTTTTGCACAATGATGTTGGGGAAGAGGGGGCCAGCCCCTTCCCCTTGGGGGGAAATGTGCAGTTCCTAGGTTTACTCTTGAGAAGGGCCGGGCCACAGGGTCAGCATCGAGTCCAATGAAAGGAGTTATGCCTCATCTGTTATGATGATAGATGAATGAGCAGACCGTTCACTCATGAGACTGTAAGGCCATGGGGATGCCCCTTCGCAGCTCATGAGAAGAACCATCTGTGGAGACAGAGGCTGAATCACCAATAATGGGCGATGACTTCCCTTCTCCCATGGACCGCTCTCTCACAAGAGTTTCAGGCCATGGAGACATGCATAAGGGCCAGGTGGCAGATGCCACCCAGTCAGGTTGCTCTATACAAGCAAGCCACTGGGACAGGTACCCCGGCAACAGCTCTCCCTGTCTTGGCAACTGCCACAAAGAAGCTGTCAAAGCAACCCCTCTGCTAGCCCTTCTCCCCATTTGAACATGTCCATCTTCATTTTTGCCTGCAACGGTGACCCCACCCTCCTGGGGTGGCTGGAAATTGGGGCTTCCCTCTCCCACAATTCCCCTTGGCAGCAGATCTGCATATGGCGCGATGCTGGTCCAAACCTGCAAAATCTAAATGAGAGTAAAGATCTATCCCTGGTCCCAGTATTCCCCCAGTCCGTCCACCCGGTTGCGCCTGGACACATGCAGCGTCAAACTCTTCTTTGGGTGTGTCAAAGGCTTCCCTTGAGAGGAGGGCGTCGCTGTGCAAAAGTTCCATCAGCTACCAGAGCGAACAGGGTTCCCATACAAATGGGGGGCCCCCTTTCTTGGTCAGTTCAACTCATGAGTGCGCAGTCTGACAGAAGACCGAAGACTGGCAAGCCTAAGGTCCTCCCCAGTAGACTGGCCCTCTCATGAGAGAGCCAATCCCAAGGCGGCAAGCCAGCATGGGGGCAGGAGTGTGGTTTGGTCTCCATGGACTGCTTTGCTGGGGTGAGCCATCACAAGAGCATCCTTGGTCACAGTGGGCCAGACCCCAGGATCTTTTGAGTTCCCTCATATACATGTTCCTTCCTTGGAACTCATCATTTTACCTTCCCTTCCGTAAGTAACAGGAAAATAGTTCACCACCACCACCACCAGAAATTGTGCTTGTGCGAGACTGTTTTGTTTTGGGGCACTTATGAGGGTGGCGGTGCAATCGCTGTCAGAAGAAAGGCTTGAATGGCATGGCATTTCAAGGGATTTAAATGCCCTTTCCCTGCTAAGGGCGGGCAGACCATTCTGAAAAGGTATGATAGCTCTCAGCAGGGCCCCTTGACGATTTTGGCCAATGGCTGAAGCCCTGGAGACATGCTGACGCCCCCAGTCTGGAAACGCAACCGCTGTGGAGCTTGCTGGGATGTGGCCTCGGCAGACCAGGAAGAGGGAGGGGCTCCCATGCCCTGAAAACGGAGTCTGCCGGGCTGCGGTTGGATGAATGCCTGCCATGTGATTCACGGTTTGAGAACGGTTTTGGAACGCGCTCCCTGCTGAAATAAGAGCCTCTCCATCTCTTACAACTTTAAAAAAGGCAGTCAGGACCCATTTATTCACCCAGGCTTTTAATTAGATACTATTTTAAACAGTTTGATAGTTTTAAATGGTTTTAATGTTCTAATTTTAAAGTGTTGTAATGTTTTAACCTTTTATTTGTGGTTTTTATTGTTTTGTTGTAAACCGCACAGAGACTTGCATTTTGGGCGGTATACAAATATGTTTAATTAAAAATTAACTGCCAGTTGGGCAACCTCTGGTTTCATGTTACGTGTGAATGCATCCTTGAATCCTCTGTTGCACTGGAGGTGTTTACCAGAGTTGAACTCAAAATGTCAGAATCTGTTATTGTTCTGGACATACAATTTCTGAATCTAGCACATATTTCCTCCTCCTGTTTCTATTTGTGAATAATAATAAATAATTTATTTGTAAACGACTGCTCAAGGGACAAGGACAGGGCCCCTGGCCAGAAGAGCTCTTTAAAATGTACTAAAATTAAACTTCAAAATGTTCTCTTCCTCCACAAAAGTCACCCCTTTTTAAAAAAAATATCACACACCAGCAGTTGCACTAGAAATAAAAATATTTTTAAAATCTGTGCAGACAATACTGAGTACAAGTGGTATATAGGAACATAGGAAGCTGCCATATACTGAGTCAGACCATAGGTCCATCTAGCTCAGTATTGTCTGCACAGACTGGCAGTGGCTTCTCCAAGGTTGCAGGCAGGAATTTCTCTCAGCCCTATTGTTGGTTCAATAAAAAAATCTTGTCCTATATACAGTGTGTATATATATATATATATATATATATATATATATATATATATATATATATATATATATAAAAAAAAAATCTTGTCCTATCTTGGAGATGCTGCCAGGGAGGAAACTTGAAACCTTCTGCTTTTCCCAGAGCAGCTCCATCCCCTGAACGGAATATCTTACAGTGCTCGCACTTCTAGTCTCCCATTTACATGCAACCAGGGCAGATCCTGCTTAGCTAAGGGGACAAGTCATGCTTGCCTACCACAAGACCAGCTCTCTTCCTCTGGGAAGTGACCTGCTGTTGTATTGTCTAAATTTATTTTTTTGCATTTCCTCATATTTTCATCCCAACTTAGAGTGCAAAATCTAATTATGTTTTATTATACACACACGTGCACGAACACAAAGAAAGGAACAAAAAACAAACAGGGGAAGACATCTCTGAAAGCCATGGGATGCACCAATTTGGCACGAATGTAGCCTGTATTCTCCCTGAAAAGTGAGTGAACAAAATAGGGCCATTCTAGAGAAAAAAGGTTAATATGGAAACACTGCCAATTCTGTACTCCACTGACTGTATAGAGTCAACTGAACATTTTTCGTCATACTAAAAAAATCAATTTTTAAACAGGACCCCACAATGTCTTTTATTTGTACTTAAAGGAAGCTTGATATCAAATCTCCACACCAGAGACATAATTGGTACGCCGGTTTCTCTCTCTCCCTCTGCCCGCCTCCCCCCCCCCCTCTCTCTCTCTGGGGGTGGGGGGGAAGTGGAGGACTCAACGCAATCATGATGCCAAAAACTTACAAGTATGAAGTTTGGGAACAGGTTATAGCAGGTAAAAAACTGGGCTTGATTCCAGTGACATCTTGTTTTTGTGTTTATGTCTTAGTCTGAAGCAGTACAAGAAAGGTTGACCTTAAATCCCAACCTTCGGCCTATTTGGTTCCTGTTCCAAATGTAACCAGTTCATTGTGTCCTCATTTGTCAAATGTGAGTGAACACAGTTCAAAAAGTTAACACACGTAAAACCCAGTTGGGTACAAACAGAATTTTCTGTTCCAAATGAAGAGCAGCCACATTATTATCTTTTCAGCTGGTATGTGGCAACTTCAGTGCGTTAGCAGCGGGGAACGTCTGCTGTACTCCCAGCCCCTGGCACAACTGCTGTCAGGCACAGAAGTCAGCTTCCAGCGTGGTCTTAACATGTGCCGAAAAAGCCAGCCAGCTTATTTAAGAAGTCGGAAAGGCCTGCTTCTGCAGTGACCATCAGGGCTATGCATGGCGGCCTCATGGCCAAGGGTGGCCTAAGGCAGTACAGTGCAGTGCCTGAAGCAGGGCATCAGATTCTGCCTTGCCCCACAACTCTAATGGGGTCAGCCCCTTTTCAGCTCCTTGCAAGCTTTGGAAATGGTGTGGGGAGGTTGCCAGCAGCCTCCTCTTCTCTCCTCATGCAAAGTTTGCAAGAGTCAGATTAGTCCTGAAGAGCTGCTCCCATGGCAGTCGGGGGGGGGGGGGCATCCTACAGCTTTGTTGGTGCCCCAATAATTTGCCACTTGAGGCAACTACTTCCCCTTATCTCATGGAAGCACTGCCGCTGCTCATGGGGTGAGCCACCAGAACAGCATCTTTCTGGCAACAAGTGTCTTCGGGTTCTGGTCTGGCCCTGCTGACCAAGGTTGGCCATTGGGCCGTCCTAGGCAGGTAGGCTTAAAAAGACTTCCTGTTTGGGCTCGGACTTCGCCTGGGGTTTCCCAGCTACCGTGAACAGCAGTCATTGTGCATTAGGAAGCACTGGAAATGCAATGTTCCTCAATATGAGCAGCAGCCCAAGCACTTCAGGGGATGTTAGTGCTCGGAAATACTTAACTGCCTATTTTGGCTTCCAGTCCATGTTGCAGTGTAGAGGGCCCTGGCAGGGTGTGGGGCCTGGTTAAAATTCAGCCAGTGTGGGGATCCCTTCCTGTTAATGTTAATGGGGGTTAAAAGAGGGGCCCCGGGCGGTCGCCCTGCTTGCCCTGCCCTATGAATAGCCAGCTGCTATATGCAGGTTTTGGCCCTTGGTATGAAGAATTCCAGCAGACTGTGTTGGTTCTGATAAAGACATTGTTCTAATGGACTAGCAGGGTTACCTGATGTATGCAAAGGCCTACACCAGGGATTCTTAAATGTGGGTCCCCAGATCTTGTTGGACTGCAACTCACTTTGGCTGTGGTGGCTGTGAATGGTGGAAGTTGAAGTCCAACAGCATCTGAGGACCCAAGTGCAAGAAACCCTGACCCATACAAATATTGCATTATTGCCAATCAACATAACCATCTTGTCTATTATTTATTTATTTTTCCATGTAAACCACTTTGAGCACTTTTATTATTTATTTATTTATTACATTTCTAGACCGCCCTATTCAAAGGCTCTGGGCAGTGCACTAGTTTAAAAACGTAAGAATAAACACCATTTAAAAGAAACTGCTTAAAACAACATAAAAACCATTTATGGCAATTTTAAATACTGGCAATTTAAAACCGTTCAGAACCATTTAAAACCAATTAAAATACTTAAAAACAGTTTAAAAACCTGGGAAGGCCAGGCCAAACAAGTAAGTTTTTAGGGCTCTCTCGAAGGCCAACAATGAGCCTAAATTACAGATATCTGCTGGGAGTGCATTCCATTGGCCAGGAGCAGCTATAGAGAAGGCCCGGCTCTGAGACGCCACCAGACATACCAGTGGTAACTGAAGATGGACCTCTCCAGATTATCTTAACATGCAATGGGGATCATAGAGAAGATGGCGCTCTCTAAGGGAACCTGGACCCAAGCCATTCAAGGCTTTAAAGGTAATAACCAGCACTTTGTATTTTGCCCAGAAACATATTGGCAGCCAGTGCAACTGTTTTAAAACAGGCCTAACATGGTCTCTCCGGATTGCCCCAGGGACCAGTCTGACTGCTCCATTTTGAACTAACTGAAGTTTCCGAACTATGTACAAAGACAGCCACACATAGAGCGCATTGCAATAGTCAAGCCTGGAGGTTACCAGCTGATGCACCACTGTTCTGAGGTCATTATCTTCAAGGAATGGATGCAGCTGTCAAACCAGCTGCAGTTGATGGAAAGCGCTCCTGGTCATAGCTTCCACCTGAGATACCAGGGTGAGCCTAGATCCATGTTCGAGCCATGTTCTCCTCCACTTGCGTTCCAGTCACCTACTTTGCTGCTTCATACCACACAACTCCTCTGTATACCAGGGGGCCACTTTTAAAAGAGGTTGGAAGGGACGCTTAGGAGTGAAAAGTATACAGTGTACTGTGCTTGATTGGCCAGCAAACTCGCCTGACCTGACCCCATAGAGAATCTATGGGGCATTGCCAAGAGAAGGATGAGAGACATGAGACCAAACAATGCAGAAAAGCTGAAGGCCGCTAATGAAGCATCCTGGTCTTCCATAATACCTCATCAGTGCCACAGGCTGATAGCATCCATGCCACGCCGCATTGAGGCGGTAATTGCTGCAAAAGGGGCCCAAACCAAATACTGAATACATATGCATGCTTATACTTTTCAGAGGTCCGATATTGTTCTATTCTACAATCCTTGTCTTCTTGGTTCCATGTAATATTCTAATTTTCTGGGATTGTGGATTTGGGGTTTTCATGAGCTGTACGCCATGATCATCACAATTATAACAAATTAAGGCTTGACTTATCTCGCTTTGCATGTAATGCGTCTGTCTCATATATCAGTTTCACCTTTTAATTTGCATTACTGAAATTAATGGACTTTTGCACGATATTCTAATTTTCCGAGTTTCACCTGTAGATGGTACA
Source organism: Hemicordylus capensis (assembly GCF_027244095.1). Lineage (NCBI taxonomy): Eukaryota > Metazoa > Chordata > Lepidosauria > Squamata > Cordylidae > Hemicordylus > Hemicordylus capensis. The sequence continues at coordinate 247,634,435 of NC_069661.1, read as the reverse complement.
GTGTTCCTTTTAACAGAGATTTCCAGATATTGTTGACTACAAGTCCCATTTTTCCTGTTTTATCAGGGGCGCAATTTCAGTGCTTGCCCTAGGCGCTATTTTCCCTAGTTACACCTCTGAGGACCAACATTAAAACCCTCCAAGACTTTTTGGAATTTGGGTCCAGCAGCCATCTCGAGCAGATCATCTTAATAGGCCCTCCACCCCTGCCTGGCTGGGCTGTGGCTGTGAAACCAACCTTAACCAGGTAGTGGTTTGTCCATGGCAATGGGGAAATCACAGGCTCCTCCACCCATTGAACACACCCCTGATCTGAACAAAAGACCAAATCAAGTGTGTGGCCAGCAACATGAGTTGGTCCTGAAACTAGTTGGGATAGGCCCATAGTTGTCATGGCTTTTGTTAAAAGGTGATAAATAAATATTTGTTCTAGTCCTAGTAGAAGTACTGCCACATCCTGTCGTGACACAGATCAATGCTAATGATTTAGACTTAACGGGGGAAATGCTGCACATTATTTATTTATTATTTATTCAATTTCTATACTGCCCTTCCAAAAATGGCTCAGGGTGGTTTTCACAGAGAAATAATAAATAAATATGATGGATCCCTGTCCACAAAGGGCTCACAAACGAAAAAGAAACATAAGACAGACACCAGCATGAGTCACTGGAGGTACTGTGCTGGGGGTAGATAGGGCCAGTTATTCTCCCCCTGCTAAATAAAAGAGAATAACCACATTAAAAGGTGCCTCTTTGCCAAGTTAGCGGGGGTATTTGCCAAGTATTTGCCAACTCTTTGCCAAGTTAGCAGGGGTATTCAGAGAAGACAAAGCAAAGTTGTCTGTTGCAAGGGCTTGAAGCACAGTACTCTGGTTTGTTTGTTGGTTTGTTTGTTTATTACATTTTATATCCCACTCTTCCTCCAAGGAGCCCAGAACGGTGTACTACATACTTAACGTTTCTCCTCACAACAACCCTGTGAAGTAGGTTAGGCTGAGAGAGAAGTGATTGGCCCAGAGTTACCCAGCTAGTATCATGGCTGAATGGGGATTTGAACTCAGGTCTCCCTGGTCCTAGTCCAGCACTCTAACCACTACACCACACTGGTCTAACACATGTACAATACAGATATCAAGAAGCAGGGCCATCCCTAGGAGGGTGCGGGCCTAGGGGTGAGTAGCACACCCCTGCCACACTCCTCACCCCACCCCACCCCACCCCACCCTGCTGAGTAACCAGTAGTGCAGCCCTAAGGATCAATTGCCTCCCTCCTCATTCCAGTGTCAAGAGCGGTAACTGAACCTCCCATCACAGCACAAGCTGGATACTAAATGAGAGGGGTGTATCTACTCTGATGTCTAATCAGGGCACAAATTCACCTCTCATTTTGTATCCAGCTCTCAAAGTGCTGGGAAGTCTGCCTCTCTCCTCCAGCATGGAGAGAGGTGACAAGTACCTTGTGAGCTGGATACTAAATAAGAGGTCCGTGCACTCAGAGGGCACACACGCATCTCTCATTTAGTATCCAGCTTGCATGGCATTGGGAAGTTTGCCTCTTTCCTTGTTTAAGTGAAGAGAGAGCCGAACTTCCCAGCACCGCATGAGCTAGATACTAAATGAGAGAAGTGCATGTGCCCTGATGCCTAATCAAGGTGCATGCACACTTCTCATTTAATATCTAGTTCACACGGCATGGGGAAGTTCATTTGCCTCTCTCCTCCCTTGAATGAGGAGGTAGTTGATGGAACTCATTAGTGCTGTGTGTGTTGGATACTGAGTGGGGTGGGAAGAAGGCAAGGAGTGGTGGCTGATGGGGAGTGCATGGGTGGTTGGGCCCGGCTGCAGGGCCTGTGAGAGCGTAGGGCTGGGGCGATTGCCCCGGTCGCCCCGCCTAAAGGATGGGCCTGCCAAGAGGCAAAAAGCAGAGATCTCTGTTCCTGGCAAGACTGAACTGAGATTTTGGTGTTGGTAGCAAAGAAGTCAGCTTTGTGGGCATTCCATCATGAATGCTGGATCAAAAGAAATGGTTTGTAGCTTTCTGGTGCTAAACTGTTGACTGAATATGATGAAACATATGGTGTTCACTCAGAAGCATTTTGACACATCATTGGTGCGTAGGTAGGTTCATGTGGAATAAGGTGGTCTTTAAGTGTTGAAAACAGCACTTTGAATTGGGGCCAGAAATGAATCCGTAACCAGAGCCGATGGAATAATTGATATCTGCTCTGTGCAGTGAGCCCTAGTTAGAAGTCTGGTTGCTGCATTCTGGACCATTAGCCTTGTAATGCAAGAGTTCTGATTGCTGAGAATTCTGAAGGCTCAACAGGCAGAGAAAGATGGAAGGGACAGAAATCACATAGACAATGAAGAAGACGCTGCTGGTTCTCTTTCTCCCATCAGTTATTTTCTCTCTCTTCTAAGTGGCTAATGTTCCCTACTCCTCCCCCTCCCAACTCTAAGGGGAAATTAGCAGCTTAGAAAAAAGATAAACAGGAGACCACCGACTGGTAGGAAATGGTCAACTGGCAGCACTCTCTTGGAACTGTGCTGTTCTAAACTGGTGAATATAATGTGTAGATAGGCTCTAAATCACCTTTTACAGCAGTTACACACAAGGGATCATTTTCTGTCTATAGATATATTTTTCTGGGGTGATGCAACTCTCTTTTAAACTCTGCTTCTTCCCTCCTGACTATTTGTCCTGTGTTAATTGGCTACTAAAGTGTTTTTTCCCCCACAACATGAGCCTACAGACAAATAAGTCTTTCACTGATTTTTAAAAGAGCAAAACATTCAATGAGATTTTTTTTAAAAAAGATTTCTAGGATCACCAAAAGGCGTTTTAGCCAGGAAGGAGGACTACACCCAAAGGCAAATATTGGGGGAAAGAGTTCTGAGAACAAGATCTGCTTTCATTTTTCAAACCGTTACACACCAGCAATAAATCTCGGGGGGGGCCCCCAACACCACCACCCCACCACATTACTAAAACCCAGCATTTTACATGATTTCCCAGATATATGACCAAGTAACAGTCAAAATGTTCGCCCTCCTGGCCTCTCTGTGGGCTGTGGACGATTACATCGGTTTGGAATGGGAAAATCCTTTTATGTCTCTGAAGTCAAAATCCAGGCCTCCTGGGGAGAAGAACATTCTGTGAAGGCCACAAGCTTCCCCAAAATGAATAGTTCCTGCCCTTGGAGTTATGACACTCTCTCCAATATCTCATTCTTTACTTAAGACATTTTGTCAAAGCTTAAGTCTTGCAGAATATGGGGCAGAGTGGTAAACAGAATGCTCAAATTTCTCTTTGGCTGCATATTTATTTATTTATACACCCCTCCCCCCACCCCCATGCAATACTGCATGGGGCAGCTCACAGCAACAACAAAACAAATTATAAAGTATATAATTAAAAATTAAAAAGTATAAAACTGAAAACAACACAGCAAAACAGATAACACACTGGACAGTATAAAATACTGCAAATCTATTGCTTGTGAGATTTTCCTTTCTTTAAAGAGTATTAAAACACAAAAGAGAAAAGGAAGTACAGATTTTAAATAAACTTCTAATTTAATAATTGTAGGGGAAGAATGGCAGTTCACTAGTGGTTGCTTGTTCATTTTCACTGAAGTATGATACATTACATATTTTGATTGTTTCTGTGCCAAGATCTAAAATCCTATATCAGTGGTTCCCAAACTGGGAGCCTCCAGATGTTGCTGAACTACAACTCCCATCAGCCCCAGCTACAATTTATTGTGGCTGGGGATGCTGGGAGCTGTAGTTCAGCAACATCTGGAGGCTCCCAGTTTGGGAACCACTGTGCTATATCTTTTACATCCCATGGAATAGCCAACAAGTCTCCCTTCCTCAGATCTACAGTTGAGTTTGGTCCTTTTGGCTTTTGGTATATAGATGTACTAGTAACTTTAAGCCCGTTAAATTAACGGGCGCTAGTAGACCACTATTGCATCCTGCATAGTCCCTGCTTTGCTCCCTGCCCGCATGGTCCCCGCTTTGCTCCCCTTTCGGCCGCTTTTCCCCAGCCAGAAATCATGGCTGGCCAGGGAAAAGCGGCCGCACCACGTCCTCTGGCCCTCCTCTGGGCGAGGCCGTGGCTCCGCCGCCGCCTCGCCCACACCGCGTTGCACCACATCCTCTGGCCCTCCTCTGGGCGAGGATGCGGCTTCGCCGCCACCTCGCCCGCACCGCGTCCTACGGCCCACTCTCCCACCGCGTCCTCTGCCCCACTTTCCCTCCCTCCCTTCTGCCCCACACTCTTGCCTCTCTTCCCCTCCCTCTCACCCCACTCTCTTGCCCTCCCTCCCCCTCCCACCCCTCTCTCTCACCCTCCCCTCCCTGTCAGCCTCCTGCCCCACTCCCTCTTGCCCTTCCCTTCCCCCTCCACCTGCCCCACTCCCTCTAGCCCTTTCACCTCCCCCTGCCCCACTCCCTCTTGCCTTTCCCCCTCCCCTCTGCCCCACTCCCTCTTGCCTTTCCCCCTCCCCCCTGACCCACTCCCTCTTGCCCTTCCATATCCCCCCTGACCCACTCCCTCTTGCCCTTCCCCCTCCCCCCTGCCTTCAGCTGGGCTCGCTGCCTCCTCTGGCTTCCTCATTGAGTCAGCCTCATTGAGAGTAGGGAGACGGGAGAAAGCACAAACCCAAAAATCAGACCCCCAGCCCCGAGGTTCAGCAGCAGCATCCCCCCCCCGGCCCACAGGCAGAGAAGGGGGGCGTGAGCTAGGCCAGTTCCCTCACTCACCATGTAGAGCGTGAAAGGGAAGCCGAGCACGAAGAGCCACAGGTAGAGGTGCAGCGCGTTGACTCCGGCGCCCTGATGTGGGTCCTGGTAGCAGCCGCCGCTCAGAGCCGCCCACACGCCCTGGCGCTGGATCTGCAGCACCTGGGAGCCCATGGCGGCCTGGCCCGAGCCCAGGTCCTCTTCCACCTCCTCGACCCGAGCGCGCTCGCTCTCTGACTCTAGCCGCCCTGCGAGCCCTGGCGCAGCTGCCCGCCGCCGACTCCTCCACAACCCGAGTCTCATGACAGCCACAGGAGCCGCCACCCCCCTCCTCCACCTTATCCCCCTCCCCTCCCCCAACACCGTCGCCATCTTATGTCCGCGCTCCCGGGCGGCACGCCCACCCACCCACCCACCTATAGACCGGCAGCCCTTGCCATTGGCAGCCCTTGCCTCCTCCGGTTTCCTGGCTGGGCCCACCGCCTCCTTTGGCCAAGGCGGCGGCTCTGCCGCCACCTTGCCCAGCTTCCCCCGCCACCTCTACCCAGCGACCCGCCGCCTCACCCGGCTTCCTCTGCATGCCTCCGTCTTCTTCGGCCTCCCCTGCCGCCGCCTCCTGGCCGGGCCCACCGCCTCCTCTAGCCGAGGCCTGCCGCTGCTCCTCCCCCTGCCCAGCGTCGGCTGCTTCTCCTCAGCCCGCCGCGTCTCCTCCACCCGGCCAACATGGCGGCTGGCACCTGCGGCCGTGTCTCCCTCGGTGTGTTCTGCGCACGCGCACCGCACATGCCCAGAACACCCGAAAAAGACACGGATGCAGACACCTAGCATCTTATTATATAGGATGCTTTAGATTCAAACACTCTTATATGACTCAAAGTGGGCTTGTTGCCATGCCATAACTCATGTAGCATTGTTCCTGCGGCCTTTGTTGGCAATCTGTTTTGCAGGTAAATAGCAGTCATCACTGCCTCTCCCCAAAATTTAGTAGCCATACCAGCATCTACAAGCACGCATCTGGTCATTTCTGTAAGAGAATGGTTCTTTCTTTCCATCACTCCACTTTGCTCCGGAGAATAAGGAACAATCTTTTAGTGTTCAATGCCCTCCTCCTTTAGGAATCTTATGACATCATTCCCAATGTATTCACCACCATTGTCAGTGTGGAGGATCTGTGGCTTTCTCCCAAACTTGTTGCTCACTATTCCTTTAGCCTTTCTAGCTCTGTTGCCAGATTTGCTCACTATTCCTTTAGCCTTTCTAGCTCTGTTGCCAGATTTGGCTTTTTAAAAGCCAAACTTTGGGTTACGGCCCATTTGACCCACGAGTATACCCCTTAGGTTTTGGCAACAATGCTTTCTAGTACTTGCCCCTTTCACTTAACAGGTATGTATATCTGTATCTAGAATCGTCATCAATGAAAGTAAGAACATATTTATTCCCTCCTGTAGTGACCTGCCAGCCCTCCCCTAAAGAGTTAACCGGAAGTGAACCCTGTTCTGACTGAACTCCAGAGCTCAGCCAATCAGCACACCAGTTGGGTGGAACCTTGAGAGCCGTTGGGAGGAAGAGAAGGTCCCTATGTTAGAAGAAGCTAGGCAGGAGGTGAGAGAAGCACGGGTAGAAAGGCTTTGTGAGGAGCAATGGAGTTTTGCTCCAACATGGTCAAAGCTAGCTTGGAGATTTCTCTCATGGAATGACCTCTGCAGCTCCTTGAAAGACAGGATGGCAGGAAACTTGAATTCTCATCCAGGATTTGGTGTGTTCAAGACAAAGGAAGCCAGGACTTTGGTCTTCAGGGAGTTTAGTACAGGGAAATTTTGTTTAGTCAGATTTTGTGCTAGACTTTCTGTTTTCTTTTGTGTGTGCTTGGTATACGCCTGATACTGGTCTGTTATTGTTTACCTGTAACAGAACTAAACTAAGAAACATTAGCCTTCGCCCATCCAGCCAGGTTTTTGCAAAAGACTCTAAGTTTTAATTGTGCTTTTATTATTTATTTATTTATTTATTTATTTTTACATTTATATCCTGCTCTTCCTCCAAGGAGCCCAGAGCAGTGTACTACATACTTGAGTTTCTCCTCACAACAACCCTGTGAAGTAGGTTAGGCTGAGAGAGAAGTGACTGGCCCAGAGTCACCCAGTTAGTATCATGGCTGAATGGGGATTTGAACTCAGGTCTCCCCGGTCCTAGTCCAGCACTCTAACCACTACATCACGCTGGCCTACATACCTGTTCCTTGCAACTGGGTAACCACAATTTTTAAAGTGTGCCACCTGGGGTACTTCATCTGGGGTGCTTCATCTGGGGTGCTTTTTGAAGTACTCTTGTAACCTATAGAGGTTTTTTTTTACCTGTAACTAAAAGGTGGGAAAGCCTCAGACAGAAGCAGCCTGGGGCATTTGAATAAAACTGTTTTCTTTTTGTTCTTTTCTTATACAAGCCTCTCCAAGTGGATTTTTAACTCGGGAGGGGGGGCTTGAAAGGGGGCTTTTTCTCTGGTGCAAAACACACCTCAGGAGCTCAGCAGCTTTTAGTTCTCCCACCATGTGTAGGCTTGCATGTGGAGGACTTTTGCATACTTTTCCAATAGCAAAATAAAGAGACTTTCCCCTGGGATTTCTACCCAAGCCCGGGCAGTTGGGGGAAGGTCAAGCTCTGTTGATAAGAAGCAGGTGGTGGTGGAAGCCTTTAGAACCTACCAAAAATAAAGAAGAGTTTTAGGAGTAGCCTTTGTCAGAAAGCTCAGAAGGGATGAGTCAGCATTTCTTTCCCTCAAGTGAGCTTGCTCTGAGACAAAGGCTGTAATCAGCTACACCTTGCATAGGTCCACAAACATCACTATGAATCAGATCCCAAGGATGCTGTGTTTCTCTTTCTTTGCAAGGAAGAAAAGAAGGCCATCAGTGGCAGCTGGTGACTCCTGGGACTGGGTGGGCGCCAGGCAGGGCAGATGGTGGGCAGAGCCAAACTGGGTGGTGCAGGGATAGAACAAGAACACCACCACTTACTCCCGTTTGCATATAGAAAGTAAAGGTAAAGTTGTGCTGAGTCAATGTCGACTCCTGGCAACCACAGAGAATACAGGAGGGATTACCATTGCCTCCTCCCACACAGTATGAGATGATGCCTTTTGGCATCTTCCTATATTGCTGCTGCCTGATATAGGAGTTTCCCATAGTCTGGGAAACATACCAACAGGGAGTCGAACCAGCGACCTCTTGCTCCCTAGGCAAGTTACTTCCCCGCTGTGCCATTAGGTGGCTTGAACATATAGAGGTGGATGCCAAAAAACTCCCCCACCTCTCTTCCTAGCAGCTCCCTGAAGGTTGCTTTTGGGGGTTGTAGGAACCTTGGGAACAAGTTGGGATGGGACACGGGAAGATGAAGAGGACACTCCTTGAAACCAATGCAGGAATATGTCACAAATGACCTTATTAGGTATGTTTATTTCCAACATACTGTATATTAGCAACATGCGCTTCACAATAACAACCAGCTACTGCAATGAAATAAAAGTTTAAGGACAAAACACACAAATACATTATTTGCACAAATTGGAGGAGGAGCGTTGTTTCAAAAAGAAGAGGAAGGAATGCCATTTCCTTTAAGGTCTTTGATAAAAACCAATGTTCCACAGGTGCCGTTTCGCTAACTCTTAAGGACATGTCTACACTACACATTTTAAGCCAGATTCAAACCTGCTTAATCATCATGGTCCCTCATCATCCAGGCACTGGGAGCTGCAGTTTTTGATGAGAGGGTTCTAATAAAGGCTGCTCAGCATTTGCACAAAATTGCAGTTCCCATTGTTTTTTTTTTGGAGGGTCGGGAGGCCCAAAATGATGAAAGCTGTTTCGGACTATTTTAAATGTGTGGTCCATTCCCTTTTGGAATATGATCACCATAGCACAACCCACCATATAACCCTTCTCATTCACTAGCCAAATTACTCTCCATCTCTCTTTGACAAGCCTCCATCAATTCAAGATCTACTGTGGAAGGTAGACAAAATAGGTGAGTGATCCCTTTTTTTAAATGCAAATGCAGAATACCTTAATAATGTCTGAATAAACAGAATGGAACTGTTAAGAAGGCAGGGGAGAACAATATGAAACACAAAGGGGAAAACATTCCTCTAGTCTTCAGAAGGGAACTATCAAATTTGGGCTAACAGGCTGAAAGATTTACTACAAATTAATTAGGAAAAGTAGGAATCCTCAAGACCAACAGTTGCTAAATGTTAAATACTGTATTTGCAGTTATAAAAACTACAAAACAAAGCTAGCCACCCACCATTTTAAGTAGATGGAAATGATTCATTTTGAGTGGGGGGGTTGGCGGTGAAAGCAAAGCTGGCATATTTGAAAAGGGTTCATGCAATTGATATTTACTGTAAGAACATATTGCAGGCACAGCAACTGCCTTGAGGGGTAGCTTGGTTTTGGAACATAAGAAATACTCTCAAATACAAACAAGTTGAAGCACATTCATTCAGGGAGACAAATTTCAAGGGTACAAGAAATATGCTCACCACCACTCAAATGTTGTCCAGTCCTATATTAACAATGGCGTTTGTTTCTTTGCTGAACATCTTATTTTCAAGTCCATTCCTCAAACAGTGCAGGAGGAACTGTTCCTACAAGCACTGCAGTGCTAAACAAAATGGCAATTCCTGCTCCTTTTGTCTTGCCTCTCTCAAAATAGACAGCTCTCCCCTCTGGCCACTCTGATTGGCTGACAGGGTAGTCAATCCACATGATGCCTCCTATCAAGTCATTTCAAGGTCATTTAATTTCTGCCCACTTTATGAAAACAAAGGCAGTCCTTTTCATTGGCTGCTGCCTCATTAATATTTAAATGAAGGGGGAACACTGTTCAGTCTTTTCAATAGGAACCTGCTACCGGTGCCCACTCTATGTAAACATTGCTGGGCAGGCAAGCTGCAGGCAGGGAAGTGTAGAGGGCAGTCACACACAGGGAGGCAGTGAGTTATCAAAAATGATGGTGGCATTGAAATTTTGGGATGGTGCCGCCCACTTTCCCTTTAGTGAAGAGCCTCCCCTACAGGCCGTGTTGCCTTTGCTATTATACAGCATGCACACTGATTCAGTGCTGCAGGGGGCTACTTTTAGACCCTTTACCAAATCCAACTTTTCAGCCTGACATATCATTTTGGCATCTCTAACCTTCTGTGCCACAAATTCAGACATCCTTTGGGTGTGCATTCCTTCACAGTTTTGGCCTTTTCAGTCACACATTCTGCTTCAAACAATCCATTCTCTTATACAACTGCTTTCATAAGCAATTCCTGTATGTTAAAGGAACAGTGCCTTCCTTTAAATTTTACTTTGTAGCCCTTTTCTGTAGCATATTTTACAGACATCGGACTTATTTCTGGAGTAGACACATACAAAGCTTCTTCAATTGTTAATCCAATAGGTTCTCCTTTCTCCAGTTTGCAGAGCAACTGTGCAGATCCTTTCCTTACTGCATACATCAGTTTTCCATCTGCCAAATATATAAGGATTGTACAGCTTGTATCTAGATTTATACATCTCTCCCTTTCTCTAATCAGGTTGCTTGTAGCACCTGAGTCAGTGCAAATGCCACTGCGGCATTTCTCAGACTTAGCTTCCAAAACTTTATCTGTTCTTGCAAGGTGTATCCTTTGCTTATTAGCTTTAGTCCCTGGATGCTTGTAAGTTCTGTACTCTCTGTTCCCAGATGACTCACTCTCTTTGCAACTTTGTTTTGTTTGCCCTTTGTCTGCAAACTCTTTATTCTTGGGGCATTTATTCTGCAAGTGTTTGGGGCTTCCACAGATAAAGCATTTCTTATTTCTTTGCAAGGTTCTAAATGCATTTTCTTCACTTTCCTATGGTTGCCTATCATCCCTTCTGCGCAAATCAAAGTCCTCTAGATGGTTAATTACAAATTGTAAGTCTGCATCCTCCTTGACTTCCAAGGCACTAGTCACACTGTCAAAGTAATGTGGCAAACTATTCAACTGCAATCCTATCAAAACTGCATCTGGCATGATTACTTCTTGAGCTTGCAGTTGCCTAGATATTTCTAACATTTCATTTATATGCTTGGACAGACTTTCTCCTTCTCTAAGTCTTCTTATTGCTCAGTTTTCTTACTAGTTGCACTTTGGAAACCACAGCCCTCTTTTTATATAATCTCTTCAGAGTTTCCCACATATCCTTTGCATTTTCTTTGTTTCTTAGATGCACTAAGATTGGGTCACTCACTGCCAAACAAATAATTCCTGATGTCTTTTCATCTGCCCTGTCCCATTCTTTCTGCTCCTTTCTTGAATCTGCAGGACACTGGGTATGCAGAACACTGCCACGTCCATGACTCTTGAGGAGCATCTCCATCTTGAAAGATCAGCGCTCGTACTCAGGATCTTGCAACTTTTCAATCATCTGGAATCCTTGTGCTGTCTCCATTTTTGAAGTGTTTCTCTTTGCTTTGCTTTCTATTTAACTCTCTAGGCTTTTCTCTTTTATTTACTGGCTTCTGGGCCCATAACCCTTTGTAGGCAAAGAATGGCAGTTCATTCCCCAAGTAGCAAAGCAAAACCAGTTTGGTGAGAAAGCAGCAAAGCAAGAGGTCTTGAGACAGTTCTTTAGTATTGAAGAACTACAAGGATTTATTTAAAGAAAAGGTTACAAACAAATGTGAAAAGGCCTGCAGCTTAATTTCACTCGTAGCTCATGGCTGAAGAGAGAGACCAAAACAAACAGCCATCTCTGGAGAGACAAAACGCAGACTAACACTGGAAGAACAAAGAGGGGTCCAGCACTTTTATCCATGACCCTAACACACAACCCAGTGGTCACTAGGAGTCATGCAGCTGAGAACTGATGCTGCCAGGGTCCTAACTCCAACAATAATGTCCTAACAATTGTAACTGGAAACATGTATGGGTTCCCCCCCCTTTTGTAGTTTGCAACTTTGTATTATGAGTATCAATGTATTTTCTAATAAATGCTTTTTAAATAAATGAATTAAAACTGACCCAATTAAAAATTTAAAAACCCATCAGATATTTATTTATTTAAAATATACAGACAAGTGGCCTAGGCTCCACTCCCCCACTTAGCCATAAAGCTCACTGAGTGACTTTGGGCCAGTCACAGCCTAGCCTACCTCCCAGGTTTATTGTGTGAGGATAAAAGGGAATGGGGGAGGAGAGCTATGTACTATGAACTTCTTAGAGGAAGGGTGGGATAAAAAACCAAAATGGAACTTAGCTCAAGAACAACTGTAGTAGTTTCCTGCTCCTGCTCTGAGCAGGAGCATCTCTGAGGTCTCTTCCAGCTCCACATTCTATGATTCTAAGTCAAGCTAATTTCTTCTCCTCCTTCTTCTTCTTCCTCCTCCTCCTCCTCCTTGTTATTATTATTTTATTTATTTTAATTTATATACCGCCTGACTCCAAAGGCTCTAGGCATTTTCGCTAATTGATCCATCTAGTACAATATTGTCTACTGTGGCTGAGAATAGCTTTCCAGGGACTTTCAGCCCTGCTACCCAAGGGCGGTCCTTCCATGAGGCAGGGTAAGATGGTTGCCTCAGACAGCAGATAATTGGTGCAACAGCAGGGCGGCAAGATGATCTTGTGGTAGCAAGCATGACGTCCTCTTAGCTAAGCAGGGTCCACCCTGGTTGCATATGAAAGGGAGACCAGAAGTGTGAGCACTGTAAGATATTCCCCTTAGGGGATAGAGCCGCTCTGGGAAGAACATCTAAGTTCCAGGTTCCCTCCCAGCATCTCCGAGATCGGGCTGAGAGATTCCTACCTGCAACCCTGGAGAAGCCATTGCCAGTCTGGGTAGACAATACTGAGCTAGATGGACCAATGGTCTGACTCGGTATATGGCAGATTCTTATGTTCTATGCCCCTTGCCACCATAGCAGCTTTGCAACACATGCCCCTCCTCACATGTCTTTCAAATCTTGTGAGAGGCACAAGGAGCGAAGAGCAGGCCGCTGGCAACCTCCCCTCCTTCCTGCTTTCCATGCACTTGCAAAGCTTGCAGAGGTCGGTTTTGAAAGGGGGCTGGGTTCCTGCATGATCACGCAGCAAGGCTTGGGCTAACCTTGCTGCTACCTTACGTCTTTTCACTGAATCTGAGACTTTGTGCACGCAAAGCACATACACTAGATTTGAGCGATGGCCCCTTTCAATGATGATACACACATGAAGCTGCTTTATAACTCGCCTTGCCATGTCCCCCGAAATTTAGGGTAGCCCCCAGATTTTGGCTCCTCCACTTGGCTGCTAAATTCCACCCGGATTTACCTGGATTTCAAATGCATCACCCAATTTGCCGGGATTTTACTCTGGATCCGATCACATGGGAGGGAAGAGAAGGAGGGGAAAGGCAGGCAGGCGGGCTCTGTGGCTTTGCCTCCTGCCATTGGCTGCGCAGTTTTTCCGCAGTCACTGGTTTGTTTTATTGTTCTAAACCACTTAGAGACTTAGGTAGTGGCAGGCAGTATACAAGTCTGTCATTTTTGGAAGGGCGGTATAGAAATGAATAAATAAATAATGCAAATTAGCTCCCGCATAATATGCAAATTAGGCCACCCAAATTTGGGAAGCTTGACTATGGCAACCCTACGTATAACTGAGTCAGACTCTCCATCCAGGCCAGATTTAGCAGCTCCCTAGGGTCTTAGGAGGGGGCCATTCCCAGCCCTGCGGTCTTTTAAACTGGAGAGACATGCAAAGCATACGCTCTACCACCGAGCTATGATTCCCATAAAACACTAAGTACAGCCATTGTCTCTTTCTGACTAAGGCTTGAGTAGCTGTTGAACCCAGAACCTCTCACACTAAAGACATGATGTCAGATCCATAATTAGACGATGGGCTTGACCCAGAAGTGGACTTGAAGTGGTCCATTTATCTTAGCTATGGGGCCCTGATCCCAGAAGGTGGCATATGGTGAGAGGGTGTCAACACTTTCCCCTTATGCCAGGAATTCTCAGTCTTGAGTCCCTAGATAGTTTCATGACTGAGTGGGGGTATGAATCTGGGTCTCAGCTAAAGAAAATAATTCCTATATAATAGTTAAAATACAAGACTCACAAATTAAGTCATTCACAGCATGAAAGAGGGGCTGGGGAATGCAATAAAGGCAAAGGTCCCGATCCCCGACAGAACTTCTGTGCATTCTTATCCTATGGATGGCTTGCTAATGACCTCTTATGGAACTGAAACTGAGAAGGCAGAGAGCGGATTATGTTAATTAATTCTCAGGCGATTAGGCCGTGCCTGAAGACATGGTGGAGGGTGGGGAACAAGGTATTGTGGGTTCTCTTAAGTCCCTTTTGAAGCAATATCGCTTTTTAAAAAATGCAGCAAATGAGAAAAGAATTCCCTTGAATAAGCTGTTCCTCTGAGGTTTGGGGATATGCCTAAAAGTTAGTGACGGAATTAATAGACAGTGACTGACATCCAGACTAAAGTACTGCATAGTACTACTCAGGTTATTCTAACGAACTGATTAATTTCCACAGGAGTACTCAGGAGTAGTATAGTCTGGATGTCAGCCACCACTTCCTACCAGCCTCTATCAACCTGAATATGTATTTGTTTTACTTTGTGCAGTGGACCTTTGTCCTCTAAGGAGGACACCCCATGTCACAGAATGTTCTCCTTATGCTCATACAACTGGAGTTGCCACCATTTTTTACTAGCTCTTTCCCTGTGTTTTTAACTACCTGGTATAGAAATGAAGCAGCCAAAGCTTTCCTTACCACTTGATCTTCAAACCAGGAAAAGCGGGATGTGTTTCATTGTCATGCATGCAGGATGGGGCCTTCTCTGATGTTGCCCCTCAGGCTCTGGAACGCTTTCCCGGCGTGTGTCCATCTCTGACATCTGTGGCTGCTTTTAAAAATCAACTGAAAAAACTTATTTGTTTAGGCTTTTGCCCCTTAGGGGTTGTCAATCTCTCCTTTTCCTGCCGTACTGACTTTGATTTTATGGCTGTTGCTTATTGGTGTTTTTATGGTTTTTATGGTCTTAACTGAGTTTAGTGGATTTTATTGTAATAGCTTTTGTAATACAACAAAGCAGTTTTACACTGCTTTGGGATAGGTTTTTTTGAATGGCAGGATATAAATTGAACAATAAATAAATACATTAAATAAATGAATGAATTTCCACAAGGACAACTTAAAGGCAGAGGAGGCCCTTCTGTGAGGCAAGGTGAGACGGTTGCTTCAGGTGGCAGGCTATTGGAATGCCAGCAGGTTGGCAAAATGGCTCCTGCTGTCTCCACTGGAGCAGCTCTTTGGGATTGATCTGATCCTCACAAACTTTGCAATTTTGCAAACGCTCCATTCAAAGCTTGCAAGAAGCACGAGGAGAGAAGAAAAGGCTGAAGGCAACCTCCCGCCCCCTATATGACTTTCAAGTTTACAAGCAGGTTTGAAAGGGGGCTGACCCTCACCAGGGGCATGGGGCAAGGCCACAATAACTTGGGTGCCCCTGCTTAAAGGCACATAAGCAGGACTAGGAAGAAGATGGCAACTCCAAACGAAGGGCAGAGAACTGAGGTCACAGTCAGTGTGGATATACAGCATGCTTAAGTGTCGTTAACCTCGTTAAGAATTGCTGAAGCCTGACCAGAAATCCCCAGCCTTTCAAAAGTACTGCTCGTGCATATTAATTAGCTTGTCCTCTCTGCCTCCCTGGGAAAGAGAAAGAGAATGGGCTATCCATCTTGGAGTGAATTGCTTCCTTGTAGTTTTATGAATTTAGCCTGTAGCAACATTTTAATGGCGGCCTAGGCCTGATTTTGCCATTTAGAGAGGCAGCGCTCCCATAAAGTATTATGAGCCAAATCAATCACCATTCAATTATGGAGCAAGAGTTATTGATTGTGGTGGTATATGCAGCTCTACAGCTGCAATGCTCTCTGGTAAATTATGAAGCTCTGCTATGAAATACGACACGGTTTCCAGTGTGTGTGAGAGAAATTTCCATTGTAAATCTAGATGATTTGATTAGTTATTGAAGATCAGGCTTTCTGTCTCTTGTCTTGAATCCACTCTGAGAGGTTGAGGGAAATGTTTTTTTCTTTTTCTTTTTCCCTTTTTCTTTTCAGGTTTCTTTTTTTCAGGGTGTCAGACTAGATAGAGTGTCTCCTGTACAGTTGAGGGAGGTCAGCAAGAAGAGGCCTCCTCCTTGCTCAGACAATGAAGCAAGGCTGACCTGGCTGAAACTATTTGGGGAGTATCACCTGACTCATTCTGGACTATTGGTGAAAGCAAGCTTCATCAGAGGGTGTGGCTCATCCCGCTGCAGTTCCTTTCTTGGCCAGAGCTGCATGGTGGCGCACAAGCTGAATCCCTGCCTCTCTGCATCCCTCAGAGAGCCAGTTCAAGATATGCTGCAGGCAGCAGGATAGCCTGACCCCTTCCTGGATCCCTACTCCAGAGGAGCCACGTGAGCTAGCCTCCCCTTCTTCCTGAGTAGGCACATTAAGAACCTAAGAACAGCCCTGCTGGATCAGGCCTAAGGCCCTTCTAGTCCAGCATCCTGCTCAGAGGGGTTCTTACCCCTGGACTTCTGGGCCAAAGTCCAGGGCCTACTCAGCCCCTTGGGGGCCCCCAAATCCTCTTTAATCTGTCCCGGGTGATGTGGTTGCCTGGCCGAGTACGATGATGCTTAATTTGCAGAGGAGAGCGGGGCCTCCAAAGGCCTTTAGGTCCAGGCTCCAAAATTATCTAGGTGCACCTCTGAACCTGTTACCCAAGGTGGCCCACCAGATGCCTCTGCAAAGCCCCCAGGCAGGAGATGAAGGCATGCCTTCTCTCCCACTGTTGCTCCAAGTGGATGGAGGTAACCTATAACCATCAAGCTTAGTGGTAGCCATGGATAGACATGTCCCCCATGAATTTGTCTAAGCCCTGCTTCAAGCCATCCAAGCTGGTGGCCATCACCAAACCCTGCGGCAGAGAACTCCATAGATTAATAATGCACTGAGTGAAGAAGTACTTGCTTTTGTCATCCCTACATTTCCTGGCAGTCTAATTCATGGGATGACCCCTGGTTCCAGGGTCTGTGTGTGAGAGAAGAAGGGATGTCCCAAGCAACCAGGCGGTAACCACTCCACTTTCAGAGCGGGAGCATGGGGACAAAGAAACATAGGAAGTTGACATATAATGAATCAGTCCATTGGTCCATCTATCTCAGTATTGTCTACACAGACTGACAGTGGCGTCTTCAAGGTTACAGGCAGGAAACTTTCCCAGTCCTATCTAGAGATGCCAGGGAGGGAACTTGGAATATTCTACATACAAGCATGCAGATGCTCTTCCCGGAGCAGCCCCATCCCCTAAGGGGAATATCTTACAGCACTCAGACATCATCTCCCATTCAAATGCAAACCAAAATAGACCCTGCTTAGCAAATGGGACAATTCATGCTTGCTACTGCAAGACCAGCTCTCCTCCAGGAGCTCTGCCCTGGTGCAGCATCACCTCTACTTCTGGGGGCTTGAGGGTGAAGGGGGGTTCTGAGGAAAGGCCAGGTGCCCCACAGGGGACCACCAGGTCTCCAGTGCTCCAGGGCTCTTCTGAGGGGGCAACCAGATCTTGCTGCTGCAGCTCTGGAGGGTGATTAGCAGGCCTAGGGATCAGTGTTCCCTCTCACAGGGATTCCCAGATGTTGTGGACTACAATCCCCAGAATCTCCAGCTGCAATGGCTTTGGCTTGGGGATTCTGGGAGTTGTAGTCAACAACACCTGGGAATCCCTGTGAGAGGGAACACTGCTAGGGATGCAAGCTGGCTTGGGCACCTCCTCTCATGGTGTTGCTCACTGAGCTTTGGGGCTGGGCAATTATTTGAAACGTGGGTCTCATGGAGTTCTACAATATGAACATGGAGTTCTACAATATGGCCTTTGGCCACTGGGGCCGGGGATGATGGGAGTTGTAGTCCAACGATGCCTGGGGACCCCCAGGTTGGGAACCCCTACTCTGTACCACATTAGCTCTTAACATGTGCAAATGTGCAGTAATGTGTGTGCCTGAGTGGCATTACCGATTCCATATTTTCAACTCAACTTGCCCCCCGACCCCAGCCCAAGCTGACCATCACTGTCTTCCAAATTATGCAAGCTGCAACATTTTGTAACCCTCCCACTCCCAGGAAACAAGCGAATTTCAGGCATTAAGTGGCTCAGCGGGGAAATGCTTAAGAACAGTCCTGCTGGATCAGGCCCAAGGCCCATCTAGTCTAGCATCCTGTTTCTTCACACAGTGACCCACCAGATGCCGCTGGAAGCCACAGGCAGGAGTTGAGGGTGTGCCCTCTCTCCTGCTGTTACTTCCCTGCAACTGGTGCTCAGAGGCATCCTGCCTTTGAGGCTGGAGGTGGCCTGTAGCCCTCCAACTAGTAGCCATTGATAGACCTCTCCTCCATGAAGTTATCCAAACCCCTCTTAAAGCTATCCAGGTTGTTGGCTTTCACCACATCCTGTGTCAGAGAGTTCCACAAGTGGATCACGTGTTGTGTGAAACAATACTTCCGTTTGTTGGTCCTAAATTTCTCGGCAATCAATTTCATGGGATGACCCTTGGTTCTAGTGTTATGTGAGAAGGAGAAGAATTTCTCTCTATCCACTTCCTCTACTCCATGCATGATTTTATAGACCTCTATCATGTCTCCCTGCAGTTGTCTTTTTTCTAAACTAAAAAGCCCCAGGTGTTGTAGCCTTGCCTCATAAGAAAGGTGCTCTAGATGCTAGAAAGATGCTTGAATAACAAGCAGAAGGTTGCTGGTTCGAATCCCCGCTGGTACTATATCAGGCAGCAGTGATAGAGGAAGATGCTGAGAGGCATCATCTCATATTGCACAAGAGGAGGCAATGGTAAACCCCTCCTGTATTCTACCAAAGACAACCACAGGAGTCAACACTGACTCGACGGCACACTTTATTTCACTTTACAGACAGGAAAGTAAAATGTATTCTGAACTGTGCTGAAAAGGTTACTAAAAATAATTTCACTTGCTGAAAACATGGAGTTGCATTTTACCATGGTTAACTCGCTCAGTAGAGACCTCCACCCCAATAAATTTCTAAAATACACAGTCCTTTCATACATTCTTTGAATTTTATTCTTTAATCTGAAATGCGACTTTGCCTCGGTGGCACCTGTGGTTTCCACAAGCTGACGTTGTTGCCAACTTTGGCCAACCCCAACAGAAGGCCACTAATGGTTCTTACAGCTACTCTACGGGGTCAACACACTCGCTATATAATAAGGTAATTCATAAATTGTCTGTGCTACCTATTTGCTTAGGATCTACATTTTATTTACATTATCCTGGAAAGAGGTGGGTGGGATATGTTCCTAGCCCTTTAGAGTGTAGCAGAATGTGAAGTGTTTGTTGTAAGGGAAATGCAATTAAATTGCAGGATGCCCATCTATGAGAAGAAGATCGGGTTTAGACAACCCCCACTTCTCCACAGCCTAGGGACCCTCAGCTGCTTTGCCTGGAATGAAGAAGAAAAAAGACCTTAATAAAAACAATCACAGAAGTGCATATAACATAGATAGATAGATAAAGTTTATTACGGTCATAGGTCAGTTAATGCATATAACATATACTTCAGCCCACAGAAGCATGCACAACAACATGAACATAGGAACAGGGGCGTAGGAACTATGGAGGCATAGGGACCATAGAGCAAGGGGGGATGATTGTCCCCTGGCTGCCAGGGTCTGGGGAAGCCGCCAAGGTGCCTCCTTGCCCATGGTGCCCCTTCCCCCCCTCCCCGCACCCAGCCGGCAAACAAAACATTGTGCTGGGCTGTGCTGGGGGGGAAAGCCGAGCCAGCCAGGGTTTCAATGAACTACTGACTGGGGAGGGATGGCAGAGGTTCCAAATGGACCCTCTCCTGGTATTGACCCTGCCCCTGCATCTGATGTCAGGTGCAAGGGGGTGGGGCCCATCAGCCCCGGCAGAGCATCCCTTCCCCGGAAAGTGGTTCATGGGATTTCTGCCTGGGCTCTCTGTTCCTTGCCTCCTCAAGGCCTAAGCGGTGAGGGAATTGCCAGAGGACTTTGCCTTCCGGCCGCAGCCAAGCTCCCTGCGCCCCTGCATAGGAAGCTGATAATTTGGTCCATCGGGCTCGGTGTCCTCTATATCAGGAGTTCTCAAACTTGGGTCCCCAGACGTTGTGGGACTATAGCTCCCATCACCCCCAGCCAGAATGGCCTTGGGATGATGGGAGTTGTCATCCAACAGCATCTAGAGACCCAAATTTGAGAACCCCTGATCTACCCTGACTGGCAGCCACTCTCCAAGGTTTCAGATAGTAGTCCCCTTCCTTCCTTCCTTCCTTCCTTCCTTCCTTCCTTCCTTCCTTCCTTCCTTCCTTCCTTCCTTCCTTCCTTCCCTCCCTCCCTCTCTCCCCCCCATATCTATCTATCTATCTATCTATCTATCTATCTATCTATCTATCTGTCTGTCTGTCTGTCTGTCTGTCTGTCTGTCTGTCACATTTATATACCACACCTATATAAAATCTCAGGGCAGTTTACAATCAAACAACAACCAAAACCTAAAAATCATATAAACAGATAAAAATTCTGTTTCCTTCCCAGTCCTACCGGAGATCCCAGGGATTGAAACGGGGATTTTCTGCATTCAGAGTATGTGTATCACCACAGAGCTACAGCCCCCATCTCCTGTATTAACTAACAGACTCTGCAAGCCTACCATCTTGTAGGTTATGCAATTTGTTGTACGCAAGTGTGAATGGAAATAAGGCACTTGATGTTGGCATCCAAATTAATTTCAGTGCCAAAGTTGCCAGCTGACTGTGGCAGACAAGGACATATTGGGTCACAAGGTTTCCTCTGGGGTAACACACACACCCCAGTCAGCAGATGGGGCTGTAGCTCAGTGCTATGTCACATGCTTTGCATGCAAGGGGTCGCAGACTCAAGCCCTCGAAGGTCTAGGCCCCTGTCTGAAACCTTGGAGAGCTGCTGCCAGTCAGTGTAGACAGTGCTGAGAGAGATGGACCAAGGGTCAGACTCAGTAGAAGGCAAGCCTCCTATGTCTGGCAGGGATAATAGAGCTATTTGAAAATAGTTCGGTTTCTTCTGAGGCCCAATTGACCTGTGTTTGGCAGGGTCTGATCTCTTCTCTGGCACCCCTGCAATGAGTTCTAGCAGCAACATGAGTCTTTGTCAAACATCTAGGCTGGCCCTTAAATTCTCACCTGAATTCCAACAGTGACTTGCATGGTGCTTTTCATTAACATGAAAAAAGCACCACTGAATGCTAGCCAAATCCTCATGAAATGGTACTTCATTAAGCTATTTAATTCCTTTTATTCTCTGTCTTGTTAAACAATAACTTGATGGTTATTTACATTTTCAAAGCTACCCAGGCCATCCAGCCATCCCTCAAGAATGACTAGTCAGCTGCTAATTATTTACAAGAGTATTATTAAACGTCTATTGATTAACTTTCAACAAAACAAGCATCAAACAGAGGGTGTTTTGCTGTAGAGCAGGGCTTCTCCAGTTTGGGTCCCACCCAGATGTTGTTGGACTACAACTTCCATCATCCCCAGGCACAATGGCCTTTGGATGATGGGAGTTGTAGTCCAACATCTGGGGATCCAAATAGATAATTCTTACTATTCCTAAATACTTTTTTTTTTACTGCTTTATAGAATTTACCTTGACTTCTAGGCCTTCAATGCATTTGTTAGGCATTTACAAGAAAAATCATGTTTTTGTTTTTGTTTCATTATTTTAATTTGTTTTATTTGTCTTTCCCCGCATTTTAATTCATGCTTGTGTTCTGTTAACTTTCTGTTGTGATTCTCACAATTATGGTATGATGCTGAAAAGAGTTAATAGACTAGCCTTCTGTCATAGAACATTTGAATCTATTTAATCTATAATATACTTGCACAGGAACTATATAATCGCACCGGAGCATTGCTTGGCAATGAATTGCAAAGATTTTAGCAAATGCATTTTGTCACATTGTAGTGCCATACAGAAGAGAGAAGGTGCACCTGACAGAATTCCCCCTTCTAGACAATTATGACAGGCTGGTCTCTGGTGCATCTGGCAACACCCGTCTCTCCCTAAAAACGTGGGGTTATGAAACCAGTCGAGTGTAAACAAGGCTTTGCAGTATGAGGAAAGGAAAGGAAACTTTGTGCTTAGATGGAAAATATTTGATAACTAGTGCTATTGATTTCACATGCACACTCTGTGACCCTCACATACCTTGGGAAAATAATTCTTGGTGCACATTGTAGGTGTTCCAGAAATGAGGACAAAAGGTGTCTTCACAGAGGAAAGATATCAAGAGTGTGCATTTCCCAACAGAAGAAATATAATAATAGAGGAAAGTGTGGGAATAATTGCAGCCAAACTGACCAACCCAGAGAGAACCTCTTGCTTTGGGGTTGGTTCAGCTGCACAAAAAGTACAGCGTCCAACAGCACCACCTAGTGGCAATATATTTTACGAATAGCACAGTCACAAGAGCCCTATGCCAGTGGTCTTATCTTCACAGTAAGAGGCAGGGAGGTGAATATTCTGCATAGTCCCCCTGGAGATGACCATGTGGAGATGACCACTGTGCAGTGCTGCACTTTGCCCAGTGCTGGGCGGCTCCTTTTAGAGACATGGAGCCATCCTGAGCCTCTGCAGCGGCCTGGAAGGCTGCAGAGAGCTGGGAAGTGTTGTCGCCTTTCCCCGAGCTGTCCCCACAGAGCGCTTAAGCGAGGGGGGCATCTCTTTTAAAGGACCCTCCCAGCACTCAGAAAAAAATAAAAATGCAGCATTGTGCTCAGAGCTCAGCACAATGGAAAACAGCCCTCTCACTGAAGGTGAGCAAATTCATGCGTGGAAAATAATGCAGCAGATCCCTTGCCCTATTCACAGGTTACGTTCAGTGCATATACAATCTGTACACACTGCACACAGGTACAGTCATTCATACCTTAGGAACACACCAGGGGTGTAGGGAGCTTGGCTGCGGCCAGAAGACAAAGTCCTCCAGTGGTTTCTCCCCACTGCCAGGCTTCACAGTCTCCACACCTCCAGCCCAGCGTCTGGTGTCAGATGCAGGGGGTGGGGCCAATGCTGAGGGCGGGCCTGTCAGCCCCAGGAGAGCTTCCCCAGCCAGTGGTTTGTGACATCGCTGGCTGAGGATTCCTTTCCCTGCCTTCTCAAAAATGTCTTCGGCATTGGCCCCACCCCCTGCCTCTGATGTCAGATGTGGGGGCGTGGCCACTGCCCAGGAGAGGGCCTGTTCAGTCTCTCTCGCACCCTCCCCAGTCAGTGTTTCATTCAGTCCGCGTTTCAGTTAAAGAGTGTTGGGGGAAAGAGGGAGGAGCCTCACGCTCCCAGCCAGCAAGTGTTTCATTGTCTGGCTGGGTGTGGGAGGGGGCAAGGAGGTGCCCTGGCAGTGGACAATCGTCCCCCCTTCTCCATAGTCCCTACGCCCCTGGGCCCATTCACACGTTATGTTCAACACTCATACAACGGGTGTACCTTTTACGTGTGTACAGATCTGTACCTGTGTACCTTCATGAACGTGGTAAATAAATAATAAATGTAACGTTGAATGCGGGTACAGAAGTACACTTCTCTATCTGTACCACACATTTGAAGGGCCTGTATCCAGGTTCACTTTTAAACGAACACAGGAACAGTCATTCACACAAATACTGTACAAGTGTACAGACACAGGGGCGGAGGGAGCCAAGCGGCAGCCCGGGTTCTGCAGCCACCACAGCCCCCCCCAGCCCCGCCCCCTGTGCCTGAACTGTGACACTGGGCATATTTGGCCACGCCCCTGCATCATATGTCAGAGGCAGGGTGTGTGGCTTTGCTCCCAAATGGGAGCAAAATCGGCCGGTGCTGCATTTGCAGCGTGGCCAGGAGTGGCTCTCTCTGGCTTTAAAAGGCAGGGAGAGTCACTCCAGCTGCGCTGTGAACACAGCGCTGTCCGATTTCACATGCAAACGTGGCCACCCAGCCCCATTTGGGAGTGAAAACACCCCCCCACATCTGACATCAGACGCAGAGGGTGTGTCCAGGGCTGCGAGGCACAGCCCTCGATTAGCGGTGGCCCGGGTTCTTTGAACCCGTTCGCCCAATGGTGGCTCCACCCCTGTACAGACATCTGTGCACTCGTACAGAGTAATGGTGGAATCAGGCGATAGAGTACATAATTGCACATGTACAGCAGTACACATCCTCTCTGGACCCTGCATTTGAGAGGCCCTGTGCAATTCACAAATGTACAGTCATTCACACAAAAACCTGTACATGTGTACAGACACCTGAATGCATGTACAACATAATGTCTGAACAGGGCTAGAGTTTTCAGATGTGCCATTAGGACTAAACTAGCTGAGACAACAGAGATCTGTGATTGGGAAGGATCCATCCTCTTTAAATGTTGGTCAAAAGCAGTCGTAGGGTGGCTCCCTGATTCAGATCAGGACCATGACCGGGGTGGGCTGGGGGGTTCTCCCCGCCCCCCCGCTCCGTGTCAATGAAATTCACAATGATATTCTCCCCTGAATTGCTCTTTGCCCCATGGGGAAAATGTACACGTATCTATACATTCCCCTGAATGGAGCAAATAGCAGTTTGGGGCTGGATTTTAACTGTGGAAAATGTTCAGTTACCCCCTGCTAGCCGAACAAAAGAGGCACCTTTCAAAGTGGTGATTCAATAATATTTAGCAGGGGGAGAGCAACTGGCCCTATCCCTTCTTGGCACAGCATCCCTCCAGTGGCTGTTGCTGGTGTTTCTCTTTTAGGTTGTGAACCCTTTGGAGACAGGGATATTTATTTATATCTATGTAAACCACTTTGGGAACTTTTATTGAAAAGTGGTATATAAATATTCATCCTATTTGTAGTCGTAGTCTTAAAATGGCCCCAGGTGAAGGGTTAAGTCTCTTTCCCCAGTGCCATGGTCCTGATCCAAATCACACTCTCCTGCAGCTGCTTTTTACAAACATTGATTAAAAGAAAAAAGACCAAAAAAGAACAGATCCTAATCAAAGCTCTCTTGTGCTTTGTCTGGCATGGTCCTTAGCACACCAAAACACACGTGACTGAGGAAATCCATTATTTTTTGAAATGTTTTAAAATCGCTGTTGACTTCCAGCTGTTGTTGGGCTGCCATTCCCAGTGCAGCGGGGGATGATGAGAGTTGTAGTCCAGTGGCAGCTAGAGAGTCTCAGGTTGGCTACCTCTGCATTCATTAACTGGAAATAGCTACGATGCCGTCTGCACCCTGGAGAAAATGTTCTGTAGGTCTTCTTTCCACCAGGAGGCCTTCAGACCCCTTGCTGCCTACGCTGTCCTAACTTCTGCATTAATGCCCCACTTTGCATGGTCCAGGCAGGCTGATGAAAAACATCTCCTAAAACTCAGTTTGCGTTCATCTGTTCTCTGAGATGGTCTTGTGGTAGTGAGCATGAATTGTCCCCTTTGCTAAGTGGGGTCTACCTTGGTTTGCATTTGGATCTATGATTACATGTTAGCACTGTCTGCTCTAAGATCTTCTCTTTGGGAGCCTGGCCTGTGGCTCAATAGTGTAACAGCTGCTAGGCATGCAGAAGCACCCAGGTTCGATCCCTGGCGTACATCTCCAGGTGGGGCTGGGTAAGAACCCTGCCGGAAACTTTGGAGAGCTGCGGCCCATCAGTGTAGACCATGCAGTCATGCAAAAACCTTCAGTTTAAGATTAGAGTTGAGATGCTTTGCATTTTCACTCGTGCTCAAAAAAGCATGGAAATTCCAAGCTGAGGTGCCCGTCTTAACTTCCACGCCATATAAACTGTAAAGACTTTGTACAGTTTGAAATATAATATGCTGGCTTTAAAAATGAGTCTACATGCACCCACGTTTTGTCTTGGTTTAGGGAAGGAAAGCATCTCTAATCTCGTCTGGAGAGGAGAGCTGGTCTTGTGGTAACAAGCATGACTTGTCCCCTTAGCTGAGCAGGGTCTGCCCTGGTGGCATATGAATGGGAGACTAGAAGTGTGAGCTCTGTAAGATCTTCCCCTCAGGGGATGGAGCTGCTCTGGGAAGAGCAGAAGGTTCCAAGTTCCCTTCCTGGCAGCATCTCCAAGATAGGGCTGAGAGAGACTCCTGCCTGCAACCTTGGAGAAGCCACTGCCAGTCTGTGAAGACAATACTGAGCTAGATAGACCAATGGTCTGACTCAGTATATGGCAGCTTCCTATGTTCCTATCAAGGCAGAAATTCAACAGGTGCAGTTGCCACAATCACTTGGCAGCTTCCTATGTTCCTACAAGTCCCATTTTCTAGACCCTGGATGCTCACTTCAGTTTTGAGAGCAGTGCTTGGTTCTCACCTTCTCGGTATGGCTCTCTTCCAGGCGATATCAACAGATTTGCAAGATCTGATCCTGCAGCTGCTTGGCAGCTGTTTGAATCCACATGAAGTGTATGCCTTTCACATGAGCTTCAGCTGATTGCCATCTGATACTCTTCAGTGGCTGTCATGAAAGAAATCAAGCCAAGCACCCTTAAACAATTATGTCCAGCTAATGATTAACAGGAGTAATCTAATATCTGTAGCCAGCTGCCAGGAATGCCAGCATTCAGAATGGGGCACAAACACTCATTGTATGCCTTGCAGAGAGCCTTTTGCCAAACGGAAGCAGACCCGCAGGCTTTCCCCTTTGGCCTAGTTCAGACACCATGTTCCAGATGCTTCAAATCATGGTTTGGAGAAAGGGGACTCTGCCTCAACTGAGTACCCTCCCTGCTTCCCTTCCTTTCCCGGTGTGCACAGATATAGTTTGCCATGGCATCCATATCAAGCAAGCGAAAGGAACATAGGAAGCTGCCATAAACTGAGTCAGATCATTGGTCCATCTAGCTCAGTATTGTCTACACAGACTGGCAGCAACTTCTCCAGGGTTTCAGGCAGCAGTCTCTCTCAGCCCTATCTGGGAGATGCCCAGGAGGGAACTTGGAACCTTCTCTTCCCAGAGTGGCCCTATCCCCTAAGGGGAATATCTCACTGTACTCATGTAGTCTCCCATCTAAATGCAACCAGGTTGGAACCTGCTTAGCAAAGAGTCATGCTTGCTACCACAGGACCATACTAATCAGGAATGGCCACCAAACCAAAACTTGAAGCCACATTTGGAGTGAGTTAGTAAACCATGGTATGGAGGCAGTCCCTGGTTAGTATTAACCATAGGTTGTTGGATTCTGATGAAAAGCTGGCTATATTCAGACATTATGCTGTACATGCATATAGGTGTCTGAACACATACACATGCTTTGAGTGAATGAATCTATCTATCTATCTATCTATCTATCTATCTATCTATCTATCTATCTATCATATTTTTATACTGCCTGATATGTATATCTCTAGGTGATGTACAAAATTTAAAATATTTAGAAGTCACAGATTAAAATATATGACAATAAAAACAATAGAATAAAATAATTATTAAAACAAGTTTTTAAAATTATTAAAATTAATTTTAATTAAACGCCTGAGAAAACAGGAGAGTCTTGAGGTTCTTCCTGAAAACAAACAGAGAAAGAAATGCTCTTATTTCAGTGGGGAGCATATTCCAAAGCCCTGGGGCAGCCACCGAGAAAGCCCGGTCATGGGTCACCACCAAATGAGCTGGTGGCAACTGTAACATGACCTCTCCAGAAGATCGTAACAAGCGGCAGGGATTATGACAAAGGAGGCGCTCTCTTAAATAGCCTGGACCCAAGCTGTTAAGGGCTTTATAGGTAAGAACCAGCACTTTGTATTTCACCTGGAAACATATTGGCAGCCAGTGCAGTTCTTTTAAAACCGGTGTTGTGTGGTCCTTTTGTGTTGTCCCAGAGACCAATCTGGCTGCCACATTCTGTACCAATTGTAGTTTCCAGACTACGTACAAAGGCAGGCCTATGTAGAGCGCATTTCAGTAGTCAAGCCTGGAGGTTACCAGCATATGTGCCACTGTTTTAAAGTCATTCACCCCTAGAAATGGACGTAGCTGATGTATCAGCCAAAGCTGATAAAAAGCGCTCCTGGCTACTGCCTTAACCCGACAAACCAGGGAGAACTTGGGGTCCAGGAGCACTCCCAAGCTACGTTCCTGAACTTTCAGGGGAATGGAACCCCATCCAGAACAGGCAGATCTAAACCATCTCTTGGGTCCTGACCCCCCACAGTCAGTACCTCCATCTTATTTGGATTCAACTTCAGTTTGTTATCCCTCATCTAGCCCATTACTGCCTCCAGGCAGGCATTTAGGAAAGACATGCCATTTCCTGATGAGGTCGGCATGGAGAAGTAAATATGGGTGTCATCAGCATATTGATAACACCCAGCACCAAACCTCCTGATTATCTCTTCCAGCGGTTTCATGTAGATGTTTAAAAGCATTGGAAACGGTATGGAGCCTTGTAGGACTCCACACTTCAGTTCTCACTTAGCAGAACAAGTCTCCAGGTTACACCATCTGGAATCTGCCAGAGAGTAAGGAGCAGAACCATTGTATAACAGTGCCACCCAATCTCATTTCCCTCAGGCGGTCCAGAAGGATACTATGGTTGAGGGTATCAAAAGCCACAGAGAGATCCAAAAGGATCAGCAGAATCACAATACCTCTGTCAATAGCCCGTTGGAGATCATCTACCAGGCCAACCAAGGCAATCTCAACTCCATAGCCCACATGAAAGCCAGTTTGAAATGGGTCAAGATAATCTGCATCATCCAAAACTGCCTTGAGCTGAGAGGCTCAACCACCTTGCCCAACCATGGAAGGTTAGAAACAGGTCTGAGGGATCCAGCGTAGCTTTCTTCAAAAGTGGTCTAATAATAGCCTCTTTAAGACAAGGAGGCATCCTGTCCTCCCTCAGAGAAGCATTTATAATATTTACCAGACCCTCTCTGATAATAGGATTCTCAGATGAGATAAGCCAAGTTGGGCAAGGGTCAAGAGAACAGGTTGTAGGGCGCACAGTCCGAAGCAGTTTGTCCACTTCTTCAGGAGTCTGAAAATGATCCAATCTAATCCCATAAGAGGAGTTGCTGGGCACCTCCACAACAGACTCTGCAGTAACTGTGGAATCCAGCTACGCCCGAATCTGAGAGATTTTATCCACAAAAAAGTCATTTAAAATGTCACTGTGAGTAACCGATGGTTCCAAGTTTCTTTGCTGCCTGCACTGCGAGAGCATACATAGGTCTTCAAATGTGCTCTGTGTCAAGGTCAAGCTGGTTCACCATTGAACTGGGCCTGTTTGATGGCTCGCCCTTGAGCCAAACTGGGCCAGCTCAGGGGTTCTAAAACAAACAAAATAATAATAATAATAATAAATTGCACCATGCATTTGCAGGCCCTGTGTCCAGCAGGCCCTTTTGGGCTTGTTGCATGAAATCAGAGGAACTACAGAATAAAATTCAGTACTTGGCATCTTTCTAGGTTTCAAGATTAATTTCCTCAACTCTGTGTCAAAGTGGGTAATTCTGAAGCACATCTATGTTGTTTTCCTGATTTGGTTTTGAGGCTATACAAAGTGCACCTAACTTTTGAAAGTGCACTGGGAAATATTCCTACCACAAGGCGGAGCTCCAGGACTAAATCTGAAACACTTTCTATACGGTAGCTGTTTAGACTACACATTCCATTGGCTATGGGTGTGGTTTTAGTTTTGGCAGATGATTTTGCGGGGAAGGAATTGTGGAATAATCATCTTTCTAGGCATTAGCAAAGTTGAGCTTGCTGACTCGTTCACTTTTGTTTCTTTAATTGTATTAATATGAATGATTTCTCGGTACAGGTGATTTAGCTTTAAGATGCAGTTCCAGAAATAAACCCTTCTCAGTGGAGAAGATTAAAAAAAATCTGCTTTGCATGATGATGACACCTTTGCTCCCATATGTTCCAACTATCATAGGAACATAGGAAGCTACCTTATACCGAGTCAGAGCATTGGTCCATCTAGCTCAGTATTGTCTACACAGATTGGCAGCGGCTTCTCCTAGGTTGCAGCCAGGAGTCTCTCTCAGCCCTACCTGGGAGATGCTGTCAGGGAGGGAACTTGGAACCTTCTGCATGCAAGCCTGCAGATGCAGATGCTCTTCCCAGAGTGGTCCCTTCCCTTGAGGGGAATATCTTACAGTGCTCAGACATGGAGTCTCCCATTCAAATGCAAACCAGAGTGGACCCTACTTAGCAAAGTGGACAATTCTACAGCTGGTCACGTTATGATAGTGCTTAAGTACAAATGTTAGGATTATGACTTTAGGTTTTCCAGGGTGGGGGCAGAACAGGAAATTTAAAAGCTACGCCATATCCTTGGAAATCTGGTTGTCATAACTATGGTGGCCCAACTTTCATGAGCCACTGGACACATATACTAAGCTCTCATCAGTGCAGAGTTTCATCTGGCCTGATGCCATGCTGAAAGGTTTCTTCATCTATGCAATGACACCCTTGGGTGGGGCACTCCCATACTGGTGATCTCTGGCCCAGAGGGAAGTCATGTGAAGCTGCTTCCTACTGAATCAGACCATTGGTCCATCTAGCTCAGTATCATCTACACTGACTGGCAACAGTGTTCTGGGGATTCAGCTGGGGATATTTCCCAGGGCCACCTGGAAAGGATGCCAGGAATCGAAGCTAGGACCTTCTCCATATAAAGCCAGTGCTTTGCCATTGAGCTATAGCCTCCATGCTCCAGGGAGATAACTTGATGTGACCTCAGCATGGTCATAAGGGTAGTACACAACTATGCTCAGTCTAGGCATGGTACTATTAAAGGTAAAGTGTGTTGTCGAGTCAATTTTGACTCCTGGTGCCCACAGAGCCCTGTGGTTTTCTTTGGTAGAATACAGGAGGGGTTTACCATTGCCTCCTCCTGCGCAGTATGAGATGATGCCATTCAGCATCTTCCTATATTTATTTCTTTTATTTATTTATTGTTAAATTTATATACCGCCTTTCATTAAAAATCCCAAGGCAGTTTTTGCCTTGCTGCTGCCCGATATAGTACCAGCAGGGATTCGAACTGGCAACCTTCTGCTTGTAAGTCAAGCATTTCCCGCTGTTCCACTTAAGGTAATATTGCCATGTATATAATATACGTATATAATATATACGTATATAATATAAAAGCCAGCGTGGTGTAGTGGTTAGAGTGCTGGACTAGGACTGGGGAGACCCGAGTTCAAATCCCCATTCAGCCATGATACTAGCTGGGTGACTCTGGGCCAGTCATTTCTCTCTCAGCTTAGCCTACTTCTCAGGCTTGTTGTGAAAGAGCAACTTAAGTATGTAGTACACCGCTTTGGGCTCCTTGGAGGAAGAGCGGGATATAAATGTAATAATAATAATAATAATATAATATGGCTATGCCCTAAATTTGGTGAGATGTTTACACGAAACAGTCCTCATCTGGAAAAACAACTTCAAGAGTGATCACATCTGAGAATAAAACAGATGGCGTACATTTAGGAATTGTGGCGGTGGTATGCCCTCAACTCCTCCCTGTAGGCTTCTCAGGGGCATCTGGTGGGCCACTGTGTGAAACAGGATGCTGGACTAGATGGGCCTTGGGCCTGATCCAGTAGTGCTGTTCTTATGGGGCCATTCTACATAGGAACATAGGAAGCTGCCATATACTGAGTCAAACCATGGGTCCATCTAGCTCAGTATGGTCTACACAGACTGGCAACGGCTTCTCCAAGGTTGCAGGCAGGAATCTCTCTCAGCCCTATCTCGGAGATGCTGCCAGGGAGGGAATTTGAAACCTTCTGCTCTTCCCAGAGCGGCTCCATCCCCTGAACGAAATATCTTAAGTGCTTGCACTTCTAGTCTCCCATTCATATGCTACCAGGGTGGACCTTGCTTAGCTAAGGGGACAAGTCATGCTTGCTACCACAAGACCAGCTCTCCTCTCCTCTCACTCTGGGCAGATCACCTGCATGCATAGAGCACCACCAGCTTTTCTCTTTGTTATACTATTCCTAATCAGAGAATAAAAGGGCCTGGGAAGGCAGGCAGGCCTCCTAAGAACTTGCTGAGTTACTGCGAAGATAACACAGGACTGACTGTGTTGTTCAACGGACTGATGAACTTGATCATGAGAGCTTGCTGATGTTACCTGGGCAGCCGGGGTGGGGATTGCCTCCCCCAGGAAATCCGAGAGGGAGATTGAGCCCCCCCCCCCGAAGTTTACACCCCTGCTACTTTGTGCAAATTTAAAAATCAAGGTAGAAGGAGAGGTGAGTGGTCATGGAAGAGGCAGGAGGTGGGGATGTAAAAGGCAGGTGAAGGAATGTGGATAGGGTGTGCCCGGCCTTGCTCCTGCCTCCTACATGATCATTCCCCCCTCCTTCTACCTTGATCTTTGCAAACACACAGTCGCTGCTCAGAAGCGCTCCAGGCTCTGTTGAGCTGCCTGGGTCCTCCTCCGACCCTGTTTAGGATTCAACAGAAGTACACTTACCCCTGGACTTGAGGGCCAAAGTCCAGGACCTCCGCAGTCCCTGGGCAACCCCCCCCCCCAAAATCCTCTTTAGTCTGTCCTGGTTGATGTGGTTGCCCAGTGGAGCATGAGGAGGATGCTTAATTTGCAGGGCAGGGGGGCCTCCAAAGGCCTTTAGGTCCAGGCTCCAAAATTACCTAGGTGCACCTCTGGGGTTGTGTGAACAAGCCTCCTACGTGGCATTGATCACAAATCTGGTACTGAGTCTGCACTTGTAACAGAGCTCCACCAACCCTGCTTTCTGTTAAATTGATCTGTATGATCCACATTAATACTTGTTTTGTCTTAACCACCCATAACATTTTTAGATATGAATGCTAAAAATGATTGCTTCCTTCCTTCCTTTCTGCATAAAATTGTGCCCTCGGGTCGGTCTCGACTCCTGGTGCCCACAGAGCCCTGTGGTTGTCTTTGGTAGAATACAAGAGCGGTTTACCATTGCCTCCTCCCGCGCAGTCTGAGATGATGCCTTTCAGCACCTTCCTATATCACTGCTGCCCGATATAGGTGTTTCCCATAGTCTGGGAAACATACCAGTGGGGATTCGAACCAGCAACCTCTGACTCCCTAGGCAGATTACTTCCCCACTGCACCATTAGGGGGCCCGGGGGCCCTTCCTGCTGCAGCAACAACCATATCCATAACCTAACCATTAAATGCCTCTGCTTCCTTTGGAGGAATGTCTCTGAAACTCACAAACGGAAGCTCCTTATGCAATCTGGGCATTCCAGCAAGGAAGAAATTCTACCTAGTGATCCAGAGTCGGCTACTGCTCTTCCCTATCCTGCCGTACACACTGTGGTTTGCATGGAAATATAAAACAAAGTATGACTCCTGCCCCACCGCACTGAAACCTTTGTTTATATTCCCCACCCTCAGTCTTAGGAACTTCACAAATTTATGTCTGTCTGAGAAAGGGGAGGCTCTCCCTTTTGGCTGTCTCTGTGCTAATGATTAGCTGTCAAACCGTCTCCTTATGAAGCTCTGCCTGCAATCCTCGGCATGCCCATCTGGGAATAACTGAACGCTACAAAACTTGTTAAACCTGCAGCGTATTGGACTGTTGGAAGACTAATTGAGGTGCGGTGGGGAAAGAATTTAGGGGCTCTAAGACAACTGATGGGAAGGGGATCTGAGAGAGGGTTATGAACTTATTAATGGTATCAAAAGTGTGGATGCCGAGAGATTTTTCTCCCTCTCTTATAAAGCTAGGACTCTGGAGCCATGCAACTAAACTTATTATCAATAGACACGAAAGAGATAAAAGCAAGATCTATTTCACACGGCAGATACTTTAACTGATGGGATTCATCATCCTCATCCTTTATTGCTTTAGCCAAGAGCCAATGAAAAAGGGAAAAAAGCTGGGGGGGGGATGATGGAATTCATTATCACAAAATGAAGTGATAATGGTCAACAGTTTAGATGACTTCTTTAAATTCATGGAAGACAGATTTGGAAATGGCTGATTGCCAGTGAAAGCTAAGTGGAGCTTCCAAGTCCAGAGGCAGTATATCTCTGAATACCAAACAATAAGAGGTGGCTGCTGCCTTTATGCCCAGATTGCATCTGGGTAGCCACTGTTGAAAAAGAGGGCGCGGCACGACACCAGTGGTTCCCAACCTTGGGTGCCTAGATGAACATTGGACTACAATGGACTTTGGCCATTGTGGCTAAAGATGATGGGAGTTGTAGTCCAACAACATTTGGGGACCCCTGGACTTCTCGGTTTCATCCTGCAGGAGTCTTCTCATCTTCTCATGTTACTGGGTGACCTTGAGCCAACTACTACTCTCTCTCCTCTGAACCTACCTCACAAGGTTGTTGTGTGCAGATGAAACCGGGGTGGCAGGGAATCATATCTGCTTGAACTTCTTGGAGGCAGCTGTCACCAGTAAATACATTTTTTATTTATAGTATTGACAATTTTGAACTTTGGTGCTGGAGAAGACTGTTGAGAAGACCACGGACAGCCAGGAAAACAAACAAATGGATCATAGAACAAATCAATCCAGAATTTTCTCTCCAGGCACAAATGATCAGGCTCAAACTATCATACTTCAGACACATTATGTGAAAACCCAGCTCCCTTGAGAAGTCTATAATGCTGGGGAAAGCTGAAGGAAAGAGAAGAAGAGGACGAGCAGCAGCTAGGTGGATGGACTCGATTACGACAGCAATGAATGCACCACGGAGAGACCTGAAAGGCCAAACTGAAGACAGATAATCTTGGAGAGAATCTATCTATGTGGTCGCTAAGAGTCAACACCGACTTGACGGCACGTAATCACTCAATCAGATATAAAATTGTTTTAACTGTATCCTTTGTTGTTTCTGGTAGCTGCCTCAGATAAGAGATAACAAAGGCAGGATATCAATTTTTAAAATAATGATAATAAATCTGTGTGATCTATGTGTTTTGAATGCTGTGCTACTTACCGTTTTAATAATGTACCTCTCTCTTTCCTGTGCTAAACCGGCACGAGATGGCATTAAACTGCCTTTAAAGCATTATGTACATGCTAAGAATTTATGAATTGACATCAGGGTTCAGCTACAAGCAGCACTTTTCTTTTTTATTGGTGGGAGGGTTCTACCCTGGACCATATAAATTGATAACAGTTCCCCTGAGCATATGCAGAATGCATCCCCCTTACCACCGAAGGCCAGCCTGAGGCACCCCAGCTGTTGTTGGACTACAACACCCATCACCCCAGCTGTAATTTGGTGGCTGTGGATGATGGGCATTGTAGTCCAACAACAACTGGAGCGCCTCAGGCTGGTCACCACTGAATTAAAGGGGGGGGACCAACCTGTGGTACTCCAGATGTTACTGAACTACAATTCCCATCATCCTCAGCTACAATGTATTGTGGCTGGGGGGGTGATGGGATTTGTAGTTCAGCAACATTTGAAGCGTCACGGGTTGGGAACCCCTGAATTAAAGGAAGCAGTTTCTGAGCCATGCACTGCCACACAAGCAGGCTTAATCTCAGCGGACTTGGGCGATGGGCGGAGGCATCCTAGGCTTTCCAACCTGAGCTCCAAACCGCCTCGGCCCGCCACTGCTGCTGCAAGCCACGGCTGGTGTGGGGCAAGAGAGGAGGAACCCTCCCGGCCCCACTGGGTGACGTCTGTATGCAAATCAGCCGGGACGCGACGGCCAATCCGGAGGCAGCCTGGCCTGTCGTATTTATAGATCCTATTTAAAGAGCCCTTGGGAGGCTCTCGCTTTCTCTTTGCTTGGCTGGGTGGTGTCTCTGGCAGGGAGCGCCTGCAAAAATACGCGCACCCATGTGCAGCCGGCGAACACGGGGTGTGGGTGTCGAGAAGAGCCCTGGCCCTTGCCTTCGCCTTGGCTCTTTCGCCTTGGCTCTCTTCTTCCTTCTTGGAAGTGGCTTACGGGGGGCGGGAAATCACATTCCTCTCCCCCCCCCCCCGCCGCCCCGCACGCTTCGGCCAGTCTTTTTTCATCGCACGCCGCAGCGTGGAAAGTTGAGAAACAATAGAAGCCTTTTAAAAAGGCAGAGGAATCGATTCGAAACTCTGTGTGTGTCGGGAAAAGGAATGGCTGCAGCCTTCCACACTCCAGTGATGCTTCAGGTCAGGACTGAGGCTGCGTTTGTTTTTCTTTGTGTTGTGTATTTATTCGGTACAAGAAGAGAGAAGGGCGTGTGCAGAAAGCCCTTGAGAACATTCACTTGCCTTTGACTACGGTACTACAGATATTTCTATACCGCTTTTCAGCAAAAGTTTCCATCGCGGTCTACAAAGAGTATCAATCAATAAATAAGATGGATCCCTGTCCCCAAAGGGCTCACAATTTAAACAAGAAACATAAGATAGACACCAGCAACAGTCACTGGAGGGATACTGTGCTGGGGATGGATAGGGCCAATTGCTCTCCTCTTGCTCAATAAAGAAAATCACCACTCTTTAAAAGGTGCCTCCTTGCCCAGTTAGCAGGACTTCACAGGAAACTCTCAGATATAGTCTCTCCCCCCTCCACCCCCGTTGGTAGGAATCCTGACAATTCAAATTTCACTGTATTCCAAAATATTGGTGCCAATGCACGTTATGTGCAGAAATGCCTGGATGTTTGCCTTGAAAACTCTCAAATGTTTATCCTTGGACAGTACCTTGAAATTTGCTACATGGTTCATTTTTTAAAAAATTGTGGTGGCAACTGTAAGAACTTGCAAAAGTGTTTAAAGAAGAAGAATGGTTTCCCTTTGCAACATAACTGAATAAGCGTATTATATTGGTTTAAAAGTGTGTGTGTCTTATTTGGGCAATTATTTAGTCTCTAGTTTTGAAAGAATATATTATATGACATTCATAATCCAAAATAGAGTAATGCCTTTATTAGGCCCAACCAAAAAGTATCGAAGCATCAAACAGGGAGTTCTTGAATACTACAGAACTCTTATTTGGGCTAGAAATAGTAAGCAAAAGAATTGCGGGGGGGGGGGCATAGAGAGACGTGGGAGACATGCCCTCCTCTGCCTTTTTGCTTATTATCATTCAAACCAGATGAAGAGTTCTGTGGAATTCAAAACTTTGCTTTTTGATGCTTTGTTGTTGTTGTTGTTTTGGCTGGTTCTAATAAAAGCATTATCCTACTTTAGGCTGTGGATTGCTCCTCTAATGGACCAACAACCTTCAATGTTTTTCTTATAAATATGTTCTCCTTCCTTTACTTCAAATATAGTTGGCATACTAATATACCTTTTTATTTATTGCACATATACTCTATCCTTCATCCAAGCAGCTTAGCACAACATCCATGGTTCTCCCCTCCCCCTGCTGCTTTTTATCGTCACTATCGTCTTATGAAGTTAGCTGGGTCGAGATAAGGCAGCAAAATACAATGAATCTGAATCAAAAATATATCAATATGTCTCAATAAAACCAGTACAACATGATCATTGAGACAATCTCTGTGTCCAACTGGAGAGTCCAATAGTCCCTTTCAAAATTGCTGATGAAATCGGAGAAGAATGAATGTTCCCAGTATTGTGAATGTTCCCAGTATTGTGAATGTTCCCAGTATCGTGTTTTAATTAGAAGATGAAAGATCATGTGGTGATTTTGCCAGCATCTGATCTCTCATGTTGTTTCCAGACGCGCCTTCATTAAGATATTTCATCCTGTATATTTTGTCTCATCTTATGGTGGTATTTTGTTAAATATGATATATACAAGCTGACCTGGCGCAGAACATCTGTGCCCTTCGTTTCCCCTCGGTGGCTGCTTCTCCTTGGCCCATGGCCAGCCTGTCAGTGGCCGCTTCTCCTCTGCCAGCCGGGCCACCCGTCCCTGTCGCTAATTGGCAGCTCACTCACAAACTCTCGCGAGAGCGGCCACACATGGGATTAGCGATGGGTACGTTTACGAAAGATTACATATAGATTATAGTCATATTGCAATTTGATACATATATTTTTAAGATTGCCACTGCAGAAGACTTGATATAGTTGAAATGTGTCTGGCAATGACACAAGAGAGATCAGATGCTGGCAAAATCACCATATGATCTTTCATCTTCTAATTAAAACATGATACTGGGAACATTCATCTGTACTTCTTGCATTTCATCTGGAATTTTGAAATGAACGATCAGACTTTCCAGTCGGACACAGAGAGTATCTCAATGATCAGTTTGTATTAGTTTAATTGATTCAGATTTATTATATTTTGTATATTTGGATAGTTTATCAAACCATCCAGTTTTATTACTACTATATTAAAGCGTTCATATGTAACATTTGGATTCTTTTTTGATGTTCTATTTCTAGGACTATAGCAATGATGTACTTGTCTGTATATTCAGATATCTGCACATTCAGATATGATATTGTACCTGTGTTCAGATGTCTGTATACTCATACATGTGTTTGTACGAATGACTGTACTTGCATTCATTTTAAAAGTGAACCTGGATACATGTCCTCGAAATGAATGGTACTGATAGGAAGTGCTCTTCTCTACCTGCATTCAGCATAACGTGAATAACTGTACTTGCATACAGATCTGCACCTGCGTACACTGTGCACAGATTGTACAAGTGTTGAACATAATGTATATATATTGTGCATAGATTGTACATGCGTTGAACATAATGTGTGAACAGAGCTTTGGACACATTGGCTGACATGAGAAAAATTACTCAAAGTAATCTAATTGAATTAAAAGGGCAAGTTAAGCACATTACTTAACTTGTCCTTTTAATAAATTGGGACTACTTTGAGTAATTTTCCTCATCATGTCAGAAGTTCAAATATAACGCAAGCACCCATGACAATTTTCCTCCTGAAACAGTTGCAGTGCCCTACCCAGCCCAATCCAGATTGATATTATGGCATGGGGCCATCTGCAAAATATACACACCAACAGTACATAACCAGAAATTAAAACACAACAGGTAATATTGGCTCAATGGAGGGGAGAAGCAACTGCCTCTTGCCCCCTCTAGATGCCCATTCATGGGGGAAGGGATTTGACCCTTTCCCCCCACCGTGGTCTTGACCTAGACTGGGTCTTCTGCGGATGCTATTATGTACAAAAAACTCAGTTGTGCAAAGCCAAACAGCACAGGACACATGGCTAGTAAGTTTCACCCTGATGAAAGCTGCAGCTGCTGCACTGGAATAGCCAAGCTAGGAACATAGGAAGCTGCCTTCTATTGAGCCAGACCACTGGACCATCTAGCTTAGCACTTTCTATGACTGGCAGCGGCTTCTCCGAGGTTGCAGGCAGGAGACACTCTCAGCCCTCTCTTGGAGATGCCAGGGAAGGAACTTGAGACCTTCTGCCTGCAAGCAGGCAGGTGCTCTTCCCGGAGCGGCTCCATCCCCTAAGGGGAATATCTTACAGTGCTCACATGTAGCCTTCCATCCAGATGCAAACCAGGGCAGACCCTGCTTAGCAAAGGGGACAATTCATGCTGGCTACCACAAGACCAGCTCTCCTCCTATAGACCAGTTGATAATCCTTCTCAACACCTGCCCCCAGCAATCCCCTTCAGGCTAGCCATGGAGCCTGAAAGTCTTGCCCAATGGCTAGAGCCACATTGAATGCACATAACTCCCCCCAAGTGTTGGAGCTTGTTTGCTCTGCAGAACCATTTTTAACAGGCCACCTTTCATTGCATTGTCAGCGAAAGCAAATATCCCAAAGTCTTCCGCACGGCTGGGGCAATGTTGATTTTGCCCCATGCTCACACACACCACTATTGCATTTAAAAAGAAAACCTGTTGGGCTGGTCTGGGTTAATGCTGCCACATGAGGGATTTTAGCACGATAGGTAAATGGGTGCTGAATTTTGTTTTCAAAGCCAGGGCCCTTACAATCCGCTGAGAGACTGTCAACAATCCCAGATGTCTGCAAAGATACAGAATGTTCTTAAGTGACTTTGGCAGAAGCAAATATTTAGTGGAACCCTACATTTAACCAGAACCCACCCTTGTCATTGTACTAATCTGGTTCTTTGGAGGAGGAGATGTTAGACAGCCTCAGGGAGACAGGCAAAGCTACATGTGTGCAGCAATTCCACATGGGCACAGAGAAAAACAAAACATAGAATGTGGGTACTGGGTGCAGAAGTCCAAGTGCCACATCTTACATTGGGTACTAGCCTACCCACACAGAGCATCTGTGCACTATTTGGGGCTGGCTGTTCCCCCCTCCCTCCTGCCCCACTCTCTCTTGCCCCCTCCCTCCTGCCCCACTCTGCACTCTCTCTTTCCCACTCACCCCATTTAGCAATAGCAATAGCAATAGCATTTACATTTATATACCGCTCTATAGCTAGAAGCTCTCTGAGCGGTTTACAATGATTTAGCATATTGCCCCCCAACATTCTGGGTACTCATTTTACCGACCTTGGAAGGATGGAAGGCTGAGTCAACCTTGAGCCCCTGGTCAGGATCGAACTTGCAACCTTCTGGTTACAGGGCGGCAGTTTTACCACTGCGCCACCAGGCTCTCTCATTTGCAGTCTCTCCGCTGCTTCCCCGCCACTTTCTTGTCTCGCTGGCCTGGCATGCCGCATCCTGCCCCCCGGCTGCTAGGCTGGGCTTCGCCGCCACCTCCCCTTTCCCTGGAACTGCCGAGACAGCCGTTCTGCTACTGCCTCCTGCCGGCAGTCCAGGCTTTGCTGCCGCCGCCTCCCCCCACTTACCCGGGATGACTTGGCCTGGCCTGGCCAGGTCATCCCGCTGCCACCTCCCGGCAGCCACCATTTTTCCTTTGCCCCGAACTCTCGCCCAATACTAGGAACTCTCACGAGAGTTCCGCCGCCAAATCCAGGAGGACCCATATGCCAGCTAAGAGAATTAAATATATAGATAATCACATTTCTAGCCCTGTTGACTGCAAAGATAAGTTGAGTCTGTGTGGACATAAGAACAGCCCTGCTGGATCAGCCTGAAGGCCTACAGTAGTCCAGCATCCCGTTTCACACAGTGGTCTGCCCAATGCCTCTGAGGAGCCCGCAGGCAAGTGGTGAGGGCATCCCCTCTCCCCTGCAACTGTCTGCTGCAATCAAACCACACCAGAGGTTAGAACGTAAGAACAGTCTTGCTGGATTCGACCGAAGTCCTGTCTAGTTCAGCACCCAGAAGCTATTCCCACGAACAGCAAAAATTGGGCGAGGGAAGGCTTGCCCAATTTCTCCTGATCGTGAGAAACAATGGGAGCCATGCAACTCCTGGTGGCAGCTTGGTGGAAAGCCCGCTTACGGATCTCGCCACTTAACCTGGGTTTCGGGGCCCCGAAAATCGCACCCCAAAGAGCTCCCGAGAGCACAAGAGCGCCCGGAAATAAGGTCAAAGGAACGTGTGTCGGCGTGGTGTGGTGCAGATCCGCACCACAGTGACTCATGAGTAGACCCCCCACAGGGAGGCTACAGCAAGCCTCCCAGCATTGGGGGGGGGGCTGTGCTTACAGATCCCGCTTACGGATCCCACCACTTAATCCAGGTTGCGGGGCCCCGAAAATCGCATCCAAAAGAGCTCCCGAGAGCACAAGAGCGCCCAGAAATAAGGTCAAAGGATCGTGTGTCGGTGTGGTGTGGCGCAGCTCCGCATCACAGTGACTCATGAGTAGACCCCTGGCAGGGAGGCTACAACAAGCCTCCTGGAGTCGGGGGGTTCCCCAGAATGCCCCACACACTCATGCAGGTCATTCTGGGACTTTGTGGGGCTGGGAGGCCCTCAGACCCCGCTGCCCCATTACCATGACGGAGCCGGTACTTGTCTGGGTGGCTGATCCGGCTGCCCAGGGAGGGCTCCCAGTTTGTCTGTGGGGAGAGCAAGACAAGCCCACTCTCCCCGCAAACTCCCTTTAGGCTCTCCAAACTGCTTGTGTGGAGAGCCTTCCTGTTTCACACAGTGGCTCATCAGATGCTCTGGGAAGCCACACAACCCGGAGACGAAAGTGTGCCTCTTTCCTGCCACTGCTCCTTTGCAATTGGTATTTGGAAGCATCCTTCCTCTGAACATGGAGGTAGCTTATCCCATCAGGATTAGTAGCCACTGATAGACCTGTCCTCCACATATTTGTCTAAGCCCCACTTAAAGCCATCCAAGCTGGTGTCATCACCACATCCCATGGCAGATTATTCTATAGATTAATGATGTGCTGTTCTGTTGGTCTTAAGTTTCTTGGCAATCAGTTTCATGGGATGACCCCTGGTTCTATTGTTGTGAGAGAGGAAGAAGAACCTTTCCTCCCTATCCATGTTCTCCAAGTCATGCAGAGTTTTATAAACCTCTATCATGTCTCCCTTTAGTCGCCCTTTTTCTTAAAAAGAAAAGAAAAGAAAAAAGGTTCAGTTCTCAAACTTCTCCCCTAGAAAAAGATCAGCTCCACAAACAGAAAATGACCACCCCACAAACTCAACCTCTCCTGTTTGCTTGCTTGCACTGATTGATGGGCTGTCAGGGGTGGGTGGGTGGAGATGGAAATTGTAGCCTTCCCTGTCTTGCTCCCATCTGCCTACACACTAAGCGGAAACTGAGTTTGAGAACCAAGGTTCTCAAAATTGGGTCCCCAAATGTTGTGCCATGCCCCAGCCACAATGGCTGAAGTATCCAGTCCAGATATGGACTACAGCCAGGGGTGTAGCTATAATTGAGCGGATGGGTTCAAAGAACCCAGGCCTCCAGCCCCTGAGGGCCACGCAGCTCCACCCCTCCTTATTTTCTTCATTATCTCCCTCACTCTGAGGAGCCGCATGGGAGAGGGGCAAACATGGGTCCCCTCTCTCCTAGCGACGCCCCTGACTACAGCTGGCGAATTTAAGGAGGAGAGCTGGTCTTGTGGTAGCAAGCATGACTTGTCCCCTTAGTTAAGCAGGGTCTGCCCTGGTTGCATATGAATGGGAGACTAAACGTGTGAGCACTGTAAGATATTCCCCTCAGGGGATGGAGCTGCTCCGGGAAGAGCAGAAGGTTCCAAACTCCCTGGCAGCATCTCCAAGATAGGGCTGAGAGAGATCCCTGCCTGCAGCCTTGGAGAAGCTGCTGCCAGGACAATACGGAGCTAGATGGACCTATGGTCTGACTCAGTGTATGGCAGCTTCCTAAGTTTTTGCCTCTGCCATGATCCTGATCCAAACTGCATTTGTGGCTGGCGAAGAAGCTGGAGAAGAAAGCTTTAATCGGAACCAGTGCAAGTTTTCCTTCCAAGGTAAAAGCAGCCCCAGATGCCCCAGTGCAGGCTGGGACCCTTGGCAGGGGCATACATTTAAAGCTTCTTTCCTTCTCACAGGATATGGCTGTTATTGAGAGAGAGAAAAAAAAGAAAGAACCAGACATACAGTACTGGACCAAAGCACACACTAAAACAGGGCTGCACAACTTTGGCCCTACATCTGTTCTTGGACTACAGTTGCCATCATTCCCAACTGCAGTGGCTTATTACCAGGATGACGGGAGTTGTAGTCCATTGCCTGCAAGAGGGCTGAAGTTGGAGAGCTCTTCACTAAAAGTATCATCTACTTTTGTGATCCCAAAAAGATGTCCCTGAGGGTCACACAGCCCTCAGGGACACATCCTTAGGTGGCACAGAGGGCTTCTTAGGGAAGGGGGAAGGCATTACAAATTGTAGCTTTCCCGCTGCACCACTGCAGTTATTTGGAAAGTTCTGTTAGACTGCTCTCTCTCACTGCACCCCTGCATCCTTGCTCCATATGTCAGCCATGGTCTTCTTGGTATTTATTTGGGGGCAGGATTAAACATTTTTCCAGCCTGATTCCCCTTTCCCTCTGATTGTATCTTTCTGGTACTGGCAGTAGAAAGACCACCTTTAATCATGGGCCAGGCACGGCATAACCAGGGGGGAAACAGCAAAATAAATTGTGTGTCGATCCACTCCCTGCTTCCCTGGTTGCAGCCTGCAGATGGTATTTGCTTAATGTGCCAACATGTTGTTCAGCTTAATTAAGCAGTCTGCAAAATATTTTGCGATCCTAGAATGAAAGACCTCACACAGAGAAGCTCATTGCTTCCAAGGGGATGAATGTGGCAGCTGTCTGCATTTAGTTCATCTCATACCTACCATCATTATTAAATTATGGATTGTTAGAAATAATATGTTGCGTTGCTCACCAAGATGCAGGATATAATAGAAATATTTTAGCCATATTTTGCTGCTGTAATTAAAGCTGCAACATTGTGCATGAATGATTATTTTCCAGAAGTAATCACACCCTGTCCTAGGCATGGGCATCATATAGGATATGAATGAACCCTTTTTGGTACAGCCTATGCACTCTGGAATTTTGGGATTCTTAGCTTTCTGCTTTAAAAAAACAAGGTTCTAGTCCTTATGGTTGCAAGAAAAGGGCTGAAAAATACAGCACAGTAAAGAGTTTATGTATTTACTTGAGGTATAGGGTCAAATCAAATCAACTGTATCACGGTCCGAGACCAGCATAAGACAGTACAGTGGAGCAACATTAAAAAGTAATTTTAAAACAGCATGGTCAAAATTAAAATCATGTTACATCAACATTGAAATTACATTAAAATCACTATAGACCACAATTACTGTAAACTATAATATGATAAAATTACTAGAAACTATTAAAATTATTGTAGACTATAAATACTAAAAACTGTTG
This sequence comes from Hemicordylus capensis, assembly GCF_027244095.1. NCBI lineage: Eukaryota > Metazoa > Chordata > Lepidosauria > Squamata > Cordylidae > Hemicordylus > Hemicordylus capensis. The sequence continues at coordinate 247,589,976 of NC_069661.1, read as the reverse complement.
TTCTAAAGTTATAGAGATGACTATAAAACAACTACTAAAAGCTAATTCAATACTATAAAATCAGTATAAATCACTATATTTGGAACCATAAAACTATGATATTACTCTAATAAAAAGGTTATTGTATGACTCAAAAACTGCTACCCTCAAAAGCTATGAAATTACTAAAAATCCTCATATATTAACATGACTAAAACATAGTGTATAAGAAAAGAATGCTAGCGAATTGTATCAACAACAACAAACCAAAACTATTCAGAGTTGGTGTGAGGTCTGGCCATCATAATCCATTTCCATACTTGAGGTATAGGGTCTAGGTCTTTGACAGAAAGCATGGCTTTAGTATTTCCCAAAACAGTTGCAAAGTGGTGGATGGGATGGGATGGTGAATAGGGTTTGCAGTGGAGCAGCAAGTAGCAGAAGGGATACAAAATCCTTCTCCCATTTAGTGCATTTCCCATGCACGCTTTCCCCCAGCAGGGGGAACAGTGCAGGTGGGGAGAAGGGTTAAGCATCTCCTCGCCTGCTGCTTTTTCACCATAGATTATGCTCTCCCTTTGCCAATTTGCAGCTGTTTCGGGGGAGGGGGAAGGGGGTGGGGATGGATCAGGCCTCACAGACTACAGCCTGCTACCAAATGTCTAGTTGCTCCTTTAAAACAGTTCTGGCTTCAGAGTGTAACACAAATATAATGTGTGCATTGGCCAACACGCTCGTTCACATTGTGAATTCCTCTTTGTTTTTCTCTCTTGCATGAGCAGAATGAAAGATGCACAAAGCTGATCTACGTTTCATGTCCAAAAATGCCCTGTGGAGGCTCTGCCCTGCTGCTAACTTGAGACACAGATCTCCCTGACAATTACTAGTTTAACGGCTACCACCAAGCAGACTTTTGTGTTCTAGGCTGAGTCTACCACAACAGTCTTTCAAACTTCTGTTGCAAGATCAAACTTTGGTTGAGTGGTAAGGCCTATAGGCATGGGGTAGAGTAAACAGCAATTTTAATTTTAAATCAAAAGTCGTTTCACAAGTCTAGTACAAAAAACCCCACCATTAACCAAAAGAGCACAAGGAATAAACAAAATGTGGTCAAAATGCATCCACTAACCTGACTCTTAAAGTAAAGATAAAGTGTGTCATCTAGTCGGTGTCGGCTTCTGGCAACCACTGTACTGTATGTAAGCCACTAATGCTGTTGGACTACCAACAGCTCCCTTTACCCTTGGCCACAATGGAGCCACAGAGGTTCTGCATGTTTGTACGGGGCAGCAGCAGAGTGATTTTCCCCCAGTAGGACACTGCAGCACAGGGGCATCTCACGTAGAAGGATGGCAGACTGCGGTATGTAAGCCACTAATCAAAGTGGTTTACGTTGCAAAAAGAATAGGAAAATGTCTCCCTGTCCTGAAAGGACCCACAATCTAGTTAGAGTCATGGAATCTAGATACCTAGCAATAGCTACTGGAGGGGTGCTATGCAGGGCTGAATAGGCACAGGAACATAGGGAGCTGCCTTCTACCGAGTCAGACCATTGGCCCATCTAGCTCAGTATTGTCTACATGGACTGACAGCAGCTTCTCCAAGGTGGCAGGCAGGAGTCTCGCCCAGCCCTATCTGGGAGATGCCAGGGAGGAAGCTTGGAACCTTCTGCATGCAAGCCTACAGATGCTCTTCCCAGAGCGGCCCATCCCCTGAGGGGAATATCTAACAGTGCTCACACATGTAGTCTCCCATTGAAATGCAAACCAGGGCAGACCCTGCTTAGCTAAGGGGACAAGTCATGCTTGCTTGCTACCACTCAGCTGCTCTCCCAGGGTGAAATATAAAAGCCACCACTCTAAAAGGGCCTCTTCGCCCAAGTAGCAAGCATTGACTGGTCTGTAAGCCTATTCATACCTCTCTTCACAGACTGAGATTTGGGGCTGTCCACCACAGGGCATTGATTGCACCTGTCGGGAATGACGGCTGGACTGGGGCGTATCTAGGGTGGGGCAGGCAGGGCACGTGCCCCGGGCGCCACTTGAAGGGGGCGCCATTTCTTAAAATTAAAAAATTTAAAAAAAATGGCCACTGTGCATGCTCAAATGGCCTCTGTGAGGCCCTAGGGCATGCCACGCCTCACAGAGGCCATTTGAGCATGCACACTGGCCATTTTGTTTTCAGCGGCCATTAAAAAAAATTTTTTTTTAAATGACCACCGCACATGCTCAAATGGTGCCTGTGAGGCCCTAGAGGCCAGTGGGAGGAGGGGAAAACTTTGCAGACCCCCCACAGCCTTTAAGAAGTCCCCTGAAGGGGCTACAGGTTTTATATATATATATATATATATATATATATATATATATATATATATATATATATAAAATGTGTCACTGTACACATATTCAGATTGGCACTATATACAGAGAATCAGGGCTTGTGAATACTGAGCTGAAGTTTATGAGCTAAGATTGTATCCATTTGCTCTTACTTTGCTTCTTGTGATAAGTGAGTTAAATGTGATGTCTTAATAATATGGCTATTAATGGTGAGTTTGTCTTTGAATCAATGTGAAATCCTTAGTATTAAGGCCCACTGGGAGTTTCTTGCTCTTTCTCTCATTTTAACTGTCTTTCTGAAATACTAGAATATATTCCAAGCAGTGACACAGTTTACTCTGCATATCGTTTAATTATTTTCAGAGTATCTGAAGTATGTGAACTGCCCTGAGCCGTATCAGAAGGGCGGTATATAAATCTAATGAATGAATGAATGAATCAATCTGGGAAAAGTCAAATTCTCCATTTATTTTTAAAACTTATGTAATCGTGATGCTACAATGCATAGCAGAGAATTAGACAGGCACTTCTTTTAGTTTTTCCAAGTACACCTCTGCATAATATTTGGGGATTTCATGAGCCCCAGCATACTGAAATGTGTAGTTTTCCAGCATTTTCTTGGTCTGGCTACGTCCACTGCTAAATAGTTGTTGAAATATTAAAAGATTAACGAGCTTGACTTGTATTTTTCAGCTGACATTAAGGTAAAGTTATCTGAAAGAAGGGTGTCAGATGTTCGGACAGGGGGCGCAATTTCAGTGCTTGCCCTAGGCGCCATTTTCCCTAGATACGCCTCTGCGGCTGGAGCAGCCGACCTGCAACGATATACTGCGATGATGCACTCTTTAGTAGCCATGGAACCTGCCCAGCCTCGCAAGCTGCATCGGCAGGGTTTAAAGCAAGCAGTGAGTGCACCTGTTGTGTAGACCGGCAGCTCGTTGTGCTGTATCTGAGCCATTTTCAGCATTGTTCTAATTAGTTTGTTCATTAATTTGCTGTTGACTGCCCTGAGGTCCCAGGGTGAAGGACAATATATAGATGTAAAAATTAAATGCAATAAATACTTACTTGGAAATAAGGTTGCCAACATATTTTACTGATTTCTGCTCCTCTGCCTTTAACAGCAACTTTATCTGTAGGCACTAGCAGGCAACAATGCTTATTTCCACGCTGTGAACATATCACATAAGAACATGAAGTTGCCATGGGTCTTTCTTGCCTGGTATTGTCTGTTCTGGAGAGCAGCAACTCTCTAAGGCCTAAGGCAAGAAGTTTCCCCCCAGGGCTGCTACTCTTTAAAACAGAGGATACCAGAGACAGAACCTGGGACCTTCTGCATACAAGCTATGGCCTCTTTCCATAAAGCTTCACCTGCTGATTTCTGCAAATCAGGTTGCTTTTAAAAGCACAGAAGCAGTCCAGGCTGTTTACCTAGTCAGTTGGCAACTTCACTTGGAAGTAAACACCACTGAATTATGTGGAAGGGAGAATAATTTTTTTTTTAATAACATGCATTCGGTTGTCCTGCCACTCACTTCACTTCCCCAAGCACTAAAACACCCAATCTCTGTTGTTTTTCCTCATACGGAAGATACACGATCTCATCAATCTTACGTTATATGCCTTTTCCAAATCTGTTTATAGCTCCACTGTGTCTCCTTCCATGTTCAGGAAAGGCCATGGCAATCTGCAGCCATGGTTTGGTGGCACATCAATGGTTTGGTGGCATGGCATGTTCAGAGGTGTTCTCTTTCCCTTTTTTGTCCTCATAGCAGATTGTTAACAGATGTGTTTCCAGTTTTAAGCAAAGACAGCTGCAATCCCAACAACATGTTTTGTTGGGAATACAGATGATGGAGGTACAGAGGAAAGGAATGGTCTTCTCACACTGCCACCTCTCCTGAGAGGGACAGCACTCCAGATGTTGCCCTTGTGCGAAATGCATTTGTACAAATCTGTTAGATATGTTTGAATTGTTTAGTGAATCTGCAGTTAGGTTTCACTCTGTGCTTAGAGTATGTTGGATCTGTCGAGCTGTTATCTCTGCTATTTCTACTTAATAATATTCTTGTTGCTCAATGAAAATGCTTTGTAAAGAGCTCTGTGCCAGCTTGAAGTTAGGAATGTGCATGGAACCGGATCGAAAGGCGGCCGGTTCAGCTGGTTCGATGGTGGCGGGGTTACTGTTTTAAGAGTGGGGGAGGGTGCACTTACCCTTCCCTCTGCTCTGCCCCTGCTGGTGCTCCTTTCCCCCAAAGTTCATTGGGGTGGCAGCATACCTTCCTGCTGCCCCGTTGCTCCCGTTGAACAGATACAACTGGAAGTATCTGACGCGCCTCTGCATGCATGGTGCATGTGTGTCCGTTCCGGCATGCACAGGTGCATTGGATACTTCTGGTTGCATCCGGTCAATGTGGGCAACGGGGCAGCAGGGAGGTACAGTACGTGGCCGCCTTGATGAACTTTGGGAAGAGCGGAGGGAGGGGTAAGTGCGCCCACCCCCACTCTTAAAGCAGCACCCCCACCCCCATCGAACCACCCCCACCTGGTTCCATGCACATCCCTACTTGGAGTTATTCTGTGGATACTGTACAATAGGGGTACAGTACAGGGGTGGCTACCACAAGACTGGCTTAATCCCAAAGGGAAGGTCATTCTGGATATGGAGAGCCATGACCAAGAAAGCCTGACTGTCTCTGGTCTCCACCCACCTAATTTCTGATAGTGGGGGAGCTCCAAGAAGGACTTCCAAGACCAAACATAATGGTTGGGCAGCCTCATGTCCTGGAACGGATCCAGAATCCTCCAAAACGCCGTAATTCCTTAGCAAAAAATATAACAAAGAAAGATCTCCCCAGAGGTAAAAGATTTGAAACCTAATGGCCAAGAATAGCTCATGCAAGCAGAAAGGTTGGTTCACTCCAACTTGTTCAGCTTTGGCCTCTAGGATTTGCTGCGTTACCTGCAGTTTGGGTATACGAACTGTACTGGTGGGTGGAGGAAGGTCTAATTAATTATAAAGTGTTGTAGCAGCAATTTAAAAATTTAAGAAGGCATTGGCAGAGAAATGAAGTTGACGTGAATCTTGGTCTCCCAGTAGACCCACACAAAAGTAATGTGACATTGGCATTTTAGCAGAGAAAATATCAGATTATAATAATGACTCAGCCCCTCGGAGAGAGATGCTGCGCGTGTCCTAAAGGAATGGAGGTGTTGGGGGAGGGGAGGAAGCACAAATGAGTTAAGTTTCCTCTTCCCACACATGCTTACAACGTGTTCGCAACTGAGCTGGTGTGTTTCTCCCCCTCCCTTCTCATGGTGTGGGAGCACCTAAACCGAACCCTTGGGGTTGATGAAGTTTTGAACCCAGTTTTATGACTACATACTGTAGGAAGCTATCTCCTACTGAGTTAGACGCAGCGGCATAGACACCGTTGAGCAAGGGGGGGTGACAAATGTCCCTGGGCCACGGGGGGGGGGGTCACCAGGATGGCCCTCGTCCTCCCCTGTGCACCCCAGCTCCCTCACTGCTGCTGTAGTAGCGGCCGCTACCCTATCAGTGGGCACCCTGTTCCCTGCTGCCGTCAGGTGCTGGTGGGTCTGGTCCAGTGTTCCTTCTAAGGCATGCACATGTTCGTGTGCACGCAAGTTTTATGATGCCTGCTCAGTCAATTTTAGATCCTGTTTAGGCTGAATCAGGAAGGCCCCACTTTGAATGCACGTGCACTCACACTGCCTTGATACTGCCTCCCAGAACAAAACTCATTCTCCGCACAGATGGAAAACAATGAGAGAGAACGCTGGTCTGGTCCTTTTTGTCACTGTGTGCATGTGTGTGAGGGAGAGGGAAAGCACCAGCTTGGCGAGGAAGGCATTGGTTGGCTGCATGGGCTGTGCATCGGCACCCAAAGGGGCTAATGCCCCCTTGCATGAGTGTTCTGATGCAGCCAGATGGGGGGGTGGCTGGCATGGGGGAGTGTGCCCAGTGAGGAAGGGGACAGGTGTGGAAGCAACGGCAGCGAGCAAGGACTGGCCAGGCGTGGTGCCCACTCTCTCATTTTGTTCTGGGACCACCACCAAACCTCTCTTGCTCTCCTGGTCAGACCCTTGGTTAATCTAAGTCGGTTAATCTATTATCTACACTGACTGGCGGGGGCTCTCTGGGGTTTCATAGAGGTTCTCTTCTTGGCCCTTTCTGATGATGCTGCCAAAATTGAACCTGGGACTTGCCATGTCCCAAAGCCATTGCTCTGTATAGCTTGTATTAGAGTTTGGCTTTTATCGGCTGGCCGAATCCTCTGAATGTGGGGAATAATCTTCTACCCAGTCAGTCCAGTGCAGTGTTCCCTCTAACAGGGATTCCCAGATGTGGTTGACTACAACTCCCATAATCCCCAAGAAAAGGCTATCGCAGCTGGGGATGCTGGGAGTTGTAGTCAACGGCATCTGGGAATCCCTGTTAGAGGGAGCACTGGTCCAGTGATCTACCGTATTTACCCAAATCTAAGACATGTTCCCCCCCACTGTTATTTCTTATTAAATAATGGGGGAGGAGTCATCTTAGATTCAGATTTCTCTTTCTTTTGGGTAAATACCCAACCTGTATTTAAAGGTAAAGTTTGTGCCGTCGGGTTGGTGTTGACCCTGGCAACCACAGAGCCCTGTGTTTTTTCTTTGGTAGAATACAGGAGGGGTTTACCATTGCATTCTCCCACAAAGTATGAGATGATGACTTTCAGCACCTTCCTATATCGCTGTTGCCTGATATAGGAGTTTCCCATATTCTGGGAAACACACCAGCGAGGATTTGAACCAACAGCCTCCTGCTCTCTAGGTAGGTTGCTTCCCCGCTGCACCATTAGGTGGCACAACCTCTGTCTTTTAAGGCAGGGATCCATAATCCCCAGCCAAAGGCCACTGGGCCTGGGGATTATGGGAGTTGAAGTCCAAGAACATCTGGGGGCCCAACGTTGAGGATCCCTGTTTTAAGGCATTGTCTTACATTCAGAGCCTCCTTCTATTGGGGTAAATACGGTATTTCACCACCTGTATTGTCTGCTGTGCCTGACAGCATATGAAGAATTTGAGCCTACTGCGGGTCTTGGTCTTGAACTGCCGACCTGAGGAGTAAGGCTGGAGCCTTCTGCTTGCAAAATATCTGCCCCCCGCCCCCGCCTGCCAGGAAATCATAGCTTTGATTCACATTCTTCCTGTAGTTTGTTCTACAGTGAGGACAGATGTACCATCTTCTGGGAGCAGGTGAGAATTGACCTGTCAGGAGAGGTTTGCTTCTCTTTGCTCATCATCTTCTACCAAAATCTAATGTGGATTTTGTCCCTTCCACCTTGCTTTGAGCACGTTTGGTTTCTTACAACCTTTCCCCATCCACGTGCCTGGCATGTTTACACATGTCAGTATTGTATTATTCCTTTATTTGACATCCAGGTAAGTGCTTACATTTTGTGTTGTTTTTGTTTTCTTTGTTTTTAAAAACCTGAAACACTGATCTGGGTCGGTGTGGGCATAGCTTGATTTGGAACTTTGAACATCTGTAAAAATAAATAAATGGTGAGGTCATTCACACCACTGAAAAAAAGTGTCCTACCCAGGTTTGGGAACTGTGTGTGCTCCCAGCATTTGGTTGTGTGGGAGGTTGTTTGTGTGGACAATATTTGGTTGTGTGGAAGATAGGAGGAAAAGCAGGGTAGGAAAGCACTATCCTACCCAGCTTTCATACCCAGCATTTGACCAAGGTAGGAGGAAAAGCTGTCCTACCCAGCTTTCCCCCTACCTTGCTTCCACACAATCAATTCTCCCTCCTCCTACCTAGTTGTTTGTTCCCACACAACTGAAAGTTGGGAGCAGTGTCCTACCCAGTTTTCGGTTGTGTGAATGACCTTGGTGAGTGTGGATCTGCAGCAAGCTTATCATTCAAGCTATGGATACTGCCTTCATGCCTAGCCTCTAGTCCAGAGACGTACTTTAGAATGCAAAAATCCACTGTTAAGAACAAATAATGCAGCCTAACTATTTCCCCTCTGATCTAGTTTTCCAACCTGAAACAGACACCATCAGTACTGGACTAACACATGCCTGTTTCTCAGAACAGAAAATTGAAGAGGAGAGAAAGAGAGAGAGGGAGGAAGGGAGGGAAGGAGAGTGTGTCAGTCAGTCCACCACTGAGTAGGAAGTGAGACATTTGACATGTTTGGGAAAGATGTAGGCTCTGCCCCGTAGGATTTGATCAGCAATTGTAAATGTGGGGTATTTCCAAGAGAGCCCTTTTATCAGTCATGGATTCCTCACCCTCTTTCCAACTCTAATTTTATGAGCCTAATGAATTCCCATCGTCAGAAAGAACAACAGATGGGCAAAATATGAGTCTGATTACATGGTTGGAACAGTATTCATTCATCTTCTCCCAACAGCCAGCTTACTTACTTACTTACTTACTTACTTACTTACTTACTTACTTACTTACTTACTAGACTGCTTTTCAACTTGCATAATGAAAGAATATATCTGCAGGTGGGGCTTTTATATTAAGAACTTGTCCATCAACCCTTGAGGGTCCAGCCTGACATTTTGTAGTGGGAGGGATCCCACCACAAGGGTCCTGGGGTGATGTCTAGGCCAGGATTGAGGGTCCTGAGGTTCTGTCTAGCTTAGGACTTACCAGCTTTGAGTTCACAGATGTTATTGGCTGACCATTGTGGCTGGGAACGATGGGAGTTGTAGTTCAACAACATTTGGCTAGTTTTCTTGTCTTGTTTCAGTAATATGGCTTATAGGAACATGTGTGTAGAATATAGGAGGAATACAGGAAGAGGGGCTGCAGTAACTGTTATACAGGTGGGAGGAGAAACCAAGGTGAAAAGTGCTGTGGAAGGAAAGAGCAGCTCTGGTGGAAAGGGGTATAAAGACGTAAGCAAGAGGCTTACTCATGCAGTGGAGATGAGAGATGTGAAGGATTTTCAGTGAAGTGGAGAGAGATTTATTGTTATTTGCGACCGAAAGTGCATTTCCAAGCAAGAGAAGGGGGGAAATGAATCACTGCATAGAGAGGTTAGTCTTCCGTCTGGTGTTTATTAAAGGAGGTGCAGGAGAAAGAAAATAATACCAATAGCATCATCAGGTTAAATATATATATATATTAAGCTGGTGCACTGCTTATCAAATTGCATAGAGGGAAAGGGTGTGTGTTGCAAGGACCAACGTGGACAGAGTGTGTGTGTGTGTGTGTGTGTGTGTGTGTGTGTGTGTGTGTGTGTGTGTGCTGTCTGAATACAGAGACACATTGGACACACCCTAGTGATCCTTGCCAGTAAGTGCTGGTTACTGTAAGTGCTGGTTAACAAGAGTTAGGCAGAGAGGGTAGCAGGATGCTATTACCACAATGTAGGAGGCTGCCTTTTATCGAGTCAGGCCATTGGTCCATCTTCTCCAGTATTGTCTGTACTGACTGGTAGGGGCTCTCCGAGGTTGCAGGCAGGAGTCTTTCCCAGCCCTACCTGGAGATGCTGCCAGGGATTGAAACTGAGACCTTCTACGCAGTAGCGGCCAGTGAGGGCGCCAGTGGAGGGGTGGCGAGAGGCACCTTTAAAATTGGTGCTTACCTCCACTCTCGCCGCACCTGAATGCTGCTTGGAGAAGCAGCATGCCGCCCAGCACCCCCTGCGGCGGGGGATCGCCTCCGCCATTCACCTGTCCGTGGGCAAGGGATCGGCTCCGTGGAAGCCAAGTGAGTGATGGAGGCAATCCCCCACTGCAGGGGGTGCTGGGCGGCATGCTGCTTCTCCGAGCAACGTTCAGGTGTGGTGAGAGCAGAGCTAAGCACCAATTCATTTACTCTTAAAGGTGCCTCTCGCTGCCCCTCCACTGGCGCCCTTACCGACCACTACTGCTTCTACTTGAGCAGCAGATGCTCTCTCACTGAGTGACAGCCCCATCCCTTAAACGAATCACATCTATCTATATAATACCCTAAGGTAGTGTGTGGCAAGCCCCGCCCCCACCGCAGCCATGACCAATGAAAATGGGGGGGTGGGGCTTGTACTGTACAACCTCCGTCCAAGGTGGGAATGGCGGCGGAGATGGTGACGACAGGGCGCGGTGCTGGCAGTGGAGAGGCCTGCAAAAACTCCTTCCATGGTCCTGCGTTTTGGGGCTCTTTGAGAGAGCCCCGAAATGGGCTGTAAATGGCCTGACCTGTCATTTGGGTGGCAGGTGCTACGGAAGGAACTTACTCCACCATCTCTGCCGCCAGTGCCATGAGGTGGCTTAAGGCAGGGGGGAGGTGGGCCGAATTGGCCGGTGGGGGCGGCAGGAAGGAGGTTTTGCCACCTCCGCTGCCATCCTGGATGGCAGGGGGTAGCTGGGGCAGGGGGAAGGTGGAGCGAGGAGCCGGATCGGCGGTGCTGGAGAAAGACAGGCAGAAGTAGCATGCAGATGCTCTGAGCCGGGCTAGCTAGTTATGTAATTCAGTAATTCAAAAACCTTCGGTTTAAGGTGAGAGTTAAGTTGCTTTACATTTCCACTCATGCTCTAAAAAGAATGGAAATGGCAAGTTAAGGTGTCCATCTTACGCCATATAAGCTGTAAAGACTTTGTGTTGGGAATTCTCTCTGGTAAGAGATACCCTTCTACTACAGCACAGTGCACAGAGGCAAAACACAGCGGAGTCTGCTTAGGCATGCGTGTATGCTGAGAGTAAAAGAAACTTGGAGCCAGTTCACCATTTCAAATCAATATAAGGAGTATTTATTAGTGAACTCCATTTTAGATAGGAAAGTGAGGAGTTAGGATCTCTAATCTAGCTAGCTAGCTGGAGGCGGATGGATTCTGCATCTCTGCACACATGGTGCAGGGAGAGAGGAGCTTGCATGTTGCAAGGGAGAAGAAAGGGAAGGGAAGAGGAAGAGGAAGTGGCAGGCAGAAAGGAAGGAAGTTAGTCCCTAAGAGTAGCAACCTACATACAAAAGGGATAGTGTCAGAACAGTAGAGAAGGGATGACCAATGTCTTGACCTCTCTAGCCCTCTGACTCACTAGTCTGTCCCCCTCTGTCATTGAGACATGAGACAGTGCAAAGTCCTTCACTTACAACACTTTGTACAGTCTGGTATATGACGATGGCTTTAGAAATAAGGCTCCATGCACCCACACTTTGCCTTGAGCAGAGATGCATCAGGCAGAAATTCATCAGGGGCATCTCTCGGAAGTGATGAGAGAAGCGGCAGCTGTTAAATGTCTGTCTGGATACATTCCTCCCTAGGCCAATGTCCTACTGAAAGACCAAGGCAGTGTGGGTGCATGGACCTTTCCATTATTCTCCTCTCCTCCAACACCATTTTTCCAGGGGTTGTTTAACTGTTCCCTCACTATATGGAAGCAGGTCCTATTGAGTTTAATGGAATTTACTTACTTCTAGGTAGGCACATAGAATTGCAGGTTCATGGGAGCATAGGAAACTGCCACATAACAAGTCCGACCATTGGTCTATCTAGCTCAGTATTGTCTTCACAGACTGGCAGCAGCTTCTCCAAGGTTGCAGGCAGGAATCTCTCTCAGCAACCAAGAGATTCATGTGGATGAGACAGTAAATTTCTTCTGGAAAAGTCTGTATGGTTATGTGCAAAAAGACAAGTGTTTCTCTTCTAAACAGCAACTGGACAAATTGTGGAAATGGACGTTGGATGTAAAAAAAAAAACCCATTACCTGATGTGCCTTGAAATCCCCCCCCCCCGAGTTACAGTACTGCCTGAATATACTTTATAACCCTGTAGGTTACCAAATCCTTGTGTGTAAATCTTTGTAGATATATGATGTACAAACAACCACTTTGTATATAATTGTGCTTTGGTAATGTACTGTATGCTTTGGTAGTTCGTTGGTTCAATTAAAAAAATCTTGTCCTATTAAAAAAATCTTGTCCTATCTTGGAGAAGCCAGAGAAGGAACTTGAAACCTTCTGCTCTTCCCAGAGTGGCTCCATCCCTTAAGGGGAATGTCTTACAGTGCTCACACATCATGTCTCCCATTCATATGCAACCAGGGTGGACCCTGCTTAGCTAAGCGGACAATCCATACTTGCTACCACAAGACCAGTAAAATGCTGCTGGAAAAGGCATGTGTACCCCAGTCCAGCATTATCTTTCTCACAGAGCTCAGCTACGTGCTTCCAGAAAGTTCCAAAGAAGTGCAGCAAGGAAGTCCCAAGAAACCATTCCCACCCACTGCCAACAAACTTATTGTGGTGTAGACTGCCCTTGAACATGGAGGTTCTACATGAGAGCCCAAATGCCTATGAATAGGAAGGCTTCATATTTATTTGGCTTCAAGTATGGCCAAGTGAAGTTTCCATATTCACTGACAGTTTGGCTCTGATGTAGAATCTCCATGTTAAAGAGCAGTCTACACCAGAATGATGGTTTCTCGCTGCTGAGTGGGAATAGTTTTTATGTTTCCTTGGGGTTCCTTCTTCGGAACTTCATAGCATGGGGTCCTTGGTCCCAAAACTATACATTTTTACTCAAAAATAAGCCCCAAAGAAATGGGGTTCCCCCCAGAAGAGTCCCCCATTGCTATGCTTTGCTGAGGGGCTGAGAAGAAGTGTGGGGGTGGGGGGGGAACCCACATTTTTGCCCAGGATTTCTGCTGATCCTGATTCCTATGTGTGTTTACTCAGAAGTAAACTCCAGTGGAATCAATGAGGTAAAGGCAAAGTGTGCCATCAAGCCGATTTCAACTCCTGGCGCCCACAGAGCCCTGTGGTTGTCTTTGCTAGAATACCGGAGGGGGTTCACCATTGCCATCTCCCGCACATTCTGAGATGCCTTTCAGCATCTTCCTGTTGCTGCTGCCCGATATAGTAGTAGCAGGGATTCAAACCAACCACCTTCTGCTTGTTAGTCAAGCATTTCCCCACTGCGTCACTTAAGGTGGTATCAATGGACTTACTTCCTAGTAATTTATTCCAAGCTTTGCTGAGGACCTCTGCTTCCATTCTTTGGTGGGGGTGAGAGAAAGGGGGCAGAAAACAAATGCCCAGAAAAGGAAAAGGAGGGGGAGGAATGGTTGCTTTACTATACAAGTGCAGAGTGCTCATAGAGTGTCCTTATCGGACACCTATGCTCAGAACCAGGAAGTCACTTGCTAGAAACTGCCAGGATTTGCCCATCCCAACTTTGGCTTCAGAATTCTCAGTGGGCAGACTCAGTTATGCTCTTATCTAACTTTCCCTTATTTATTTTCCCTGTTGTTATGGGGACTTCGAACAATTACTTAAAAAAACACTGGATCTATGTTTTTCAAACCAGCAAAAGGCACCAGTCCAGTATGAGCCTGAATTTTTGAGGAATTCTTTTTTTTTTTTTAAACCTCTTAAAAATATAAATGATCTGTGGTGGAAAAAATGTCACCAACACTTCGAGCCCTCTTTTTAGGAGTTAAAAGCTTAAACTGCTGTATCCCAGCTATTTCGCAATGGATTTCCACCAAATTTGGATGAGTGGCGTCTCTTGTCCCCTAGCGGATGTGTGCAAACTTTTATGGGAATTGGCAGATTACTCTTGACATTATAAGCAATAGAATGGTCAGGGCTTATAATGGTGGAATGTTGAAAACAACATCTTATCTATACTGGCATGACTGTGCCAGTATAATGTCTTCTTCCACCAATAGGCATTTTTCTTCATGCTCTGGCTAGGCTAACACTAGACTTGATCACAGCAAACTAGGAAGCTGCCTTTTACGGAGTCAGTGTGTCCATCTAGCTCAGGATTGTGTACTCTACACTGACTGGCAGCAGCTTTCCAAGGTTTCAGGCAGGAGTATTTCCAAGCCCTACCTGGAGATGCTAGGGATCAAACCTCTGACCTTCACCCCCAGGGTCAAGTCCAGCACTCTGTTCTTCTCTTCTGAAGTGAGGTGCAACCTCCCTCATGATCATGATCGACTGACACTTGCATGATGAACAAACGTGCTATAGGGCAGGCCTGCTCAATGTGGGCCCCCAGCTGTTTTTGGACTACAGCTTCCATAATCCCCGGCCACAGTGGCCAATAGTCAGGGATGGTGGGAGTTGTAGACTAACATCTGCAGAAGGGCTGACATTGTGCAGCTCTGTCCTAGTCCAAGATCACCTAGCTGCACTACATTATGGGGATTTTTGGAATTGCACTCTTGCATGAAAACCCTCTGCAGAAGGTACGTGAGGCACAGGTTGTGCTCCTTGTTGTGGAAATGTGAACATGTTGTTTGTCCTGGTGATACTAGTGTAACTAGCTAGTGCAGGGTTTCTTAACTTTGGGTCCCCAGAAGTTGTTGGACTACAGTTCGCCTCATCTCCACCCATGGCCTTTGTGGCTGTGAATGATGAGAATTGTAGTCCAACAATATCTGAGGATCCAAGATTAAGAAACCTTGGGCTAGTGCAATAGCCTTGCACAAGTGCAGTGTTTATTTGGATGTCACCCATTATTTATTGCTGATTATGGGTGGGATCCTGACCTTCAGCATAGTGCTGTACCATTGATAGGAGTTTCTTCTTCTATGACAAGAAGGAGAGTTCAGCTCTTGAAAGGACTACTTCCACTTTCTCCAGAATGCTGAGGATGGAGCCATAACTCAGTGACAGGACATCTGCTTTGCATGCAGAAGGTCCCAGGTTCAATCCCTGGCATCAGGGAAAGTGCTTTGTGTTTCATGCTAACTGGGCAAAGAGGCACCTTTTACCGTGGTGATTCTCTTTATTTAGCAGGGGGAGAGTAACTGGCCCTATTCACCCCCAGCACAGTACTTCCAGTGACTGTTGCTGGTGTGTGTCTTATGTTTCTTTTTAGAATGTGAGCCCTTTGGGGACAGGGAGCCATCTTATTTGTTTGTTATTTCTCTTTGTAAACCGCCCTGAGCCATTATTGGAAGGGCGGTATAGAAATTGAATTTATTATTATTATTATTATTATTATTATTATTATTAATAATAATCATGTTCATGAAGGAATTTATCATATTTTTATACCACCTGATATGCATATCTCTAGGTGGTGTACAAAATTTAAACATTTAAAAGTCACAAATTAAAATACACAATAAACACAATATAATAAAATTATTAAAACCAGTTTTTAAAATTATTAAAATTAATTCTAATTAAAAAGCCTGAGAGAACAGGAGGGTCTTGAGGTTCTTCCTGAAAACAAACAGAGAAGGAGATGCTCTTATTTCAGCAGGAAGCTTATTCCAAAACCCTGGGGCAGCCGGAGAATGCCTGGTCCTGGGTCACCACCAAACGAGCTGGTGGCAACCATAACCAGACCTATTACCGTTGTGTTGAAGAAGGAAAGTCGCCATTAGAATTACTTAGAATGGGAAAAATCCATCTTGAGTCTAATTAATTTGAGGTCAAAAGGTTTGCTTCAGCCCAGGAATGTCAAAGAAAAGTCACTCACATTCCATGCAACGTTTGTGGGCGGTTCAGCACCGCCCGTGCTGCTGTGTGGCTAACACCACTGGCGGTGTTGTGGAACAGGGCTGTTGTGTAATGGAACATGGAAGCCATTATTTCCAAAGGCTGCCATGTCTCTGTTCCGCAATACCACTGGTGTTTTAGCCATGCAGTGGCACAGGCAGTGCTGAAACGTCCACATTGTGCTGTGCAATATACGGGCCAATCTTTTCTACAATGCTCAAACCCTGACTATCCCTCTATTGGTCTGCAACTCCCATCTGTCGCCAGCTGAAGGCCACTGTGACTGGGGATAAAGGCAGTTGCAGTCCAACAACATCTGGGGACCCATGATGTTACAGCTTGCTACCCATGTAGGGGATCCAATGCAGTTGTCTCCAGAATATCTGGGATAATATTGTGATACGTTTTAGGATGTAGGAAGTAAAGGACTCCTTCTCCAACCAATAAATGCGTCCTCGCCAAAGGGAAGTGTGGATGTCACCACTGGGAATGTTGAAATTAACAGAAATCAGGAGAACATAAATTTACATGGGCTGGCAGCTTAAGGAAGCACCAGTACCTCACTGCTGCCTCACAGACTAATGCAGCTTCACGCATAGTGGGTGGATTCTCCTCTCTGCCCCTGGAAGTACTCTCTGCAAGTAGGTCCCTGAAGGCTGCGCAACCCTCACTACCTATTTCCAGATTACATGGAGAGTTGCCAGAGAGGCAGAGGAGATGGGCAAAAATTGTTCCCTGCTGTCATGGATGCGTGTGTCGTAGTAAGTCTAGAATGCAGTAGCACCAGCACTGCTTTCAAAACACTTGTGCTTCCTAACCAGGATGTCAGTCATTAAATGGAACTTGACTTGTCATGGCATTCCTTCCCCCGAGGAGTCTACAATCTCAAATCTGACATAAGGCAAGCAAAGTGAGTGGAGGAATGATGGAGGTGAAGGTCAAACAAAAGAATACGCATTCAGTTCAAATTTTTGCCTGCATTTTTAATTGTGCATTTATTTATTTATTTATTTATTAAGTTCATAAACAACTTTTCTATTCAGAAGTACAAAATAAAAGCCATGCCAGTTATGGTTTTTGGAGTAATTCTCAAATACTGGTATCGGCTAAATTCCACCCCCCCTGCCTCCACCCCAGCTTGGAGGAACAGAAAAATAAACACTGAAAGACACAAAGTGATGTTTGAAGGATATGCTTGAGAGTTCTTCCTGTTGGCTACAGTCCTAAGCAGCTTACTTGGAATAGCACTGGAGTCAAAGGAGGCTTCCTTTCAAGTAAACGAGGTTAGGACTGAATTGCATATATATGTATTCATTTCATCTCTAAGTTTGAACCTATTCATCATTTTAAAAGAAAGGTCAAGAAATTAAATTAACCACTCTTATCTATCTACCACAGATGGAGCTGACAGGTAAACTCTAGTATAGATACAAACGCAGTACATACCAGCAGCCTAGTAAGTCAGTGCAATATAGTGGTTAGAGCAAAGATTCAGGTTCAGATTTCCAATCAGCCATGAAACTCCCTAGGTGACATTGGGTCAGTAATGATCTCTCAGCCCAACCTGCCTCACAGGGCTGTTGTGAGGATAATATCAAGGGATCTTCTTGAAGCTTCTTGGAGGAAGAGTGGGATAAACATGTTATTTTATCAACCTGCATGTGGTCAGGAAAAAGGTGTTGGGTTTGTCAAACACCTATAGATGTAAGACCTGTGCTATCCAGTCATATCTATTTCTAAGAGAGCTGGAAATATTATGACCCTTATGGACGGAGCACCTGTGGGCAACTGGCAGACTCTGGGTAACTCGGTTATATGTCAATTTCACTAAAGTCTGAAGGAAAAAAACTTAAGGGGAATTCCCCCTGACAAAACTCCACTCAATGGAGTGGAC
Source organism: Hemicordylus capensis (assembly GCF_027244095.1). Classification (NCBI taxonomy): domain Eukaryota; kingdom Metazoa; phylum Chordata; class Lepidosauria; order Squamata; family Cordylidae; genus Hemicordylus; species Hemicordylus capensis. The sequence continues at coordinate 247,572,294 of NC_069661.1, read as the reverse complement.
TGTTTGTGAATTCAGAGGGCACTTAACAGACAACTCGGTGGGTCTCAGCTAATGGAACTCAGTGGCGAGAAGCAGGGAAAAGGAGGGCTTGAACAAAAAGAGTGGGAAATTTCTCACCTTGAAGACCCCTGCTAACTTGGCAAAGAGGCACCTTTTAACGTGGTGATTCTCTTTATTTAGCAGGGGGAGAGTAACTGGCCCTACCCACTGCCAGCACAGGACCTCCAGTGACTGTTGCTGGTGTGTGTCTTATGTTTCTTTTTAGATTGTGAGCCCTTTGGGGACAGGGAGCCATCTTATTTATTTGTTATTTCTCTGTGTAAACCGCCTTGAGCCATTTTTGGAAGGGCAGTATAGAAATCGAATAAATAAATAAATAAATAATAAAAACAAGATGCTCTCTCAAGAGAGTCACAACCCCTTCTGCTTCTAAGAGGGAAAGGTGCCTAAAACTCTTTCGTTTTCTCACTAGCCATTTTAGTCCTTTGTGTTTCTGACGGATTTGACACATAAAATACGTGTCACATTAAATATGATAAATAATAAAAATTTAAGCTCTTGGTGTAAAGTTGTGCTGAGTCGGTGTTGACTCCTGGCGACCACAGAGCCCTGTGGTTGTCTTGGGTAGAATACAGGAGGGGTTGACCATTGCCTCCTTCTGCGCAGTGTGAGATGATGCTTTTCAGCACCTTCCTATATCGCTACCCCCCACAATTCTGGGAAACATACCGGGGGGGATTTGAACCAGCAACCTCTTGGTCCCTAGGCAAGTCATTTCCCTGCTGTGCCATTCGGTGGCTAAGCTCTTAGTGTAGCGGGGTTAAAACCCCTCAATAAAATGAAAACAACTGTATGTGTGTGAACTCACCTGAGCAGGAAGTTGCACACTCAGTCTGATAATCTGCTGATCATTGTATTAATTAATTAATTATTATTATTTTACATTTATATCCCGCTCTTCCTCCAAGGAGCCCAGAGCGGTGTACTGCATGCTTAAGTTTCTCCTCTTAAGTTTCTCATGCTTAAGTTTCTCCTTAAGTGTTTCCGCACAACAACCCTGTGAAGTAGGTTAGCCTGAGACGAGAGAGAAGTGACTGGCCCAGAGTCACCCAGCAAGTATCATGGCTGAATGGGGATTTTTACTCGGGTCTCCCCAGTCCTAGTCCAGCATTCTAACTACTGCACCACACTGGCTCCAATGTACACACACACACACACACACACACAAACACACACACACACACAGAATTCACAACATCCCCCCCACACACACACAAGGGATATACTGCAACATTCTGTTCCTGGTCCGCACTTGAACAGTCTAAAATGTACACATGACAATGGTCTGCATCTATGACATAGGTGTGCAGATGAAGATTTTGTAACCTCCCTTCCCTCTCCTCACCAGCCAATAACAGACTGCCTGCTAGTTATTTTGGAACCTGCCTGGGAGCAGAGAAGTAGCATTGTATGTACGTCCTGGAAACAGCAAAAGCAGCTAGGACTGGCGGAACAGGTAAGGGGCTGGCGGGGGGGGGGGGGGGGTTGGACGACAACTGTGGAAGGATGGGGAAGGGGATCTTCTAAGCTGGGCTGGGTGACCCACAGGCCACCTTCCCTGGAGCCCCACATTTTTTCCTCTGAAGGCCTGAATGCCAGGATATTGACTGTTGACTGTAGAAGGTGGTAGTTATTCTGGATTTATTCCCCTGGAGCGAAATATGATTCTTCGTTATAATTTCCGTTGCGGGTTTTCCCAATGTACACTAGAATTATATGAATACTAATCATTTGCTACCAGCCTCTGCTCGTCTGCTCAGAAGTAAGCCTTGCTGTGTTCAAGGGGTCAGCTCCTCAGGCTTGCAGAATTCCAGTCTGGTAGTGAAAGCCTAGGCTTTATACTCCGAATTTTAAGTCCCACGGGGTTCAATTGGGCTGACCCCCTGGTAAGTATACGGGATGGCAGTCTTAAAGCAAGCCCCATTGCACACAGCGGGATTTACTTCTGAGTAGACATGCTTAGGCTTGCACTGCAGCACATCCCTCTTTTTAAAAATGTGCAGTCTCTCGTTAAGCATCACCACATTGATCTGATCTTGTATCAGATCAGCGTCTTCTGCCTGTTTGCAACATACAACATGCTTTACAATTCTTCGGTCTCTGAGCCTGTATGATCGATGCCTTTTACATTTCCCAGCAACACAAACAAGCCAGCCGTCCTTACCTCGAGCGAATGGTCCCCATGCGATGCGCCCTGCTTACACTTTCCCCACGGCGTTTTAGGGGCACCCGCGAGTCTTTTGCATGGTTTTTTTTTTGCCCATTTGCAATATTATTAAATAGCACCAATCCCTACAGCGCGTTCGCGTGGACCTCACCATCCTCTCCCTTAAGTCTCAGGTTCCCTGTGTTGGGCTGGAGGGTTGATCTTCTGCTCAGGTAGCTTCGCTTCTCGAGGATTAATGACTTCTCTAGGATGTTTAATTCTACACCCCGGCGTTCAAAATCGTTCACTATGATGTGCCTTGCAATCTGACCCAGGGAGACGGCTGCATTTAGGGCGGGCGGACGGGTAGGACAACAACAGGAGACTTTTAAGGCTGCAGAGGCAGTGCGCACCGGTGACCCCGATAAGCCTCGAGGGCTTTACTCCCGAGTAAACATGCCTCTGGGTGCCCCCCGCTTCTGCGGCGCGTTTCCTTGGGAATCAGCCACAGCACCCCACCCCCTCTCCTGCCCAAGTGCATCGACAGCGCCAAGATCTTTGCTGCAACCCCGATTCGGGGACACGCTTTACTCAGAGGGAGGTCCCACGACGGTCGGCGGGATTTGCCCCCCTTGCACGCGCACACCGGAGCGACACTTTATTTATTTATTTATTTATTTATTGTTGCCTCATTTACGTAACTGGGCGGCGGCGGCGGCCTCTTGCACCAGCAGCGGCCCTCCTCCTCTCTCCTCCGGCTCGTCCGTCGCCCCCCGCCCTGGCCACGCCCCTTCCCTCCCCTCCGGCTCCCCCGCCCTCCTCCCTCCCTCTCTTCTCGGGCCAGGCTGGCCAACCGATCGCTCGATCGCATCGATGGCTATTTAAAAGAGGGAGGGAAAAAAAAAAAAGAAAGGCAGGAAAGAAGGAAGGGGAGGAGAAAAGAAAAAAAGCCCCAGCCAAGGAGCGCCCCCCTCCTCCTCCCGGCAGTGCCGTCCCACCACCAGCCCCGGCCCGATCTCTTCACTCCGCGGCGGCAGCAACAGCCGCCGCCGCCGCCCAGGGGAATCAGAGACGCGCGGCGCGGCCGAAGAGGAGGCGGTCGGACCCAGCCACACTGCAACGCCGGCGGCGGACAGGTAGGCAGGGCGAGGAGGGCAGCGGGGCTCCCGAGAAAGAGAGCGGAGGAGCCGCCGCCTCTGCCCCGAGAGGACTCCGTGGCAGCAGCAGGCAGCCCAGGGCAGGGGGAAGCAAGCCGCTCCCTGCCACTTGCCCGCCCGCCCCCTCCGGACTTCCCCTCCGCATACATCAGGCTTGGCTTGGCTTGCTCCCCTGCTGCTGTTCCTGGGCTTCGCTTCACTGCCGCCCACTTTACTTCGGGGTCTCTCCCCGCCCTTCCCCTCTTGCTCTTATGCGCCTCGCCCCGCGGCCCCTTACTTCGCTTCCTCCCCCGAACCTCACTCCGCTTCGACTCCACTTGGCTCACTCCATTCCACTCCACTCCACGGGGCTCCCCTCCCTTCTCATTTCCCCGAGTCCCCCCTGATCGTGCCCCGCTGCTGCGCTTCTCGGCCTTCCCCCTTCGCTTCGATTCCCTGCCCCCCACAACTCCCAGTTCACATTCGGCGTCTCCCACCCTGCGCGGCTCGGCTCCGCTCCCCTGGGGCCATCTGCTCGCGCTCTGCTTCTGGGGCTCCTCCCGTCCCGTCCCGTCCCGCCAGCCCTCCTTCCTCCTCCTCTCCAGGAAGCGGACGGCGGCGAGGCGGAATCGCTGCTGCTGCTTCCTCCCCGCAGAAGTTGCCTCCTCCTCGGCCCGCCCAGAGGCGCCTCCTGGCCGCTGCGCTCCCCTCGGAAGGGCTCCTGCTGGGCTTCTCCTTGGGGAGTGGTGGTGGGGGGGGGGGCCCTTGCTGCTGTCGCTTCCTGGCTCTTCGTATGACCCCCCGGTCCCGCTGAGCCCCCACTTTGGCTTTTTCAGGGGATAAGCGTGGCAAGCTGCTCAGATGCACTAAAAACCGAGCCAGAGCTGTCAAGGGAGCGAGTGCAGCACAAAGTGGGCTGTTTTTGTGGTGTGTGTGTGTGTGTGTGTGTGTATTCCTGCAACCACTGATGCATGGGGGTCCTTCCAGAATGACTTGTGAAGAGAGGGTGGACCAAGGGGTTGTCTCGTGGGTGGATTCTGCTGGGCACTTCATCCCCCCCACCCCACGTGGAAGCACCATAAAGAACTTCTGTGGGGGGGCGGGGGGGGACAGCGGCCACAAAGTGCGTTTATGAGTAGGTGGGCTGTGTCCCGTATTAGATTGCTGAAACAAATGGGGGACAGGCCACTTTATGGAGATGCCTGCCCACTGGACCCCCCCCCCGGGTGTAGCTATAATTGAGTGAAAAGGTCCAAAGAACCCAGGCCCCCAGATCCTGAGGGCCCTCCAGCAACACCCCTCCCTATTTTCTCCATTATCTCCCACACTTGGGGGGGCGCCAGAGAGAGAGGGGTGAACACGGCCCCCTCTCCCCAAGCTATGCCCCTGCCCCCACCCCTGGAGCTGCCCTTGCGTCCCTCTTGGGACACAAGATGGCAATGCACTGAGGGTGTTATGTAGACCAAATCATACACACACCCTGCCTCCCAGCTATAGATCCTGCCTCCCAATTGTCCTCTGTGAGACCCACTTGCGCGGCTTGCTCTGACTCTCTTCTATAAGAGGGAACATTGGAACATAGGCAGCTGCCATATACTGAGTCAGACCATAGGTCCATCTCGCTCATCTCCAAGGTTGCAGGCAGGAGTCTCTGTCAGCCCTATCTTGGAGATGCTGCCAGGGAGGGAACTTGGAACCTAGATGCTCTTCCCGAAGCAGCTCCATCCCCTGAGGGGAATATCTTACAGTGCTCACACATCAAGTCTCCCATTGAAATGCAAACCAGGGTGGAGCCTGCTTAGCTAAGGGGACAAGTCATGCTTGCTACTACAAGACCAGCAAAATGCTGCAGGAAAAGGCATATGTCCCCAGTCCAGCATTCTTTCTCACAGTCCTCAGCTACGTGCTTCCAGAAAGTTCTAAAGAAGTGCAGCAAGGAAGTCCCAGAAACCATTCCCATTCAGTGACAACTATTATTGTGGTGTAGACTGCCCTTGAACATGGAGGTTCTACATGAGAGCCCAAATGCCTATGAAAATGGAGGTTTCATATTTATTTGGAGTGAAGCTTCCATATTCACTGTCAGTTTGGCTCTGATGAATCTCCCATGTTCAAGAGCAGTCTACACCAGAACGATGGCTTCTTGCTGCTGAGTGGGAATGGTTTTTAGGTTTCATTGGGGTTCCTCCTTCGGAACTTCATAGCCAGTTCTCCTGGTGTGTGTGATAGAGAGATAGATAGGTATTTTATTATTTACATAATGCTGCGTGCAGCATTGCATGTTGTTCTACAAGAGGGTTCCCAACTTGAGGTTCTGCAGTCTGTTGCAGCTGGGGATTATGGGAGTTGTAGTCCAGCAACAGTTGGAGAGCTCAGCTGTGTAGTGAATTCATCCATGTCAGCCATGTCCATTGCATTAGATGCACGCTGATGAAAGAGCTGGTCTTGTGGTAGCAAGCATGGCTTGTCCCCTTAGCTAAGCAGGGTCTGCCCTGGTTGCATATGAAAGGGAGACTAGAAGTGTGAGCACTGGAAGATATTCCCCTCAGGGGATGGAGCCACTCTGCAGAAAGTTCCAAGTTCCCTTCCGCTGACTGGGAGCTTTCTTTCTCTCCCTTGCACATCACTGGGAGTGGGTGCGGGGCCACACTTCACACTCTCAGTGGGTGAGTGCTGTTTGCTGGCTGCCTGTAGGAGGAGGGTGAGGGGGTGCCATGGCAGCCAATTGGACCCCAGCAGCCTAGGGAAATTTGTGTCCCCCCCTTGTCCAATAGTGATTACGCCTCTGAGAGAGCCTCAGGCTGGCCACCCGTTTTATAAAGTAGGGTGACTGACCACTGCCTTGTGGAGTTACAATCTACAATTTGAATCAGGACAGACACCGGAGGAACAGGTTGGAAATGGAAGTTGAGTCAATGGGAAGAATATATATATATATATATATTATATATATATATGCATCTATTTTTGTTACTGGTACTTCTGCTTGGTTACAGGGGAGGATAGGATTGTAGTGTCATCAAATGTTATCTGATACTTTACAGGGTGGAAGGGGTCTGCACTCTTAACGTTTCATTGTGTGAGTTTGCAGAGGAAGGAGAAGGAGGTGGGGTAGACGTGCTTTATCCATCCTATCTATCCACATGAAATATAATCCCATAGTCCTCATGCCATATTGTTACTTAGTCTTACGTACATGTAACTGAAAACATGTGTGTTACCCCTCCCTCCATTCCTTCCTTGTGTTGGGTTTTGGACTGTGTGCAGTTTGCGGCAGGGACCTTTATAAAGCTCTATTGTACATTGATGCACTATGTAAAAATACAGTTGTTTGTGTGGGGTGGGCACGGATCTAGCCAACATTGAGCACTTTAAGGTGTATTGATTTCAGCAGGGATCTAATCTTGTGTTTAGCAGGGATGTGCACGGAACTGGTGGGGGGTGGTGGCTTTAAGGGCGGGTGGGCGCCGTTTCCCCTGCCCCGTGAGTCATTAAGAGCCCGTTGGGGCGCCAGCGTACCTCCCTGCTGCCCTGTGCCGCCGTTTACTGGATGTAGCTGGAAGTAGGAAGTGCGACTGCATGTGTTGTGTGCTGTGTGTGCACGAGCACACACACTCTTATTTCCAGCTACATCCGGTAAACAGTGGCACAGGGTGGCACCTTAAGCCTCTTAAGGACTCCCCCGCCAGCGCACCCTCCCCCGCCCTTAAAGTCATCCCTCCAACCCCACCGTCGAACCTTTGAGCTGGCAAGGGTTCGAACTGGTTCGGAGACCCGTAAAAGGGCCTCCAAAACGGTTCATGTGCACATCCCTAGTGTCTCATTTCAACAGAAGAATTAATGGAGCAGCCATTTAAATCTGGCTGGATCATGCCCTTAAGTGTAAAAGCAGTTTAACAGCACTGATCAGTGAGTCTCAGTGACTAGCAGGATGCAGTCAATTGCAGACATTTCAAAGTGATGAGGTGACTAACATAACAGAGATTTGTATAAAACAATGTAAACATTTTGGCTTATGCCTCTGTCAGATTCCTACTGGAGCACTTCTTGAGGCAGCCTTCCTTTCAATTCCTACCAGGATAACCTCTCCTGAGGACCTCATGCAACATCCCCTTGGATCCTACACATTGTGTTATAAATAACACAATGTGTAGGACCCACCCCCATATCCTTGTTGTAATCCTCCCTGGACTGGACCTATAATGCCCATGGATTCTTGTCTGTATAGCTCACACACATTTCTGTCATGTAGTAACTATTGTTGGTACAGTGCACTTCACAGAGTGCCGGATCTCTGCCCCAAGAAGCTTGCAAAGTAAGTTTGAGGGGAATGGGGAGGGTGAGACGAGTAGTCAGGCATGGATGTGAGCAGATGTTGGGGATGAGAATTAAGATATTAAACCAAAGGAATTCTTCCTTTCTGTTTCTGGCTGGCTGGGCCATTTCCCTGTTTTGGTGTTTATTGGCATTCCTGCCACCAGCTGTAACTAGAGCCAGGGAGGAGGCAGCAATGCTGTGGGGAGTCACTGTGATTGGTGCTGTTCCACTCAACACCGGGAGATGGAGACCCAGGTGCTGGATATGCAGAAATGCCTCTTCTGCTAGTGGTTAAATTCCCCAGAGGTTAATGGACATTTCCTACTCACCAATTTGTCTCTGGAGGGCCTTTGTGACGTAAATTCTCTCAGCAGCAGCAGGGCCAAACTATGTGGAATCTAATTAGCATAGCATGTACTCCAAACTCTTGTTTCCTTTTTCTCACAAGCAGCTGGCTTGGTTGAAAAAAGAGGGGTCTGGAAACGTTCCGTTTTGGTTTTTTTTTTTGCTTTGAGCACAATGGCATAGCGAAACTCTGTGTAACTTTAAAGTTTGCTCAGGGTATTCTAAACAACAAAAAGTGTAGTCTTGTCTCACATTTGCAAATTGGATGCAGTTCATCATCCTGCTGGGAATGACTGCAGGACTTTTGGTGGGGGTGGGTGGGAGAAAATCTGCATGTCTGCCTTTCCTTCTGTTGTCCCAGGCACCTTGTGGAAGGAAAGGGTTTGTGTCTTTTCTCAGCAATACTACTCTATAAGGCACCTAATGGCACAGCAGGGAAGTAACCTGTCTAGGAAGCAAGAGCTTGCCGGTTCGAATCCCTGCTGGTATGTTTCCCAGGCTAACCTATATCATCGCCAGGAGTCGATACTGACTCGACGGCACAACTTTAACTTTACTCCTTGTCCTGCCATTTGCCCACTATTTGTAGAACTTGCCATCAAGTTGTGGGTTCGGATTAGAGGTCTGCAAATGCTGACTTAGGGCCTACTACTATATTTGTTAGCCACCCCATAACAAATTGTTCTCTGGGCGGCTTACAACACACACTAAAATATGAGATAAAACACACAACACATTAAATCATAACAGACCAAAAAAAGGTGTGTGTGTGGGGGGGGGGAGAATACAAAATACAATACAAAATAATATTTAAAATACATTTAAAAAAAAGAATCAAAATTTAAAAGGCACGAGTGAACAAAAAGGTCTCTACCTGGCATCTAAAAGAACCAGGAGATGAAGTCAAGCAAACCTCACTGGGGAGGCTATTCCAAAAACTAGATGGCCATTAACATATTTACCCAAATGCCAGACTGAATGCAAGATGACTCCCTTTAAAAATACATAGAATAAAGAAAAATCTGAATTTAAAGGGACCCCCCCATTTTTAACATGTTTGTGGTAGTCACCAGTGCCTTTTCTTGGCCAATTCTCTGGCATCTGCAGAGGGCTTGGGAGAGAAACGATCTCTCGCATTTGAACTGGGATGTTAGAGATATTATTATTATTATTATTATTATTTTTACATTTATATCCCACTCTTCCTCCAAGGAGCCCAGAGCGGTGTACTACATACTTGAGTTTCTCTTTCACAACAACCCTGTGAAGTAGGTTAGGCTGAGAGAGAAGTGACTGGCCCAAAGTCACCCAGCTAGTTTTATGGCTGAATGGGGATTTGAACTCGGGTCTCCCCGGTCCTAGTCCAGCACTCTAACCACTACACCACGCTGGCTCTCGTGGAAGATAGTGGAAGCCTCTCCTGCTCAGGAGTCCTGAGAAGGGACTCCTGCCCTTTTACCTTCTCAAAAAGTGAAAAACAAGACCTCTGGGGGGAAGGGGGTCTGTAGCGTGTCCTGCTTGTCAGAGGGCTGACGCTTGCCTCTGAGTAGGCAAACAGATTTGCAGTGGCCTGGTTCAAACTATGTGCTTTCCCACACTGGAGAGAAGCAGGGGAACTGTATTTTCCTTCCTTCTTTTTGAGGTGATGTTCAGTTGCTTTGATGGCCCTTAAAAAAAAAAAAAAAAAAAGATTAGACAAATTCATGGAGAATAGGTTCACCAGTGGCTTGTAGGTGGAATCTCAGCCAGAGACTATGTCTGAATACCAAATGCTGGGCTTAATCGGGGATAGTCAGTCGCCTTCATGCTTGCGAGCTTCCCAGGGGCATATCAACAAGCCACTGTTGGAAATGATATATTGGACCACAGCTCGACAATTCCCAGCCACCAGCTCACCATGGTGCCTGGAAATTTAAGTGTGGCTCTTGAACCAGGCAATGGATGAATGCAAGAAGAAGATGTCACGAGCAAGCAAGGTGGAAAAATCTCTGCTCCTTTCCATGGAGCATGGGGCAATCTTGTTCCCAAATGTCTGGCCTGACTACTTCAAAGAAAATGGGCTGACGTTTGGGCTGACTAAAGATAAAGTGTGCCGTCAAGTCGATTCCAACTCCTGGTGCCCTCAGAGCCCTCTGGTTTCCTTTGGCAGAATACAGGAGGGGTTTACCATTGCCTCCTCCCATGCAGTGTGAGATGATGCCTTTCAGCATCTTCCTATAGTGCTGCTGCCTGATATAGTACCAGCGGGGATTCGAACCGTCAACCTTCTGCTTGTTAGTCAAGCATTTCCCCACTGCACCACTTAAGGCTGACTCCAAAGAAATCTCTACAAAGAACATCTGTTGAGTCCTGTTAGATGGGGCTGTAGTTTGATCCAACAAGGTTAAGTTTAGTAATGCATGGCAACACACTAGACCAGGCGTGTGGACAGCCTAATGCACAAGCATGCACTTGCGCTTTGAAAATGACTTTTTTGAGGGAGGGATCTCCCTTTATAAAAGTCAGTTTACCTAAGGGTTTTGCCACTATGAAAACATGTCTGCCAAAACAGAAGTTCTCAGCTACTGGCACGATTATTATGAGAGACTGGTGCAAGCGTTATGCCTTACCCCAGGGGGGCGGCTTTTAAATCTGTTCCGTATGGCAACTGTTACCACACAATGCTACGCGGGTGAATTTCTCCACACCACTGGGATGGCTTTAAAAAGAAGTCTGCATGGTGAGCTGCTGTAGGAAAACAGTCCCCTCGCACATGAAGCCATTTTTGTTAACTTGCATGCAATGGAAGTAACAAAGTATGTTCTGGGAAGCTCGGGGCTTTGTTCCATCTACTGCAGCCTTCCTAGGAGGCTGGCATTTCAAGAACCAAATGTTTATGGGGATGCCAAGTACACACTTGGATTTCAGCTGAACTGAAACGAGAGCTTCCTTCCCTATTTGTAGAATAAGTGACTGACATACAGAAAAATCTGGAAGCTAATAAGTGTTCTTGAAACTGTGTTCTGGGAACCCCTGAGGGTCCTTGGTAGTTGGATTCTTCAGAGAGAAGATCAGTCTTTGTGAACAGCTTGTACTGAAAAATAACTTGTCCACAGCTAAAAGGTAAAGTGTGCCCTCGAGTCGGTGTTGACGACCACAGAGGCATGTGGTTGTCTTCAGTAGAATACAGGAGGGGTTTACCAATTCATCTTCCCATGCAGTATGAGATGATGCCTTTCAGCATCTTTCCTATATCGTTGCTGCCCGATATAGGTGTTTCCCATAGTCTGGGAAACATACCAGCAGGGATTCGAACCGGCAACCTCTGGCTTGCTTGTCAAGTCCACAGCTACCGGTCTTTTTTCTTTTGCTTTTTTGGTAATGTGGGGTTTATTGAGTGTATTCTAGGGCTCTCAGTGTTGGGTCCCCAGATGTTTTTGGGCTTCAGCTCCCATAATCCCCAGCCCCAGTGGCTTTTGGTTGGGGATTATGGGAGTTGAAGTCCAATAACATCTGGGGACCCAATGTTGAGAATCCCTGCTCTAGGCCATTCTCTTAATTCACAGAGGTCAAGGGTGAGACTCAGCTGGTTTGACTAGTGCCCTCATGAACTCTGTGCACCCTAGAATATGTCCCAGAACCCTCTGCACCTTACCGGGGTTTTGTGGTAGATGACCAGTGGTTCTTTCACAGACAAGATGGTGTGGAGAGTGTTTCTTGAAGGTTGAAAGTTTTAAAAAGCACATAGCAGGGTTTGGAAGGGGGAAATCCAGGTTTTAATCCCTGTTTCCCCCCAGATGGCTTTGGGTAAATCACAGTCTCTCTCAGCCTAACCTGCTTTGTGCAGTTGTGAGGATAAATTAGGTATAGGTTAGAAGCGTTTTGCTGGAGAAGTTTATTGTTTCAGTAAGACAACATCTGGCAGCTTCTTTCACAGTTAACTCTGCCACCTAAATAGCTTACATGGAAATGAAGTTCCATTAGTTTCAGAAGGTTACTTCATAGTAATGTGTGTTAAGTTCAGAGTACAAGAAAGGTCTGTGTTTTTCTCTTATTGGCTCATAAATTACTGACATAGATAAAAGTGGACTCAGGAGTAGAGAACATGATGATAACCAGTAACAACCATAGGGTAATAGGGTTTTGAAATCCCAGATGTAATTTGACGGCTCCATCAAAGTAAATGTGGTGTTAACAGATAAGACATGGTGTTCAGCTGCTAATGGAAAAAATATATTGTTTCAAACAATTATGTTCCTGTCTTAATTCTATCCTTGCTTCTCTTCCTTGGTTGCAGTACTCCTGTTACTTCAGTACTTCTCTCCTGCCCCAGCAAAGTTTCAGTAAAATTTGTTTAGATCATTTTATGACACTTAATCCACACAGCGCAAAGGTGCTGTAGATCAGGGATTTAACTAGAGGTGTGCAAAATGATTCAAACTCGAATGGCCGTTTCAAGCTTGAAACAAAATTGCCCCATTTTGAGCTCAAATTGTTCTGAGTGTCATTTGGGAGGGCTGGTCTACCAATTGGGGTTGCCAGATAGACCAGTCCTCTGAGGTTGGCTGACATGCTAGATCCAGAGTGGAGGCCTGGTCTACCCACCTCACCTGGTGGGTAGACCAGGCCTCTACTCTGGACTTAGTGCGTTGGCCCACCCTGGAGGAAAGTCTACCCACCAACCCCAGTCGGTAGACCAGCTCACTAAAATGGTGCTTGAAACATGTTTTGAGGGTTGTGTCAAAACAGCCAGCTTGGCCGCTGTTTCAATGAAATAGTTTGAGCATTTTGGATTTCATTTCAAGCTTGAAACGAAATGCAAAATCTTTTTTCATGCACACCCCTAGATTTAACAGATCCGGGAATAGGCGTTTAACCTGTACTGGACAGAACTGCACTCTCCCAAAGGGATATGGTTAGCCTGTGGCTTCTCCTGGATCTGAGGCGGCATTCCCAGATGCATTCTGCATTCCCAGATGCATTCCCAGATGGTGGCAGTAACTAAGAACGTCTCTTTCAGCTCCAGTCTGTCCTTGAAAGGTCTGACCTGATCACAGTTGTTGATGCTCTGCTCACCTCCAGTTTGAGTGTGGAAATGACTTGACTAGCAAGCCGGAGGTTGCCGGTTCGAATCCCTGCTGGTATGTTTCCCAGACTATGGGAAACACCTATATCGGGCAGCAGTGATATAGGAAGATGCTGAAAGGCATCATCTCATACTGCGCAGGAGATGACAATGGTAAACCCCTCCTGCATTCTACCTAAGAAAACGACAGGGCTCTGTGGTTGCCAAGAGTCGACACCGACTCAACGACACACTTTTAACGCTTTGGTTGGGATTGCCCTTGAAGAGAGTCCGGAAGCCTCAGTTGGTTGCAGCTTGCTGACTAACCAGGACTGCTTGTTGGGAGCACGCTCTTCCAACTCTGAGCTGTGTTGGCTCCCTGTTTATTTCTGGGCTCAGTTCAAGGTGCTGGTTCTTACCTTTTAAAGCCCTAACTCGGCGTTCTTCATTATAAGGCCCAGAGGCCAGTGGTAGCCCCCATCAACCTTATGTGTGCCTCCCTGACAAATTATTTAGTGGGACTGTGTGAAGCTTCAGCCATTGCAGAGACATCTGCCCAGTCCCCTTGGCACTACATGGAGTTAGTCATTCCTTCCATGCAGGGTTGTGCTTTGCCCAGTGCTGCCAGGGCATGCTCTTTTTAAGGGGAATGAAGCCTTCTGGAGCCCCTGCACCCCTTTGGAAGGTGTGCAAAGAGTGCTGGGATGTGTAGTCTTTCCCGGTGCTTTCTTTCTAGAGCTCGTAAGAGAGGGCACGGTCTCTCCTAAAAGGCCCTCCTGGCACTGAGGAAAGTGCAGTACTGTAGGGAGGGTCAACACAGTGGGAAATGGCTCCCCCGTTGAAAGTTTTATGCCAAAGTCACCCCTGCCTGGGAAATAGTGAGGGAAGATAGGAAGCTGCCTTGAACTGAGTGAGACCCTTGGTCCATCTAGCTCAGTATTGTCTATACAGACTGGCAGCAGTTTCTCCAAGGTTGCAGACAGGAGTCTCTCTCAGCCTTATCTGGAGATGCTGCCAGGAACATAGGAAGCCGCCACATACTGAGTCAGACCATTGGTCTATCTAGCTTAGTATTGTCTACACACACTGGCAGTGGTTTCTCCAAGGTTGCAGGCAGGAATCTCTCTCAGCCCTATCTTGGAGATGCTGCCAGGGAGGGAACTTGGAACCTTCTGCTGCTCTTCCCAGAGCGGCTGCTCCATCCCCTGAAAGGAATATCTTACAGTGCTCACACTTCTAGTCTCCCATTCATATGCAACCAGGGTGGACCCTGCTTAGCTAAGGGGACAAATCATGCTTGCTACCACAAGACCAGATTGTCTTGAGGGAACTTGGAACCTTCACATGCAAACCAGGGTGGACCCTGTGATCAGTGCCCTAACTGCTGTGGGACCAGCGTTCATAAAGGACTCCTGTCTTCTTTTGTATGTTTCTTCCCTTATGATTTCTTCATCATTGGAGGCTGTGCTTGGGGTGCCTCTGCTGTCTGAAGTTTTGGAGAGGGCATGTCTTTATTTCTTGCCTGTGGGCTTCCTAGAGGCATCTGGTGGGCCACTGTGGGCAACAGAATGGTGGTCGATAGGCAGTGTTCCCTCTAAGATGTGCGCACACGCACACATTTTTTTATGTCTGCTCAGTCAACCCACTCAGGTTGAATCAGGAAAGCCCCACTCTGAATTCACATGCGCGCAAACTGCCTTGATACTTCCACCCAGAACAAAACTCATTCCGCACACAGATGAAAAAAATTAGAGAGAACACTGACGATAGGCCTTTGGCCTGGTCCAGCAAGATGGTGGGCATCCACAAGAAGCAGGGTCTCTTCAATAGTGGTACCAACTTTGTGGAATGCTTGCACGTTGGATGCTCCGTATTTTATTTGTTCACTTAAAATATTTGTAGCCCTCTCCTCCAGTGCACTGCTGCTTGGGGCGGCTCACAAAATGAAAACAGATGAAATATAACAACAATATAAAATTAACTAAAACAAGATTCAGATTAAAACCAAATTTAAAAGTGAAAAGTGAAAACCCACCAGGTATTAGCTGCAGATTATACCTTGCTGCGTTGGACACCAAGTAAAAACATGGCTGATATTTTTGTTTTAAAACGGTATCTTTCCAGTTGGCTTTTTTTCTTTTTGACTTCTCTTGGCTGTGACTTTTCTTACTGTCCTGCTGCTGTTCTTTATTTTACTGTTGTCAGCTGCTTTGGTTTGCATTCGCAAGAAAGGCTAAGCATTCTTGTTTTTTGAAAGCATAAAGTTATGAATCCTGGAGGTTCTCTAGTGTTGTGCTTAATACAGTTGCTGTTTCTGTTCGATCCTCAGGAGTCCTGCAGAAGATGACGGAATACAAGCTTGTTGTGGTTGGAGCTGGTGGTGTAGGCAAGAGTGCCTTGACGATACAGCTAATTCAGAACCATTTTGTAGATGAATATGATCCTACAATAGAGGTAAATGAGTTTCTGTAAAGGGCAAATTGTGTGGGCTCTGGTGTGAATTTTGATATCTGGAAACAGAAGCCTACTTATCAATACTGGTGGTAATTTTGTCATTTAAAAAAAGAAAAGAAATCCAAAGGCTGTCTGCCCCACAAACACCAAAACTATAGTGGGCCCAAGCTGATGAGGGTGGGGTCCAATAAATAAGGGCGTTTCAAGGGGATTCATGAACAGGATAAATGTATCGGAATCACTTAAGTGGAATGGAGAGAGACCAAAGCCCAGTTCCCAAGGGGCCACCCAATGTGTCAGAAATCTCAATCTTCCTGATAGTGTAGACCCATTCCTACAACCTTCATCTGGGTAAGAGGTGTGCCCAGCCAGGGTAGGAGAGCTGGACATACTCCCAGTCAATGGTTGTGTAAATCCAAGGGTAGGAGGCAAGGTGAGTGATCATGTGATAGGCAGGAGCTGGGTAGGACAGCTTTTCATCCACCTTCGATAAAATGCTGGAGAGAGAATCTGGGTAGGGTGTGCTCATCCTACCCAGCTCCCGCCTCTGACACGGTCACCCTCCTCTCCTCCTACCTTGTTTGGGTTTGTGCATGTGGCTCTCTTACCATGACTGGACACTCCTCCTACGCAGATGAGGATTGTGTGAATCGGTCTTGTTTCTGTTGCAGTATCTGATATGTACGGATGACCTCTGTAAAACATTCTAGCTCTAGTTTGGTGTCTGTAGAATGAAATGCGTCTGGAATTGTCTGCTTTACCCACACTCTGAATTTATGAGACTTCAGTGAACTCTGGGCCCTGTGATATTTTGTGTGGCTGTGAAAGATATCTAAGATAAGGGGTGTGGACATTGCAAACAAAGCTGATTATATAATGTGGCTTGCCTTGGGGAAAGTTCTCTGACTGGCTAATTCAAGATTGTACACCGATTACTGCAAGGGAGGAATGGTCTTTCTCCCCTTCTTCTTCCTAAAATGTCTTATTACATTTTATCAGCATGGGGCTCTCTTGTGGTGCATTTACTTGCACCACAAGAACAGCTGATAAAATTATAAACTGTGAGCCTCAAGGAGAAGGGGAGAGGTCCTTCCTGATCATGTCCCTGTAGGCATAGATGTCCTTGCAGTAGCTTATTTCAGTGGGTCATGAGCTACTAGGTGAAGTTAGAGTATTCTTTCTGTAGGTTATACTGCTCATGAGTAGTTTTTTGTGTGTGTTGAGGAGCTGGTGGAAAGGCCAACTGAATCGCTGGAATTGGGCTGAGCAGTTCAGAAAGCTTATTGCTTTCAAAAGGACAGATCAAAATTAGGTGTTGCAATAGACATGTGTCAGCAGCTGCTGCTGAAAACAGCAGACTTGCCTCTGAGTCTTCTCCTTACTCAACTGTAGTTTCATTGGATGATGCATGAGAATTTGGCTGGTGAAATAATTTTAAATTATTCACTTAACTGGAAAAAAATAATGATACTTTAACCATCAAGGGGTTTGATACTTAATGCTAATTATAAAATCACATTAATTAACTTTATTGTGAAACAATGACAGTTTGTTCACAATGACTCTGGTCTAATCACTTTTTAAAAAGTGTTTAGACCAGAGTCCAGTTGCATAGAAGAGCTTTACAAAGCAAACAGCCAGATTGTGTGGTGAGGATACACCCGGCAGCAAAGGAAATGGAATTATGGGTCGTCCTAGGCAGTGACCTTTGCTGCGGCTCACCACTGGGTGACTGTTTGGAGACTCCTGCCAGAAAGAGAAGTTTTGTTATGCTGCTAGCTTTACTCTGCTTGCTGCAGGGCTAGGGGCATCCTATACTGGTTTGCAGGATGTGAAGGAATGAGGCCTGAACCTCCTCTTTTTCTATAATAGATTTTTATATTGCAATTGCTTTGCTTACTCCCTATGCTGAAAAGCTGTGCACAGCTCCTGTTCTACACGTTGCTTTTGGAGAGAGAAGAATTTTACTGGTGGGGAGAAAGGGCTTGATTTGATTGGATGTGCTTTAAAATAATGCAGAGAACTTGAGTTGTTCTGATTTGTTTGAAAATTTTGGAAGGGAAAAAGAAGAATATAAGGAGGCTGCCTTCAGTGGCGTTTTAGTTCAAGTTGGAGAGCTGAAGAGTTCAAGTGAAGGGGTTCAAGGTATTGCAAGTTGCTGTTGAAGTTGGAAGCAGAGTTGGAGCTGATGTGGGAAACAGTGGTCCCTCAAATTTTTTCATCTCTGTGCAGAATGAGTTTTGTTCTGGGTGGCAGTATCAAGGTGCGGTGTGTGCGCAGCTGCATTCAGAGTGGGGCCTTCCTAATTCAACCTGAGCGAGATCTAAAATTAACTGAGTGGACATCAGAAAACTTGTGAGCGGCCGTGTGCACGCCTTTGAGGGAACAGTGGCTGGAAAGCGAGCTGAGCAATCACTGGGAGAGTTGTGACTCTCTGGAGGACCGAATCACTCTCAAAGCAGCTGAAGGGAACAGCCTGGGCTTGCACCCCCAGAACTGGGAAGGAAGAGCAGGACCTGAGGCTGAGCAAGGGACAAGGCAGGTTTGCTGCAGAAGCTGACAAGGCGTGATTGCAAGAGGAGTCTTGGTAAGGGCTCTGAGTTGGGGCCCAGTATCCGTGCAGGATAGGTTGGGTGCGTCTTTCTCATATTTTGTTGGTTTGTTGTGCTCATTTGGTGGTGGTTGTAAATTTTCGAAAAGAACGGTTGTTTTGGATTGAACTATTTTAAAGTAAAGTTTTATTGTTTTGAAGTTAAAAATGTGTAGCTTAGATGCCTTTCCACCCTACCTAACGCTGAATGAGACAGGGGTTTGGAAGGCTGTTTTAGTAGACGTAGGGGTGGGCATAGAGACACACACACACGTACGTCTACTGGTGGTAGAGGTGAAGCTTAAGATCATGGGGCTGGTTGAGACCAGGCCGTGACACATGATGGCAGCATGGTGGGATCAGAGACGCAGGATAACACCACAGCGTGGCCCAGATGCTTCTGCAGTGCCCTAAAATCTACTTTGTCCATTTACCTGCCCTGCCCTGTCCCTTGAGAATTCTGGAGTGCATTTAGGAGCAAGAGCAGGAATGCACAGAAGGTAGACTGGGACCTATCAATAGGGTTGTCACATTTGGAGTGCAACTGTCAAGGGTGTGTGGTGGTGGTGGTGGTGAGTGCAAATGTTTTGACCGGGATTGGAATGAGTGCTCAACCGCAGTGTGGGTTCTCATTTTTTTGCATCTGTGCAGAATGAGTTTTGTTCTGGGCGGCAGTATCCAGGCAGTGTGCACTCACACATGCATTCAGAATGGGGCCTTCTTGATTCAACCTGAGCAGGATCTAAAACTGACTGAGCGGACATAAAAAAAAACTTGTGAGCACATGCACATGCCTTAGAGCAGGGCTGCTCAACTTTAGCCTTCCTGCAGATGTTGGCCTACAATTCCCATAACCCCTGGCTATTGGCCACTGTGGCTGGGGATTATGGGAGTTGTAGTTCAAAAACAGCTGGGGGGGGGCCTAAGCTGAGCAGGCCTGCTTTAGTGGGAACATTGCTCAACAGTAAAGCTTGATGGCTGTTTTCATGTATTTTTACTTATAGCGTTCTCTGCACAGGAGAGGGTTAGGGTCTCATATAGTTCTGGGAGCAGTAGCTGGGAGGGACCTTCTGCAGAGCTCCATCGTTCGCATGGCGCAGTTGTGTGTTAGGGCTTGTTGCTCCCTGTGTCCTTTCCTGCGGCTCCACACAGGAGATGCTTCCTGTCGGCTAAGAGGTGCCCTCGCAAGACTGCAGGGGCCCCAACACTGCCACTAGAGAAAAGGGGCTCTTTCTGTCCAGGTGTCTCACAGCTCAACCCAGAGGCTCACTGCCACCCTCACTAACTCTGGAGATGATCCAGAAAGGAGCGGAAGGGTTTTCCTTAGCCATATTGAGTGAACCAGCCTAGCTGGTGCCCGAGAGAGGATACGAATATGGGGCTTTTTAAACATCAACGACCTGGAGCTACAATTCCTGGAGAGAATTGCCATTAAAAATGAGTGAAATTTGTTAAAGCCATCTTCTTGTTCAAATTCCGGGACATCTTGTATTGAGGACAAAGTTTTTTCCCCTGCATCCTGGACAAGGACATCCAATTCCTGGACTGTCCAGGCCCGTCCTGGACATGTGGCAACCCTACCTGGAGTAGACGAACCAGGGTTTCTTCCTCCTAATTTTGACAATAGCAAGTTAATAAGTAAACTACTTGACATGGCCAAACTTGTGCTTATTGCTTATCTCAGTGCTCCTCACTTGTGCCAACCAAGTGCTTGTGCTGTTCTGCCGGCCAGTTTTTGAGTGTTGCGTTAGAATCCCTGCTCTGTAGTAGCTCAAATGTCGGTTTGTATCTGTAGGTTATCCCAGTATATGGTTCATGGGCTGTAGCAGGTACCTGGCTTGGCCCTGAGTGACCATTGTGCATCAGGCTGCTTCTGACAGACACACACACCAGTGGAGAGGTTCCTTGCAAGATAAGCTGTGCTGGATGCTAGGGATGGTGGGTGTGAAACTGAATGTCAAAAGTTAAAGGATTAAGCCTCTGTGTAAATGCTAACGGTGGTCTGTGGCCCTGCAATTGCACCACACAAGGGTGCAGTTTAGTCAGGGGCAGAACTGTAATGGAGCGCAGGGGTCCCAAGAACCCATGCTGCCTGGCTTTGGGGGCCACCTTGCTCCGTTCTGGGTCTGCCTTACTTGCCCCTTCTCCTCACCTTGCTGCCACTGGCATGCAACGGCCACCCCCACACACCAGAGACCAGCTGTGCTGCTGGGGCAAGGTCGCCTTCCCGTGGTCTGCTGGGTCAGGGAGTTCGCTGTCACCGCCACGAGCCTCTGCCCTCTCTGTGCCACTGAGTGGAGTCCTGGGTGTGTAACGGAGTGCTCTTCTTCTCTGGAATTTGCTCCTACAGGGTGTTTGGGTGGCTTTGGAAGGGGATTAGACATACTCATGGAACCCCAGCAGCTATTAGCAGTGATGGCTAAATGAAGCCTCCGTGTCCAGAGGCAGTGTGCTACTGAACACTAGTTGCTGGGGATCAAACCGGTGGAGGAAGGCAGCGGCCTCCATGCCCTACTTATGGGCTTCCCAGAAGCATCTGAGTGGCCACAGGGGAAACGGGATGCCTGACCTGAGCAGGGCCCTCCTTATATCGCCAGACGGGCGAGTTTGTAACCCTTCAAGATAGGCTTGAAAGTGTGTGGGCAACACTTAGTGAAATCTCTGGGGGTGTGTGGAGATCTTAGTAGTTGTGGGATGGGACTTTGGAGCCTTCTGTAGCTCATCGGTTGTCCCCCCCCCGCCCGCCCGCCTGCCCCACGGATATGCTGCGGCAGAGGAAAATAAATACACTTGTTTAGTTTGCATAAGGAATTGAGGTCGCAGGATTCAGCTTTCCTTGGTGCAGAATGTTTGTTTTAGCACCGAGTAGGGAGAACCTACCTAATGGCGCAGCGGGGAAATGACTAGACTAGAAAGCCAGAGGTTGCCGGTTCGAATCCCCACTGGTGTGTTTCCTAGACTGTTTCCCAGACTATGGGAAACACCTATATTGGGCAGCAGCAATAGAGGAAGATGCTGAAAGGCATCATCTCCTACTATGTGGGAGGAGGAAATGGTCAACCCCTCCTATATTCTACCAAAGAAAACCATGGGGCTCTGTGGGCGGCAGGTGTCAAGACCGACCCAATGGCACACTTTAGGGAGAACCTAAACACCAGCATTTTGATTATTTAGCAAGGAACCTGAGGCTGCATTCTTTGCTTCTTTCCTTAAACAAAAACAAAAAAACACACACAATCCACTCCATCTTGAAAGCCCAGAGCCAGCGTGGTGTAGTGGTTAGAGTGCTGGACTAGGACCGGGGAGATCTGAGTTCAAATCCCCATTCAGCCATGATACTAGCTGGGTGACTCTGGGCCAGTCACTTCTCGCTCAGCCTAGCCTACTTCACAGGGTTGTTGTGAAATAGAAACCTAAGTATGTAGTACACCGCTCTGGGCTCCTTGGAAGAAGGGCGGGATATAAATGTAATAATAATAATAATAATAATCATTATTATTATTATGCAGTTTGTGCAAAAACGCTTGTGCTAGAATTTCCCACCTCTGTTTAATCCAGGTCACCCAAAGCAAGTCCAAGCTCTACAGAGCTTCTGAAAGAGGGCCTGCAGCCTGCCTCCGGGGAAGGGTGTCCCGTCCATGAGAAGAACTTGCCGAGCACGCCTTGGTACATGCCTTTCTCACTAAGAACAGAAGGCATCGCCAGGCAAGCCACTTCATGTGGTCTTGGAGATTGCAGTGGGACCCTGGAAGGAGGCAGTCCCTGAAGTGGCGGTGTGAGGCCCGAGATGTCTGCCAGCGGAGGGTCTGGCACTCACTGTGACTTGTTGATGGTTGTCCTGTGTTGCTTCATGCAAATGTGAAGGACATTCTGCACAGCTGGTGACCCATCAAGCCAAAAGGCAACTCTATTTTGGGGTGCCAGATTAAGACCTTTTTAAGTGCTCAAGCCTTCTAGGGTAGGGGCTCTTAGCCTTTTCCACTTACAGCCTCCCCAGATCAAGTAGCACCCATGGTACCCCCACCCCATTTATATAATATATTTTCATAAGGCTCCAGTAAAAGTTAGGGGCGGGGAGAGGAAGTACCCAGGATAGTTATTTTCAGGAACTTTATTGTGGCTCACCAGGAAGCCAATTATATTCAGTGTAGCAAAGATTTCCATGGACCGTCTACTCCTAGACTCCAGGATAAGAACCCCTGTTCTACAGCTTTTTATTGAACTGTGGATAAGTTGTGCACTGACTGTGTGTGGTGGTTTATATGACTGCTTTTATATTCATATTGCTGCTGCTATTTTTGTCTGCAGCTATGCAGGTTGCTTTTTATGTTGCTGTATTTTAGATGTGACTGCAGCCCTTTATGTACTCCCACATGCGCTCATGGTTTCTGTTCAGTAAGGGCACCCACATCTTTAGGTTTACCTCTTATTTATTACAAATATTTCATATCTTGTCTTTTGAGCTGCTCAAGATCTCCAAGACTGCTTCCAAAGTTAGAACCCACGTCACATTGGCAAACCGCAAGCAGGGACTAGCAGAGCATTCCCACATTGTTCAGAGGGTCTTAAAGGCCCTCAATAAGAATACAGATTTTGCTTGCTGCTTGAATACTAGGAGGGCGTGGGAATGCGAGTGGAGCAACCTTCACCAGGGAAGGAGTTATGTAATTTTGGTGCTACTCCTGAAAAGGCCTTGTTTGGGGTAAGGTTCCACTGAACTGCAGGCAGTGAAGGAACTCGGAGCTAACTGAATGAGGTTTTATAAACTGGTGTAGGCAATACCTGCCAAGACACTTTCCAGATCAGCTGCTCAACAGCGGCAAAATGCTTCCGTTCAGGCAAATTGCATTCAAAACATAAATAGCAAAGCGGTCTGCAGGGGGATCAGTCTCGCGAAAACTAACAACCCGATAAAACAGCAACTTTTTAATGCCGGATATACAACATTATAGCACTGTATCGCAGCGATTAAATTCAAAACAAGGCATTGGAAATATGGACGGCACCCTGCTGTCAGCATAGGGACTGCGAGGTCACAACATAGTAAGTGCAGAAGCACACTTCAGAGATAGTCATGACCTCTTTGCAGGGTCTAATCAGGGAAGTGCCCAGCAGGTCTTATTTACTTTGCAAACTTGTAGTCTGCTTTTCAGTGGTGGTTCTTGAATGTCTCTCCCCCCCCCCTTTTAAAAGCCCTTAATGTTCTGTTGTGGCATCCTGGGCTAGTGAGTTCACAGGCTGATTCTATCTTTTTTTTTTTTTTTTAAAATTACATTTATAGACTACCCCATCCAAAGGCTCTGAGCAGTGCACAACATTGTTGATAATTATGCAAGGCAAAGCCTGCAAATCAAACTCAATGTAGGCTTGCGTTGAGATAAGGAAATACAAGATTGTGAGCGAGTGTGGTTGTATCTGTGCCTGGCTTTATCAGATTCCACAGTCCTGTTTGATCTTCCAAATGGCCTTGAGCTGGAAGATTGCATAATGTCATCTTGAAAATTATCATGTGACTTCAAGTAATTGGCATACCTCATTCTCTATCTCTTCAAGACTTGTCCTGAAGGGGAGGTGGGGGAGTGCCACATTACTACTTCAGCAAGAACTAACGAGGATGTAATATTACCTCTCAGTCTGAAGCCATTCTTCTTGATAATGTGGTCTCTACCATCCATTTTCTTTCTAAATAAACCATTTGTTCTTCTAAGGGTCCAGGATGGCATGTGTGGAGTTGACTCATTTTATTCTCTCTCTCTAACCATGGGAAGTAGATTGGTGCTAATAGATAGTGAGTGGTCAAAGATCACCCAGTGTGTGGGGATTTGACCTTAATCCAGGTCTGAAACTGGGGTTGTTCTCTTCCAGTATTTCTTGCAAATCAGTTCTTGGGTTAACTTAAGCCTGTGTATGCATAAGCAGATGATACTAGTAGGAAAAAAGGAAAGATTGTGCCGTCGAGTCATTGTTGACTCCTGGCGACCACAGAGCCATGTGGTTTTCTTCGTAGAATACAGGAGTGGTTTACCATTGCCATCTCCCACGCAGTATGAGATGATGCCTTTCAGCATCTTCCTATATCGCTGCTGCCCGATATAGAAGTTTCCCATATTCTGGGAAACATACCAGCGGGGATTCGAACCAACAGCCTCCTGCTCTCTAGGCAGGTTGCTTCCCAGCTGTGCCTCTTCATTGTCTTGTATACACAACTAGAGCGAAAATGAGATGAGTTATAATTTCTCCTGGGGCTTAATGATATGATTACTGGTGGAACATGACCAGTGATAATGAGAAGCACTCGTTTCCATAATTGGAGTCACGTGGCTTGGAGGACTGGGAACATGCTGTGGTCCCACGCACTGCCTCCTTCCTTCTTTGATGCAGATACTGTCCTCCAGTTCTGGGTTTTTTCTAACCATAGTTTACTGTGATGTCCACATTGAGTCAACCTTGGTTAGCAGTAACCTACAGACCATGGTTCCAAATCATACAGTGGCACAGGTGGTGGTTCTTCTCTGCTGCTTTGTACTGCATGGCCTAGTCTTGGACTAAAATCTCAGTGAGACGGTGCTTCAGTCATCTGAATAAAACTGTACTATGAAATATGTTGAAAATACTGCTTTTCAACAAAAGCACTCAAAGCGGTTCATGTGTGTGTTGTTGTTTTTTTAACGTGGTTCCTTTGTCCCAAAGGGGCTCACAGTAAAAAGAAACATAAAGTAGGCCTCAGCAATAACCACTGGAGGGGTGTTGTTGGAGCGGGCCAGTTACTTCCCCCCTGCTAAATATGAGAGAATCACCCCTTTAAAAGGTGCTCATTTAGCAGGGGTTGATCTTGCCATCTTTGGAGATGCAGCTTTGCTGTCCCCATGATAACAAACGTTATACTTGCTTCACAGCTCTTATTTTATTTTATTTTTCCTGCTTCTTGAAATGTTACACTCCCTGTATAGGGATCAACCAGGTTTAAAAGTCAATCAGGACATAAGCCTTGCCTTGCTGTCTTTACATTTCCTAATTTTAAATCTGTTGAAAATAAGCCGATAACATTGCTTGTAGGCTGAGCCGGAGGCGCTGTTCAGCTGTGAACGCTTGGGCCACTTTGTAAAGCCCACAGAACTTGTGTTATCGGATACTAATAGAGGCTTTGCTCCTATAGGCATCTGCCAGGAGAGGAGAGTGTGCGTAGTTTGGAAATGAGCAATCGTTCAGCAGCTTCCTGAAAACCTGTTTCCACTTTCTATTGTGATCCTCTTCCCCATAGTTCATGATGCTGGGGACCTTGGGCGTAGGGTTAAAAGCGCCATCCCTTATTGCTGCGTCACTGAATGCCGTGGCTGTTTCTGTCTTGGGCACTGCAGCTCAAAAATGTATCTTCCTTCTGAATTCCTGATTTGGCGGCCAGCGTATTTGCCCATTTGCCTCCCCAATGACTACCGTTTCCACCTTCTGCCTGACCTGCTTGCCGCCGTCTCCTTCACTGACAATGCAGAATTTTCTCTTCCTGCTCTTCCCCAGGAAGTGGAAACAGCCCAGTATAGCGATCCCAGATCTCTTTCCTTCATACCAGTTCCCGAGGCAAGGAAAATATGCTGTTAGTTCTAGAAGTATTGAGCTGGTAACACTAGCCATATTACAATCCTGATCATTCTTCTCTTACAGGAGAGGCGTTTCCCCTTTTGAAAAACAAACAACCCAAAACTTAGATATCTGTGATATATAAATGCTTGTAATTCTTACAATAGCCACCTAATGGTGCAGCGGGGGAAATGACTTGACTAGTAAGCCAGAGGTTGCCAATTCGAATGTCCACTGGTATGGTTCTCAGACAATGGGAAACATCTATATCGGGCAGTAGCGATTCTTATTTTATTTTATTTTTTAAATTTATTGTTAAGTTTATACCCCGCCTTTCATTAAGAAAATCTCAAGGCGGCTCACAATAAAATTTAAAAACGCGATTATAAAAGACACATTAAAATACTGAGCTAAAAAGTATAAAAACAAATCTGATTAAAAATAATAATAATACATTGAAACACAAGCATAAAAACAGTACAAAATATAAGATGCAGCAGTGGAGAGAATCGTATAAAAGCCTGGGTAAAAAGCCACGTTTTGACATGCTTTCTAAAAACTGTGATGGAGACTGAGGAGCGGATATAGGAAGATGCTGAAAGGCATCATCTCGTACTGCATGGGAGATGGCAATGGTAAACTCCTCCTGTATTCTACCAAAGACAACCACAGGGCTCTGTGGGCGCCAGGAGTTGACACTGACTCGACGGCACACTTTACTTTTAATCCTTACAGTGCCCTGTGAGGTTGGATGCTATTAATATTGCCAGATGTGAGAGAAGAGCATCTTGCCTGCTAAGTGGCTTGGTGGCTGGCATAAGAGCCCTGCTGGATCAGTCCCAAGGCCGAAAGAGTCCTGCCTAGCTCATCATTATCTTGCTCATAGTGGCCAGCTGGTTGCTGCTGGGAAGCCTCCAAACAGGAGATGGAAGGCAGATTCTAGGGCTTGACCAATTTTATTTGGATTTAGGAGCCAGCCCAAAAACTCAGGAGCTGAGCAATAGACAATTAACAATAAATAATAATCAGCCTTATTTGTTATCCACCCCATAACAGGTTGTTCTCTGGGTGGTTCACGTTGGAGCTAGCGAGGCTTGTTCTGAACAAACGTTTTATAGGGGATGTGTATTTTTAACCCAAAGAACATGTAGCTCTTGGATTCTAAATTGCTGATTGTCGAGCAAGTGAATACAACATAAAAGAAATGGAGTCGGTTCTGGAAGGATGTGTGATTGTGTTGGTGGGGTAGGGTTCTGTCAGTAATACTCCTTGTTAAGAGAATGCAGCGTGTTCCTATTTTTTGTTTGTGAAATGTTGGAAGGTTTGCATTTATAATCAGTGAACAAGACCTGGGCTGTGAAAACTGAAGGCCAGTCTCCCCCCAGTGTTTCTAAAGAGGTGGAATTCCTGGAACAGCACTGACTGTTTTCAGTATATGTATCTATTGTGGTGAGAGAGGATAGAATCAGAAATGTTAAGTTCACCTTTATTAAGCTGATTGGTTGGCATTGTAATATCTAGCATAGCATAGCAGCTAAATATCACAGGTGGCTGCCTTGGCCTGGAAGCAAGCATTTGGAGTGCCCTCTGCCGGTCAAATGTTTGTCTTGTGAAATCCAGAGAGGACCAAGCCGCAGGATGTGACTTGGCCCTGGTGAACTCAATTTTCTTGGTATCCTGCACATTTGTTTCTGGTGGGTTTTTGTGTGTGTGTTTTTAAGCGGTTCAGTGTGGCAGGAATCTCCATGTAAGATTGGTAGAAATGAATGAGGGAACTTGTGCAAGAGCATTGCTGGAATCAGGCACATCCCAGCATCTCCCACTTCCTCCTTGGTGATAGTTCTTGGGCCCGGGCAGTCTCTTTGGGGCGCTGCTGAGCATTTGGGTTTGCGATGGGTCCTTGTGGATCTTTAGTGTTCCGGCTTTAAATTGGAGGAGAGCTGGCCTTGCAGTAGCGAGCGTGAATGGTCCCCTTTGCTAAGCAGGGCTTGCCTTGGTTTGCATTGGGATGAGCACTGTCTGCTGCAAGATATTCCTCATAAGGGATGGGGCTGAGTTAGCTGGTAGAGCATCTGCATGCAGAAGGTCCTAAATTCGATCATTGGCAGTATCTCCAGGTAGGGATGGGAAAGGCTCCTGCCTGAAACCATGGAAAGCTGCTGCCAGTCAGAGTAGACAATAAATACTGAGCTAGACCAATGGTCTGACTTCGTATAAGGCAGCTTATACTAGTGGGGAAATAACTTGCCTAGCAAGCAAGAGGTTGCCAGTTCGAATCCCCACTGGTATGTTTCCCAGACTATGGGAAGTACCTATATCAGGCAGCAGCAATATAGGAAGGTGCTGAAAGGCATCATCTCACACTGTGCGGTTGTGGGAGGGCAGTAGCCATCAGGTCTTGCTTGTGGGCTTTCTGGAAGCATATTCACTGTTGAGAATAGAGTGTGAAACTCGATGGATCTTGGTCTGACCCAGCATTGCTGATCATAGTTGCTTGTACTCCTTGATATGGAGTGAGGCGTGGGCAGTCCCCTCCCCCCCCCCCTTTAAAATGCCCTGTGGGGAAGAATCTCCCTCCACTGCTCTCCCAAATCCTGCTCTCACATATGCTGGTGTGTGCCTGCAAATCGACAGCTTTAGAAATATATAACGGTTGAATACTCTAAATGAGGCAGATGATGTCAGACCTGTGAAATGGGCAAACGATTTTTATAGGGTGAAAGGACTTGGAAATCCTGGCATTGCTGGCTGGATCCTTCTTGCTCTCCAATTTTATATAATCACTCCTCTGTTCTGGTTATGTAAGCAAGATGCTTCCAGTACTACGGAAGCGAGGTGAAAAGAACTCCTCCTGACTGAACTCTTGATACCACCATGGGAAGAAAGGTGGACAGAATGCTTTAGAACAGGGCTGTACAGCTTCGGCCCTCTGGCTCTCTTTGGACTATAACTCCCACAATCTCTAGCCACAGTGGTTAGTAGTCGGGGATTATGGGAGTTGTAGTCCAAAAATAACTGGAGGGATGAAGTTGTGCAGCCCTGCTTTAGGACCTGCAGGATATTATGTCATTCAACTACAGTACACTTAAAACCAAATGAATGGGGACAGCATCTCCACCAAACTTCTGTCCATCAAATGCAGGGCCAGTTTTGGTGTTGACGAGCCTAATGATGGCTTAAAGTTGGTGTGAGCACCTTTTGCCCGCTCAGTGTGTGACTGGTGGTGTGCAAGCTGGACAAACGCAGTAGGTATGTATATGCAGTTTACCCCCTTCCCCACATTTATATTAGAAATGTGATATAGAGACTGGGAAAATAGGCAGGGCTGGATTTGCATTTGCCCAGACGTTGTGATGCAGGGTCCCAAGGCTCAGTTCTACTGCACCGTATCAGTGTTGGCGCTAGGTGTGTCAGTGTCCAAATAGGTCCATAGTTTTCTGCAGATGCATGCAGCTTGAAGCCATGCTTTGAAAAGTAAAAGCAATATTTTAAGGGGATGGCTGTCATGGCCACTTTTAGGGTACAGGCATTTGCCAGGGCTTGCTGGCCACAGAATATCGGGAGGCAGCACAAATCCTCCCACTCTACCTCTGATCTTCCTGAGGCTCCCATGCAAGGTGAAGGACCCACCCCCAATCTTCTGGGCATGTTAGAGGACCCAGAGAGAACGGGGACAGATATTTCCCTTTTGGGCTGGGGGCAGCTCCCTTCTAGTTCTGTGGCAATATGCTGGGAACAGGAAGGCCCCCAGGCCATGCTGAGAAGTGTGAGACTTCAGTGACTCTCTAAGACTTCGGTGACTCACTGAGAACCCAGAGTTACAGGGAGTGGTGAGGGAAACTACTCTCTCACACCCTGTGGAGATGGTCTCAAGCCTCACACACACTTCACTAGCTGGTTCTAGCCTTTAGGGAGCTGCCATATACAGAGTCAGGCCATTGGCCCATCTAGCTCAGTGACTGGCAGCGGCCGGGGTGCTGTTAGGCACAGACCTGGGGGTTTAGGTCCATGTGCCCAATGGGGGTAGGGAACAGTTTAAAATACATATTGTTAACTGGAGGCCACAAGGCCAAATTCAGTCCCCTGTGGGCTATGAGCTGTTTGCCTGTTTCACCACTGCCAGCCTGGAGGCAACAGAGGTGGTGTATAGAGGAATCGGTGATTGCCAGTCTGGAGTCGGCTACTGTACAAGACCACCTGGAGAATTATAGGCTCCTCAATCCTATTGCCTGATCCTGCTGGGCTGAAAGCTGCAGTACCACCCTCCGGCCAGTAGTGGTGCTGTTTGATTTCCGCCCCCCCCGGACAACCTACCTGCCACCTGACCTGTTATCAAAGATGTGAAGAATCCTTTAAATGTTGTGATTGCTGCTAATAATGCAACATTTAAGTAACGCCTATGAGTAATCCACTTTTTTTTTATTTTTTGCCTGTCCCAGGATTCGTACAGGAAGCAAGTAGTAATTGATGGCGAAACATGCCTCCTGGATATTCTGGATACAGCTGGTCAAGAAGAGTACAGTGCAATGCGGGACCAGTACATGAGGACGGGAGAGGGCTTTTTATGTGTATTTGCTATAAATAACATAAAATCTTTTGAAGACATTCATCATTATAGGTAAGCGACACTCGAGCTAAGCTCCAGGGACTGCTTTTAGGACTGCTGCTACTCTGTAGCCACAGGAAAATGGCTGCCTATAACTTGTTGATTCACTTTGTATTTCTCCTGATGTATGCCTGTAATGTAATCTTAACGTTATCCTCATTCTGTCTATATCGGAGTGAGGGGCTACAACTTTGAGATGCTAGAGTGGACAGAACCATTTCAAGTTGCAGTTGGGAGGAAGTTGCCTTAATATCCCCCATCACTTACAAGGAGTTTTGTAAGTAAAATGACTAGCACATCAGGGGAACATGTTTTGCTGTCTGGCCTGGTCCCTGTTTTGAACTAGTATAGTCCATTCATCCACTTTAGGACTCTGCGGATTTGTTCCCAGCTCCTTCTGCTATGTTTTATTTTGTTTCTCTCCCCCCCCCCCCTTTAAATTTATATACCACCTTACTCCAGAGACTCCAGGCAGTTGAACCACACCTAACGGATGCAACAGTCTGCACTGTTCGGTTGGACAGGATCAAAATTATGCAAGCACCCTTTGCGTCCTTCTCCCTAATGTAGCATTTCTCAAATTTCTGATGGCTGAGACATGTTGATTTTCAGAATTAAAACCGGAGGAGGTGTGCTTCAGTGTTGCACAAACACACCCCAACTGAAAAGGCAAGATTTGCCTACCCTCAAAGACATGTTTCTGTGCAAGCTGCTGTTTAGAGTGCGCTTCTTTGGTAGAAGGAGATCATGCCTGAGCTCATGCAGCTGCAAGGGGCAGGTTTCTCTTGGGGCAGGTAACCTGTCCTACAGCAGGAATGATCAGGACGGTCAGTCACACCTGACAGCGAGATGCAGCACAAATATCTGTCCCCAGTGGAGGCCGATTAATGAACCACGCGGAGATGCTGCAGGCATTCAGCTTGGCGGATGAATACTTCAGGGCTCGTAAGAACCTGATGATTTTTATAATAGAAAGGATTATTATAATTAAGTTATAATACATTATAATTTGTTTGTTGTAGCAGGCAGTTTCTATTGAATCTCTGCAGCAACCCTTCTGAGACTTGTCAGTCATCCCAGTGCTGTGCAAATACATACATCAGGTTTGAGAAGTGCTGTGAATGGACACAGCTGGCTCAGTGGCAAGACCATATAATTAGGGCTGCAGACTCCGACTGACTGGCACCGTGAGCTGTGTAACGGGGTAGCTTTGTTCTTGAGCTGTGCACACCCCAGAATGTCCCCCGTTCAAATTTCCTCTTGGCTATGAGCACACTAGGTGTAAGCCCCTTTGTTCTCGCCTCAGATCCCCAACTGCAATATGGAGGGGATTAATTTTAGCCTGTTGGGATTGGTGAAGTATGCCAACAGCATTAAACCCTCAAAGAGATCTGTATACATGCGAAGTTTCATAACTGGTGGCCTCCCAATTAATAGGTGGGGCATATCACAGACAAAAAGGCTCCAGGCCCTTGAAGGACTAGTGTTTGGGCAGGTGGAAGAAACTGTGTGAGCACTGCAAACATGCCAGCCTGAGGGTTTTGTGTGCAGAAATTCCCTGCTTCACTTCCTGGCATCTCTTATTTTATCAGGCACCCAGCCTGTGTTTGAAACCTCTTTGGATTAAAATTGAAACACGTGGACTGAAACTTTACTCTGAGACGCCTTCTCTGTCATCTATTGTGTCCAAAAGCCATTTCACTCATTACAAAGAATCAGATGAATAGGCAGAAATATGGCCTGTAGCGGCACAATTCGGAATTCTAGAACGACTTTCAGGGATGGAGCCATAGTTCAGTGGTCCAGCATCTGCTTTGCATGCAGAAGGTCTTGGGTTTGGTCCTTGGCAGCATCCCCCGGGAGGTCTGGGAGAGACCCCTGCCTGGAAACTTGGAGAGCTGCTGCCAGTCAGTGTAGACAATACTGAGCTAGATGGACCAGTGGTCTGACTCAGTGGAAGGCAGCTCCTTATATTCCCTATGTTCACTTCAGGTGGAGGTCCTATTTTTGCATGCTCACCGATCTTCCACATGAAAATTCTCCCTCCAGGTAGTCAAGTAGTACTCCAGTCTGTGCTGCTGTACTCGTTTGCTATATGCAAGGAAGGTTTAAAAAATAAATGTGGAGGAGTATCCAGCAATGCAGTCCCCAGATGCGATCTGCAGTGATACAAACCTAAATCTTTTTACCATTCTGCCTCTTATGTAGACTGGATCAGCAAATGTTTGCTAGCTTTGTTCTTTGCTGGCCATCAGCTGCCTTAAATACACGTTAATTAGGAGGTGTTGAGACTAGAATTTGACTACAGTTGTGATTTACATCACACCAGAGTCACCAAGCCCATGATGGGCGCCCCATGTGATTGCTGCAAACCCCTCTCTAACTGATCAGTCAAAAGCAGCCTTTGAGTTATTTTTATCTGGCTGGGTCACAGGATTCATGCCATATGCCTTCAAAAGCCATACAAAGAGATAATGGAAAGGCAGCTCAGTTGTAGTTGTGTAAACTCCCCCCGCCGCCCAAATGTTCTCAGCCAATTACCCAATCTTTTCCCAAGGAAGTTTTCAGGCCAAGGGCTGCGGTCTCGTCTCGCTGCTGCCCTGTGAACATGTCAGAGAGCTACACCCCAAGATGAAAGAGCTGCCACAGCTGTAAGGCAATGGATACCTTAAGGTGGTCTTGGAGTGGATGTGATAAAGCAGAGAGGTCAGCTTGCTAAACTGTCTCACTAGAGTTGAAAATGCAATTTAAAAAACATTTTTTTTTTAAAGCAGAGGGTTGGTTGGAGTCCAAAACTTTTCTGTGGAAGAGTCACCTGTTAAATTTTATTTAGTTAGTTATAGTTCAATTTCAATTTATTGCGGCCGTAGGCCATACAAAAAACATACAAAATAAGAAAGATTAAAAACAAAATATACCAACAATAATATGGTACATAATAATAAACAGTAGCTCCTAAAATTTGGATCTTAAGCAGAATCTTAATAGTTAGTTATAGGAAGATCAAGTAGTAGAATTCATCTGTGCAAACATGTCCCCAAAAGTTCCTGGCTTGCCAGGGCCAGTTAAAAAGGTAGCAGACGTTCATGCATAACTACCCTGTGGCTGCTCATTGCTGGTGCCAGTTGCTAGTGGAAGATGACCTGTCTTTCAGGGAAGGTCTTGTGTATATGAAATTGCTTTATGCCAAGTCTGACCATCAGTTCATCTCGCCCAATATGCTCTACTCCAGGCCTCAGAAAATTTTCTTCTATTCTTTACTGTGAGCCTGCCCAAAAATTTAGGAACCAGACTCCATTTTCAGCATTCAAGGTTTCAGATGTCTGGTTTAGATAGCCTCCCTTCCCCCCCACTCCCTCCTCTGTAGTTTTGTATGTCCATTAGCTTAATCCATCCATGGTTTCCCTTATATTTTATGTGCATCCGTTATGTCTCCATCACTGCGCACTGATGTCTGACTATCCAGCAATGTCTTTTGTTCCATGGTGGAGTTGCCACTTGCTGCCAGCAATGCCCTCTGCTCCGGGGTGTGTGTGTGGACTCCCCGCCTTGCTTACTCCCTCCCGCTCCTGGTTGTATCTGCCTCGGGCAGGCGATAGGGATGTACATGGAACCGGCTGGCCCACTTTGGTTTGAGTCTGGACCGGACTCGAACCTGACCGGACCAGTTTGGTCTGGCACCCCTTAGAACAACCCCGCCACGGTTCAGTCCAGGGGGTGGGTTTGTGAACATTAAAAAAAAAATAAAAAAAAAAATTAGCCCCTTCGGGGGGCTTCCTCTAGGCCATGGGGTGTGTGTGTCTGCGAAAGTTCCCCCTCCCCCCGCTGGCCTCGCTCATCACTGCTGCGGCCCGTTCGTGATGGAGCTGAACTTCCAGTGTAACAGTTCGGCCTCCTCAATTTGGTGCGGCCATTTTTAAAAAGTGGTCTGCTAAACAAAGCAAATAGCTGAAAGGCTGGTATCTTTCCTTCTTTCTTGTTCTTTAAAACAAATCCCTCTCTTCTCTCTCATTTAAAATGTAGCGCTACTGATTCTACAAAAATTGCCTTGCGCTGAAGTGGTCTCTCCTCTCTTTCCCAGGGAGCAAATAAAAAGAGTGAAAGATTCTGAAGATGTCCCCATGGTGCTAGTAGGGAACAAATGTGACCTGCCTTCCAGAACTGTAGACACAAAACAAGCTCAGGACTTAGCAAGAAGTTACGGAATCCCTTTCATCGAAACCTCTGCAAAAACGAGACAGGTAACGTGGGGTGCGGGTGTGTATGGCAGCCTAATCCTCTCGCAAGATTCTTGACTTCAGCAACGAAAGAGCTCTTGCCTCTCTCTCAAGAGAAAGCCATTCTGGGTGGTAGTTGAGATTAAATTGAGTGCGAGATGATGAGCAGAGACAGGTCCCAGGGTTGGCTTTCTTTCTTTCTTTCTTTCTTTCTTTCTTTCTTTCTTTCTTTCTTTCTTTCTTTCTTTCTTTCTTTCTTTCTTTCTTTCTTCCTTCCTTCCTCTGAAAGTCAGTTTGTTTAACTTAGAATCTTTATGCAGTGACTTTTCTCCCAGAGGCCCGGGCTATGGAGACTGGAAAATGGTCTCTGGACTGTACCACTTCTGGTGGTGGATTGCTCGATTGAATATTTTCCCATATGAAAAATTCTTCTTGCATATAGAAGGAGGGGTGGGGTGGAGGGAGCAGGTTATCTGTCGCATTCTCTCTGACACGCTAGCTTTCTGTGATGTTGTTCTCCCCCTCCTGGGGAGGAAATGGTTAGATATCCTACCCTCATCACTATCACCTGTAGGATGAGATGGTGCAGTCCAGAAGGTTTTGCCACCTCCATGTGCTGTTCATACAGACGGCACCTCACAGCTGTTTTGTGAGGCCTGAGTTAAACACTGCAGTAAGCCACAGGTAAAGCTCCTGTCTTGGGAGTAAATGGCTCCGGTCTTCTTTAAATGCGCACACTGTGTGTTCTGGGCTTTTACATACATGTGTGTGTCTTCAGATTTCTCCTCTTGAAACTGTAGACAGTACATAGGAAGATGCTTTATACTGAGTCATACCATTGGTCTGTCTAGCTCAGTATTGTCTACCCTGACTGGCAGCCGCTTTCTAGGGTTTCAAGCAGGAGTCTTTTTTCCAGCCCTCCCTGGAGATGCCGCCAGGGTTTGAACCGGAGACCACCTGCATGCAAGCAGCTGCTCTATCACAGACCTATGGCCCCATTCCATATGGGGAATATCTTGCTACAGACAGTGCTTGCATGTAGTCACCCATCCAAATGCAAACCAAGATAAGCCCTGCTTAGCAAAGGGGACAATTCATGCTCATTCCTGCAAGAGCAGCTCTCCACTCCTAATAATAGTAATGCCACTGCATTTTTTAATCATGTCAATGTTCTAATGGTTTTAGATTGTAAACCGCCCAGTGCATTTTTGTATGGGGTGGTATAGAAATGTACCAGATTGTAAATAAATGAATGTGGCTGTTACCATCCCAGTTATACACATCTGAATCTCAGCCCTAAGAACAGAAATTGGAACAAGATTTATGTGTGCACAATCCAGTCCCACCAGTGTAAAATGTCTTTACCACCAGTGCCAAAAATGGTGCTTTAGGTTCCCCTCTAAGTCGCCTTTACAACATCTGAAATAATTTGGATTAAAAGCTCTGACTCAAACACCCTGTAGTTTTGAGGTAGTGTTCTTTAAAAGACAAAAACTGCTCAAGTAATTGTCTGGCATGAATTGATATGAGCATCTGGTGTATTCCAATTGGTAGGACGTCACAACCGCAGCTCTGTCTGAGTTATTTTTGGTAATTCTTGCTGCTGTGAAAATTATCTGATAAATTTCTACCCAGCTGCGAAGAGAATAGATTGTAGGGGGGATAACTTTTTAGATTTAGCAATGTCATTGAGCAAGCCTAAGAACCAGCTGAGCTAAGACTGTCTGCATGACATCTCTTAATGTTGGCTGTTCATATGATAGGGAGGTAAAAAAATGGAATAGGTTTGTGAGAGAGAGGAATCAAGTGCCTTTTTGGTAGCTATTTTGTTTTCACTTGCCAGGCTTTGTAATTACCTGACCTTGATACGGAAATTATTTTCATTTCTCTTCCTGTGCTCGTTCTTACTGAAGCTATTTTTATCCAGAGTGTGTTCAACTGGATTATTTGGGGAATGTGTCCAAGGCTGTGTGTGTACACTGCATGAATAGAGAATTTGGTCTCTGG
Source organism: Hemicordylus capensis (assembly GCF_027244095.1). NCBI lineage: Eukaryota > Metazoa > Chordata > Lepidosauria > Squamata > Cordylidae > Hemicordylus > Hemicordylus capensis. The sequence continues at coordinate 247,535,797 of NC_069661.1, read as the reverse complement.
AACAGAACTTGAAAGGAGGGCTGAGATTTTTAGAGAAATTGCAGCTGATAAAACTCATTTGACTAAACTGACTGATTAAATTTACATATGGCCAAAACGATAGTATAGAAGAGAAAATCTTATTTTCTTTTTTTGATGGCCTATATTGCAGGTGGTTCGTCTTGAAAGAGGTATTCCTATGCAACGTTGAAAGGGAAAAAATTGTTCTAAGATGGTGCCTGTCATCTGCTGTTTTTAAACATGCATTAAAAATTGAGTTGGCCCACTACCATGCTTTGCACAACTTGCTCTGAATTCAGAATTTCAGTTTTGTTTGCAGTGCAGAAAACAGCCCTGAATAAATTCCTTGTAGTATCTAGCCTCTGTCCTCTCCCACCCCACACACGGCCATTGCTGTGGGGCTTGACTTAAAACTCTGCTTGCTCAAAACGTGTTACTTGATTTTGCTCGGTAATGAAATCATTGCTTTGCTCTTCTAGAACGTGTGACTTCCCCACCCTGCCTTTACTGACTCTCCTTTGGGCCTTTTTAAAGAGCTACACCAAACATTTCATCTCCCAGTTTCAAATACTGCTTCGCTAACTCAGTTGTACAAGGGTGAAGTTGCTTGTGATGAACACAAGCAAGAGAGATTCCAATGGATGCAGGAAATGGTTGAATTGAACACAACATGTGTTTTCTACTGGCTGTAATGTGTTAGAAATTCTCTTTTGTTTTCCCAAAAGGTGCAACCCACCCCCAATGTCTACAGTAGCTTCACTTGAACATAGAATATTAGTAGCTCATTTTGGAGCTTAAGCACAAGAAGTATTGTAAACAATGACACCCCGAGGGTCTGTCAGAATGCACTGGGAACCCTGTTGAGTTAATTCCAATGGGTGTAGGAAATAGGTGAACTGTTCTCCTCTGTATTTTGTGGTACTGCTTTCCATTTTAGCCAAGAATTCTGTATACAACCAGTGATCTTTGGAGATGCTAGAGAGTGGTTTGTTAGCCGAAAGGTGCAGAGGATACAGCCATTAGGTTAGTCCAGGCCTGCTCAATTTTGTCCCCCCAGCTGTTCTTGGACTACAGCTCTCATAGTCCCCAGCCACAGTGGCCAGTAACTCGGTACAGTGGTCCCTCGACTTACGAACTACTCGACATCCGAATTTTTCGACTTACGAAAGGAAAAAGTGGCCGCACGCTTACGAATTTTTCGACATCCAAATGGAAAACCGCCTCTTTGCCCCCGCCAGAGGCCGTATTTTACAGAATAACGGGGCGCTGGAAACCAGCTCCCCCCCCGCCGCCCCCCCCCGCCGCGAGCAGATTAAGCCCAAAACTACTGCTACCACTGCCGCCGCCGTCGCCCGCCAGCCCTCCCTTCCTCCCAGCCGCCTGCCCGCCCGAGTCCTCACCCGATGATGCCGTTGAAAACAAAGAGAGGAGCTACTGAACAGAGCTCCTCTCTCTATGAAGTCCTGCCGGCTACTGAAGCTTTGCGCGTGCGCATGCGCGCGCCACAAAGGACGCCGATCGCCGGAGGCCCGGTCTACCAGGCCTTTTCCCAGTGGGTAGACCGGGCCTCCAGCGATCGGCGTCCTTTGCGGCGTGCACATGCGCGCGCGCAAAGCTTCAGTAGCCGGCAGGACTTCATAGAGAGAGGAGCTCTGTTCGGTAGCTCTTCTCTTTGTTTTCAACGGCATCATCGGGTGAGGACTCGGGCGGGCAGGCGGCTGGGAGGGAGGGAGGGCTGGCGGGCGACGGCAGTGGTAGCAGTAATTTTGGGCTTAATCTGCTTGCGGCGGGGGGGCGGCGGCGGGGGCGGCTGGCTTCCAGCGCCCCGTTATTCTGTAAAATACGGCCTCTGGCGGGGGCAAAGAGGTGGGAGGGGTAAGCAAGCCCTTCCCGCCCTAAAAGGAAGGCCCCCCTTCGGTGCCGGTCCGGACTGTTCCGGACCGTGCACATCCCTAGCATTTTGCATGCCTTTAAAGTGCACTTGATAAAGGGTTTTGCACATAAAACTGGGTGTCTGGGTCTTTTTCCTAGGCTCTGGAATGAATTAATCCGTTTCCAATGCATTCCTATGGGAAACCGCTTTTCGACTTAAGAACTTTTTGACCTACGAATGGGCATTCGGAACGGATTAACTTCGTAAGTCGAGGGACCACTGTATTATGGGAGTTGTAGGTGCAGCAGGGAAGTAACTTGCCTAGGGAGCAAGAGGTTGCCAGTTCGAATCCCTGCTGGTATGTTTCCCAGACTATGGGAAACACCCATATCGGGCAGCAGCGATATAGGAAGATGTTGAAAGGCATTATCTCAGACTGTGCAGGAAGAGGCAATGGTAAACCCTTCCTGTATTCTACCAAAGAAAACCACATGGCTCTGTGTTCTCCAGAAGTCGACACCAACTCAGCGGCACAGCTTTACTTTAGGCCAACATCTGCAGGAGGGCTGAAGCCGACCACCCTGGGTTAGACGCAAGTTTTTTGAAGCTTAGTATCCTGTCTCCAGCAGAAGCTAGTTCTTGAGATCTTGGTTACTTACTTGTAATCCTCTCCCACTCTTTCTAACATCTAGAAACACTCTCTGCATGAGAATGAATGTTGTGGGCATCCTGCCAAAAACCCATCGAAGATGCTATTCCTGAAATTGTCTAATCCTTTAAGGGGAAAACCAAACACACATAAAACCTCATTTAGGGCATGCTTAACATAATGTTCCTCATTGCTTAGTGATGGTTGAGCAATAAGGAGCAGGCCCTGAGATCATATACTCTTTCCAGCTCTTTTTTCGTGGAGCACAATTTCCCACCCATCCCTCTCCAACCTTTATACTTGAGCACCTATATTGGTAGAAATGTTGGCTAAGGCTAACACTGTGTTCATCACATGTACAATCTGTGTCCTGTGTACGTACATAGAGATCTGTATGCACATAGTTATTCGCACACTATCTTTAAGGCACATAGAGTAGCAGACGTCCCATCAATACCCAGGTTCACTTTTTAAAATGAATACATGTGCTGTCATTCACACAAGCATGTACATTTGTTCAGATCCCTGTTTGTGTGTGCAACATAATGTCTGAATAGAGTTCAGGAAACCCTTTGGAAGGCGGGTTTGATCCCAAAAGGGAGCCTGGTTAGCTTGAATTGTGATTGATGTCACTGCTGGCATAATGTTTAACAATGGTGAAAGCCAGTAAAGGAAACTTCATAAGAAAGGGGCATTGGAAGGCACGGAGTCTGGTTCTCCATAGGTCAAAAGTTTTATTTCATTTAATCTCTGCCAATCTAGTTGTTTGCTAGAGCAAAACAACACTTTCTATTCATGTTTCGAAGGTGCTATCATGAGTTGTGATGTACAGTAGCTGGACTTGAGTGGAGCTGGCCCATTTAAAAGGCAACTAGGCCCAATATCCTGATCATATTTGTTACTCCCCCGCCCCATGCAACTAAATCTGGGAGCCCAAGCAGCAGCAACAGAGGGGTGATTAGACACATCTTTTTTTCTTTTCTTGGCTGAGCATATGTAAGCCCCTGAGCATGCCTGAAGATGCTCTTTGAATCCTGGCCCACATCTCTCCCAGCATGGCTAGGAGGCTGCTGTTCTTCAGTCTGAGCCTGCATTTCAGGTGTCTTGAGTCTAAACCCCAGAGATCATTGACTTCTGTGGCTCTGAAATTGCACGTGGTACAGCAGTGCTGCTAACTGTAGCACCAGAGCACTGAGTTCTCCCTCTCTCCCCTTCAATTTAGGGAGGCTTATTCCATGTTGTGCATTTCCTTCTGGGCAGCAGCCGGTGATGAGATACGGAGGTGGGGAAACCTGCAGCATAATGACACTGGAGATTCTAAATGTTGCACAGGGGGGAGAACTCTTCTCAAGTAATGGGCAGTTCTAGCCTGTGTCTTGTACATGGCAATGCAGCTCCACTTCTGTGTTTATTTTTGACATGGTAACTTCTTCAACAGGATGATATTAAAATGGCACTTTTGCATGGTCACCTTAAGTGGTGCAGCGGGAAAATGCTTGACTAACCAGCAGAAGGTTGCCGGTTCGAATCCCCGCTGGTATGTTTCCCAGACAATGGGAAACACCTGTATCGGGGAGCAGCGATATAGAAAGATGCTGAAAGGCATCATTTCATACTGCACGGGAGAAGGCAATGGGAAACCCTTCCTGAATTCTACCCAAAGAAAACCACAGGGCTCTGTGGGCGCCAGGAGTTGAAATCGACTTGATGGCACACTTTACCTTTTTGCATGCTTGGGTGAAAGAGCCCCCAAGTGGAGAAAACTGGAAATTATTGTGATGGGAGAGTGTAGGATAATGTGGATTTGAGAGATCTAGAACATAAGAGCAGCCCTGCTGGATCAGGCCCAAGGCCCATCTAGTCCAGCATCCTGTTTCCCACAGTGGCATACCAGATGCCTCTGGGAAGCCCTCAGGCAAGCATTGAGGGCATGCCCTCTCTCTTGCTGTTGCTCCCCTGCAACTGGTATTCAGAGGCATCTTGCCTCTGAGATGGGAGGCCTATAGTCCTCAGACTAGTAGCCACTGATATGGCTACTATGACCATGTCCTCCATCTAGTGTGGGGTTAGGCAGTTTTGACTCCAGTGAATTGCAGCTGGGATGATGGGAGTTGTAGTTCAACAGCAGTTGGAGAGCAAAGGTTGCCTATCCTGATAGATTTTCAGGTAGAACATTTTGGGATGCTGGAGGACTAGATGGAAAGGGGGAGGCAGAAATGCATTGCACTGAGCAGTTGGCTAACAGATGGGAGATACAGGAGTCTGCAACGGACAGAACGGTAGGTAGGGCTTTTCTGCTTAGACGGCTTTCTTGTACATAAACATATCTCCTCTGTTTTCTGTAAGTGGTTTGGCTGCTCTGTGGTTTTTACAATGTGGTGCTTTGAATTTAAAATTTGGTAAGGGTTATTTGCCTTGTAGCTTTGAGAATCTATTTTTAGGGGACGAAAAGGTGGGATTTAAAAAGGCAAAATATGTGCAGCTGGTATCAGGATGAAAGAGGGTTGATTTCAATTCCTGTGACAGTGTGAGAGAATTCTAATCTCCATTGATGAATGAGGATGGAATAATTTGCTAGTATTCTGTGCCTGCACATCCCTGCCCACTTTCACCACTGATCTGGGAACATGTGGCATAAGCTTCCCAAAAAGCTTGTCAAGTTCGTCTGCATATGCTTTTTGTGGATTAGTGCTGTTGAAATCAAGAACTGGGCACCAGTACCAGGAATAGCTGGCATGCAGGTGTGGGGTGAGGCCATGTTGAGTGGCAAAGTGTCAGGCATAACCACAACGCTGATCTGTATTGCCTGGTCAGATAATGTTGGGAAGAACAACTTAAGATATCAAAGTGTCAAGTAATTGGGATGGGAAAGAATACATAGTCTGTGGCACGGGGTGCTTTTATAGCCAAAAATCAGGAAATGAGGTCTGCTGCTTGACTCTGTGTAGAGTACAGGGCAACAGAAAACCTTGCATCCTTGTCTGTAAGAAGCTCTCTAGAAATCCAACCTGATGAATGAATTTCATCCATTCTTGTGGAATTGCACTTCACTGTGGAGAGCAGCAAGCCACATAATGGCACAGCAGGGAAGTTAACTTGCTTAGGGAGCCAGAGGTTGCTGGTTCGAATCACCGCTGATATGTTTTCCAGACTATGGGAAACACCTATATCAGGGAGCAGCAATATAGGAAGATGCTGAAAGGTGTCATCTCATACTGTGTGGGAGATGGCAATGGCAAACCCCTCCTGTATTCTACCAAAGATGACCACAGGGCTCTGTGGGCACCAGGAGTTGTCACTGTCTTGATGGCACGACTATGGAAAGCAGCATCAGAATCTTTACCAGATGGTTTTTTAAAGATTCAGAACCAGTTTGGCATAAAAACCACTGGTATAGAGCTAGATAAAGAAACTGGAAGTATTTTATATTTTGAACATATGAAGGTGCCACTTAGGGAGTCAAACCAACTGTCTTCCCAGCCTTGCATTGTCTACTTTGACTGGCAGCTGCTCTCCAAGTTCTCAAGAGTCTGTTCCTTACCTGATTGCCTGATCTTTTTAATTGGAGATGAAGTGCCAGGGACAGAATCTGGGATCCTTCTCCATGCAAAGCATGGGCTCTACCCCGAGACATGGGCTCTCCAGGATCTATTTTTTTTCCTGTTCACAGTTTCATATGTTATCTGCTGCCTCCTGCTTCTCTGTGTGCCTTGATGGAGAATTTGAAGCAGAAGAGAGGCAGAGGGAAGTGGTATCGCACAGGTTTTCTGGGTGGCAGTTCCAGGCATGAGGGGTAGCAAGAGAGAACTGGTGGGGTTGTTTGAGGAACCATAAGGATTTGGGGTGGTTGAGGATGGTGGAGTTGGAGGAACACAGGCCGGGAGCAGGAATATATTTGGGATAAGATGAGATGGGGAAGGCCATGGAAAGCTCTGGACAACATTTCTGCTGAATCCCGGAGTGTGTAGGAAGCGTAATGCATAATCAACTTGTGGAATTCTCTGCCACAAGATGTGGTGACAGCCAACAACCTGGATGGCTTTAAGAGGGGTTTGGATCACTTCATGGAGGAGAGGTCTGTCAATGGCTACTAGTTGGAGGGCTAAAGGCTACCTCCATCCTGAAAGGCAGGATGCCTCTGCAATACCAGTTGCAGGGGAGTAATGGCAGGAGAGAGGGCACGCCCTCAACTCCTGCCTGTGGCTTCCAGCAGCATCTGGTGGGCCACTGTGCGAAACAGGATGCTGGACTAGACGGGCTTCCTTGGGCCTGATCCAGCAGGGCTGTTCTTATGTTCAACAGCAGGAGTCTGCCAAAAACGGTGGCCCCTTTAGCTGTGACCTTTCCCATGTGATGCCCATGGGCAATCAGTTTCTGATCTCCAGAGCATCTTCTCACTGCTGTAAGGGTAGCGCATGTGTATGTTTAAAGTTAATACTGCAGTGCTATGCTAACAAAGCTCCAAAAGACAAGGCAAAACTTCGACTATGTATTGAATAGGTTCTTATGATGATCTTAACGTAAATGCCTCCCCTTGGTAACTGGCTCTTTAAAAACCTTCCTCCAGATCTTCCTGCTTCTCTTCGTGGTGAATGGCTTTGCCTGAAACATCTCCTCTTGAGTAGTTCTTTGGCTTCTCTGGTGGTGGTGCTGATCATGATATCTTTCTCCATCTGTGCATATTGCTAATTGCGGCTCTTGGTGATTGGGATGGACACACAGGGCCCAGTTACCTGGAAATGGTTCTTGTCAGGGGCCTTCCATTGAGGTGAGATGATTGGTGTACAAGAGCATAGTAAATGGGAGTGTTTCCCCCTCTCCCCTCCAGATTTCTTGGGGGTGGCAGTTGGAAAGGAGGCATTCTTAGGTATTGTGTCCATTAAGGAAAATGAAGCAATGGTTTGCATAGCAAGGTTTCTCAAACTTGACTCCTCGGATATTGTTGGACTACAGCTCCCATCATACAGCCACAATGACTGGGGGGGGGGGGAATGGGAGTTGTAGTCCAACAACTTCTGGGGACCCAAGTTCAAGAAACCCCATTGCATAGCAGTCAAAGTAGGTCAGCTTAATCAGTGTATTACTGTCCTCTCGATTTTGAAGGAAATCTTCTTTACCCTTGTTTGTAAAATAGGGGTAAGAATGATCCAACTTGGTTTTTCAAATGACATTCTGGGGTTCCTTAAAAAAAAAAAAAGTGCTTCCTAAAAGATGGCTTGGCCTACTGCTGCAAATGATCCTCTGCAATTTGCAGCCAAAGGGGAGTATTGGGTGTATTTTCGGGCCCACTCAGTATTCATGCAGTGCTTGGGTGAGGCACAACATGAACTTTATGTGTGCCTGAGAACATGTCCCAGAATCTTAGGCAATGCACTGGGGTTCCTTGGCAGATGATGCAATGTGGAAAGGAATCTCTGAAAGGAGAGAATCTGAAAACCACTGATGTAGCTCATAACATGTCTGTGAGGCTAGAGATACGTTTCGACCTGCTCTGGATGCTGGGAAACAGGTTCACCTTCTAAAGGTGTACATCTTCTAAAGAGCTATGAATCTAGAGTATGAATCCAGATCCTTAAAAATAATGGGGGATACAGATTATACCTAGAGTCTCTCCCCACATGAGGTTCAGTACTCTTCCCCCAGCTGTTTTTCTCCAAGTACAGTTGCTAATTTCAGCTTGCTTCTGCCAACTGGGGCCTCTTTTCACCATCCTGGTTCCCTAGCTGACTTTTAAAGGAGTTGTTTTTATAATGCAGAGAGTGGAGGATGCTTTTTATACATTGGTGCGAGAGATCCATCAGTACAGACTGAGAAAAATCAGCACAGAAGAAAAGACTCCCGGGTGCGTGAAAATTAAAAAATGCCTTTTAATGTAACAGGGTAAGTTTGTTTTCGTTTAAGAAAAAAAAAGCGCGTTTTGGGGGGAAAATCTGATCGCCAATAAGAATCCAATCGAACTTGCAACTTCTCTGTGGTGATTCCAGTAATTTCAAAATGATTGTAAGTACGAGTCGAATTATTGTATTGCAAGCATTCTCCTGTAACTATATAGACTCACGCCCTAACTCAGGAAGTGCTTGCAGGAGGAAATAGCGCCATTGCAAAGCTGTTGTGTTAACTACTTGCACTAAGCTTGGAGATTGCATTGCGGATTAGTGTTGCGCTGCCACAGGCATTCTTGTGTGTGCACAACAGTTGCGCAACTGTGGCCTGCCTCATCTGCCTTAAAAGGGACTCTGTGTAAGAGCTCAGTGCTGCAAATCCTCTCTTTTTACACAACTATGCTATCTTCTTGAACTTCCTTTTTATACAAGTGGATGCCAGCCATAGCATTTGCTCTGTGGTTTCAGTAGTGGGGGGAAAAATACTACACTGTTCTTTGGGATCTGTTTCTCTTCTTCCTCCCCCTCGCCACTTACCTTCTGGGCAAAATAACTTCATGAAGGTCATGACACCCAGTTTGCCTGGCAAGGTTGCTTTCCAGAATATACAAGCTCTCCTATGCATGATAGTTGAGTTGGCATCTTGGAAAACATGCCCGGGAGGTCTGGAACTTGGCCCTGATGAGCTGATTTCTTCTTACTGTCTTACAATAAAAAATAAAAAATACACTTTCTGTTAATCGATATTTATTGGTGCACCCACACCACAACTTGGTTTCCCTGTGAAAGTGGTATTGCTGGAATTCCCCCATGGCTGTGGGTGCTGTTTTTTCCAGTTTAAATGGCTGCTCAGCCAATATTAAATGACTAGCATTCATGAATCATTGGCTGCAGTGTTTAGTTTTTGGTTCTTCTGGTAGACAGCAGTTACAAAATAATTTAAATTTCTTCTCTTGGGGCCATTTTGCATAGGCGTCCATGTCCCTTAATGGCTTTGTTGCATATTAACATTGACTCCTGGCTGCATGTGGGAGCAGTCTCCATTGACACACTGTATTTCAGGCATTGCAGAATTCTCTGACCAGTGCTTTGATCTCCGATGGCTCTTTTGCGAACAGAAGAGATCACTAGATGCCGGAGTCATCAAACTATGAGTATACATGTATGGATTCATCTGGTGGTTGATGGTTTTTGGTCCAGTTATGTTGAGACTGGACTCCAGAGTATGGGTGTGCAGAACCGGTTCGATCGTCAGCTGGTCTGCCGTGAACTGGATTGGTTCGATTGCAAACCGGACCGACGTTCAGGAAAGGGGGCCGGTCTCAGATCAAACCGAAGTGAATTTGTTCGATGGTTTGAGCGCCCAAGCATACTGACCTGTCCCACTCCATCATGGCCAGTGGGAGTGGTGGGGAGGAGGGAAGGCTCACCTGATCATCCAGATCTTCTGCTGCCTCCATTAGATCTGAGCTAAATGAGAAGGTGCTTACTGGCATTACTGCCACACCTGGAAGCTGCCTGCAGCAGCAGCACCCCCCCCCCAAGCATCCTGTGTGGCGGTGGCGCAGCTCTGCCACTCACCTGGCCTCCGCAGATTAAGAGCCCTCCAAAACACGGAACCAGCCCTGCCTAAGTGCACAAGTGAACTAGAAATGTAAACAGTTCTCAAACTGAATACATAAAGTAAGTGCACACTGTGCTAGGAAGCTGCCTTATACTGAGTCAGACCACTGGTCCATCTAGCCCAGTACTGTCTACCCTGACTGGCAGTACCTCTTCAGAGTTTCAGGCAGGGGTCTTGCTTTAGTTTAGATTTGTTTTAGTTTAGATTTGATTTCTATACTGCCCTTCCAAAAATGGCTCAGGGCGGTTTACATAGAGAAATAATAAATAAATAAGATGGCTCCCCGTCCCCAAAGGGCTCACAATCTAAAGAGAAACACAAGATAGACACCAGCAACAGTCACTGGAGGTCCTGTGCTGGGGGTGGATAGGGCCAGTTACTCTCCCCCTGCTAAATGAAGAGAATCACTACATTAAAAGGTGCCTCTTTGCCAAGTTAGCAGGGGTTATTTATTTATCCCAGACCTACCTGGAGATGCCACCAGGGATTGAACCTGGGACCTTCTGCATGCAAAGCAGATGCTCTACCACTGAGCTATGGCTTCATCCCTTAGTGGAAAACTGATTTCAATAACAAAAAAATGCAAGGCTGGTAAGCTCTAACTCTTTTAATAAACTGAGGCTGTTCTCACACACAGCCTAAACCAGACTAGGGGGTTAGGCTTCGTATGAGAACCGCCTAGCCCAGCTTTTAAGTTCAGCTGTTAGCCGAGGATAAGGGAGCAAGCACTCCCTTCACCCAGGCTTGCTGCTTGTGTGCGAGCCAGGCTGCTTCCAGTCCGGCCACACACAGAGACAGCCGCCTATAGCTCCTGTCTTCTGGGGGAATCCCCCAATGCATTGCGCAGTGCATTGTGGGATCCCCGGCCTCTGGAGCTGCACACTGTAGCATGCATTGCTGCTCGTCTGGGAGCACGGCCCGAGCTCCCAGAGACATACCAGCCCTGGTCTGAGGGAGACGGTGAGTGGAACCCGCCTGCTGCCTCACCCGCTTGTGTGAACGACCTCACTGTATTTGTATCACGTGAGCCATAAGATGCTGTCTTATGCACACTTGGTTGCAAGTAAGGCTCACTGAATTCTATGAGACTGACTTCTGAGTATGCGAGCAAAGGTTTAGACTGCCAGTAATACAGTATTGTACACTTTCAAGGGAGGACAAATGTAGCTTCATAACCTATTGGCTAAGACATTGCCTGGGAAGATAAATGCTATTAATCTTCCTCATCAAGGCAATGGGCTGTCCCTTTGTGTTCTGATGTGGTCATCCATGTTCCAGATAGCTGAAGACGGGAACAAACTGAAAAGAAGGGCTCTTTTGATGGCCAGATAAATGGAACAGCCATTGTAGGGAGGAAGTGGGTTCGTTTGGCCTAAGAAATCTCTTTGAGATAAGATCAGGTGGCGAAGAGGCAAATGTAGAGCTGTTTAAGCTGAAGAACATGAATACCAGAACAAATTTGTACAAGCATGCCTGCTATCATTTGTTAGAACCAGACCTTGATGCGCTAAGGCTGCAGTCTTGTGCACATTTACCTGGGATTATATCCCATTGAATTCAGTAGACTTGTGAGTTATTCTGATATGCATAAATTGCACACATGACGATTGGATGGTGCTAGTTTTTGATTGGGTGGTGGGTTCATGGAACCTTGAAGCTTTTTGCCTCCCTTATTTATAATCATTTGAAGCATCAGAGATAGGGTATTGGCATTGGAGAATTTTGTGGAACAGGATAATGGGGAGGTGTACTTAATGGGAAGGTTTTAGTGGCACAACGGATTTATTATATTAGAAAATCAAATGAACTGGTGGAACTCTGGTTTTGATGTTTGGGGTGGGAGTGCCTTTTTCTAAAGAATGAGTTTCCTTTTATTTGCTTGTTTGACCCAAAGGTGGTAGTCGTGTTCTAGGGATGTGCAAACCGGTCTGATATTGAACTGGTTTGCACTCAAACCAGGCTGGTTTGGATATACAACCTCGAACCAAACCAGACCTGGTTTTGTCTGAGTTCGAGCCAAAACTCTTGGGCCAGTTTGGCCTGGTTTGAGGGGGGCGTTACAAGAGTGGTAAAAAATGAATTACCACCAGTGATGGCTGCTGCGGCTGCGTGGAGGTCTGCCGTGGCTCCCCCCCCCCCCGTTCTCCTGGGGCTGTTTCAGGCCTGTTTCATCTCTCTGCGTGCATGCAGTGGCTATTTTCACAGGCCATTGGCGTGACCACTTGTTTACTGTTGCTTACCACTCTTGTAATGCCCCCGCCACACTCGAACTGGGCCCAAACTGGTTCTAATTTGAACCGAACCTGGCCTGGCTCAGGGTGGGTGCTAAATGAAACATGCCTGGTCTGAATCCGATTCGGATTCAAACCAAACTGGGCAAATCAGTTTTGTGCACATCCCTGTCATGCTCTTTGCCTTACAATTTGTTCATACTTGTTTTTTGGAACAAGTATAGCACACTTTGGAAGTAGCTCTTGAGAAGACAAGGCTCAAACCAGGGGAAGTAGAAAAGAAGCAAGCAAGAAAATAAATAAATAAATAAATAAACAAATACTAAAACAAGGGAGAGGCAACAAGGTAAGTTTGTTAGGGCTAGTCTTTTCTAGGGTTTGATTTCCAGCTGGCTAGGCATTTGTTTTTGACAGGGCAGTTTAAGTTTCACTTGTGCCTAGAGCGGGGCTGCTCAACTTAGGCCATCTTGCAGATGTTGGCCTACAACTCCCATAATCTCTGGCTATTGACCACTGTGGCTGGGGATTATGGGAATTGTAGTCAAAAAACAGCTGGGTGGCCAAAGTTGAGCAGGCCTGGCCTAGAGAGACAGTGGTGGGGATTAGCCTCAGGTGAGCCGCACAGCTTGTGGGATGGGCTACATTCCTGAGGTGGCTCAGTTTGGAAGCAATTCTTGATAAGACAAGGCTCAGAGAAGGGGAGATTTGTGAACAGGAGTGTGCTAACAGATATAAAAGGAGTTTTGTGTGGAGTTTAGCGGGGAAGTGTGCGGGGAGGCACACAAGTGGACTCCCTTTATCACAAAGGAGACACCCAGCATGAGGAGTAGGTGAGTGCTACTCCCCTTTTGTAACTGTCTTGGAAGACAGTGCTTAAAACCTTTTTATTATTTGACAACTGGAGCTAAGGCCTAGCTTTCTAGTAAACCAGTTCTATATATTCTAAATAGCCAATACAACCAGTTATGAAGGTAGAATGCCAGCAGGGGAGGAGATTCTTCCCAGTGTATTGCTCTGAGTATTGCATATATGACTGTCTGCCTGAGGGGTAGAAGTTGTGGGTGTGCACTCAATGCAAAGAGCTCCTGACAGTTGGGGAACAGGTTTGTTCCCTTGAAGCCAAGGTGGCTGACCTGGAGCAGCTCAGGGAGGCAGAGAGGTATGTGGGTGAGACTCTCAGGGATGCAATAGAGGCACCCCACTCAGTGGCCCTTCTAACTTTTTTCATCTCTGTGCGGAATGAGTTTTGTTCTGGGCCGGATCTAAAATGAACTGAGCGGACATCCAAAAACTTGTGAGCGTCTACACACCTTAGAGGGAACAGTGATCCCACTCCCAGGCCAAGGGCTCCTCTGTCATGGAGTATGAAGGTCTCAGGGAAGGAGGACATCCATCTGAGGAAGAGGAGAATGCTCTCTTAGAAGGGACCCCTTCCTTGGCTGATCCACCCATATCCTCTCACACAGAGGATACTCTGTGGGTTGGGGGCCTCCTAGAAGTGGGCAATTTGATCGTTAGGGGCATAGAGAGATGGGTTTGTGACCCATGTGTAGACTGCATGGTGACTTGCCTGCCTTATGCAAATGTTGCGGACATCATGCAATGTCTAGATAGGCTGTGCTGGGGAGGAGATAGCTGAGGAGCATGTCGGCACCAACGATGTTAGGAAATGCAGTCGGGAGGTCCTGGAAGCCAACTTTAGGCTGCTAAATTGCGTACTGAAGTCCAGGATCCCCAGGGTAGCATTCTCAGAAGACAGATCTGTTCCACACGCAGGGCCAGCAAGACAGATGGAGAGGAGAGGTCTCAATACATGGATGAGACGGTGGTGCAGGGAGGAGGGGTTTAGATTTGTTAGTTACTGGGATACATTTTGGGGCAATCGATGCCTTTACAAAAGGGGTGGACTCCACTTGAACCAAGATGGAACCTGACTGCTGGTGCTTACAATCAGAAAGGTCGCAGAATAGCTTTGAAAATGATGCCTGGGGGATTGACGACAGGAACTGGTGCTGTCTGGTTCAGCAAGCAAAACCCCTTAAGGTGCAAGGGTGTAAGTCTTTCAGATAAACCAGAAGAGGGCAGAGTAGAACCAGGAGTATAGCAGACAAACACATGACAGCTGGTCAAAAAGATAAGGTTAACTTTATAACCTTTAAAGGCCAAATGCTGGTAAAGGTTAAATGATAGTAAGGGAGATGGCACACACCAATGCCAGGTAAGAGACTCGGCCTATAGGTGTTTTATATACCAATGCCAGAAGCCTCTGAGCCAAAATGGGCAAGCTGAAAGGCTTGGTTGCTAACAAAAACATAGATATATAGTGGGCATAACCTGGTGGAATGGTGAGAACCAATGGGACACTGTTATTCCTGGATACAAACTCTACAGAAAGGATAGGAAGGGGTGAAATGGGGGTGGAATAGCACTGTTTATTAAAGGAATCCTCCACAGAATCATTATGGGTGACAATATGAAGAGTGAAAGGAAATGTGTTGCTAGGAACATGTTGTCGCCCTCTGGTTCAAAATGCTGAGGGTGGCCTGGAGTTGGAGAAGCACTTTAAAACTTTTTGTTTTAACTGTTTTACTTTTTGTTTTTATTTTGTTGTAAACCGCCCAGAGACATAGGTTTTGGGCGGTACTGATTGGTTGAGCTCTGGAGTTCACCAGCCTGTCAGTCAAGACAAGGGTTCACTTCCTGTTAACTCTTTAGGGGGAGGGGAGGCTGGTCACTACATGGGGTCTGAGCTGTCAGTGACTTACCAGGAGAGAGAACTTGGGCTTGTGGTGGACAACTCGTTGAAGTGTCAACTCCGTGTGTGGCAGCTGTGAAAACGTCCAATTCCATGCTAGGGATCATTAGTAAGGGGGTTGGAAATAAAAATGCTAACATTATAATGCCATTATACAAAACTATGGTGCAGCCACACCTGGAGTACTGGATACAGTTCTGGTTACTGTGTCTTAAGAAGGACATTGCAGAACTGGAGAAGTTGCAGAAGAGGGAAACCAAGATGATCAGGGACCTAGAGCACCTTCCTTATGAGGCAAGGCTGCAGGACCTGGGGCAGCATCTGAAAAAGAGGTGATTATGGGGAGACATGATCAAGGTGTATAAAATTATGCATGGAGTACAGAATGGACAGAGAATTTTTGTCCCTCTCTCACAGCATTAGAACCAGGGGTCATCCCATGAAACTGATGGCCAGAAAATTTAGGACCAGCGAAAGGAAGTACTCTTTCACACAGCGCATAATTAATCGATGGAATTTGCTGTCATGGATGTATAAGAACAGCCCTGCTGTATCAGGCACAAGGCCCATCTAGTCCAGCATCCAGTTTCACACCGTGGTCCACCAGATGCCTCTGGGGAGCCCACAGGCAAAAGGTATGTGCATGCCCTCTCTCCTGCTGATGCTCCCTTGCAACTGGTATTGATAGCCACTAGCTTGGATGGCTTTAAAAGGGGCTTAAACAAATTCATAGAGGAGAGGTCTGTCAGTGGCCACTAGTTGGCTATAAGCCACCTGCAGCCTCAGAGGCAAGATGCTTCCGAATACCAGTTGCAGGTGAGCGACAGCAAGAGAGAGAGCACGCCTTCACCTCTTGCCTGTGGGTTTCTCAGAGGAATCTGGTATGAAACAGGATGCTGGACTAGATAGGCCTTGGGTCTAATCCAGCAGGTCTGTTAGGTTTGCTTGTGATGCTCTGATAACATTTGGACTAGAGGCTAATCTAGTAGGCTTGTTCGAATATAGAGGACCCTACTTCATTGACAAGTGGTAAACTGGATAGTCTGTTGGGTAATTTCCTGCCTTACAACTTTCTCTTGGTCCAGTTGAGGACTAGGTCAAGTACATACTGTCTGGTATGGAGGGGATAAAACTTTATCTCCTGCTCTGACAATATAAAGTATAACTTGTTTTTCTGCTCGCTCTTGATCTCTGTCTTGGAAGGAACCTGTTGATTTCAAGTAAGCTCTGGAGACACATGGACAAGGAGAAATGTCTTGCTTCAGAAATGTTGCTTTAATCATGAATTGGCTGATTATTAGAGTATATGATAGTAAGCTAAAAGAATAAAGATGCATAATAAATAGTAGACAAGCCAAGACTCTGAGCCTAATAAATAATTTCATCCATAAATGAAAATTTGGGGTGGTCGTGGGAAAACCTTAAATACATATTATATGCACTTTGTACCTGCTATCTAGTACTTACATGTAGTGCTCCTGCTAATTATTTCAATACATCATGGATTTCCTCTAACCCTTTTGAGCCTACTTGAATACAAGCTAGGCAAAAAGTATAGCAGTTACAGAATCTTAAAGATGCAAAAATTGGCCTGAGGGACTGTACCTTTAAACATATCCTGGCAAAACCAAACAAAAACAGGAAATTTTGCAGTGAACTGTTTAGCCCAAAGTTAGAAGGGCTGTTTGCCATGCAAATCCACACAGAAGGCGGCCCACTGGAGCAAAACCCGAGAATTACTTGTAAAATAGAATTCATAGCTGCTCTTGAAATTCTTCAGAAACCCAATGCAATGAGAAAACAAGACAGCCGCCTGGATGCCAAAAGGACAGAAGTAACTAGTGTGAATAATGCCACTGGAAATTTGCTCATCGCTAGCTAATATGGGTGCCTTATCATGAAACCTCACAGTGAGCTAGCCTACAGCATTAAAACCAACCCACCTGATCTATGTAAACAATGTGTACTTTAGTATTAAAGGTGCTGTTTTTCTTTGCAGGGTGTGGATGACGCCTTCTACACGTTAGTTCGCGAAATCCGAAAGCACAAGGAGAAGATGAGCAAAGATGGCAAAAAGAAGAAAAAGAAGTCAAGGACAAAGTGTATAATTATGTAAATGAAACTTACTCATTATCTTCGAAGTGTATATCAGTCGACGTGATTCACTTTTGTACCATTACACTAAATTATTCTCTCTCACATTTTTAGCATTACTTCCTCGCTGCTTTCTGGAACCTGTTGGCCTTTTTATCTGGATGCTTGCTTTCAATAATGGAAACGATTCCTCTTAAGTGCCAGTAATCCTTGAGTGTCCGTTCTTGAACGTAGCAATGCCTGTGGGGGTGGGGGGAATTACCTGTAAAGCTTCTTCAGGGGCATTTTGGTGCATGCAAAACTTACTAGTGTCTCCCCCCACTCCCCTTCTTAGAAAGTTGTGGCAGTTCCCTGTAGGGCTTAGGTGATGCTACCTAGAGAAACATTTTCAAGGTGGCAAGGTGCTAGTTCAGCTGCAATGGCAGATGAGATTTTTTTCCTTTTCAGCACAAACTCTTTCATTCAGGAGCAGGATGGACCAATGGAGGACTTGATCCTTCTGGTGGAACTTCCCTCCCTTGTGGCTGGCAGGAATTTACCCCCTCCGCGTACTTGAGGGGCAGAGGCTGGAGGAAAATAAGGAAGCATCACCCTTGAGTTGCAGAGAGGCTGGTGGAGGCTAGAGAGGGAGACTTTTGGGGGCCCTCTGGAGAGCACCGTCAGATCCTTGACAAGTGGGGACCAAACTGAAGTGAGGTGAAGCCCATATATATAAGGGCCAGCTGAACTATAAGGCCCAGCTGAGGCACCGGCGGGGAGAGCTATAAGGCCCAGCTGGGTAGCAGAAAGGAAATGGGCCGCTGAGTTTTTGGGAATGTGGGGCAAGCAGTGGCACAGGCAAAAGGGAAAGGGCCCTATTTGTGGTATGTTAATCTGTTGGGCATGGCATGGGACTGTGTGAGCATCAGCAGCTCATCAGGCCTTGAAGCCAGAGGCTGCTGTGGGAAGGGGCTATAGATGGGAGGTCTTGCTCAAATGTGGAGAGCTAAGCCTAGGATACCAAATTGTCTAGAGCAGGGATTCTCAACGTTGGATCCCCAGATGTTATTGTACTTCAACTCCCATAATCCCCAACTGAAGGCCACTGGGGTTGGGGATTATGGGAATTGAAGTCCAGTAACATCTGGGGCCCCAACACTGAGAATCCCAGGCTTAGAGCAAGGGTTCCCAACCTTTGGCACTCCAGATGTTGCTGAGCTACAACTCCCATCATCCCGTCAGAATTTATGGCAACAGGGATGCCATCTTGTCCCCTTTGGGAACGCCAACGTCCCCAGCTCTAATGTCTCTTCTGCTTGCCACATTCTCAGTGTGGTTCTGTTAAAACAACCAGTTGGCACAAAAGATCCCAATTTCTGCTGTATGCTTCTGTTGTACAAGTTTTGGTTTTGCTGCTTGCAATATTGATACGACGCTTTTCTTTTACCTTTCTGTAACTTCTGCACCTTTTTCTTGTAGCAGCTCCAGCTAACTTGAATGAATGTAAAACTTGTATGCTTTTCACAAAAGGAATTTTCCACTGCAGTTTGTCTTGGGCCACGCCTAAAGTAACTATTTTTTCTATTTAAAAAAATGAAAATGTTAAAAGAAAAAGGAAAAAGGCAATTTCTAAGTAGATTTGTTTGTTGTAACACATTTCTTATTGCTACACTACTGTCTGCAAGAGAGATTGTTGGGAATCATCTGGCAAGGAAGTCTTCTTCCCAAACTCTACTGGAACAAGTTGGAGTTACACTGAAGCATGATGTTTTTGTGCAAGTCCATTCATTTCAATAGGACATGTGTGGGAGATATTCCTTTGGATTGTAACTTTGTATCACTCAGTGCTTGGCATCCTTAATAGTCTAGCTGACTTATAATGGTTCATTCCTTTGGGAAATGGGTGGGTGGGGAGAAGAACGTTGATCCTAAGTTGGAGGTTACAACCTCTTACCCTTTCTTGTGGTATCCTGATACCTGTATGTGCCAGACACATGTGAAGAGCTTCTCGGCCCCACTGCGGCATTTCAGGTGTGTAGGCCGATCACATGCATCTATTGCTGTCCCAGCTTCTCTTTTATGGAATACTCCTTTCCTTTGGAAGAATGGCTGAAAGCCAAGTCAGGTGATGGCGTGAGCTTTAATTTGGCTTTGAAGAAAGGGTGATAGTGATTTCTCCTTGCATCCTTGCAGTCCACCAAAATTAAAGTCCTCCCAAGATGAGACTAATGTAAAAGATCGTACAAAGACTCACAGCTGGTGGGACTCCATATCAAAAAGACTTGTGAAATTGGGGACCTCAGGTGATCTGTTTGTAATCTTCTCTTCCTAACACTTTCACAGAACATTGCTTTGAGGTGTATGTGTGTGCATGCTGTGTCTGTCTGTCTTTCCCAACTACTGAAGAGTCTGCCCTAAGCAGATAAGCATATCTTCATCTGCAGCTTCACCAGGATTTACATGAAAATAAGCTTGTTACTAGTTGGTGCTGGGCATACTAACAGTCTAACCAGTAGCAGGCAGATGAAACCTCAGCCACCTGATCCATTTAATATGCTGCACTGATCATACCAGCAGACCCTCTGCTCTTGGCAGTAGGTAAAGGTCACTGCCACCAAGGATGAAAACGTTAAGGCTGGTGCCACCAGGAAATAAATCCTTGGAATAGTGACATGGTTGTACTATCAAGCCCTGCAACGTAGCATGGTTGTTAGGCTGCAGCCATTTACACCAATGCAGATACTTGGGCTCAGGGTGCCTTTGGACTTGGCAAAGTACTTTGTCTTAACTCTGTTGTAGACTGGGCAGTGTGAACATGGAAACTCCCTCCAGCTGAAAACTGATCCTCCAGTTTTCCATGTAGCAGATTATAATGCCTTACAGTAGCTTTGCTCACAGTCCATTGGAAACCATAGTGGAGGCCCTTTTTCTCATTAATGGGCTTGTGCAAGTCATACCATCTCCTTTATTTTCATTTTTTAAAAGATGGAAAGTTCTAGTTACAAACTATATTGTGTTCTATATAAGACTTGTCCAGTTAGCTTATTCAGATCATGTTCCACTGCATAAAACATGCCAACATAAATGTCCCAGGAAGTCTCTCTCAATCCACCATCCATATAGTCCGCCTGCCAGGTGCTGGGCAATCCCTCCCTCCCTGTTTTTGCAGACTAGGGAGACAGCAAGGCAGTAAGTTGACAGAATTCCTGCTAGGTTTCTCTCCATGGCTGTGTTGGGCCACAAGGCCTAGAATAACACATGACAACAGTTTTCTCTCCGGTTGGATTTCTTTCCCCACATGCATTTTTGAGGTGATAACTTGTGACGATACCACTTACTGACATATGAACATGGCCCCCGTGGTGACATCACCACATCAAAAGCTGGAATGTGGAAATGCAGCTTAAGAGATGAATGTTGGCAGATCTGTTTCTGTGCTTGAGATTGACGTTTGCAGTGTTGATACAGCAATACTTTTATCTTGAAACACACAGGGTGGCTTCGCACATAATGGTGGCAAGTTATGTAGGAGGGGACTGCCAGTTCCCACCCAGTGAGAGCTCCTGGTACTGCTGCCTCTTCCATGTTGTCTGAACCCACTCAAGTCAGGCTGACAATGCTGGGTTCCTTCCACCACCCAATATTCTCCCCTGCATCTTCAAATGTACATTATGAATGTCAGGTAGTAAAGGAAACCAGACATGGCCAACCCAACACTGATGCATTCAGAAGAGGCAGAAGCACTAGGAGGAGTGTGCACTCGCTAGCAATTGGTGGTTCTCCTCTCCTTACTTGCACTGTTATGTGTGTGAAGCAGCCCATGAATTATTACCCATTGCAGAGGAGGTGAAAGCAGCTGCCAAGACATAAAGCCTGCACAGGAAGAAATTCAAGCATGAAAAGGATGTGGCTTACACATACTTCATTTTGCCTTGTCAAAACGAATGGCAATATTACCCCCTCTCAGTTCTCCACCCTTCCCCCAAACTGCTTAATGATTCCACTGTCTTTGTCCCTGCTGACAATAAGGTTTCCCCACCCACCCCGCTTGAGTGCCAAATTTCTTACTAGAACTATTTCTTAAGATGCAATGTGTTTACCTAGAATGTATTAACTATTTTTGTATAGTATGAACTAAATGTATGTGTTTTGTACACTGCTTTTTTAAAGGCAGAACATATGCAATGTGATTCAGGTGACTTTTGGCCCTCAATTTATTTCAGTCATGTGAGCTCAGAATGTTGGTCACGGATACCTAAAACTGGAAGAAAGACCACTGTTCACTTTAAACCTTTACAAATGTTTTCTTAGCAGCATGTGCTGTGAAACGATATGAAAACTGTCAGTTTGTCACAAATAATACTGCTCCTGTTGTAATTTAATTAAAGTGTGTTCCTGTTTTTTCTCTAAAGCTGAATCTGTTTTCGAAAATCTACCCCATTCTGTAGACTCAAGCATTTATAGTATTTTCACCTAGCTGTTCCTCTGGCGTATGGTTAGGGAAGGGGGTTATAAAGTTTTATGCAGGATTTTATGCAATCTATTTTGAAGAATTTGTGCAAAATAGTCATACTTCCCAATGACCTACAGATATCACATTTTGCATATACAATCCTGCCACTGAAATTAGAGTGCACTACATTTTACACCAGAATACACTTGGTGAAAGTTTAACTTTTTTATGTTTTTTAGAAGACATGCTGGAGATAATGTTAACTGTTACTGTTCTCAACAGATTTAATGCTTAGTAATCAGATCAATAATTCAAAAACATGCCCAAGAGAAGCAGAAGACCTATCTCAGATTCAAATTTACTACAATTCAAATTTACCATACATAATTATTAAAATGAATGATGTTTGAAAGTTGAAATCTGACAAATTTCAAACTTTTTTTAACTTTGCAACCACATTAATAATAAATTCTACATTAATATATTGAATGTTCAATCAGTGTGATCTACACAAAATGACTTTGCCTGGTTATCATATATAGAGTTAGGTTATCTTGCATTTCTCTTGACTAAGTCACACTGTTTTCTTTTTCCAACTTTAGTACTGGGGGCCCATCTCACTCTTCTAGCCAAAATGCTTGTTATGGGGCACTTCAGAAGACCCAACACACCACGTTTTGTTAAAATCGTGAATTAGGAATGAGACTGCACGTTCCCTCACGCCTGGCTAAATTGCAAGCTTTCTTGATTTGAGGCAGTGCTCCCTACAAATGACAGTGCTGTCCTGGTTTGTCGGGAGTGATTAAACCACAGTGTGATGGTAACTACATTATATGTAACTAGTTCAACAAATCAAGAAGCTTTCCCTTTGTTGGGGCTCACGGGGAGGAAGAGCACACAGGCTTGTTTCTCCTTTTCACTCATTCATGTTCCCACAAGCTGGAGTTCTCCCACTTGAGTCCTTGCCTGTGCATCCTTCCTGATGTGAAGCAGGCAAGCCCAAAGCAGTGACTTGTGCAGATTCCAGGACTTGTGCACAAATGCAGCAGCTATTGGTTTAACACAACGTTGCTTTCATGTGTGGGCAAGTTATTTTTATTGCAGATTGATTACCAGTGATTTCACCTATACCTGTGCAAGTATTTCATGCCATACGATCACTTGTTATTGTCCTCATAGTAGCGCTGCTTGAGAGCCCGATACTTTCTGAGGAAATATAAAGCCTCCAGCTCCTTCATTACGAACTCTCCTCGGGAGATGAGTTGTTTAATTTTTTCAGGATCTCTCTCATCTTTGTTTTTTAAAAAAGCTGCCTTCAGTCGGGCTCGAAAGTAGTCTGCTCCTTTAGGGTATTCCTTGCCAAGGTACAGTAGCTTCAAAATACAGAAAATAGGTTGACCATTGCACAAATATTGGAACATGGTAACAACATGGTTATTTTGTTGTTACTGCAGAACTTACATTCTTGTACAGATTCAACACTTCATATCTTAAAGGATTGGCCATGTTCCTCGTGCACGTACATATCCGCCTTATTCGTATGTATTTACCTGGAGAACAATTCATCATTTTAACATTAGCTGCATAATGAGCTTCAGCTTTGAGCAGTCACCTACTCTTCATTTACTGACATTTTCCTTTCAACTTTATATTGCTGTTTGACTACTTTTTGGCAACACAGCACTCAAAGTGACTAACAAAGTAAAAAAACAAAAATCCACACAAGAAAAATAAGAACAGCAAACCTGTGAGCCACAAATGGTTCCAAGTGTATTCTGAATGATTTACCAATAGCCTATTTATTATATTTACTACATTTATGTCCTGCTCTTCCTCCAGAGAGCCCAGAGCAGAGTACATGGTTATATTTATTGGCACAACCACCCTATTTAGGTAGGTTAGACTGAGAGAGAAGTGACTGGCCCAGAGTCACCCAGTGAGTTTCATGGCTGAATGGGGATTTGAACTCGGGTCTCTCTAGTCCAACACTAACTACTACACCACACTGGCTCTCACTAAATACCTGTTGGAATAAAAAGGACTTTACAACATGGTGAAAAAGCATACAACCTTTATGGGTGGGGGAAGAGACCATGAGGTGATTCACACAATCAAAAACTCTTCTACCAGGTTTGGGAGCTGTGTGTACACCCAGTTTTTGGTTGTGTGGAAGCAAGGTAAGAGGAAAAGCTGGGTAGAAGTGATTGTGTGGAAGCAAGGTAGGAAAAGCTTTTTCCTACCCAGTTTTTCCTCCTACCTTGCTTCCACACAACCGAAAATTGGATGCACACACAGCTCCCAAACCTGGGTAAAACACAACTTTTGATTGCATAAATAACCTCCCTGTCTGGTGTGGCAGACAACTGTGCCTCCATGAAAGGCAGGACATGAAGCAGACAAGAGTCTGCTGAAGATTTTTACTTTCTGGCTGATATGGTTGGAGGCAGTTCTTAAAGTTCCTTTTAAAGCCCTTTACGGTTTGGGCCCAGTTATGGACAGTACTTTGAAATAAAGAGGGAGCTAATGAAGATCAAGAAGGGAGTAACATCCCTGTACCAATTCCCTGGAAGCTGTCTGTCTTTTGGATTAGATGCCGTTTCCAAATGCTCTTCAAAGGCAATCCTGCACAGAGCTTGCACTCAACACAGAACCACACAACCTCCCTCAGCCCCAGGAGCACGTGTTGCGCTCTCCCAACCTCACCCACGTGCCTACTTCCTTTTTAGGTTAGGATATACTGATACTGGTTGAAGCGTCCAACCTTGGCATATTTTAACCCACTTGCATCAGGGAACCTGAAATTGTAAACTAACTTCAACCCTCAGGTTCAGATCTCAGGTTTCCTGGAGCAAGTAGGTTAGAATATGCCTAGATACCACTCACAAGGGCCAAGCCTTTGGCCTTGTGACTGAGAATGATGGGAGTTGTAGTCGAACAACATCTGTGGACCCAAGTTGGAGAATTCTTGCATTAGAGGAGAGCTCGTGGTAGCAAGCATGACTTGTCCCCTTAGCTAAGCAGGGTCTGCCCTGGTTGCATATGAATGGGAGACTAGAAGTGTGAGCACTGTAAGATATTCCCCTCAACGGATAGAGCCTCTCTGGGAAGAGCAGAAGGTTCCAAATTCCTTCCCTGGCATCTCCAAGATAGGACTGAGAGAGGTTCCTGCCTGCAACCTTGGAGAGGCTGCTGCCAGTCTGTGAAGACAATACTGAGCTAGATAGACCAATGGTCTGACTCAGTATATGGCACCTTCCTATGTAAGGTCTGACCAATGGTCTGACTCAGTATATGGTAGCTTCCTATGTAAGGCTTTTGCACCTTTAAATGAGTGCATAGAAATAAGAATGTTGGCAGATACAGCTTAGGAACATAGGAAGCTACCATATACTGAGTCAGACCTTTTGGTCTATCTAGCTCAGTATTGTCTACACAGACTGGCAGCGGCTTCTCCAAGGTTGCAGGCAGGAATCTCTCTCAGCCCTATCTTGGAGATGTCAGAGAGGGAACTTGGAACCTAGATATTCTTCCCAGAGTGGGTCCATCCCCTCAGGGGAATATCTTACATTGCTCACATGTAGTGTCCCATTCAAATGCAACCAGAGCAGACTCTGCTTATCTAAGGGGACAAGTCATGCTTGCTACCATAAGGCCAGCTCTCCTCTTTCTTCTGCATGAAAAGCAAAATCCCTTCTAAAGGTAAAGTGTGCCGTCAAGTCGATTTCAACTCCTGGCGAATACGGGAGGCACAGTCTGAGATGATGCCTTTCAGCATCTTCCTATATTGTTGCTGCCCAATATAGTAGCAGTGGGGATTTGAACTGGCAACCTTCTGCTTGTTAGTCAAGCATTTCCCTGTTGCACCACTTAAGGTGACATGCCTCTTAAAGGTAAAAGAGCCCTGCCCTCCTGTTGCAACTGGGTAACTTGGGTAAAAAAATTTCTCACTCTTCAGAGCGTCGCCATGTTTGATCACTGCAGCAAACACAACAGTCTTGTTGCACCTTGAAGCCTAACAGATGTATTGGGGCATATGTATTTATGGGCCAGAGCTTGCTTCATCAGATACATGAAATGTGAGCAGCTGGAATATATGGTATAAACACATTCATGTGCATGGGTACAGAGTAAATAAATAAATAAAGTGGGGGCCTATGGCCATGAAATACAAGTACAGCGTGCAACAATTTTAAATATTTACTAGATAAGCACAGTGGACAACTTTCAAATCAATGAAACAAGCTAGTCATGATTAACTTAAGTCCCATTAATTTCAATGGGAGTAACCTGGTCTGGAAGTTGCCCACCATTCACAACGGCAATAACTGGTGATAATATAATCACCCTAAAAGCATATGCAAAAGCATATTTATTGCAGCACAAACTTCTGTACCTTGCAGCACCCTTCATCAGAGGCATGCAGTGGTGTTTGCAGTTGGCAGGCACACACAATCATTCCAGTTTTGCTATGTTCATCAGCACCTGTAGTGGGACAGGAAACCATTGTCTGGATCGAGGCCAAAACCAACAATCAAATTCCTGACAGGGTCTGTTCCAGCAGTTTCAGGCTGAATTCAGCCAGGTTCAAGCTGTGTACGGCATTGTCACAGAGTAGAACTCCTTGCATTTTGTGAGCATTTGGCTGCACTGTTTATAATATTTTCCTCTGTATACCCGTGTGCACACACAGATATATCTGCCAACTGAGGATATTCTGCTTAAAAAATAGAAGGAAGACAGCTGGTCTTGTGGTAGCAAGCATGACTTGTCCCCTTAAGCTAAGCAGGATCCTCCCTGGTTGAATACGAAAGAGAGACTAGAAGTGTGAGCGCTGTAAGATATTCCCCTTAGGGGATGGAGCCACTCTGGGAAGAGCATCTAGGCTCCAAGTTCCTTCCCTGGCATTTCCAAGATAAGGCTGAAAGAGATTCCTGCCTGCAATCTTGGAGAAGCCGCTGCCAGTCTGTGAAGACAATACTGAGCTAGATAGACCAGTAGTCTGACTCAGTATATGGCAGCTTCCTATGATCCTAACACTTCATCTGGTGAAGTTTTCTCAGGTGCGACGGTATTCTATAAAATAAAAGAAAGGTTCCCTTGGGTTGTTGCTGGACTACAACTCCCACCATCCCCACTGTGGCTGGGGATGATGGGCGTTGTAGTAGTTCAACATCACGTGAGAACCCCAGGTTGGGAACCTTCCTGCTTTATTTTGAGTCACCAACTTCTGCCCCTTTCCTTCCCTCGTGGGAACAGAGGGCAGGAAATAAGCCAAGAGACCCTAAGTCAGGAAGACCAATAGGAAGGTACAACCCCCGCTCTCCCGACCAATCAGGAACGACCCACCCCCAAAGGGTAAAAGTTCTGTACCTCTTCAGTCCATCGCTTTCATTCTCACCCTGCCTAGCTGTTTCTGAAGGCAACAAAGTACTGCGCCTGCGCAAGAAAGAGCACAGGGTTGCGAAACCGTCCCGATGCGGCTGCGTAGGGCTGCAGGAAGGGCGAAGGTTGCCCAGAGATAGGAAAACATAAACTTAGAGTGGTCTGTTGATTTCCGGTGTTCTTTGGAACCTCTGTGAGCGTGGTGACAGCACGAAGAGTGCGCCTGCTAGCGGCTAGAGGAGTTCTCATCAAGTCACTGTGCTTCATTCCCAGCCCTCTTCTGCCTGCACTATGTGGATAAGCACATGCAGTGCACTACACTGCAGGGCTGTTGGAAGCCATTCTTCCCTTTAGCATCAGTCCCAACCTGAAATAAAGAGACAACACGGGACTACACTGCAAGGTGGTTGTTCCCAGCCACCTAAAGATAGGGGCATAACGTTGCGCAGCCTCCCACGATATCCCAGAAAGTCTCTCCACCCCTCACCCAGGAGTAAGTCCCACCATCGTCCAGTGAGGCTTAAGCAGCAGCAGCAGCCTTCTACCAAGTCAGACCCTTCCTCCATCTAGCTCAGTACTGCCTACTCTGACTGGCAGCGGCTCTCCATGGATTCAGGCAGGAGTCTTTCCCAGCTCTATCTGCAGGCGCTGCCAGCAAGCTTCTCCATGCAAAGCAGAAGCTCTTCCACGAAGCGATGGATGGCCCTTCCTTCCCGCTTCCCGGGCACAGAATGGCAGGCACCCTTCCTTTATTGGCAACTCCAGTGTGCAGTTTAAGACTGCATTATATAAGGGAGCATTTGAAGGGCAGGTTTTTTAAAATCTTCAGAAGAGTCGCATTTTGTTTGTTTGTTCCCTGCACCAGAAGAGTAGGGACTATTGTCTTTTGATTGCTGGGAAGGGGACGCGACAATCAGATGCTTGCAGACCACTCTGTCATGATAAAGCACTGGACGTCTCTCCATTCCTTGCTACTATTAGCAGCAACTCCAAAAACAACCACCAAGGAACCTGGTGTTCAGTCTCGCACACAAAACGCACCCAGCCCACCAAAATCCAAGGCCAGGAGTAGGCTGCTGGGGTGGGGTGGGTGAAATCCTAGAGATATTGCACGGTGTTTGCATATTGCCTATATCCACTGCCGGCTTCGATTGGGAGGTCTTCACATACAGGGCCCCTGCAGTGATGGTTGCTCCCAGTCCCATCCCATAGACTTTTATCTCTCCCTCCCTAAACAGTTTTCTGTTTCTTGGGTTGCAATCTTCTTCGGGCGCGAATGGGAAGCAGGATCAAGGCAAGTACCACGTTGCAATTGGGAGCCGGAAGTGTTACCATCGCTTCCTCGAGTGTGTCTCCCCAGCCCCTTTGTGGGCCTTCTATTCTTCCGTGAACAACCTGCATAGAGAGCGTGAAGGGGCGGGAGGTTCTGGAACTCACTACGCCTGCGCGTGGGCGAAGCCCGTTGCCCGGGCGACCGAGTGGGCGGGGTATGTAAACAACCTCTCAGCCAGGGGTCCCGGGCGATCCGAGCGAGGCTGCGGCGGCGGGATGGTGAGAGCGGGGTGGGGTGCGGGGCTTGGCTTAGGCTTGCATTTTTTTGTTATCATAACTGTTTTCAATTTCTTGATTTTTAAAAATCTGGACTAAAAAGTGGAAATTAGTGGGGTGGGGTTGGATGAGCATAAATCTGCATTTGTAAGATTTGTTGCATATTTTATATGCAAGATAAGCATGCTGAATGCAAGCCTCATTTATTGAAACTCGTCCCCATACCACTTGCCCCCACAATTTCCAGATTCTTTCAGAAGCCCCCACTCTTGGTTTATGTGAATGACCTAACTGGATGTTTTGTTTTGTTTTGAGCCACTTCTCCCCCCCCCCCAACTCACCCTTCCTCCAAAGAGCTCAGGGCAGCATGCACAGACCTCCTCCCCACTCCCATTTTATGCTGCAAAACCCCCGTGAGTTGTAGGGTTGGGCAGTGATGACTGATCCAAACTTCAGAACTGGGTGGGGATTTGAACTCGGCTCTTCATTGCTGGCTGCACAGGGTTGCCAACATCCCATTGTTGGAATAAGGGACAAAGAGGGGGAATATGTGGGGAGGGGGGATCAGGGGCCTGAGTCGCACCACTGCTGTATGTGTTTTTGACCGCTTTCAATTTAAACTAGTTGCAACTGAGATTGCTTCTCCTCTGCTCGTTGATATAACCATGGTTTGCCGAGCTGGGCTAATATATACATAATTTAGGGCATACTTTTGTTTTCTAGAAAGAAAAGTTTTAGCGAGCAGTGATAGGTTTCATACACAAGCACTATCTAATAATCATCCCTTGAATGATGATGTAAGTCAGCAATAATTGCATTGATGGCTGCTAATGTCAGTGTCCCCAATACAGGGCCATATGGCAACCCTAGCAGCCCACGAGAACCACGGAGTACTCTGGGAGGGAGGGAGAAGAGAAAGGAGTTGAAGCTCATGAACGTCACCTGTATTTCATTATTAGTGAAAATAACTGATTTGACCTAAACCATAGGTTCTTCCCATTAGCTGAAAAAGAAGGGGCAAATGGTGTCCTGTAAGGGACAGACAATTTTGGACTCAAATAAGGGACATCCTTGCTGATAAGGGATTGTTGGTAACCCTACTCTGACCATTGAATGATATTGGCCTTTATGCAGTTCATGATTTAATATGGAGTCTCCGACCTTGAGTCTCCCGAAGTTGTTGGACTACAACCCCCATCATCCCCAGCTACAATGGCCAGGGCCATTGTGGTTGGAGATGATGGGAGTTGTAGTCCAACAACATTTGGAGACCCAGAATTGGGAACCCCTGAAATCATTTATCCATTTAGATTTAGGGACAGACTTTTTATTGCCTGTGCATTTGTGATGAGGTCTGGCTATAAGTCCAAAGGATATCTGTCTGTCTATCTATCTATCTATCTATCTATCTATCTATCTATCTATCTATCTGGCTTTGATCCTGAAACAAGAAGCTAAGGGGTGGAGTTTCATAAGCCAGAGGTGGAACCTTAGATGAGTAGGTGGAGACTGAGTGGAGATGGTCAAGTACTTGAAGCTAACAGGGAAGGCTGCTGACCCCTTAGCCCTTCACTCTGAGATTTTAGCCTTATTCTTGAGGAGCCTGAGAAGGAAGTTAAAACCTTGAAATGTCAAGTTAAATCCTTAATGTATGTATCCTTGACTTAAATCGCTCCCAAAGCTGTTGTTAGCTGCACACAGAGAAATGTACAGGCAGAAATTGTGCCCATAAGGTTTCCTCGATGGCTAATAACTGTTGGGCAATTTGGATTGGGGCCATGGAAGGAGGCCAAGGATTAGACCAGGCCTGCTCAGCTTAGGCCCCCCAGCTGTTTTTGGACGACAACTCCCATAATTCTCAGCCACAGCAGCCAATAGCCAGGGATTATGGGAATTGTAGGCCAACATCTGCAGGAGGGCCGAAGTTGAGCAGGCCTGGATTAGACCCTAACTTCCCTTGCGCCAGTCTCTAATCCCGATTGTCCACCTATTGCAGACAGTGTGGGGATCTCCCGTCATGGCGCTCCTGAGTAACAACTGGGTGCAGCAGGCGTGTGCTGCGGCACTAATCTCATCGCTCTGCTGAGCACCACTTGCAGCAGCAGCTGCAGCGTACAGGCACCATTTCAGTACATCTCCCTCCCCAACTCCCCCAGTTTCGGTCTCCCTTGTAGAAACATTTTCTAATGTGCCCTAGGTGAGCTGCTGTTCCGAAAAAGTCTGCAAAAGAACCCTTCTCCATGCGCAGTTCATCCCGTGCACGTCTCTGGATCAGAATGTGGCTGACCACCCACTTACTTAGCAGTCAGTGGCTTACTGCGCAGCGCCCCATGGGCCTTGTGGGCACCGCAGGAACTGCTGTATGCTTGTAACACAGCGTCCATGCAGTTGTGCAAATGTGGTCTTGCGTGAATGCAGGAATAGCATTGTGTAAATGCAGTTGTGCAGTGTCCAGCCCCTGAAAATAATGGCTGCCCATTGCACAACTGCATTGTGAAATTTCCTGCGTTTGCACAACTGTGTTGACACTGCATTATGAGCACACAGCACTTCCTGTGGTGCTCACAGTGTCCACGGCATGCTGCACAGTATGTAAGCATTTATGTCCATAAGTGTAAGCATTTATGTCCTGGCACAGCAAAGGACTGGAACAAAATACTGCATTTACCTGAATCCAAGACTAGGTTTTCCCCAAGTTCTTCAATGTTAGAAATCAAGGGATCTTCTTAAATTCAGAGTCCCCTTCCTTTTGGGTAAATATGGGTATAACCTATATTTAACCTGTATTTTTTGTAAGGGGGTAATCTTCGGTTCAGAATTGCCTTCTATTCAGGTATTTATAGTAAAATTACAGTATAAGGGGTTCTCAACCTTGGGGGCCCCAGATTTTGTTGGTCTACAACTCCCAGAATCCCTAGACATAGCCTTTATGGCTGGGGATTCTGGGAGTTGCAATCCAACAACATCTGGGGGCCCAAGGTTAAGAAACCCTTGGTCTACAGCTTCCCAGCTACAATGGCCAGAGGCAATTATGTTGAAGAATCAGCCATCAGGTGAGGGCAGAGGGTCTCTGGTCACAGTTCTGTAGTTCTTAGTCCTAGCTGAATTTCTTAGGGTGCAATCCTGTGCATGCTTACCAGGGAGTAAGTTGTACTTAACACAATGGGACTTACTTCAAAGTAAACATGCATAGGATTGTGCTGCACAGCAATGTTTTAAAATAAGCAGTCGATTTAATGAATTCAGAGCCTGAAGGATCCCCAGTGCCTGAAATATTGGTGGTGGCATCTTGGAGTTCACAATACTGTTTTTCCAGCTTTGCCTATTTAATTATGACAACTGCACCTTCTGACTGTCTGTTCTTTTTCCTTTGAACATTTAGGGTCCTAAAAAGAAAAAGGTAGGTAGGCTGTAGATGCAGAGACTATTAGCTATATATATATGTTATAGTTATTATACTGGAGTCCAAATACTGATAACTAAATGCCCATTTAGTTGCAATACACAATATCTTTCATCCCAGGAATTATTAAGTTAAATGTTCTGATTATTATTGGCAGGCAAAAGGGGGGGCTTATTTAAGATATTTCAAGACCCTGAACAGTTTTCTCCCCAGAGGGGTATTGCTGCCCCAGTCCGGCTGACCCCAAAGACTTAGCCTATATAGTCTTTGGTCTAGTTCACATGATCTTGAATGAGCCTGCTTTCCCCACAAACTTGTGTGTCCCCCTTCTCTCTCTTCTTTCTCTGCACCAAGGAGAAGGTTGCAAACTTCCACTTTGGAACTAACCACACTTCCCTGTTCCATCCAAGCTCAGGGAACTGTGGTTAGTTCTAACTGTGAATTGTTAACTGCATTAGCAAACCACAATATAATCCTGACTTCTCATGTTGCTTTAGGTTTCTATAGGAATATGATCTATGCATTAAGAAGAAATTGAGAAAGTTCCCGTCATTGTTCAGGGAATACTTTAATAGCAAGTGGGGTCTGCGAAACAAATTTTGGGTCTCAGTAGTACCTCCTGTTGCACGAGCTTCTGACTTCTCAGTGTTCCTTTATAGCAGGGCCCTCCAGCTGTTGAAGGACTACAGCTCCCATCATCCCCAGCCACAGTGGCCAATAGTGAGGAATGATTGGGAGTTTTAGTCCAACAACAAGGGCTGCAGTTGTTCAGCCCTGCTTTATAGCCATGAATACTTCATTCACATATATGTTACAAGGGGCTTTACTCATTTTGTAATGTGTATGTTATGGAAAGACACTTCCCATATACTCCCCCTCCACACCTGTACCTCGGCTTGGAGGGTCAGTATTACTGTAGTTCCATCTCCCTACAGAAGATCCTAAATTAGATTACTTCAATGTGCAGTATGTGGAGTCGACTGTAACAAATGCAAACTACAACTAGAAAGGAGCTAACTGGGATTAGGGAATGGGATGTCTTGCCCAGTGGCTCTTGGTCTATTTCTGAGGGCAGTTCAAAATGCTGGTGCTGATACTCAAAGTCCTTTCATGAGGCAAGGTGAGGCAGAGGCTTCAAGCGGCAAATTATTGAGGTGCTAGTGGGATGGCAAGATGCCTCTCGCCGCCTCATGTGCCTTCCATTGCCGATGGCCATTGAAGCTGCTCTCTGTCGGAGCCACTTCTTTGCAAAGAGCTACTTCGAGACCATCCTCTTCCTCCTCCCCACATTCCTTGTAAGAGTAGGATCGGTTGCTCTCTACTCCATGCTCTCTTTGCAAAGTTTGCAAGAAGCACAAGGGTCAGTTTTGAAGGGGAGCTGGCCCCCGCCAGGGGCATAAGGTAAGGTAGCATTTGGTGCCTCACCTCAGGCACTGTAATGCCTTGGATCAGTCCTGGAAGTCCTATATGGCTTAGGGCCTGGATACCTGAAAGAATACCTTCTCCCATGCCAGCATGCTGTGGGATGCTACTGGATGCTATGGGGTGAGGCTGTAGCTGAGCAGTAGAGCATCTGCTTTGCATGCAGAAGGTCCCAGGTTCAATCCCCGACATCTCCATGTAAGGCTGGGAAAGATCTCTATGTGAAACCCTGGAGAGCCAAAGCCAGTCAGAGTAGACAATTCTGAGCTAGATGAACCAATGGTCTGAGTCCGTGTAAGGCAGCTTCTTATGTATCTAATCTGTCCGTTCACTGCATTCACCACCAGAGCTTTTTCTCCAGTGCTTCTGCCATCCGAGCTGAGGCAGGAGGCATGGAAATGAGAGAACAGACCTTCTTAGTGGTGGCAACCTGCTTCAGGGATCTTCTTCCCTGTGAAGCTTCCAGGTGGCTACATTAATGGTCTTTAGGCCCCAGGCAATGACCTCTTTATTTTCCCAGGCTTTTAACTTTGGACACATTTCAGTATGTTCACTGCTGCCTTTATCCTGCAGTTTTTAAATGTTCAGGTTGATAGTTTCTACATTAGATTTTTATAAGGCAGGTTCACACAGCCGTTAAAATCAGAGTAGAAGGTGGGCTGCTCAGATTTACATGATCATCAGAACCCATGCAGTTCAGTGTTAACAAGTGCAAAGTGATTCATATTGGGGCAAAAGCCCCCAACTTCACATATACAGTGTTGGGGTCTGAACTGTCAATGACTGACAAGGAGACAGAGGTGGAGTCATGGCGGACAGCTTGTTGAAAGTGTTGACTCAGTGTACAGCAGATCATTAAGAAGAGGATTGAAAATGGAAATGCTCTTATATTATATTATAATGCTCTTATACAAATATATGGTGCAGCCACATTTGGAGTACAGCATACACCTCTGGTCACCGTATCTTGAGGACATGTTCTACAAGGACATTGTAGAACTGGGAAAGGTGCATGCCGAAGAGGGCAAACAAGATGATCCTGGTGCCTGGAGCACCTTCCTTATGAGGCAAGGCTACAGCAACTGGGGCTTTTTCATTTGGAAAAGAGGCTACTAAGGGGAGGCATGATAAGAGCTGTATACAATTATGCATGGGGTAGAGAGAGTGGACAGAGAGAACATTTTCTTCCTCTCTCACAGCACTAGAACCAGCGGTCAACCCATGAAACTGATTTCCAAGAAATCTAGGACTGACAAAAGGAAGTATTTTTCCCCACTGTGTAATTAATCTATGGAATTCCCTGTTACGGGATGTGGTGATGTCCATTAACTTGGATGGCTTTAAAAGGGGCTTAGACAAATTCACGGAGGACAGGTCTATCAATGGCTACTAGTCTGGTGGCTATAGGCTACCTCCAGCCTCAGAGGTCCCCCTGGATACCAGTTGCAGGGGAGCAAAAGCAGGAGAGAGGGCATGCCCTCAGCTCTTGCTTTGGGCTTCCCGGAGTCATCTGGCGGGCCACTGTAGTCCACAGGATGCTGGACTAGATAGGCCTTGGGCCTGATCCAGCAAGGCTGTTCTTATTTTATACATTTCCTTCCAGCCCAGGTTGCTTGTGGCAAGGATATCCAGCTTCTGTATCTAGTTTTACAGAGGGTGGAGCAGACCAGATCCCACTTGCCCTGGCTGTCCAGTCATGAGAACCATGCCCCACTCCTACCAGGACTAGCCTACTGGCATTCGGCACACCCTCATCTATGTGGCAACCATCGAGAGCTGTGTTTTCAGTGGCTGCCGTTCATGGAGGAACTAGCCTTCAAAGCACACTCTATGCTCCTGAAACTGGAGCAGGGTTGTCCGGGTTGGGGTCTACCGCCTTCTTCTTTGTGGCCTATGGAAGGGCACCCACTGACTTCATGAAACTTTGGCAGGGAAGAGGATGCTGGGAATGCATCCTGGTCGTTAGAGGACCTTCTTTAAGGGTGCGGACTTGAAGCTGACAATTTCAGCAGAAAGGGGTGGGGGAGAGGAGACTGGGGCAGAAGGGGGTGGGGGAGAGGAGAGGTGGGCAGAATTGGGCAGGGGGAAGGAGATTGGGGCAGAAGGGGGCGGGGGAGAGGAGACTGGGGCAAAAGGGGGCGGGGGAGGTGGACAGAAGGTGGGGGAAGTGTACTGCCACACAGAAGCTCTGTGTGGGTTCAGCTAGTGTGTATGTATGTGTATATATATATATATATAAACTTGTATATAATAACACTAATTTCCTTTTTGCATTTAGTCCGCTGGCAGCGGTGGTAAAAAAAAGAAACTTAGCAAAGCTGAGCGGCTCAGGTTGCAAAAAGAGGAGGACGAGAGAAGAATGATTGAGGAAGGTACAGTGCATTGCACACTTTATCTCTTATTCCAGGGGTTCCCCACCTTGGGTCCCTAGTTATTGATCATCCCCCCCGCCCCCATACATCTCTGTCTGTTTGGGTTGCTATGGAATGATGATACAGGAGTCACAGGGGTAACTTTCTATAAAAAAACGGGGAAAGTTAAAACTGCACATTTCAAAACTTAAATCAAACCTGAAAAATGAGGTTAGGTTCCTGGGTTAGGTTTATTTAACTTTTAAATCTCCAGCCACGCAACAGAGAAATTACACCAGCTGCTCATTCGTTGGGGTGGCAGTTTAAAATTTAAAAAGCTTTAACTTTTAAATCCAAATTGGGCAAAAGAGAAGCCACTTCTCAGCTGAGAGACAGCTTCTTTTTTATTCAGTTGCAATTTAAAAGTTTAAATTAACATTTAAATCCCCAACCCCATAGCTGAGAAGCAGCATGGGCTGCTCCTTTGCAGGGTTAAAGATTTAAAAGTTAAAGGGGTTTTCTTTTTAATTTTAAAATCCAAACCAGAAAACTCTGTGAAAGATCAAAACTACCTCCCTTGATAGCTAAATTTCTGTCCCAGGAAGTCATCTATGAAAGTTCAAAACCACAAAAGCGAAACCTGTGACATGTAACGATGTCCTGTAATGGTGAGCTTGTCATTGCAACAATGTGCCCATATTCTTTTAAACATATTACGCTCGTTCACATGATTACAATTAGGTAGGACAAGTGTTCTGCCTAGTTTGGGAGCTGTGTTCACTCATGCAATCATCTGCGAGGTAAAAAGCAAGGTTGGAGGGGGAGGAAGTGATAATCTGGGAGAGAGGAGTTGGGCCAGATGGTATTTCGTCCTACCTCAATAGCAGGGGACAAGAGCTGGGGAGGACAAGCCCAGTAATTATTTCATTGTCTTGCTGACAATCTTATTTCCAGAGGAAGCCCGATTACGAGCTGAACTAGAAGAAGCTGCCAGGATTGAAAAGGAAAGGATTGAAAGAGAGAAGACGGAACTACTGGAGGCTAAAGTCAGTACACCTATGCATACACACCATCAGTTATCGCAGGCTTTGCAGGCTGTGTTTCTAAATGTCTATAACTTATTGGGCTGGGCTGGAGGGCATTTTCTCGGATCCAGCCGATTATGCCAAAGGCAGCAAGTGTGTGCTTGGCTGGCCTCCTCCACCCTTGTATGTCCACATGGGGTGGAATGTTCAAATCTAGCCTCCTTGTGTGAAATCCAATGTTTGTCTCCCTGAAAAAAAAGTCTGGTAATCTGGTTTTGATCTGCTTGTGTTAGATTTCACGTGCATAGACTGTATTTCTTCCAGGGACTGCCAAAGGCTCCCCCACCCCACCCCACTATCACCCCTTTCTCTTTGGTCATCTGGACTCTGGGTGCCCCATGTTGCTGCGCCATGCCATTGCGACCTGTTTCCGCCGCCAGTCATGAAAGTTGCTAGCCTTTGCAACCCCCACTGCCTGCCCATGCTACCACTGCAGCTGGCCTGCCTCCTTTGGCCAGCTGCAACACAGTCTTCGTCATGAACCCCACCACCCACTGAGATCATCAGGAGAGGTCTGTCTGCATTTGCCACCGGCTCATCTGGCAGCTACTCGGGGATGGGCCCCGAGGCTTTGGAATGTGCTCCCTAGTGAAATAAGAGCCTCCCCATCTCTGACAGCTTTTAAAAAGTCTTTAAAGACACATCTGTTCACCCAGGCTTTTAACTGATTGTTTTGATTGTTTTAATGTTGTTTTTAGAATATTGGTTTTTATTTTTTTTTAATTGTTGTGTTTTAAATTTCTTGTTTTTGTTTTTAACTAATGTTTTACCTTTGTTTTTATCTTGTAAACTGCCCAGCGACGTAAGTTTTGGGCGGTATAAAAATATGTTGAATAAATAAAATAAAATAATAATGTCATGATGCCGACTTGTGCCAGTGACATCATTAATGACATTAGACTATGACATGGCCCAGCCTGGCAAAGGGAAGAAGGATGGGTGGGCGGGCAGAACATGAGTGAACAGCAGGTGAGTGGTGGGTTGTGGCAGCAGTGACAGCAACAGTGATAGGGGCCCATCCCAGATCTCATCCAGGGAGTGTCCTCATCGTCGTTACATTACTGCTGACTGCACATGGATGTAGAGGGCCAGATCAGGAGAGAGGGCCAGATCAGGAGAGAGGTGTCATCTGATCTGGACCATTGTCAGTTCGTTGTAAGAACAGTTTTGGAACCGTTTCCTTTCAATTTCCCTTGCTACTTAAACCACTTTGAGATCTTTGTTGTTGTTGGGAAGTGGCATATAAATGTTCTTAATAATATTATTAAGAGTTTTTATCCAGTTCTTCAGCAGGGAAAGACTCTGCAAAATGAACCATAACATCAACATATTTAAAACCATGCAGTGCAAAGTCTTTTCCGCCACTCATAGATTCAAATGCCTCTATAGATTGAAAGTTTTCAGTGTACAAACAATGAAATTAAGTTGTTAAAAAGTTGCTAGTTTGCATACTTCTTAATGACTTTGATGATGATGTTCTTTTGAAGAGCTGGATGTAGCTTGGAATGCACTGGACCTTTTGGGGCTATTTTCTGAATACTTCCTTTTTTAAAGATATCCTTTTAATTGTGTATTATCAATTGCAGAAACAAACATATGGCACAATTAAAATTCCAATACAGAATAAATGAGCCCCATGTTTTCAGCTAGTTCAACACAATTCACATAGCCATTCCTTCATCATGTTATGTGTCAACTTACCCATCTCAGATTTATTTATTTAGTTGACATTATTTCTATACTGT
This sequence comes from Hemicordylus capensis, assembly GCF_027244095.1. Lineage (NCBI taxonomy): Eukaryota > Metazoa > Chordata > Lepidosauria > Squamata > Cordylidae > Hemicordylus > Hemicordylus capensis. The sequence continues at coordinate 247,497,321 of NC_069661.1, read as the reverse complement.
CCCAAACTTGCGTATCTGGGTGGTTTACAATTAAAATAATTTAAACATTAACATCATTAACATTAAAATCGTTTAAAACCCAACATTAAAAGTATTAAAACTATAAATCTAATTAAAAGCCTGGGTGAATAAATGTGTCTTCAGTGCCTTTTTAAAAGTTGCCAGAGATGGTTGAAATAACACGGAATGCATTCCAAAGCCCTGGGGCATCAACGGAGAAGGCCCACCCCTAAGTAGCTGCAGACGAGCTAGTGGCAACTGCAGACGAACCTCTCCAGATCATCTTAATGGGCAATGGGGCTCATGGTGAAGAAGCCTTTCTCTTAAATACCCAGGGCCCAACCATTTAGGGCTTTATAGGTAATAACCAGCACCTTGTATTTTGCCCAGAAACTTATCAGCAGCCAGTGTAGCTCTTTCAACACATGAGCAATGTGGTCTCTCTTAGATGATCTAGAGACCAACCTGGCCGCTGCATTCTGGACCCGCTGCTGTTTCTGGACTACATACAAACAGAAGTGCTCTAACCCCTGGACCCTGGGGCTCCAGCCCATGGCCTACAAGGCCCGGGGTGGGGTGGGCCTCCTGCCGCCACAAGCCCCCCGCCACCGCCACGAGCCCTCCACCCCACCGACGCCGCGAGCCCTCGTCTTCGAGATGTCAGTCACCCATGTGGGGGGTGAGGCAAATAGGCCTCCCTCTCGCCCGTGGTGGCAGTAGTGGTGGGCAGAGTGGGAACAGTCGACCCTCCAGCTCAGGTGCGCCTGCGCAGTTCGAATGCAGTGTCGCAAGCCTGTGGGTGTCATTATGAGTGGATGTATTCTGTTACGGATGATTTTCTTCTCTGTGTTGCTTCAGTGAGATTCTCTTGTTGCACTACAAATGCATACTGAGAGCCGCACATTCTTTAGATTTGGCTGGAAGTTGGGAAGAGCTGTGTCATTAGCAGAAGGATGTGATTCCTTGTGGTGTCTACGCCTGTACGACTGCTCCCATCTCCTGTCAGGCTACTTCCCACAACTTGAATATTTGTTTCACTGATATATTGCATCTGTGGGCTCCCAAATCCCCGCCCTTGCCTCATGGCCTCTAATTCCTCTTTCGACCTCAGTTATGGGGGAGTAGATGGTAGGAGTGAGGAGATTAAATGACTGAGAAGTCCTGTCTCCTCAGGCTTCCTGCCTCTGGCTCTTTCTGAGCACTTGCCAAGAGTATAATGGAGTTCACTGCTCTCCTCCTCATTGGCTCACTGCCCTCTACTCCTCACTCCTCATTGGCTCACTGCCCTCTACTCCTCACTCCTCATTGGCTCACTGCCCTCTGCCTCTCCTCCTTATTGGCTCTCTGTCTAAAAACTTCCAGGTAGTTGCTGCAAATCTCATGGGAAACTGAGCCCCAGGAACTGGTCCTCCCACGAGACCACGCGTTGGCTGGTGTCCAGGTGCTCCATCTCCTTTCCTCTTTGCATGCCTGGTCAGCTACATCCCTGCTGTTTCAGCTGCTACAATGGCTGATCTCTGGCTCTGGCCTGGCCATGTCCCACCACCACCACATGGATGGACATGGTTGCTCCTGGCCAATTGCCACCATCGATGGTCTGCTGGGTGCTCCACAGCATCTTTCTTCCACAATTTATTTATTTATTTTGATTTATATACCGCCCTTCCAAAAATGTCTCGATGACAGTGTACATGCAGTTGTCAGACAATCTCCTGTCTAGGTCCTGACCAGACTCAGATTACTTCAGCAAGGCTGCTGCATCATATGTTTTCAGACCATGCCCGGAGATGAAGGTTGTTTATTTATTATATTTTTATCATGCTCTCCCTTTAAGCAGCACTAGATACATGATCGACTTCCCCCATTTTATCCTAACAACAACCCTGTGTGGTAGGTTAGGCTGAGAGTAGGTTACCAGCCCCAGGTCATCCAGGAAGCCTCATCAGGTCCTCGTGTTTCATGCAGGATCAAGATCGCCGAGGGCTTGAACTTGTGGAGCTTGAGGTGCTCGAAGAAAACTTTTTGACTGCAGCTCAGTGGAAGGAGAAATTTAGAGCCTCTGCTAAGGTATGATTGGCTTTCAAATCACCCTGCATTTACAACCAGAGGATATTTGCCCTAAACTTTGGTTTTCTTAAGGAAAATGCAAAGAGAGAAAGAATGAGAATGAGAATCAGCAAAGTATTGTAAAGGTTTTGAAGACCAGCAGAAAGCTTCAGCAGTGGCATTGGAGTAGTACCAGAATCTACAAACTCTGAATGTTTTGGAACATGTCTGGATGGAATTTTGCATTTCAGAATGTTGTCAAGGTGCTTTAGGTTGTGCTTCGTTCTGAAGAAAAGAGTGGGGGGGTTGAGTTCAGACGCCTGTGAGGGCCCACCTTTTTAGAAAACTGCACTCCTTGATTCAAAGTGCGAGAACACTGTGGTTGTTCAGTGATGAAGGAGTGGCACTGTGTAGATGCTCAGAGACAAATGTGAGCATATGAAGCTGCCTTATTCTGAGTCTGATCTTTGGTCCATCTAGTTAAGTATTGCCTCCTCTGACAGGCAACAGATCTCCAAGATTTCAGGCAAAGGTTTTCAGAATGTTTTAGCTGGAGATGGGGGAAGTCCTGCAGAGTAGGGTAAACTGGATGGGAACCAGAGTTCAGTCCCAGGCAGGGGCAGCCCTTTCATGAGGCGAGGTGAAGCAGTTGCCTCTGGGGCCAGATTATTGGAGCATCAGCAGGACAGCAAGATACCCCCTTGCCCCTGCCATCAGAGCAGCTCTTAGGGACTGATTTGACCCTTTTAAGCTTTGCAAAGAGCACCTCTCCTCACACTCCTTGCAAATCTTGCAAGACGCACAAGGAGAGAAGGAAAGGCTGCTGGAAGCCCCCCTGCCCCTTGCACCAGTTTCAAAAATTGCAAAGGTCTGTTTTGAAAGGGGGTTGACCAGGGCTGGGGAGCAAGGCAGCATTCATTCATTCATTCATTAAATTTATACCCCGCCCAGAAACCTACGTCTCTTGAGTGGCCTCATTTGGCACCTTGCCTCACTCACCTCAATAATGTGGGCCACCCTGGTCCCAGGAATGATGGCGCTGGTGCCCTGAAGACAAGTAGATCTTAGCTCGCAGGTCCTGAAATGGCCCTCTTTAATGAAGGCCAAAGACGATGCTTTGCAGAAGACCATAAACTAGGGTTGGCCAACGTGAGGCTCTCTAGCTATTGTTGGACTACAACGCCCCACCACCACCACCACCACCACCACCACAGTGTATTGCGGTGGGGGATGATGGGAGTTGTAGTCCAACAAACAGTTGGAGAGCCTCAGGTTAGCCACCCTGCCATCAACCATATTCATCTATGTCCATTTCAAAGCCCTCCCCTTCCCACACCCTTCCTCCTACCTTTGTGTTGCAATAAGTATTGTGTATCTTATTTTTTGCCAGTGGGAGCACTACACAGGCTGTGATGGGAGTCCAGACCCAACAATCCCCCAAGAAATCAACACTTTCATGAGCTTGTGGAAAGAAGAGAAAGATACCGATATTAAACATGTGGTTGAGAAAGGCAACAAAGTGCTGGAAGTAAGTGATCCTAGCAATCATCTGTAGTAGTCACACTCAGGGGAGCACCGAGGTAATTTTGGTGCCCAGACCTGAAGGGCTTTCGAGTCCCCCCACGGTGAGTTAAAACTGAGAAGCTAATTTTTAAAAAAGAGTTAAACCTATTCCTGCCTCCAAAGACTAAGGGGAGGCCTTCCTGCCACCACCCCATCACCACTGCTGCCCTGTGGTGCTGAACTGTGGCGCCGAAAATTTCAAGCATTCTAGCTGCACCATGTGCATGCCCAGGGGGTGTGGGGGTGGGGTGGGGGGTGAGCCGATCAGGCCTCCCCGACCCCCGTGGTTGTGGCGTCAGCTGGTGGAGCGGGAGCAGCCACTAGGCTCAACTGTGCAACCCAGTGGCCCTTGAGAACTGCGAGGAAGCTCCATGTGCCTGCTCAGCCCAGCGGCCACTCCTGCTCCTATGCCGCTACCAAGGGTGGGGAAAGGCCTGCTCGGCTCACACCCACACACCCCACACCCCAGCCGCACACATGGCATGGCTAGAATTCTTGGAAGTTTTCAGCATGGCGGTTCGGCACTGCAGGGCAGCGGTGGGGTGGGGTGGCGGCAGGAGGCCCCCCTGGGTCTTTGGAGGCTCCCCTGGACCTTGGAGGCCACGAACTGGGTCCCCAAGGTCCTGGGGTAAGAACGCCTCTGGTCACACTACTAGTCATTTGCCAAATGGCAAACAGGAACAGTTGATCATAGGAAATGCGAAAAGCAACTTGAGATGCAGCCAAGGAAGATGTTTCTTGGAATTTAAAAACACATCCACATTTACCCATATTTTGCCATATCCATGGGACTTACTCCCACATGGGAGATCTGCAAAGGCAGACAACTAAAGGAGACGCTAGAGGCATCTTCCCAACTTCCAGCTTCTGATGTTAGAGCAGTTTTTAATAATGGTTAGCAAACCTTATGACTGTGAGAGGGGTGAGGAGGTAAGGGAATAGGGGCACCCACTGTAAATGTGGCTAGCCTCCCTTTGGCTGGTCATCGTCAGGGGGACGGGCATGTTTCTGGGTTCATCGTTGTGCGGGGACCTTTGCTCCCGCATCGTCCAGAAGCAGCCAGTTTCCCAACACCATCTGGCAAGAAAGCATCAGAAACCCACCAATGAGACTTGCAATCAGTCCCGAGTCCAGCAAGGCAGAAGCTCCGTTTAGTTGCTGCGGACCCAGCAAAGGCTTGCTCCGTGTGGAAGGGTGAGATAGTAACCAGGAGCCTGGTCCCTTCCTTGAGCTCGGGCAGTCCCAGATCCAAAGCTGGTGTCTGAGCTGGCCTCTCCCTCCTCTTGAGTTGACCCACGGGGGGGGGTGTCCCCTGAGTAGCCAAGCTCCTAGGGTTCTGGGGCTAGGACAGGAGGTCCACTGGGTGGCATCACAGCCCCAGGGCTCCCTATATCTATCAGGCCTCTCAAGGGAGCCCTGGGGCTGTGCCTGGGGGTTTTGCTGGGTTATGCTCTTCCTTCTCCAAGAGGGTCAGCTTTGGGTTAGAGGCTGAGTGGATGCTGACATTTACCCATTTTATAGAACTGAGAGTAAGCCAGCTTAGGGTCCATTTGAGTTAACAGCAGTTCCAGCTGGAACCCATCGCATAGTTTATCGTTCTGTTCTAATATGTTGCTCTTTGCAAAACCAGAAAGAGAGCAAACACAGCTCCCTTTGCTCAACCTTTAACCGAAAGATGTGGCTTTACCAGCCAACACGGAAAGTGTGATGTCTTCCAGTTGATCGAGAGGTTAGAGTTTTATATCCTGGACACCCCTTTCCATGAGCTGAGTGCAAGTGATGTGGAGCAATACCAGGACACCATTCTGCACCTGCAGACTCTTCTCCACCAGAAATATGATGAGGCAACAGAACAACTGCTGAAGGTAAAGAGATTCTTATTAAGGCCGTGCAAGAAAATGTTGGTGCCATTATTCAATGTGCATTTGTTATTTTAAAAGAAAGACAATTTAAAAAAATTAAAATGCAATTTGTTTAATTATTGGTTCAGTTGTACTAGTATTCAGTTTATAGGTAATTTGAACCATTTTTGTTTCCCACAGTTGGTTCCTTAACTGGTGTTGGGGCAGGTGGCAGGACTTACCTGTAACAGCAGTGGGCTCTTCCCCGGCTTTTTAAAACTCTTTTTTAACATTGAAAAGGCCTGGAAGAGTTCCTTTTAGAGGCCACTGGCTGGCAGTTGCCATTTTGTTTTCACAAACCATTCTGGATGTTGTCCTACATGTTGTTCTCAACACAGGGCTGCCACTGAAAACAGCAGCACTGTGTTCCCCCGTCCCCACATGAGCTTCCGGGACCTTCTGAGGACACAGAGATTAAAAAATACTAGAACTCCTCTCCTGATGACTGGTGCTACAATTCCTTAGCTTGGCATATTAGTATCCTTTGTTTCAATGATCTTTTCAGCAAGCTAGTAGTTATGCCGAATCCGAAAGTGGAAACATGGAGGTCGTCATCAAAGAGGCTGGCATCACGTTGTGCATTTGGGCAAATCTCAAGAAGAACCCGAGGTACACAGTCTGAAAAGCTGGCCATTGCCTTTCTGGTGTTGGAGACACTGCCGCACGGCCTGGTCCCATATCATCGTCGGCGAGTACCCTTAAACGTATACAGTCAGGATGGCACGGCTGTTGGACGATGGTGACATGGCCAGTCACCCTGGCCTGACATCCGTCCTGCATTCAGGATATTTTACACTGACCATAAGTTTAAATGTCCAGTCTTTTCTTCCAGGGAAGCCTCCCAAGCAGTGTCCCCTCTAACAGAAAATCCCAGATGTTGTGGACTACAACTCCCAGCACCCTCAGCCAAAGCCCACTACAGCTAGGGATTCTGGGAGTTGTAGTCAACAACATCTGGGATGCCCTCTTACAGGGAACACTGCTTCCAACGCAGGAGATTCTGTGTCTTTTTATTGATAGGGTTCTCCCTGTCTCTCTTTATTCCCTCCTCTCTCCCCCGCCTCTCCTTGCCTCAGCTTTAACTTGAGCTGAGTGGGGCTGGTCCTTAGAGATGCAGCTGTGGTTGGATCTGCCCCAGCCTGCTCTGCCCCACCAGCCCCAGCCTCACTGACTACATCAGCTTCCATCCCCACCGCCAGTGGCCTTGGAGCCTGCACAGCAGCTGCTGATCCAGCTGTCCCCCATGGCGTGCTCTGCTTTGGCTGCGCTCAGTGGCTGGGCTCTGTTCTTCCCTGGGTGAACAGCAGTGGAGAGCATCCCAGCTGGAGCTGCACTGCCCTCCTGCCAAGTAGAGTGCACCAGGGGGATGGCTGGGTCAGGAGCACAGCTGATGAGGTGGGGCTGGCGGAACTGGGGACAGGGAGATTCCAGGCTGGCATTTCCGTGCTGCCACCACAGGTGTAAGGCTTGGGATCACGTGGGCCTTGGGGAGATGGCCTCTAGTTGTTGATATCCAAAGGACAGCCCTGGTTGAGAGTATTCCCCCACCCTGTCCACCATGTTGTTTCAAGATGGCAGCCACTCAAAGTATAGATTACACGCCTTTGTAACTCATGTGCTGACAGTTGGGTACAAATCAAATGCACAGCACATTGGGAGGGGGTCCTAGGTAACAGCCACCATGTTAAAAGAAGCAGAAAGTAGGCTCCATTTATTCTACTTAGAACTACGTGTACGGACAATAAATCGTTTTATCCCAAGCCTAGTTGGGCCAGAAGGCATGTGACCTTCATAAAGTAATTCTTTGCAATCCCCAAGATTGTCCCTGTGGAAACACTGGGAGTGCGCCTTGACCTTGTATGATCTCCCACTTGATCTTGTATCAACCATGATATCATAATTGTATCATGACCTTGTATCAACCATGACCTTGTATCATGATACCTCACCTTGTATCAACCATTATATCATAATTATATCATGATCCTGTATCAACCATGACTTTGTATCATCATCCTTGACCTGGTATCCACCATGGTTTCATAATTGTATCATGACCTTTTATCAACCATGACTTTGGACCGGGTCTCACGATCAGTGAGACCCGGTTTGTGGCGGTGAGCGGGGAGGGAGCCCTGGGCGGCCGGATTGGCCGCCCACACGATTGTCGGCACCGTGACGGAGCCGGCGGTGGCTGGGGGGAGTGGGGTCCAATTGGCCCCCGCAGGCTCCAGCATGACCTGTGCGAGCACGCAGGGCATGCTGGCGAGACCCCCGGAGCCAGGAGGCGGCTTTTCACCTCCCCTCCCGGGGAGGTCTCCTCGTGAGTAGCCGCGGAGCTGCGCCACGGCTACTCACGATCCAATAGCCTGGGTTTGCGGAGCGCCCGCTTTGCTAACTCGGGCTAAGGGGCAGGTTACTTGAGCTGGTTAGCCGCTCAAAAGCCACCAGGCTCACAGCCGAGCCCGGTGATTCTTACAATTAGCAAAAATCGGGCTAGGCTCTCCTAGCCCGATTTTTGCTAATCGTGAAAATAGCCCCTTTTTATCATCATACTTGACCTTGTATCCACCATGATATCATAACTGTATCATGATATTGCATCATGACCTTGTATCAACTCTGATTTTTATCATGATCCTTGACCTTGTCTCATGATATCATTACTGTCTCATGATTTCATGATTGTATCATGACCTTGTATCAGCCATGACCTTGGCCTTGTGTGCTACACCATTTCTGTCACTTATCAGCACAGCGCTTGTGTATAAAGCTCTTGAGAATGGGATTGAGAATGGCTTATTTGTAAGCTTTACTAAATAAGTATATGCCATTGACATTGCTGCCTTTTGTAGAACAACATTCTGCTTTCCATGCCTTGCAACCAGGTTCAGAAGTCAAACCTTTTATAACGAAGATAAGGAGCCATGCAATGGGTTTGAGATCCCCAAACAACTAGCCGTTTGCGACATTGCGGTGCGCATCCTGCACACCCACTATGACCATATATCCCCCTTACGGGCTTTCCCGAAAGAGCTGCCAGACCTGGACATTCCAGTGCCTGTACGGGCAGTGCCTGAGATCACTGTGCAAGAGACAGAAGAAAGGGCTCGAAAGACCTCAGAAATAAGTTGTTTGGAAAACGTCGTTGGGCACACCTTAAGGGAACCACAGGTACAGTTGGGTGAGGGGAAAGGACAAAACAACAGCGTGAAGGAGCTGAAATATAGTACATAAAAACAAGACAGATCCTGATAATATAACCAAAAACAAAATGACCAAACATTTATAACAATACATAGGTACAAACAATAGAACAATAATATTGAGATCTATGAGACCGCAACAGCTATCCAATATTATACGCTGTTTCAATGTGTCTTTTTCAAGTGTCCTATAAGTTCAATCAATCTTGGAAAAGTGTCAGCAGTGGTGTCCTGCTATTGTTTTTCTGTTGGACAATGGGTATTTCTCAGAGGGAATCCATCAGTTGTTTCCCATCATCTGCCATCTGTCCATTCTGTCTCCTTGAAGATTTCCAACAGACTATATGAATATGAATGTTTGGTCATTACATCCTATTTATCTATACCATAGGAACATAGGAAACTGCCATATACGGAGTCAGACCATTGGTCCATCTAGCTCAGTATTGTCTTCACAGACTGGTAGCGGCTTCTCCAAGGCTGCAGGCATATATAAATTATTGATCTTCTTTCAATATAATTTATATCCACATATTTAATGGTGGGGTTTTTTTTTTACATTTTATATCCTGCTCTTCCTCCAAGGAGTCCAGAGCAGTGTACTACATGCTTATGTTTCTCCTCACAACAACCCTGTGAAGTAGGTTAGGCTGAGAGAGAAGTGACTGGCCCAGAGTCACCCAGCTAGTATCTTGGCTGAATGGGGATTTGAACTCGGGTCTCTCGAGTCCTAGTCCAGCACTCTAGCCACTACACCGTGCTGGCTTTTCCCCATGCTGTTTGAGGGTATATTATGAGGGGAAAGGGCAACATTGTTGGTGCATTGCAGTGAAGAGGCTGTTCGAGACGAGACTTGTTCTCATGACCATAAACTGGGCAGGACAAGAGTCCTACCCAGCCTTGGGAGCTGTGTGCATTCCTGTGTGCATTCTGTGTGCATTTGATGGTGTGCAGCAGTGCTCCCTCCAATTTATGTCATCTCTGTGCTGACTGAGGTTTGTTCTGGGTGGCAGTATCAAGGCACCATGTGTGCGCGTGCATTCAGAATGGGGCCTTCCTGATTCAACCTGAGCGGGATCTAAAATTAACTGAGCGGACATCAGAAAACTTGTGAGCCTGCGCACATGCACACGCTTTAGAGGGAACAGTGGTGTGCAAGTAAAAACCTTGGTAGGAAGCGTGGGAAGTGACCCATATGGGAGCCTTGCGCTGGGTAGGAAGGCTTTTCCTCTGGCCTCATTGAACAGCTGAGTACAGGTGCTGAGCAGGACAGTGCTGCCCTTCCCAGCACAAGGTTCCCACACAGTCACTTACCCCTCCTCCTACCTAGGATTTTACTTGCACACGATAAAAATTAGGAGTGGGCATCACTCCCAAAGCTGGCAGGATGCTTGTCTTTCCCAGTGTATGGTCATGAGAACAAGCCTACTGAGCTGTGAATCAGGAAGTCACTGGTTGCATTTGTGCTAAGAACGTAAGAAGAACCCTTTGGATCTTCCTTGGGTCCAAAGAGCCTTTTTAGTTCAGACCAAAGAGAACTGGCCACAGCTCAATAGAAGAGTATACACTTTCCCTTCAGACGGTCCCAAGTTCAATCCCTGGCACCCTCAGGTAGGACTGGGAAAGACCCCTGACTGAAGCCCTGGAGAGTTGTAGATTGAGGTTCTCAACCTGGGGTCCCCAGACGTTGAACTACAACACCCATAATCTCCGGCCACAATAGCCTTTGTCCTGGGGCTGATGGGAGCTGGGGACCCAAAGCTGAGAACCCTTGGTGTAGATAACAGCGAGCTAGATGAACCAATGGTGTGAACTCAGTAAAAGACAGGTTTGTATATGTTCATATCTGTGTAGATCCAGCTAATCCAGGACCCTGTTTCCCACCGTGGCCGACTTGGGACTTCCAGGAAGTCCACAAATAGCACAAAGGCAACAGCCCTCCCCAGCAACTGCAATTCAGTAACCAGTTGCCTCTGTAGCTGGAGGTTCCCAGTAGTCATTTTGATTGTGAGATTTGTTCCCCCTTGAATTTTAATTGTGTGCCCCAGTGGAAGCCAATCTTGGCTGAGAAGTCAGGTAGAAATAATAAGATGGGTATTATTGTCTATCAATCTATCTGAAGTGTGTGTTTGGTCCACAGACCTTTCCACAATCAAGATATAGCACTGAAATACAGAATGTTACAAATAATATCTTCCAGTTAATCTTTTGAATAGCAACACAGATAAACACAAAACACCTCCTATATTTCATAAGCTATAGCACAAACCTCCCAAGGTAGAATTTTAAATATCCACAACTAAAAATTAACTGTCTTTAAAATCATTAAATGGTTTGTTATTAACCAATTAGGATTCTGTTTCACAGCAATAGTGAAATATTTACAGTAGTTGTATTTTCAGCTGCTGCTCTTTCTGAACCAGCCAAGAGATATGAAACAGAAAGCTCCCTTGTCCTGCCAGGGGATGAGGGAGTTAAAGTGGATTAATAAGATGTTTCCTCGTATTGTGTTCCCCACACTATGGGAAACACCTGTATTGGGCAGCAGCAATATAGGAAGATGCTGAAAGGCATCATCTCATACTGCACGGGAGATGGCAATGGTAAACCCCTCCTGTATTCTACCAAAGAAAACCACAGGGCTCTGTGGGCGCCAGGAGTCGACACCGATTCGATGGCACAACTTTAGTATCGTTATAAAAAGTATATTCTTCCAAAATAGTGCACAGTGGCAACCTGGTTGTTTTGAGAGCTGGCCTTGTGGTTGCAAGCATGACCTGTCCCCTTTGCTAAGCAGGGTCTGCCCTGGCTTGCATTTGAATGGGAGACTCCATGTGTGAGCACTGTAAGATTTTCCCCTTAGGGGATGGTGCCAGTCTGTGTAGACAATACTGAGCTAGATGGACCGATGGTCTGACTCAGTATAAGGCAACTTCCTATGCTTCTATGAATTGGGAATGATGAAGAATGCCCTAGCACTATGTGCAGTAGCTGCATTTAATTGGGTGTGACTGGAAATAGTCTGGCTCCATGCAGAGGGGCAGCCCAAGGTACTGCAATGCCTGAGACTAGCTACCAAATGCTGTCTTGCCCCACAACCCAGGGTGTGGGCATCCCACTTTCAGCTGACTCTTACAAGCTTTGAAAGTGGCATGAGAGGTGGGGAGGAGGGTGGTTGCCAGTAGCTTCCTCTTCTCTCCTTCTGCTCCTTACAAACTTTGCAAAGAATGTGGGGAGAAGTGCTCTTTGCAAAGCTTGCCAGGGTTGGTCCTGAGGAGTCTTGGTCCTGAGGAGATTGGTCCTGAGGAGATTGGTCCTGACGAGCTGCTCCAATGGGGGTAGCGGGGGACATCTTGCTGTCCTGCTGTCACCCCAAGAATCTGCCACCCGAGGAAGCTGCCTCACCCTGCCTCATGGAGGAACCACCCCTGACCACACACGAAGGCTAGCTGGGTGTTTTGAACTGGGCATGGTGAGCAGCCTCCTTGCACAATAGGCTCTCTCTCTCTCAGCTACTTCTTGTGAGGATGAAACTAGGAGAGGTGCGGAAGGAAAGCCATGTAAGCTGTCCCGAACTCTTTGGAGGAATAGTTGAATGGAAATATGAGGTAGAACAATAAAACAAGGACATATGTGATAGATATGCTGTTCTGGAATATAAATGTAAAAATAAAGATTCAAGTGAATCGCTCCCCTGACCAGCAAGTTGATCAGCCTTTTTGATCCCCTGACCAACAGGTTGATCAGCCTGATCCCCGATCAGCCTTTTTGCTGATATTTTGCTTAAGATGTGGATGGCCTTGGAGAGGGCCACCCATGTGCTCACAAGGTATTATGCTGTAAACTGCAGAAGTAGGAAAGGTTGCTGTAATGCTGGTCTTAACCCTGACTTTGTTTTGTATGTTTGTTTCTCTTACCTAGAGTCATATAAGCACTCCTTCTTTGCAAGGGACCAAAAGCTCCACCCTCAAGCTGGAAAGCTCCAGAGACTCTTTCGACAGGAAATCTGCAATCATCCGTTCCATTTCTAGAGGTACCCGGTCCAACCATCTAAGCTTTGCTGCACAGTGGCCCCTGTCTGATATCTTGGAGCACAACCCACCTTTGAGTACAAACCGTGGGAGCGATCCCTGTCAGACATGATGAACTTCTGCCGCCCCCACACCCCACTTTTTTGTCCTCACCCTCATTGGAGCATTCATAATTGGTGCAGCTGACTATTACAGTGAATGGGAGCCCCCTCTGAGCCCCCCATCAAGGGCCTCGGTGACCCCGTTAAGCACAGCGATGCGAGTAGTGAGAGGCAAGTCCGTGCCCTGCAAGTTTATCAGGAAAGGTCTAGTTTGATGCTTCTCTCTAATCACAGTTTCTCAACCACCGGTCCCTGGACCACTGCCGGTCCCCGAGGGGTTGAGTGCCAGTCCCTGACTAGGAGTCAAAACCCGCCCCCCCCAACTGCAATCAAGGTTCCCACTAATACAGGACGAAAGTAGAAAAGCATTTTCTACAGGCTGCAGGCAGGAACCAGCCCCTGATGAAGCTTGTGGCGAAACAGCTCTTTATCCCGGGGTGGCTGTCGTGGTTTCCCCCTCATTCAACAAATTCCATTCAGGACACATTCAACAAATATTCACAGTTTTCATGTTGGGAAGCAGAAACCGTGTATGTGCAGAGAAGTGTCCTGAATGGAAGCCACAGGTTTCTGAATGGTTTTTGAAGATCTGGGGGGGAAGCTGTGGCAACCTGCTGTGCAAGAAGCCCAGGTCTTTACTCAAGCTGGGGGTTTTGAACTGGAAATGATGGGGCACTATCTCGGCTCAACTTGAAAGGATACGTTAGAATGGGGAACAATGGCTAGCTGGTCACATCGCATTTGGCTGTTGTTTTATTTAGCTCAGGTTTCCTCTTTGCAGATTGTGGAAGACGAGGGCGAGCTTGAGGACTGCGTGGTGGATTTGTATGGTTTTCTGCTAAAAACAATGGCTGACTTCCTGTGTAGTGCTGTGCATGCTCAACGAACAAAATTGTGCTAGTGCAAGAAGATAGCATTGCTGTGCTGCTGCGTGGAGGTTTTTTTGGAACGGCGCTGTTGCGCAATAGTACAAAGGTTCCCTGCAAAATATATAGGGCAAATATATAGTTTGCGCTAGTGCAGCACTAGTCTGGAGGGCAAGCTCCCAGTATAGTGCAACCAGCTAGTGCAGCAGCCTTGCACAAGTGCAGCATTGCCCAGTGTGACACATCACATCTGATTATTCTTTAGCTCGAGTTTCCTCACTGCGGAGCGTGGAAGAAGAAGAGGATCTGCAGGACTACATGGTGGATTTGAACCAGTTCATGACAGTGGGCGGCGTGTACCATTTTGATGTGCTGAAGCTCCCGCCTCAAGCCAAAAATGTCAAAGGATGGAACATGGTGGAAGTAATGTTCAGGAAGTAGGGCATGGAGGGGAAGAGAAGCAGGTTTGGGGGCAATAAGGGTGCAGTTGCTGGATGACACAAACTGTGTGACTTAGGGCCAGTTTGGACGATACCATCTCTGCCAACACTGTTAGGAAGGGGTGGTGCCAAGAACATCAGGATGTCCATGGAGAACATAATGGCACCTTCCTGCCACATCTCTTTATTGTGTGTGTGGGGCGTTCCATCCAAATGGCCCCTTTTACACGCATTCCACATACTTTGTTTGGAGCACATATAGAGGAGCCATTTATCTGTACAGCCCCTACCCAAGTGATAGTGCCGGGAAGGTGTTGAGATGTCCATGGAGAAGGTCCTAATGGGAATGCTCTTGCTATGTCCCCTTCCTAACTGTGCAGGCAGGGATGGCATCATCCAAACCAGCCCCCCACATACGTTCCATCCTGTGACCATTATATGCCCCTCTGGACCACGCTTGGTTTCTTAATTGTTAGTAGGGCATGCATGTTCTTAATTCTCTTCTCAACGAATACTAGAACCGTGTGTTTTTGCTAAAGAATCCAAACATTGCACAGCACACTGACCAGCTCTGCTTTTCTAGATATCCTGTGTATATTTTATTGGCATGTGTGTCTTGGGGAAAGAGACATACCTGCTTTAAAAAAAGAAAATGATCCCCTCCATACAGAGCCATATTAAGGCAGGGCCGGCGTAGTCTTTGAATCTTTGAACCCATGGAAATACATGGGATTCCACAATTGCAGAATTTGGTATTAGGGCAGCATCCAGCATCCGTATAATCACAGCTGTCATTTATTTTTAAAAAGCAAGAGTATAATCTATTATGGGAGGGGATGGCTATTGGACGCAGTGGATCCCTCTTCCCTTCAGTCTAGCTGATCTTTGGATGTGTAGTTCAGGGGCAGGTATTAGGCAGCCATGGAGCTCCTGGTAGCTCTCAGACTTATCTGAAGTAACTCTCAGATGTTTAGGGTTGCTTCTCCCTCCCCTCTCCTTCCTGCCAGAACTTCAAATCTGGTTGGCTGGCTGAGTGGGATCATGGCCATGCCATGTTTAATCTCTCTCTTTTGAGTAGTAGATTGCTTTTACTTTCTCTCCAGTTTCTTCCCCCAGGAAGCAGCTTCTCTTGCTCCCTTCCTGACTTGCAGCAAAATTCTCCTGGAATTCAGGGGTCTTGATGTTAAAATTCTGTTGATGTACATTTTTGTACAAGCCTACATTCTGTGACTGGCTCCACCTTCCCAAGCCGCCATTTTGTGTCTGGCTCCGCCTCCTCCAGCCACTATTTCATGTTGGTAGCTCCCTAGGCTCTAGCAAAAAACAAGCTCCCCAAAGCCTTAAGTCTGCCCACTCCTGGTATAGATCACAGTATGCTGTTATTTATTTATTCACGTACTTATTTTGAAGACCTGTACCCTACCTTTCTATCAAATGGTCTCCAAGGTGACACAGAGTGGATTACAAGCACACAAAAATAACTACCCAGCAGTCTGTCCTATTGTCTCTCATTTGAGGTGGGCATTGCAGACCACTGAAATTCTTATTTCTGAGCTAGGAAATACGGAATTTGGTGACATCGCTACTTGGGAGCATGAATCGGCCCACAGGAGGTGATCCCAGAATGTCAGCTGAACCAAATTCTATTTTCAGTCCCTTTGAGTCAAGTCAAATGTTAAAGGGAAGAAATGAATAGGGTGAAAAAACTGTGTTACGTTTTCTCATCTCCTTGCTAAGGTGCTGGATACAGGGTTGGAAATCTGTCCCTATGAAGCCACATTAGAAGAATGTGAGGAGCCCTCTCTTGTGACTGTAAGACTGACTGTACAGCTTCTTAAGAGTGTGATCTATTTCGAAGAACCTCTGATTGCAAGATGGGATACCCAAGGTGCGATGTTCTTGATTGAGTGGATGTGTATGTTATTAATTATATTTGCATGCCATTTTTCTACTCAAAGGGTACTGAAAGTGGTGAATAACCACACACCCAGGTAAACACAGTCTTCAACACCATTTAAAATGTGGGGTAACACGAGAGCAGCTGATGGGGTGTGCAAAGCGACCACCAAAATCCCAGCAAAGGAATAAAAACTGGCTCAGCATGTAACGATGCTTGCTTAAAGATAGAAGGGTGAAGGATAGATACTGGGTGAAAGGCTGCCAGAGAGGAAGCCAGTGTTCCCTCAAACAGGGATTCCCAGATTTTGTTGACTACAACTCCCAGAATCCCCAGCTGCAATGGCTTTTGCTTGGGGGTGCTGGGAGTTGTAGTCAACAACATCCAGGAACATTGGAAGCTGCTGTATACTGAGTCAGGCCATTGGTCTCTCTAGCTCAGTATTGTCTACACCAGGGATTCTCAACGTTGGGTCCCCAGATGTTATTGGACTTCATTCATTCATTCATTCAATTTCTATACCACCCTTCCAAAAATAGCTCAGGGCAGTTTACACAGATAAATAATAAATAAATACTTCAACTCCCATAATCCCCAGACCTAGCGGCCTTTGGTTGGGGATTATGGGAGTTGAAGTCCAATAACATCTGGGGACCCAATGCTGAGAATCCCTGGCCTACACAGACTGGCAGTGGCTTCTTCAAGGCTAGTTAATCAATCAGTCAATCAATTAATTAATTTTACACTTATATCCCACTTTTCCTCCGAGGAGCTCAGAGTGGTGTACATGGTTATTTTTGCAGGCAGGAGTCTCTCTCAGCCCTGTCTTGGAGGTGGTGCCAGGGAGGGAACTTGAAGCCTTCTGCTCTTCCCAGAGTGGCTCCATCCCCTGAGGGGAATATCTTCCAGTGCTCACATGTGGTCTCCCATTCAAATGCACCAGGGCGGGCCCTGCTTAGCTAGGCGGACAAGTCATGCTTGCTACCTTAAGACCGGCTCTCCTCTCATAGACGGGTTCTCTTGTATTCCCCTAACAGGGAATCCCTGTTAGAGGGAACACTGGAGGAAACCTGCTGAGGATTCAAGGGGGAAGGAGTTCCATAAGCTCACCATCACCACTGAAAAGACCCTGTCCGGGTCACTGCCAGTGGAACCCCTGAGAGTGGTGGGAATCTTCCCGGAGCTCTTAAAGCACTTCTTGGAGATCTTAAAAGCTTTTACAGATTCATATTGGGGGAGGCGGTCCTTCAAATACCTTAGTCCATGGCCCTTTAGGGCTTTAAAGGTGACACCCAGCACCTTACATGGTGCTTGTAAATGAACTGGGAGCAAATGAAGATGATACTGTGACGAGTCGCTCAATCCCTGTGTTGAGAGTCTGACCATAATCTAGCAGCTGCATTTTGGACTGGCTGTAGTTTCTGAACATTTTTCAGGGAGCCTCAGGAAAACCTACCAATCCCAGAACCACCCATGCCACTCAGGGATCTAAAAGGGAAAGGCGAGGTGGCTCTTTGAGTGCTCTCTCTGGTCCCAAGTAAAGGAGGGGGAAGAGGAGAGGCAGGGAGCGGAGGGGTCTGATGGGATCTGACAGACGTATTGGGTGGCGACCGCTGGGAGAGACTGTTGTGGCTCCTCTTGACAACGCCACTCTTGGGTCGGCATGGAGTCTGACCTTTTTGGCCGTGCCCAAATGGGCTGTTGTGCATTGCCCTGAGCTCCTTGGGAGAAGTGTGTGGCAAAACAGTTGCTACTACAACATCAAGCATCGTTGCCCTTTAGGACCAAGCAACGCTCTTTTTCTAGTGGCATAGCTAAGGGAGAGGGGAATGTGTCCACCCCTCTCCTCAGTGGCCCCTCAGAGGGAGGGATATAATGAAGAAAATAGGAAGGGGTGGTGCTGGGGGGCCCTCAGGACGTGGGGCCCTCGGGTTCTTTGAACCCACCCTGCTCTTTTCTTCCCCTTTCCTCCACCCCAAAGGCCAGTGCTGGCGAACGGACGATATCGGGGAGGTGGTCTACAACATGAAAGAGAAGGAAATCTCTTTCAGGATGAACGGCTTCTTCACGGTGTCGCTGCTCCAGGACGCCCACCTCAACATGCCCTACCAGTCGTGGGAACTCCAGCCACATGGCACCGATCAGGCCGTTTTCAGCATCCTGACCACCTTTGCTGAAGTGCAGATTGAGATCAAGGTATGCCAGTGGGCCTTGCCGCCCAGTCCTAGGCATATTGGCTTGGAAGTCAGTCCCACGCAATTCAATGGGACTCACACTGGGCCAGATCCCCATGAGGGAGGTGGGGGGACTGACTCCCTTGAGGATTTTCCAGGCATTTTGTAGGTCACATTTTAAACTTTTTTTAGGTTACATTTTTTTCTGAAGGCTCAGGAGATCACTACATCTATGCTCCCCCCAGTACCTCCTTGCTTTTCTTGACATTAAAGGGCAGCCAGCTTACTCCATCTTGCAGATCAGGGCTGTGGTGGTGGTGGTGGTGGGCTTTCACCCTGCCCCTCACTGTGGTCCCGATCTGGATAGCCACCCCAGTGGCTCTTGCTGGGGTTGGGGGGAGGCTCCCTTTGGCACAAGTGGGGGCCTTCCCCCCTTGAGCAATAGCTGTCCTATAAGGTGGGACCTGGGTTGAGTCCGGGGCTAGGGTTCAAGCCCACCACCCCTGCAACCATAGCCCTGATCTGCAGTGGAGACCCCAATTCAGCTGCTATTTAACATTCAGCAAACCCAGCCGGAGCTTGCCAATAATGTGCTCCGAAGGATTGTCTCATTCAAGGCTTCCCAATTCTGGGCCCCCAGATGTGGTTGTAGTCCAGCTCCCATCCACTCCAGTCCTAGTGGCCTGCCTGGGGGTGACGAGCCTTGGAGTCCAGCATCTGGGGACCCCAGGACGGGAACCCCTGCTCTAATTTGACCCTTAGCTGCACGAGTGCCACGTCCCTCCCTCTCCAATTTGGGAGGGAGGAAGCTCGTGTCAGTCGGCTTTCAGAGGTTTAGGACACGTCAAGACAGATGTTTGGTAGCTCACTCCTCCTCGCCTCGCTCTTGGAAACAGGTCAACCAGTGCATGTTAGCCTCGATCACCACCGTGGAAGAGACTGGTCTGCTCTCAGAGTTGAAAGGGAGATGGATGAGTCCTCTAGCCCTCACAGAAGCTTTGAAGCGGGCCGGAATGAACATTTTCCCAGCCGAGTACTCTCCAAAGTACGTCAGCATTAACAAGAAAGTAAGAGACCAGCTCACTGCTTTCGTTTGTTTCGATGTCATCCCTTGCTTCCTTGAGCTCTGAGCCGGATGGCAACTGCCAAGCGGTTCTACAGCTCCCATTAGCCCAGTCACCTTGGCCACCCGCCACCAGGGTTGAGGCTGTAGTTCATAGGTAAAGCTTCTGCCTTGCATGTAGAAAGTCCCCATGTTCAACCCCTGGCATCTCCAGGCAGCCACTGCTGCTCCTGCCATTGCTGCTTCAGAACAGCATCGGGCCAATGCTAAGGCACCTGGAGTAGAGGTCGTGAGTGAGGGTCTCCTTACCTGTCCCTGCTTACCTCTACTCTATGACCCCTGCTATGACTCAGGTACTTCCTGTAGTGAGTCAGTCCTCTTCCTTTCCGAGAACAGATGGAAACATCTCGCTCTCCCTACCTGTTCATTAGGTAGCTGATAGATAGGATCGGTCTTTTCTATTTCAAATGTACTTCACCAATACATCTATTTAGCTTAGGTGGTACAACAATCTCCATGCATGTTCTTTAAATGACTGCAACTAAACGCTGTACTCAACTCTGTAACTGGAGTGGGTAGCTTCTTTTGGCGCTTGGCGAAATAATCACAAACCCCAACATTTTTTACCCCAGGTGAAGACTTTACAATAGGAATCTGCCTTATACTGAGTCAGACCATTGGGCCCGCTAAGCTCCGTATTCTCTACTATCACTTCAGTCTTTCCCAGCCCTACTTGGAAGCTGCCATATACTGAGTCAGACCATTGGTCTATCCAGCTCAGTATTGTCTTCACAGACTGGCAGCGGCTTCTTCCAGGTTGCAGGCAGGAGTCTCTCTTATAACCCAATAAGCCCCTTTGAACAATACTTGACACAATCTGAGAAACAAACGCCTACCATTCTATTGCCTCGCTTCTACGTGAACAGCGGCTCTTTGTCTGAATGGGTCCTTGCCTTATACATAACACCCTCCTATCATGGGTTGTATGGCCAATTCCTATAATATACTTACATGGAATGTTAATGGATTAAGGTCACCAAATCGTAGGCAAGAGATCCTACACCTTTTAACAAAATGGAACTATCACATCTATGTTCTGCAAGAGACCCATTTTGAAAATGAGAGCCACCGCTTTTCGGCACAACAGCAATGGACAGTGGGCCCATCCTTCTGGTCCTACAATGGGAGCGGCAATGCAGGGGTAGTGATATTGTTTAAAGACAGACCTGATCTCAAAATTGAGAGGGTGTTAGAAATTGATCAGGGCACACTAATGTATGTAGATTTTACTGTCAGGGGTGACCCAAACTCGGCAACCACTTAAAGGCGTGACCAGACTCTGTGCCATATATGCCCTGGTACACTCACACCTTAGGAAGGCTCTTTGGGCTAAACTAAAAGATATATTTGACACCAAGTGCCACCTCCTGATTGTGGGGGATTTTAATAACAGAGCCCAACTGAGCAACAGGAAAGCCTTTTCGGGAGGCCTCCCAGTCTCCCCCTCAAATCCCTCTCTAACGAATGAGGAAAAAGTTCTCCAACGTTTTCTGAGTGAGACTCTGGGTTTAGATGATAAGGCCTTGGGGGTATATAATGATTTGGATTTTCCCCCAATCCGTCACTTAGAGAATTTTAAATCGCAGTATAGACATTAATTTAAATCTGGAGTCAAATTTACATATTACCACCCAAGATCTAGCCAGCCGGCTAGATAGACTCTGGGCTCCCTCGTCTTTTGAAGTCTACAGGTGTAAACAAGTACTTACCCCATGGTCAGACCATGCGGCTGTGGGATTTATTTGTAATCTCTCTGAGGTAATTCCACATGGTAAGCCCTTGTGGCAATTACACCCAAAAATTTTAAGTGATGAATATCTCAAAGGTGTCTTTTTATCAGAACTGAGGCAACAGATCCCTCGGCTATTAGAGGCAGAAGATGATCTTTTGGGAGCCTGGGAGACATTTGAAAAGAGGGTGGGCTGCCATACTAGGGCAGTGACCAGCCAGACATATAAGACAGGGGTCAAAATTATCAGAAAGCGATCACCCAACACCGGAGGATTGTCGATAAGATGAACAGGGGAGAAGCCTTCGACGTGGAATCATGCCACCTCTACAAAGAGACAATCAGGACATTTCAAAATGAGCTGCGGCACAGGCGTTTAGAAAATAAGCTGTATCGCTACAAAGGGTCTGTAGTTGAAAAGGGGGAGTGGGCAAAGTACAAGATGCATGCATCTAGTGTGACATTCCAAGGCCTGCGATCGGATGGAAGTAGCCCACTAAAGGCTGACCCCCACGATATGTTAAAGATCACGGCCCAGTTTTATACAAACTTGTATGCATTGAAGGATATTTCTGTAAAGGACATTCAATCTTATCTAGATAGGTTCTGCTGTCTGAATGAATATGGTCTCGGCTATTCCCTCACTGGGGGGGGGAGCTCTTTGACCCATCCTGTAATGATAGAAGAGGTCAGAGCAGTTATCTCAGCGGGAAAGAACACATTCGCCCCGGGGCCTGATGGTCTGACATGGCCTTTCTATAAGTTTTACGCAGACCAGCTACTACCAGTCTTAGTAAAATTATTTAATTTTGTCCTAGGCAATGGGCGTTTAAATAGGTCTTTTGGGGACGGCCTCTTAATTTCCCCCCCCCAAGAAAGGTGACACCACTTTACCACAAAACTGGAGACCGATAACCCTCACAAATATCGATTACAGAATCTTTGCCAAAATCCTAAATAATAGATTGGCGAAAGTGGCCCCTAAATTGGTCCACAGCTTGCAGACAAGTGCCATCTCGGGAAGAAAGATGACACTCATTGTGTCTGCTGAGAGAACATTTTTACTCTATACAGAATGAAAGTTGGAAAGGTCACCTCCTCTTATTGGATCAAGTTAAGGCCTTTGACAAATTGAACCACAATTACCTGTGGACATTGTTGAAAGCTAAAGGTATACCATCCCATTCGTGACTTGGATACAGCTGCTGTATGCAAATACAAAGGTGACACTGCAGATTAATGGATGGCGGGGCGACCCAATCACTTTGCATTCGGGTGTCCGCCAAGGATGCCCACTGAGCCCATTACTTTATCTTTTTGCCCTGGATCCGATCCTGATCAGGATTCAGAGAGAACCGCATCTGCAAGGACTCTCAGTCTCTATCCCTCCGCCCTGCGAGATCTTCCCGGGAGGGAGGAGGAGGGAGAGTGATGGGATAGCCGAACCACCTGTCCACTCAGAACCGCATTCTGAGTTTAGGGTAAAATTTGTAGCTCATGCCGATGATGTTACATTACTGTTATCGAATGAAAATGAAATCTCTGTAATACTAGACCTCTTCTGGGAATATGGCAAGATCTCGGGCTCAGAATTAAATGCTGACAAAAGTGTATTTGTTAAAATGGACCCCGGACACCAGCAACTCTCGGTCCTACCCATCTCTGAATGTAAAAGCGAAGGGGACCCAGAGTCCAAACCGAAGTGGGTAGATACAGTAAACATTTTGGGGATTGAATATGGGATTAAGGAAAAAGTCTGGGGGGGGGAACTGGACAGATTGGGAAGAAAAAGTAATGCTTAAAATCACCATGTGGAAAAAATGGAGCCTTGCCATGTACCAGAAAGCGGTTTACATCCGGACTTACCTGATATCCCAGGTGCATAACCTGGCGGTAGTCTACCGTCCTCCACTCGATCTCCTTCGGATTGTTGAAAGCCAGATCTTCCATCTAGTATGGGACACAGCGTCCTTCTCTTTGGCCCATGCGGTAGCATTTAAGGAAGTTGAGCGGGGAGGCCTAGCCCTACCTGCCCTGCAACCCTATTTTGTAACTGAATTTATGTCCTACAATTTTAGAAACTGGATTTTCGTGAATGTCCATAATATGTCCAACCTCCTGCAAAAAACCTGGGTCTCGCTTTTCGCTCTGCGTTGGCAAAAGCCAGCATAGGGCGTAGCATGGTGGGGGAAAGGATCTTTCAATGGTAATATCACACAAGTATTAAAAAGAGAACACCCGGACTACTTGAGAGATTTGTTATTCACACTTAAAAAATGGAAGGTTGAACTGGATCTATTTAAAAGATCCTCCTCAGTTAAGCAGCTAAGGAAAGCAATTTATGGAGAGGTTCTAGAAGTGGGTTTTTAAAAACCTGATTTAGAACGTAAACACTACAAACACCGCACTTCATAGTACTTGTTACAACCCGATCACCCTAACACTCTCTTTAAGGAGAAAAAGGTCCCTTTCCATTTATGGGAAACAAGGTGGCGCTTATACCACCAAGTACTACCACTTAATGCGGCTAAGCCATGGCTCCCAGAGGACCAGCAAGAGTGCCCTAAAATCACCTGCAAACAGAAAGCTAGTGAGCAAGGCAAAACATTCAGGGAAACCCATTCACATTTCTTAAAAGAGTGTGTGGTAGCCAAAAGAGTGTGGCAGGGAGTAAGCAAGCTGTTAGAGTGGCCTGATTTGGAAAAACAGACTTGGGAAGAACTAACCTCGGGTTTGAGCGATAGAACCTCCTTTCGAGGTCCCAGAAAGAAACCTTGAAGGAAACGGGATGGGTGCCCTCATACTAGGGAATTGGAACGTTCCCCTTCTCGTAATCAGGTTAGTAAACCTGTATGTCATTTATGCAATGCTCCTGCATAGGAATAGGGAGGGAGGACGCGACCAAGAGGTTCACATGGATGAGACAGTAAATCTCTTCTGGAAAAGTTTGTATGGTTATGTGCAAAAAGACAAGAGTATCTCTTCTAAACAGCAATGGGACAAATTATGGAAATGGATGTTGGACGTAACCCCCCCCATTTACCTGATGTGCCTTGTAATCCCCCCCCCCGAGTTACAGTACTGCCTGCATATACTTTATAACCCTGTGGATTTCCAAATCCTTGTGTGTAAATCTTTGTAGATATATGATGTACAAACAACCACTTTGTATATAATTGTGCTTTGGCAACGTACAGTATGCTTTGGTAGTTTGTTGGTTCAATAAAAAAATCTTGTCCTATCTTGGAGCTGCTGCCAGGGAGGGAACTTGGAACCTTCTGCATGTAAGCAGGTAGGTACTATTCCCAGAGTGACCCCATCCCCTAAGGGGAAATATCATACAGTGCTCACATGTAGTTTCTCATTCAAAGGCAAACCAGGGTGGACCCTGCTTAACAAAGAGGACAATTCATGCTTGCCACCACAAGACCAGCCTGGAGGCAAGGAATCAGTCCTGCAACCTTCTGCATGCCAAACATCTGCCCTGTCACTGAGCTAGAGCCCCGTGC
Source organism: Hemicordylus capensis (assembly GCF_027244095.1). Classification (NCBI taxonomy): domain Eukaryota; kingdom Metazoa; phylum Chordata; class Lepidosauria; order Squamata; family Cordylidae; genus Hemicordylus; species Hemicordylus capensis. Next base: position 247,472,735 of record NC_069661.1, on the reverse strand, counting down.
CGACTGTATCACATACCAGGCCTTTTAGATCTTGTTCTTAATTCCTCATTTCCTCTTATATGTGCTGCCACTCTGCTGTTTCTTCTTATGGCTTTAAAAGCTTTTGTACGCCACTCAGGCAGTCATGGGAATCTAGGAAGCTGCCTTAGACAGAGTCTGACCACTGGTCTACTCAGCTCAGCATTGTCTACACCAGGGATTCTCAACGTGTGGGTCCCCAGATGTAATTGGACTTCAACTCCCATAATTCCTACCAAAGGCCCCTGGGGCTGGGGATTATGGGAGTTGAAGTCCAATAACATCTGGGGACCCACACGTTGAGAATCCCTGGTCTACACTGACTGGCAGCGGCTCTCCAAGGTTTCAGCCAGGAGTCTTTCCCAGCCCTACCTGGAAATGCCAGGGATTGAACCTGGGGCCTTCTGCTTGCAAGACAGATGCTCTGCCAGTGAGCTACAGGCCCGTCCTTAATCGTCTGTAAGGGGAATTGTGCTCACATGTAGTCACCCATCCTGTTCAAACCGGGGTCGACCTTACTTAGCAGAGATGGCACTCCGTGCGCATTGCAGCAAGACCATCTCTCCTCTCCATCTTGAGGGCTGGAAAGCAGGCTATCAGGCAGACAGCTGTCTTTTTCTAAAGCGATTGCCATTTTTCAGTTCTTGACCTGTGATGCTTAAAACATTTTATGAGCCCCTCTAAGGCTGCAGTTCCATGGGGAGCAACCCCCCCCCCCCGAATCCAGTAGAACCCATTTCTGAGTAAACAGGATCAGGCTGCGACTCTGTCCCCTTTTCCTTCCCTTTAGACCTTCTTGCCCTAAACCAGGGTTTCTTAACCTTGGGCCCCCAGATGTTGCTGGACTACAACACCCATCATCCCCAGCCACCATTTATTGCATTGCAGTCCAACAGGAGCTGGGGAGCCTCCACCTGGCCGTTCCTGGGATATGCTGTTTCCGTCTACTGAGCTTTGCTCACTCTTGTCTTGTCATCTTGGTTGCAGATACTTGCGGCAGAAATGACCACTTACCAGCAAATGGCACTTCTTGCGTCTGGCTTTGCTTTCAGCTGGAGCAAATGGAATGCCTTCTGTGGAGAGGATCAAGTGGTCTTTAAGGTGAGACTGTCTTTGGCCAAGATTCCTGCTCATTCAGCATCAGCAAGCACTAAATAAACCTGGAGTGGATGCAATGGCCCCAGTCCCTAGCCAGGCTTAGATGTGGACAGTCCTACTACTGCTAACCCTGTGCTGGACGGGGTTATACTACCCCCAGAAGGAACACGTACAGTCTAGGAGTGCCCCCAGATCCCTGAATCCTTCTGGGGTCTCAGGCTGAGGCAGTGGCCAGTGTTTTCTATGTGCTTTCTATCAGTTTAGGCTAATAGGCCAGTTGCATCCATTTCTTGAGCTAAAGGACCTCAGAACAGTAGTGCATGTGCTGGTTATCTCCCGACTTGATTACTGCAATGTGCTCTGCATGGGGCTGCCCTTGTAGGTAGTCCAGAAACTGTAGTTGGTGCCAGTTTGGTCTCTGGGTATTCTCAAAGAGACTACATTATTCCTATATTAAAAGAACTACATTGACTTCTAACATGTGTCCAGGCAAAATACAAAGTGCTGGTTACAACCTATATACAGTGGGTATAGGAAAGAATCACTCCCTTTGATAGACCTTAAATTCTGGTTCCCTTACATCCTGAAATGAAAACACAAAGAAAATTCCCTTCACCAGCTGTACTTATCCAATGCAACCTATAACATCCAACTGAAAAACATCACAATTACAGTCCAGAAAAAGTGTCAGAAATAAAAAACAAGAATTACTGAGATTGAAAAAGGATCACCCCCCCGCCCCAATGTCAATATTTTGTTGAACCACCTTTTGCTTTAATAACAGCCTTGAGTCTGTTGGGATACTTCTCTATCAACCTTGCACATCTAGACGGAGCAATATTTGCCCGCTCCTCCATACAGAACTGTATGGAGAACTCCATACAGAACTCCTCCATACAGAACTGTTCAAGTTCGGTCACATTGGATGGTAGGTGTTGGTGGACTGCTATCCTCCCTGGATCCGGTCGGCCCTCCAAACTGGATGGAAGAGCAAGGAGGAAACTGGTAAGAGAGGTTACCAAGAGGCCAATGGCTACTCTGAAGGAGTTAAAGGACTTCATGGCAAAGAGTGGTTGTTCTGTGCATGTGACAACAATTTCACGAGTGCTCCACAGATGTGGCTTGTTTGGGAGGGTCGCAAGGAGAAAGCCACTTCTCAAGAAAGGCCACATTAAAGCTCGTTTGAGCTTTGCCAGAAGGCACCTTGAAAATTCTGAGGCCAAATGGAAAAAGGTCTTATGGTCAGATGAGACCAAGATTGAACTATTTGGCCTCAACACCAAACAGTACACCTGGCGTAAATCCAATGCAGCTCACCATCCACAACACACCATACCTACAGTGAAGCATGGAGGTGGCAGCATCCTGTTGTGGGGGTGTTTCTCTGCCTCAGGGACTGGGGCTCTCGTTAGGGTAGAAGGAAAAATGGATGGGGCAAAATACCGTCAGATTCTGGAAGAAAACCTGCAACCCTTTGCCAGACAGTTGAGGATGGGCAGAAGATTCACCTTTCAACATGACAACGATCCGAAGCACACAGCAAAATTGACCACACAGTGGCTGAAGGAGAAAAAAGTGAACGTCCTCATGTGGCCCAGTCAGAGCCCAGACCTAAATCCCATAGAAAATCTGTGGGGAGATTTGAAGATAGCAGTCCAGCAACACCTACCATCCAATGTGACCGAACTTGAACAGTTCTGTATGGAGGAGTGGGCAAATATTGCTCCATCTAGATGTGCAAGGTTGATAGAGAAGTATCCCAACAGACTCAAGGCTGTTATTAAAGCAAAAGGTGGTTCAACAAAATATTGACATTGGGGCGGGGGGGTGATCCTTTTTCAATCTCAGTAATTCTTGTTTTTTATTTCTGACACTTTTTCTGGACTGTAATTGTGATGTTTTTCAGTTGGATGTTATAGGTTGCATTGGATAAGTACAGCTGGTGAAGGGAATTTTCTTTGTGTTTTCATTTCAGGATGTAAGGGAACCAGAATTTAAGGTCTATCAAAGGGGGTAATTCTTTCCTATACCCACTGTAGCCACAAACAGATTAGGCTGAGGGTATTCAAGAGAAGCTTTCCTTTGCTATGGCCCCCTTCGAGGTTCCTCACCTATGAGAGGTTCATCTGTAGGTGCCACCGGCTTGTCTGATGACTACTCAGGGACGGTCTTCTCTATTGCCACCCCAAAGCTTTGGAATGTGCTTTAATGTTTTAATTTGTTTTACTGCCCAGAGTTTGGGGCAGCAAACAAATATACAAAATAAATATTTATATACCACTTTTCAACAAGAGTTCTCAAAGCAGTTTCCAGGGGGGGGGGGGGGGGGACGGACGACAATGGTTCCCTGTCACAAAAGAGCTCCCAATCTAAAAGTGCTGTGTGCACTCCAGCTGTGAGTCTGTGATGCCATCATAAGAACAGCAGCATGGAGAGAGAGGGAAGGAGGGAAGCCCAGAAGCCCATGGAGAGGAGCACGGCCATATGGTAGCAAGCATGAGTTGTCCCCTTTGCTAAGCAGGGTCTGTCCTAGTCTGCATATGAATGGGAGGCTAAATGTGAGCACTGTAAGGCATTCCCCTTCAGCGATGGGGCTGCTCTGGGAAGAGCATCTGCATGCTTACATGCAGAAAGTTCCAGGTTCCCTCACCACTGGCACCTCCAAGATAGGGCTGAGACATACTCCTGCCTGCAACATTAGAGGAGCTGCTGCCAGTCTGTGCAGACAATACTGAGCCAGATGGGCCCAATGGTCTGACTCAGTATATGGCAACTTCCTATGTTTCCCACGGCTTCTAACCATTGTTATTAACTACATTTCCATTCTACTGTTCCTCCAAGGAGTCCAAAGCAGTGTACATGGTTATGTTGATCCTCACAGCAACCCTGATAGGCTGAGAGAGAAGTGAATGTCATGGTTGAATGGGGATTTGAACTCTAGTCTTTTCGATTCTAGTTCACCACTGTGCTGTAATGGTTGGAAAACTCATTACTCTACTTATGTGCCATAGCAGTATCAAGTGTCTGATCTTCTTTAAGACCTACATATACTTTTAAAAACCCACATAATTTCAAAAAGTAGCAATTCTCATGCTCCAATTCTCAGTTGAGTGGATGATGTACACACACACACACACACACACACACACACACACACACACACACACACGTAATGATCAGCTACTACCCAGTATCTTGTTACCTCAGAGTAGACCATCCAGGTTAAACAAGTTTGCATTTGCAATATAAATGTTTTTATATTGTTTTTCCATTGACAGCAGCAAAGAAGAGTTTAGAAATTAAAACAGTGGATGACATAATATGTTTTTTTTCAATAATACTGAGTGTATGTAGTTGTACTAGTGCTATTTCCTACTACTAACCATGAAGGTTCCATTCCTGGAAATCCTCACAGTTGGCGAATTTGGGGTAGATGAGACATAGACTTTAATGGAAACAGGGGGTTAGGGGAATCACCAGAGGGAAGGTGCCCAAAAATACCCCCCCAAGTGAGAAAATCCCCTGACCCCCAGAAAAGACCCCATCAAGCCCCCCAAATCACCCCCAAACCCTCCCTGACCCTCAGAATGACCCCGTGACCTCAGAAATTGCCACCCCCCTGAACTGCCCAAAATTAAAAAAAAAATGGTGCCAAACCACAGATACCTGGGTCACAGTTGGTGAGGGTGGTGACAATTTTCCAATTGCGGATACTCAGATCCGTGATTGGCAAACCCGTGATAGGCGAGGGTTGACTGTAGAGGACCTTGCACAGGTGTGAGTACTTCCCCCTCCCCAGAGTGTGGTTGCACCCCCCTAGAACCCTGCAAGTCCTAGTTCGCGGTGGGCAAACTTGGCCGTCCAGCTGTTGAACCAGAACTCATCATCCCGTGCCGGCTGTTATGGCAGGGTGATGGAAGTTGTAGTCCAACAGGAGCTGGGAACAAAGCGGAGAACCCTTGCTCTGTTGCAGGGGTGCACAGCTCAAATGCCCTGCTGGGCTAGAACCAATCTTGACTTGATATGTGGGGGTCCAAGGTCAATTTTCAGCTCATTATATTAAGATTAAATATATTAATGCCACTGCCTACATCACTGTTGCTTTCAGGTTGCAATCCTAGGCATGCTTACTGAGACGTAAGCCACACTGAATACACCGTGGGATGCATTTCCAGGTGAACATACATAAGATGACTCTGAAAGGCAGTTTCTGGAGAGGACACAGGATGGTCCTCCTTGGAGAAGAGGGAGTTGACTGAAAAAGAGTGACCCTCTGCTTTTCTGGGGAGCTGTTGCTGCAGGATAATCCTACCTGCGGGCAAGCAAAAAAAGTCTCTGTGGGTCAGATATGCCCCCTGGGCCTTATGTTGTACAGGCCTGCTTCTTTTAAAAACTAAGCAGGTTTGGAAGTAGGAAAGGCAGGACCAATACCCCTTCTCCTTTCTGAAAAGTATGTTTCGGAGCCCAGCAGTTTGTAATGCACAATACCTACTCTTCCCTCCCCCCTACCCCCCGGCCACTGCTGCAGGCCTGTGAACACCTGGAAGAAACAGAAATTCACGAGGACAGCTGGGCCCTTTACATGTTCAATGGCCAGAGAGCTCAGAGACTCCAGATTAAAGAGGAGAGTGATGCCTTCTCCAAGAATATCGCAGAAGACACAGAATTCCACTCCACGCTGTACCACCTGATCAAAGACGCTGCGGGAGATGCAGCCATGGCAAAAGTGCTGCAAACCCACTTCCTGTTCATCGACACGGTGTACCAGCTGCTCCTTGCTACCAGGGTGCTAACGTACGCTTAAAGAAACTGTCATATCATATGCTACTTAAGAACTTTATTGAGTTAGAAAACACTCCGTCAATAAAATAAGAGGTTGAAGTCTGCAGTTTTTAAAAATAAATACCTTACTCTTTAAACCATTTCTAGAGAGAAGCTATATTCACTCCCAAACAAGCTTTTTCACATGGTTTCCAAAACCTTTACATTTTTTAGCAGGAAGGAAGGACACTAAAAAAAGAAAAAAGAAGTCATTCAGAGGAGAGACCTGCTGTGCCGAAAAGCATGGAATCACATTTTCTTTAATTCTAGTAACGCAGCTTAAATAATAGAATCTCCAGAAGTGTTAAGATGCCATACTCCAAAGTTGTTTGTTTTGGCACACAGGACTTTCATGCCATTAAAAAAACAAACAAACCCTCGATCAATTCTTTTGCACCCGCCTGCGTCAAGAACCCCCCCCAACTAGTTTCCCAGCAAAGCATCCAGAACACCCTTTCAGAACCCCACCAGGGAATTATACAGGTGGTGGACCCTGGTGCCGGAGACCTGTATATGGCCACAGCAGCTGCTGTATTGAAGTCCAAGCGTCCCCAGTCCCAACAGGAGCCGCCTCTGCAGGTCTTTGGAATGACAAGCCCACGATGAGAGTTGAAAGAACAGCAAAGAACAGAGCAGTGATAGCAGAAACACAGAGAGCCTTGTGAGTGCCGCAGAAGGAGGTTCTCAGAGACGAAGCCCAAGAACAAACTCGGGTACACCTGTGGAAAGAGAGGCATTGTAAGAAGCGGGATGCTTGCAAGGACAGCACCACAGTTTGACTGGTAATTCAGATGCCAACATGATTCGCAATTGAGACACTAATAGCCACTTGCTATGCAATTATGTACTGCAGAAATCCAAAACTTTCCCCACCAGAATTATGATAGCCATGCAACCAGAACCGACTTAAAATACATTTCTAAAATTTTGCTGTCCTGAGATTTGTTCAGTCAGTTGGAACTTCCAAAACCTAGTGGCTCAAAGGAGGAGCCATGGGGCTAGCTTGACTGGGGAGAATAGGAGCGATACAGATCAGGCAGGAGGAGAGGGGACGCTCCAGAAGGGTTACAGAGGCTGGCTTATGGGTCTTTTGTGTTTTGAATCAGTTGACTCTTCTTGGGAGAAAATGGCTTTGGCTTGAAGATGAGCTCGATTTCACCCAAAATTTCACTCGATTTCACAATTTACATACAATCTGTGTACAGTATGCCCATGTACAGAACTGTATGCACTTATTTACATGATGTTTATGTTTGGTGCATGCACAGAAGTCCACTTCCTATCTGTACCCTGCTTTGGAGGGGACCTGTATCCAGGTTCACTTTTTAAATGAACACATGTACAGTCATTCACGTAGAAGCCATGCACATGTGTACATCATGATGTCTGAATAAGGTTATTGGGTAGAGGAGATGACCACAACTAGAGATATTCTATTAGATTAGGATATCCCTAGATGCAGTCATCTTTGAGAAACCAGGTTACCTCTCAATTTCTTCTCACTGAAATCTCCCAGCATCCTGGCTAGCCCTCTTTAGTTTGCAGCTAGGATCAGGACAATCAGAAGCGAGTATTTAACCCTTCCCCACCTTAAGTGCTGCAGCAGGGAAATGCTTGACTAACAAACAGAAAGTTGCTGGTTCAAATCCCCGATGGTATGTTTCCCTATATCAGGCAGCAGCGATACAGGAAGATGCTGAAAGGCATCATCTCATACTGCACAGGAGATGGCAATGGTAAACTCCTCCTGTATTCTACCAAAGAAAGCCACAGGGCTCTGTGGGCGCCAGGAGTCGAAATCGACTTGACGGCACACTTTACTCCTGACAAAAATAAGGCTGATAGCAGCTTTGGGGGAAATGATATGTCAGGGCCACAATAGTACAACACAACAAATATACCACATTTCAACTAAAACTTCCAAAGTGGTTTACACAGATATAAATAAATAAAATGGCACCCTGTCGCCAAAGGGCTCACAATCTAAAAAGGAAACATAAGACAAACACCAGCAACAGCCACTGGAGGGATGCTGTGCTGGGGATGGTTAGGGCCAGTAGCTCTCCCCGCTGCTAGTTGCTCTCCCTGTGCTAAAGAGAGAATCACCACTTTAAAAGATGCCTCTTTGCTCAGTTAGCAGGGGTTAGGGCCACAATGGGACAGTAAAGTGTTAAATACCCTCTCCCTTTGCACAAAGTTCTAATACTGGCCTCCCCTTCCAGTACAGAACTCTAACCTATTTAAGGTTAGAGAAATATACATGGGCAAAATGCATGTAAACAATGTGCAGTTTCACCCTACAGGTGTATTGTTGATCAGGATGCAGATATTCCGTGCCTAGGAGAATGAGGAAACCACGGAGGACAGTGCCAGCCAGAGGTGGTCCTAGGTAATTTTGGAGCCTGGACCTAAGGACCTTTGGAGGCCCCCCTGCCCTGCAAATTAGGCATCATCATGCTCGGCCGGGTGACCACACTACCCGGGACAGACTAAAGAGGACTTGCGGGGGGACCCTGGGCTGTGGAGGCCCTGGATTTTGGCCCCGAAGTGTAAGAGCACCTCTGGTGCCAACCCTCAGCAACTTGAAGCTAAATGAAACACAAAATCCCACCCAACACATAAGCCAAATCCAGGATCTGGCAAAACAGCTTAAAGACTTAGGGATGTAGCTCAGTGAGGCTACAATGGTGGGATTCATTCTGAACTCATTGCCTGAAAAGTACTTTTCAGTACTTGTTGTAATTGTTGCATCGGGGAGCCCATGCCCTTTTTGCTTTTTAGCAGGTCTGTGAAGTTGTGATGCATCATCCCTCTGGGAGTTATTTGCACATGGCTTCAGGCTGCGGGGTAAATGTTGAGCGAAGCCACTTCGAATTACACTCGCGGTACTGAGGGAAGCAGCCCCTCCCACCCCCTTTCGGGTTTTGTTTTTGCAAGTTCACATGGAATGCCTCCATGTTTTCCTTCTAGCCAGTGGGGTGGGGGTGGGGAGAGAGATTACTAAAGAGCTATCTCTGCATTTCTACAGAATGCTAATGATTCTATGCCAGTGCCTCTCCCTATTTGCATTTTCAGAAAAAGCAGCTTAAAACCAGCATTTTAAACATTCAGAAATACACCGAGATAAGCTAGAATTCGCAAGACAAAACCTGATTTGTGTGTGCTGCACATTTTTCTGCCTGTATGAGGTGCAGTAGATAGGGCTGACCAACCTGAAGCTTTCAGTTGTTGGACTACCACTCCCACCATCCCCAGACACAAATTGTTGCAGCTGGGAATGATGGGAGTTGTAGTCTCA